>NC_138373.1:71013562-71039443 GCF_054177405.1 Leptonychotes weddellii | reverse complement strand
GGGTTGTTTGCTACAAGTAATGTGCATGTCTCTTCCTGAGATCTGAACATTGAGGACATAAGGAACATCATAAGCAAGAAGTCAAAAAACAAACACTTCCAGTGGATGGTGAATTTTTTCTCCAGCTTCATGTGACCTCCATGCTTTCCCTATACACTTCTCCCCAAGATTCTTCTGAACATTGTCACCACTTCCTCACCTCCTATCCAATCCCCAGCCCACTGCTACCAGGCTTCCTAGCTACTGTACCGGCGTTGCTCTCAACAGCATTGCTATTAACCTTCCAGGTGAAAAAACCCACTGGAAGAGACTGAGTCTTCACGTTACAAATTGCCACCTTGTCTGAATCCCCATGTTCCAGAGACCTAAGAGATTTCTCGACTGTTAGTCTTGGACTCCTCCAGTCTGTTTTCAAATAGTAATCAGGTGAATTATAAAATGTAAAGCTAACTCTATCACTTTCCTATTTAAAATCTTTCCCCATTGCCTTTGGGATCGAATGTACTATCTGAGGCCTGGCTAGCAAAGCTTGCCCTGGTCCTGCCATGGCCTGCTTCCTGCTCCATGTGCTGGTGTCTACACTCCATCCGCACTGAACCTCTTGTGTTGTCTGAACTCCTCAATTCTCCCTCTCTCTGATAAACCTCAGCATATGTTATTCTTACTGCTTGAAGAGCCTTTCCATGATCTTTGTCTATCTAAGGCATATCTTTCCTTCAGTTCTGAGTTTAGAAGTCACTTCTTCCAGGAAAACTTCCTGGATCTTGAGTCTTAGCTAGGTGCCTCGACTATATACTGTTAAAGGAGCTTATATTTACCTTACTCCAGCACTTACCATGCTGTAGTGAAACCCCCTGATGACCTGTTGGTGTCTTCCTCCTGCTATAATTTCCTTAGCAGCAAGGAGCTCCACGATCAGGGTCTGGCACAAAAGATTGCTCAGCATTTTTAAATAAATTAGTTATTTGTTTTGTTGCCTCCATTAGCCAATTACTATAGTTTACCACAGCCTGGTATGCTATTCACACATGAAACAACTGTCTCACATGTGGAAACATTATGCTCATTATGTAAAGAGACAGTCTAGCAAAATATCAGAGTGGAAGATGTAGGCAAGTAGGCCTGGCTAACTAGCTTTGTGATCTTGGGCCAGTTACTTAAGTTTTCTTTGCTTCAGTTTCCTCTTAACAAAGTAGACACAATAATAATGTCATGGCTAGGGGTGCACACGGTAGTGCGGGCAAATGCTTAACAATGAGCTTTACAAAAAATATTAAAAAGCCTAGAGCATTAGCCAATTTTTATGGTGTAAATACTCCCACCATAGCCAATTTCAAGCTACCAACTTGACATCACCAGCTATGGAGTTTCTTCATTATATGGATATAACAGACATGAATAACCTCGAGAACACTGATAATAATAAAATGTAATAAATAGTTGGAAAGTGATGAGTTGTGAATATTGCCACTGTTTTTAATATAATTTCCTTAATTTCAAGTTTATAATATTTATTTTTTTATAATGGTTACATTTTACAATAAGCTTGCAAAATTCCTAAAAATTTAACAATCGGCTCTCTTGAGTTGACTTCCATAGGTTCAAGCAAACTACTGGTCAGGCTTTGTGTGGAGATGCAGAGACATCTCACAACTCCTCTGCTTCTCTTCCTGGGCCTGGGTGGGCTGGTTCCACTCTCTGTGACACAGAAGAAGATGATGTTCCATTTGCTTTAAGGATGCTTCAAGTCTAAATGATACCCTATAATATAATTTGGCAGTACCTCAGGTAATAAGCTGATATTGTGATCCCTCTTTGGCTCAGTGCTTTGCGTTCATACCTTACCTACCAAAAGCACTCTGTAAAAGCAAAGGGTTGGAAACTCAGACCTTGGCTTGAATAACTGCAAACCAGCATCAAATAGTGCATCATCTCTTTGAAGACTGTTGTTCCATGTTATGCATCATATCTTATTATTTTAACATATCTTTATGACATTAGTCAATGTTTATTCCATATTAAACATATGAATCAAGTTTGATCATTTCTTACAATGATTAATTCATCTGTAATATCACATCTTCCATACACATTATATTTCATAAACTCCTGTTACAGTCCTATCATTATGCTGTAAGGAAAAGAGTTTCATAGTTCAGTGCATCTGGAGAATACTACATCATAGTTATTATCTCCATGGCTTCAAGAATTAACTTTTCTACTCAAGACTACATCCCAATCGGAAAGCTATCTCACATAGAGGATTTATCTACATTCATAGTTGTTCTTACTTTAAATGTCAAAATTTAACCCTTTCTGAAATAATCAGCAGCCTACTTCCATCTCACAAAAAATGGATTGACATAGGGTGAAATTACAAGGGAAACTCATTTTTTAAGATTTATTAATTTATTTGAGAGCAAAAGAGCACAAGCGGTTGGAAGGGCAGAGAGAGAGAGAGAATCCTGGAGTAGACTCCCCTCTGAGCACAGAGCCCCATGTGGGTCTCGATTCCAGGACCCTGAGATCATGACCAGAGCCAAAATCAAGAGTTGGCCACTTAACCGACTGGGCCACCCAAGGGCCCCTACAAGGAAAATTTTTTAATTGCATGGCAAAATGTTGACTTTGCCACCAATCTGTTCTGTAGCTAACGCATATGGTTACCTTTTCTACAAAAAGTGGATTTCCTATATGTCTTGCACTCAAACAGTAAACTATCTAGATCTTGTAAAAAGCATGCAGGAGAAATTCATATTTGAGACAGATAATATAAGGAACATGATAACAATTCCATCTTCTGCTTCTTTAAGGTCCATCACTGAATCCAGTTGAACTATCAAAATCGTAAAACAAAAACAAAAACGTATGTACTGCTTTATTTTATCTCAATAGAAATGCTTTCATAATTACCACTAACATTCCTTCAGTTTTATTTGAAGATCAATATAAAATATGGTTTTATAAAATAAAAATTCTACAGCTATTGCAAAAGCACTAATGAAGGATGAAAAAAATGCCTATTGGCATAAAAGTCATATATTCAATTGCTCTTAGAGTTTTAGTGTCAGAGAAAAATTAGACCAAGGCATAGCAATCCTTCATGGCATAACATGCTTATTTTACTAGATGATGAGAACCATGTGAACTATGTTTCCTTTCTCTCCTTGGTTGTCAGGAATCTCAAGGGTAAAGTCTGTGCTCAATTGAAATAAAAACCTTTAACTCTGACTTTCTTGTACAATTATCTCTCCTCCCTTTGCTACACAACTTTTTTACTATTGGCTTTACAGTCCTATTGCAAATGAAATTTTTGTTGTATAGCCCTCTATATTATCTCCAGAAGAAGTCCAAGTATGAATAATTAATAAATGAATAAATGCAGCTTACTAAGTTCAGCTTAGTCAGCTTGCTCCTGCATCATCACTATGTCACTGTAAGTACCAGCGAAACTCATTCTATTAAGCACCATTAAATGTCCGTATCATCCCTGTAAAAAGAAGCTTTCTACTCTCCAGAATAATGGAAAATGGATATAAAACTTTAAAATCAAATCTACAAAGAACTGAATAGGTTTATTTAAAAAAATTAATCTTCTTCCCTCAAATATTATTAGAAGTGCTTAGAAGTAACATTTGATTCAATCGCCCCACTTTTCTCCCTCAATCATAAAGAAGAAGCAGGGGAGGGTATGAAAAGCAAGAGTCTGAATAATCACAAGGTGAAAAACCAGCCCCTGACAATACAAAGCCAAGTATGCTTTGAGATCTTACGATTGTACCGAGACTCTTCCCAAGAATGATGTTGTTCAGCTTTGTTTTACCCTGCGTGGCATCCACAGAGCTGGAAAGACACCTAGAGATCAGAACTGCAAAGGAATGGGAAATTGAGGCCGAGAGAGAGGAAGTAACTAGCACAGGATCACACCATCTGTCAGTGGCAAAGTCAGCACCAAAACCCAGATGTGCAGAATCTCACCTGCTTTTGTTCTACTGAACATCTTCATTCCTCAAATATCACACTTACGCATGTAATTTTCTGCCTTTTCCCTGCTAGAGTCATTCCTAAGCAAAAAGAAGGGGTAGAATTATATTAACATTTGCACACTTGTCAACCTTTAGTCTCAGCTTAAAAAATCAAAATGGGATTTAAACAGCTATTATAGGATGCAAGTGATGTGCAAATGTTAAAATATAAGAATCGAGAAATGGAGAACATCAGAGGACAGGGTCATCTGAAGAAAGATTAAAAAGGTATATGTAAATTTAAAACGTCTTTTCCTTTCAAGTTTTAGATGAGTGTTTTAAGCATTGTATAGTCTAGAGGAAAAGGTAGACCAAAATCCCACCTGAGCCCTGGCAATCCCCCTGGCATTTCTCATGGGCACTCAGGAACTGGTAGCCCACAGGACAGCTGAGGCTGATGAGAAGAAAGTATGGAGAGATCAGATCAACAGAGCAAATGTAAGGTGGGAAGGACAAAATACATTCTATTTTTTTAAGTGACACTGATTAATACTCTTTAGACCCATATCACTTTTTTTCTGTGTCACCTTTTGATTGAATTTATCTGCTGTAATTTTAAAGTAGGAAAGTGAGAGGGAAGCTCTCAAGAGGGAAAATAGTTTTTGTTTTTGTTTTTCTCTTTAGTTGGAAGAATATTAGGACATCCACTCCTTCCTTCCTCCCTCCATTCATGTGTGCATCTATTCATGCATGTATTAAGCAACTCGCACTAGGTAAGGAAAGCTACCAGTTTTGTGGAAGCCATACATCTATGCACAATGTGGCTCCTTCCAATACGCACCTTATAATGCAGTGGATGAGAAAGACATAAACAACTCATCCTTAAGTGTGAGGTATCATAAAAGAGGTAAATATCATGCTTTGGCAGTTCGGAGAATTGAGAAAAGATACCTGGCTGAAATTAATCTGAAGATTTGCCTGGACCAAACAGGCATTACAAAGAAGGAACAAAGAAAATGCCTCTTCACCTTTGATGGTATATCCATGCCTGAACACAGTGTGCAGTTTGCATAACTGTAACTCAAGAGAGGCAAAATGTGGACAGACACACTAAAATTAGATCAATGAACACAGGTAAGAAAAAGAATGATCTATAATGATAAATGTAATGATGCTTACTGGATTCGTCGTTGGCCCTAATCCAATGACCGGTATCCTCATAAGATAAAGGAAATTAGACACAGACACACAAAGGGAAGACAGCCGCATGAAGACAGATAGAGATTGGAGTGGTGCCCATACCAGCCAAGGAATACCAAGGATTGTCAGCAACCACTGGAAGCTAGAAGACACTAGGAAGAATTCTCCCCCAGAGCCTTTAGAGAGAGAGCACAGCTTTTGTGGCACCCTGATGTCAGACTTCTAGCATCCAGGAATGTGAGAGAATATATTCCTATTGCCGTAAGCCCCCTGCACCCCCTAAAAAAGTAAGGATGCTTCAGGCCCAGTTTAAATGTCTCCTTCCCAGCAGCTCTCCCAACCCTCCTGTCAGAATATTAGCTCCCTCTTGGCCTGCTGTGCTGGTAGTGAGCTCACCCCCATCATCCTGCCAGTGCTAGAGTCTATCTGCTCCCACACTGAGCTCCTTGTGAACAGAAAACCTGTCTTACTTGTTTTTCAATTCCCAGAGTCCTGTATATCAAAGTTAAATAAAATGCAGTCCTAAGAAAAGACCAAGAGAATGTGCTCCTCATCTAACATTTGGGAGTCAAGGGTGGCTGTAAACCTATTTTAAGCCACAAGAAAGTGAGTGAGTGTATGTGCTTCTGTGAGTGCCTCTACATACATTCTGGGTTGACAAAACCGCTAGCATCTCTTTGGCAGATTAACTGGCTACACTTGTCATTTTCTTGGCATCTGACTCCTATGTCAACCCTCTGTGTGCTGTGTATTCTTTCTCTGGAAATAATCGCTAAAAAATATGTATATATCAGACCTCAAGCATTTGTATTCTTTCTTCATCAAATCCCTTACTTCTCACTAAATTGCACTGCCATGGAACAAAGGCTCTCGCACTGATTACAATGCAGCTGAAAAGTGCGGGATTCTTTTGCCCTGGTGGAAGGACTGCAAGCAGGCTGGGATGTAAGCACTGCCACATGGATGAGAAACAGTTGAAAGGATTGTAAACAAAGGGGAATGATAAATGGTTATGTTGCAAGTGGGTGGGAGGTGTTTAGTGGGGTGTTCCATGGATTGGTGATGGGCCCAGTTTCCCTTAACATCTTTATTAATGATGAGGTAGGAGGAAACACTTAACAGCACGTTCATTAAAGGCAGGAGGATGCTAAATTGGGAGGTGTTGCAAACACCACAGAGGACAAAGAAATAGCACAAGATGAGGATGGTAAAGACAATATCAGCAAAGGAGAGAAGGACAGGACTCAACTGGGTGACAAAGGGGACACAGCTCATCTAGGAGAGACCACTTGATCCTCAACAAAGAAAGCCTAAGGCACAGTTTTTCCCTGAAGTCATTTACTTGGGGCAAATTTTATAACCCCAATGTTTCCATAATATGATGCTTTGGTGGGGAGGGGTAGGAAGACTTGGGCTGGTTTAATTCTAGAAGCATTAAAAGAGTTGATCTGCTTTTGTGAGCCATGGAAATCAGAAGCCTAAGTGGAAAACCGCACACAACTCCTGGACTTGAGTGAGAACAGAAAAACAAAAAGCAGTCGCCACTGCACTATGAATAGTAATAGTCTGACTTTTAAGAGAGAGAAAATATTTCAACCCTGTTGGGCCTTCTGGCTTCTAGTCTTAGATCTGCCATTAATTTAGTGTCATTTTTAGAAGGTTCTCTTCCTTTTCTGGGCTTGTTTCACTATCTTTTCTCCCTGTCTCCTTCCCCCTGCTAGAGATGCTTAAAGAAGTGTAGTTATCAACCCCATTATGTAATTTTTAATTTGATGTATACAGACAAAGAATTCATAAGGAAGACCTATATGGGCCATGTGAAGGAGAGAAGCCTGTTTCCTGCCCACAGGAATAACAGATGGAGTACTATTTACCCTATTTTCAAAAGTCAAATGGTAAATCTGGAAGAATAAAATAAGGCTAAAAACTTTAGAACATTAAGCTCCTCGAAGAAAGCTGTTGCATAAATAATATATTATAAGCACTTAAAATCTTACCTGCTTGCAAAACTCTCTTGAGTTCTCCCCACAGCATCCAACATAGCAAAATATTATTTCTTTCCTCATTCATTCAGCACTTATTGCACACCTACTGTGTACCAAACATGATTCCTACCCTTGAGTAATGCAGGGTAATAGGAGTGACAGCTAAAAATAAGAATTTATTTTAATATATTTTTCAAATTGTTATGGGGTGACGCCTGAGCTGGGTTCTTATGGATTCAATAGTTGTCTAATAAAAATAAAAGTAGGAAAGCAAGGCAGTATCAATCAAAGGACATTGCATGCAAAGGTATAGTGACTTATAAATAAATATATCACTTCTATAAATGGTGAGTAGAAATTTCTGGAAATGGTGAGTAGTTCTGTGATGTGGGAGTATAGGGTGCACAAATTAAAGTGACATAAGATGATACATGTAATAAAAATTTCTTGAGTGCTACCTACGTAAGAGAGAAGAAGTGCATTCCTTTCATGGGAGGTTTCCTGGATTGGATGGTTAATGTCCTACTTTACTACACTAAGGAATGTGAACTTTATCCTCTATAGAATGGGAAAGAATTAATATTTTTAAAGAAGGGAATAATGATACCAAACATCTAAAAAAGTGGACCAATCTTTTATGTTTGCTAAAATTTTTATTTAGCCAAAGCCTGATATTATTTCCTTTATGGCTAAAAGCTTGGGCTGATAAAATAGGGTGTGATATACCAAGAAAAAAAGATTTAATATTACAATATACAGCACTGGTAAAATATACAATCATGTACGTCTTGTACTAGGAAGACCTCAACAAATTTATGAAAAGGTGGATTTTTTATAAATTATATACATCTTTACTCATAAAATAATAAATGTTCTGCACATCATGCTAAACCACCACCATGTCCAGATAGAATGACTTAAAATGAGCACAAGAACAAAATATATTAATTACTATTTATACCATTTTTCCAAACTTGCATCAGATCACTCATCTTCATAGCAGTACAAGATTATGTGACTAAATCCTAGCTGGAGAATGAGAATTTCTGAACTCCATCTCTTCTACCACCAGCACTATGACCTTGAGCATTGAGACATTATCCTCATCAGTGGAATCAAGTTTATGATACATTGATATAATGATGGAACCGAACTTGCATTCCAATGACTGTCAAATTCTTCAAGTAACACAATACAGAAAATATGGGGACTTGGAAGGAGGCTGTTGAGATAATTCAAGTACAAACAGGTGAAGAAATAGATGGCTTTAAAGGTTCAGGTCAACTCTGAAGTTCTGTGATTCCATGACATGTATCTGTGGCATTATTAGTATCAGATCCGGTTACCACTGGTTTACAGGCAAAGTCCAATAACAGTTTTGGCTTCTCTTGATGTAAAGATCACCATGCTGCAGTAGAAATGGAGACTTGTCTCTTAACACTTCAGAAAAAAAAAGGAAGGAAGGAAGGAAGAAGAAGGAGGAGAAGAAGAAAGAAGAAGAAGAAGAAGGAGAAGAAGAAGAAGAAGAAGAAGGAGAAGAAGAAGAAAGAAAGAAAGAAAGAAAGAAAGAAAGAAAGAAAGAAAGAAAGAAAAAAAGAAAGAAAGAAAGAAAAAGAAGAAGGAGAAGGAGAAGAAGAAGAAAGAAGGAGAAGGAGAAGAAGAAGAAAGAAGGAGAAGGAGAAGAAGAAGAAAGAAGGAGAAAAAGAAGAAGAAGAAGAAGAAGAAGAAGAAGAAGAAGAAGAAGAAGAAGAAGAAAGAAGAAGAAGAAGAAGGCCAGCTTGAGAGCCACTGGACACACTGACAGTAACACAGTAAATGGTTCTGGATCTAGATTTTGCTTCCGAGTAAAAACCAAAGCCAAACCGAAACAAAACCCACCCTTCTGACAGCACCAGCACCTCTGTGATGCTACCCCTGGGTTAAGAATACTCTCGTGGAAATGTTGCGCAAGATGCTACCAAGAAGCCCAGGGCTTGCTATTGCCCTGTGGTTACAAAGAGACAGAAAACTCTATAGCAAAGATAAGCTTCCTTATCTTCTCTCTTAAGTAGCTAACACCCCAAAAATTTTCATTTCACAGCAACTAAAAATATTCCAGGTCTTGGATGTTGTCTAGATTTTTAGTCTGTTATAGCTCTGGACTGCAGCTTATGCTCACCAAACTGCCTTGGTCAGTATGGATTTCCATACCTCATACTGTCACACACAATTTCCCAACCAAATGTAACAACTCCAGCTGATGCAAACCTACATCCTCTGTAATGTTCAGAATATCACTTGGTAGCTTATGTGCAAGATTCCTGTTTCTCCTTGGCCATGCAGTCATATATATAATAGCCCTTTGTTGTTCCATCCTCAAGTGTGGATGAATAGAAATTCTGTCTAAATGGAAGCTGTACTATTTAAAATAGTTGAGCAGGGCTTAGATGAGTAAGGCTTAGAAATTATGAATCCAGGGTAGAGTTTGCTCCCTACATTAATCTGTACACTTTGCATGAAGGAAAATGATCATGGGTTCTGCCTCTAAAGCCCCCTTATACATATACGGCATTAGTCACAAGGGAATCCAGTAAAAGGGCAGGAAACTGGAAGCCTTACATCCTTGCAAATATCTTTCTGAGAGTGGATCAGTGGAGTCTTAGGTAGAAGAAAATATTCTCTATTCACAAAATCTAATCTATCCCCACAGTTCCTTATGTTTATTCCATTGACTCCATAGAAATAACCCTTTCCTTTACTGAAATGCTAATGATCTCTTTTATTTAGAGTCCTTTCAATTTTGTTACCCCTCAAAGAGGGAATTCATTTGGGAGACTAGCTCCTTTTTCTAGAAGAAGCAAATGAGCGATGATGTTTCTAGAGTGCTAGAAAGAAATTCTCTGTTCCAACTCAGCTTTTCCCACAGGTCACTTTTATAGAGGAGTCTGATCTAGAGAAGTCATACTTAGCTATTGTTTCACTGGTGGCTAGAAAAACTTAAAAGAAAGGAAAGTAAGTAAGAGCAAAAATACTGCACAGGGACACACATAGAAACAGAAACAGTATTTCCAACATGGAGGTAAGAGAGCCAAACCTCTGAGGTGACAGCTTCTTTATCTTCCCTCTTCTTTTGCTCAGAGACCAGCAGGCTTCAGGTCCCATTGATTCTAGCAAAATCTAAACATTATAGGGTCTTTCACACCTCTGAAACTGGTTTGCCTTAAATATGTTAATCCAGTTTTACTCCTTAAATGGTTAGTTTATAAACTGCAAGGATCCATGGGCTTATATGATTTACTACCTAAGCCAAAAGAAGCTGACATTTTATTCTACACTTTAAGTATCAAAATGCTATGGTTTGGGATTCAAAATATAAAATCTAGATTTCCAACACAACTGTGATTCGATACTACAGAATGACAGATGTTTGGGGAATCATATTTGTTCTCCGAATAGTTTCAAATCTACTTTAGGATCAGATCTGCTTCTGGTGCGACAAGCTGGATTTTTTAGCAAATGCAAATTTCCTGCTAGCAGGTTAGAGACACAAGAATAATCAGAATTACCATTAATCACCATAACCTAGAAGTTTTTTTCATATCCAAGTGCAAGCTGCCCAAACAATTAGTTCCTCTGAGAGCTGTTTCCAAATGAAAGATCTAAATAATCTTGTCATTTCTGGACCAAATGCCAAGATGACTCTCCTAAGGAGGCTGCAGGTATATGGACTCCACACCGAGTAATTCTAAATTGGCCACAAAAACACTTAGGAGCACGGTGATATGCCACACGGGCTAAGTTTGCTTTTTAAAAAGCCCCCTTCCCACCAACTCCCTTCCAGGCACTTCTTTGTCATCCATGTGATACATTAAGAGGAAGTGCTAATGCTACACAGATGCATTAAATCACATAAGTGATTTGGTGCATTTTACTGGGACCTCAAAGCATTATACCACAGAGGTGTCCAGATGAAGCAAGGAGCAGACCGCGTCAATACCATCTGAACCTGTGCTCTGAACATGCATAACAAAGGAGTGCAATTACACAGTCTGTGCCATTAGGCAGCATTAACCAGCATTGCCCATCACTCTTGATTAATAATTGAACTCGATCCATACAGGAGAGCTCAGGCTTGTCTGGAAGATGCCTTCTAGCATGCATTAGAAAGGAGCACCTCCAGGGGCCTCAGAGCACTTTGTCCATTTAACAAGTCAATCTATGAACTACAGTAAACTCTCGATTATTAGAAACTGATTATGCCACTTTTGAATGTTCCTCGCTTTATTGTTCATCTTTCTCCCTCTTGGTACCTTGGTACCTTGCCTCTGGCCACATACAGGTTTATTATGTCCTCTATAGTGGGTGCTCCGATGCATGACCCAAGCCCCCTTCACAAGTGAATAACTCATCCCCCAGCTGCTGGGTGTGCCCTCAGCTATCAGCCTTCTTTGGGATTTGCCTATAATGAAGACAGTCAACTCATCCAAGGTCAAGTTCCTTCTCAAGTAGCCTCATGCAAAGATAGGTCAGTAAGAAAAAGTAAAGGCCTACCCCCTTGTCCCAAATCAGGGCGACTCGGAAGGACCATCTTAGCTTCAGAGCTCCCTACTGGGTCAGCTGAGCCTCTGTTGTGACTGCACTGTGGTCCTACACCTCCCTCTATTCAGCCCCACCTTCTCCCCCTCTCAAGTATAATCCCGCACTTCCTAACAATCATCCTGCAGGATCCTGCATCTCCACCTCCTAGTCTCTTTCCTCGGAGAACTCAATCAGCAGCTGGAAAGAAATATCTATACCTTACCTTCCACCTCAGGAAGCCACTGTAGGGGTCAAATAAGATCATATATGTGAAAGTTTCTTATAAATTGCAAAAGATGAAAAAGGAACACTTATTACCCTCCCCCTTTAACTAAAACACCATTAAATTATGGAGTATTTGTACATACAGCAAACAAAAGTGCACCTTTTCTGTGGTCTGCAAGTTTAGATTCTAAATAAAGCTGCGGGTCCAAGTTTTCTGAGCAATGAATTTAAATAATACTAATACTATACTTTAGTATCTTATATCATTTAAATTTTTATTGATTTATGACAAGTCGTCGATTCCTCCAAATTTGAGGAGTGTTGCCTGGCTTTGGGAGGTCAAACACCTTTTTCCAAAGAGTATCCAAATAGTTTGGTATTTGTGAGTCAGGCGAATAACATTGCTGAGGCAGGTATCCTTGTTATCACTTACATTCATGAAGCAACAAACAAAGTCTTAGGGGAGTAAAGAGACATGACATGGGCCTACAGACCCAAATTCTGCAAATCCAAGGGAAGTTGCCAGCTTAGTGCTCCATTTAGGAATGTCACTTTCTCAGCAGGACTACACAACAGAAAATAAATTCTTTTTGAATTTAACAAAGTGGAAGGAACTGGCCCAGGCAGGAAGAGACCAAAGCTCAGAGATGATCCACATACATATTGCCCAACCCAGGCCACTCTCTGTCACTATGTGCCTGTCCAAGGAACAATGGAGCATAAACCCAAGCAAGAAAGAATCAGACACACAGTCACCACCCTCACTGTGGTGAGCACCCAGAGCCCAATGGAAAATATCCTAGTATCCCCAATTTCTGTTGTTTGGTTTTTGTTTTTGCTTTTTTTTCTTTCATTTGAATTGCAGTTTCTTTAGCTGCAAAATGGAAAACTTTATCATGATATCTTTGTGTGTTTCTATGTGTGTTGCTTAATTAAAGAAGAGTGGTGACAAATCTAATCAATTAAAAGTGCTACCACATTTGGGCTAACACACCCATAGTACAGTGATACCTATAAGTAAATGAGTAGAGGTCAAAGTGTGTAAGTGTGTGTGTGTGTGTGTACATGCAAATACATGAGTTGGGGGTGGGGATAGGCATTTTCCTCGCAATACAGACATCAGGGCCCCAAAATAAGTGATGTATGGGCACTTAATAGTACATAGGAAGGAAGGGATAAATTTCTATTTCTACATCTTTAAGTGCCCAGACCCATTCCCACTTTTGCTATTGAAAAGTACATAGCACTGAAGTGTCAGTAAAACAACTTTAAGACTCTCAAAAAATATTAGCATGTCTACAACCATCAATCCAAAAGATGATGCTCTAACAAATCAAACCCCAGATAACCTAAGAATATGAACAACAGTTTTTGAGAAAAATGAACTGCCAACATCTGACCTCTAAAGGAAGCAGGAGTGTATGTTAAAAATGTACCAATCCAGTCTCAACAGAAAAGATGAGGAAATGCATTTTCTGGAAGTGTTCGGTCATTGAGTCTTGGGAAAGAACTCAATTATCAATGAACTATCAATGGTTAAAGTTACAATTTCTGTCAAAGTAAACCACGATAAAGATTCCTTCCCAAAGGAGAGAACACCAAAAACAACGGTTTTTGTGGAGAATCTCAACTGCTGTGTTTACTGAACTGGGGAATTGAACTCAATACAGTGAGGGTTAAATGTCAGTCCAGGCAGAGAAATTGAGAATTGCTGTAACAGGTGAGAAGTTCAGAATTTTTATTTACAGAGCAATTGTATAATTTATGTGGAGAGTGGAAATTATACCTAATATAAAACCATCAGAAATAAATGAAATACATTTAAATGAAACATGGTTATCTTCATTCACTTTATAAGACTTTGTCTTTTACAGATAACCTTTAATCATTTTCTCTTTAGGTCAGTAGGTTTAGGACTTATAAAAATGTTGTTCTTTAGCTTTGAACATTAGAATTCTAAGGCTTCCCAAAGTCATACCCTAAAATTTGATGAATTCCTCTT
This sequence comes from Leptonychotes weddellii, assembly GCF_054177405.1. NCBI lineage: Eukaryota > Metazoa > Chordata > Mammalia > Carnivora > Phocidae > Leptonychotes > Leptonychotes weddellii. Next base: position 71,025,509 of record NC_138373.1, on the reverse strand, counting down.
CTTCTTTGTAAGACTCTATCTATATAATCTGTGATAACAAAAAGTCTATCTTACTGAACACCAGCAAACTTCTTGGATAATTTAGTCCTTAGTTTAGCAGCAGAAGTCACAACTTGGCTGACCACTAAGTGCATTAAATTGACCCATAGCACAATTTGTATGGCTTTTTAGAAACAGCATAATAGTCCATCACTTAACATTAAACAGCATTAATTGATGGATGCATTATTTTAGTCACCATAATAACCATAAGTAATTAATGAGTGACTTAATACACTGCTTCCTGCACAACAGATGAGCCAGGGTCTCAAATCTCCCTAGTGTGAGCCCATTTTCTAACCATCCATCTTAAAACTAAAGACTTGAAAGTCATCCTGGCCAAACTTTCTGCCTTCAGCAAGGTAAAACACTATTCTCATTTTACTTATCATACTCTTGCTACAAAGCCTTCAGAATTATAATTAAAAACAAGCATTTTACTTTTTCATGCTGAATAACCTCCTTTTGTGCATCCAGTGGGTGTCTTGGCTTGAAACACTGCTCTAATGCACCACCTGGAAATTGTTGCAGAGGACAAATACTCTTCTTCCAACATGCTAATTATGTATGCTATAAATTATTCTGTTTTTTTTAAATTACCAAACCTGTGATTAAATGATGTTTAGAGTACTCAAGTATTTTTATCCATTAAGAAAAAATATTATTTTTTAAATGTCAATAAATGTGACCTTCATCCTCTGGAAACTTAAAAGAAAACCATTCTCTCTTAACTAGAAATGTTCTTTAACAATTAGCCAATATCCCATGATCTTTCAAAAATTGAGCTGGGCATCCCATCTTTTTGGACTGACATACACACAACTTTCTCTAAGATTAACCAATGTTTTGCTTGTTAATGAAGAGGGAATATTTGATGGGGCAAACCTTAGCCTCAGAGAGATTTCCTTTGAAATTCGCATAAGACAAAATCACTTCCTTTCAGAAGCAGTGGAATAATGATACTGTATGGAATGGGGAAAAAAAGCAATCATCACTGTAGAGATAAAGTACCTTGGATTTCCAAACACTCTTAACTCAATACATTGAGTAAAGAGCATTTTTTTTAAAGATTTTATTTATGTATTTGAGAGAGAGAGAGAATGAGAGGGGGAGGGTCAGAGGGAGAAGCAGACTCCCCGCCGAGCAGGGAGCCCGATGTGGGACTCGATCCCGGGACTCCAGGATCATGACCTGAGCCGAAGGTAGTCGCTTAACCAGCTGAGCCACCCAGGCGCCCCGAGTAAAGAGCATTTTTAATAAAAGTTGGATTTGGCCCTGACTCAAAACTTAATTATCTCAAGTTTAAGCTCCTACTCATTGATCATCCTCTGATTTCAATTCTGAAAAAATACATTTCAATTGGAATTAGTTTCTCCTGAAACATTCTTAAAATGCATCTATTGCTTGGCACTTGAAACAACATGGAAATATGTTATCTATTCCAGCAAACATGAACATGTCATGTAAATTGTATTTTTTTAAATGATTAATAGGCTAGAAAATGTAGCCCCTGAATGTTATTCTCTGGAAAAATGTTGCATGAACCAAAGATTCTAACAGATACTCAACTCCTTACTTAATTACATTGAAATTTCTTGAGAACACCAAATAAAGTTTCACTGCTATTTAAATCACAGCTACTTTATCCAATCATTTTTAAAAACGAAAGGTTGGATCACTGGAGAAATAACTTACACATTTTTACAAACATCTTTGTAGTATGGTGCTATTCAAGAAAAGGCTATATTGACTCATGTGTGCTTCTGAGGGTTATTTTATTTTTAGCAAGGGAAGTTAAGAATATTTTTTATATTTATATAATATCTCTCAGACAAGCATATGAGAAAACTTTGCAAACAACATCTTGCTTTATTTCTCAATATTCACAGGTGGAAGGAAAAAATTAAATCGCACAATATTTTCCACATGGGAGACATGAGGCAATGAGAAGTGATACAGATTACTGAAGATACCTTATGGTTCCTTCTCTTATAATGCAGCAGAGTTTGCCCTTGATATTTGGGGTCTGAAGATGTAGAATAACATTATGTCACAGGGCAAGGGAGGATCAGAACCAGAAATAGCGGCTCGGTGTTCTGCAGGGCTAAGGCATGACTGCTGTTATATGAAGGATGTACTAAAGATCCCTACTGAAAACATCTCTGCCCCCAAGCCTTCAAACTCTACCACAATATTATTATTTTTTGAACCAAGCATCTGATCCCCCTGGAGTCTTCCTTTAAAGGATAGCCCCTCCTCTGGGGAGGAATCATCCAGCAGCCTCCTCCCCTTACTCCTTTGTTCCTCATTATAATGAATAATGTATTTATTCATATCTCACATTTATAGGACACGTTAGCATTTACCAAACATGTTAACCTAGATCATCTCATTTAATCCACACAACCCCATGTGCTATTCTAAAACCCCATTTTAGAAATGAGCAACTTAAAAAAGACTCAAAGAGCCTACAGCCCTAAGCAAAGTCCACTGGTTTCTCCTTAACACATGGCATTACACTTTCAGCATTCCATCAGCTCAATAAACTCTAGAGTCCCTATCATGTGCCAGCAGTGGGCCATGGAATCATCAATGAACCCAGGATTGCTCCTTCCACCCAGAGACCTGGGGCAGATCCCTCAGCCTAGAAGACAAGGACAGCAATATCAGCCCTACCTAATTCTCCAAATAGAATAAAGCAATATAATTAATGTGGAAGTGATGTGAAAACTGAAAAGAGAGCTAAAGGAACTGGAGTTGTTGCTGTTCACACCTTCCTGGGAATGAGGGTGTCCGGTTGCCTTCAACTTGATAAAGGAGATTCTGCAGGAGGTTCTGACTGATAATAGAGAGATCTACTAAGGGACAAGGGAAGGAGGAGCAGCAAGAGTAAACCTCCTTCCAGACGTGATGAAATCTAAGTTTTCCACTGGGTGAATGATCTCTGGATGCTAAACAGCATGAAGACAGGGGGCTCCGAAACGCATCAGCACAAACTGAAGTTAAGGGCAGGGCTGAGCAGAAATGCCATGGGATTAAAGGATAGTGAAGAGAAGACCTAAAGGCTCCGGAGTTCAGATCTGAAGGAACTGCCAAATTTAATGGGTTTAGAATTCAAAGTTATTACCACATCAGGAAATAAAAGGGGACATATGTCTGAATCATGGTGGTTCATCAATTCTAAGATTCTTTTTTTTTTTTTTTACATTTTTACATCTCTACGATTGGGATGAATCAATACGGTGGCACATCATAACTGTCCATATTCTCTTTCTTACAAATATGTCAAATCACAGTGCATCTTAAAATCGACGGTATAATAAACACAAGTTAATTAATATAGGATATTTTCAATGACCTGTTTTGAAACCTGTTCAAAGGGCTGCTTTCCAGTCATGCAGTGTGACCATGCTGTCTTATCTGCAAAGGACTTTCAATGGACACACTCTGTTCAGCCTCAGGGTTAACCTTCCCTCCACACTACAGTCTGGTGGGCTCTACAAATCTAAACTAACTGCAGGAAGCAGCAGCCTGTTTCCCTATCCAGTGACAGAGTGGTTGGGGTCAAATCACATCAGCTTGCTGTTCTTGAGTCCTCTGATTGGCCTCCCTTAAAACTGACTTGCTTTCTTTTTGAAGTTCTGTATATAGCAAAGCTTCCATTATAGCCCTACGGGTGCAGCTGCCTGGATCTGTCTATCTCTGCTTCGAGAAGACCATTCCAAAGTTGAGCTTTGAGAAACACACTCAGGGTTGTCAATATCCTGGCTTCTTTGCCCACCACCATTGATATGATTTTAACTCTCTCTCATCCTTTTCTGTCAGAGTTCAACCTGGCCTGTTTTCTGACCATAACAGAAAAATCATGGGAAGCCTACCTCACCTCATGATCTACTTTCAGTAGCAACGTCTACAACAAAAGTAAGATTCATCTCCAAATCTTACAATTTGAATGCATCACAATGCAATGCAATTCTGTGCCACCCCATGCATTTGTCATACAACAGACACTTGTCATAAAGCATGTAACCCTGTTTGGTCTGATATAAAAAGCTTGCATAAAATAAGATATTCAAAGTGAAGAAAAGAGAACCTCTAAATCTCAGGAAGAATCAAAAGGAAAGGCACCAATAAGTCACTCAAAAAAAATAGGAAAAAAGAAATGTTAACCACATGTAGAACTATGTGGAAAAAGTCTATGTAAAGAACAACTAGGAATCACTTTGTTTTTTCACATCAAAATCGCTTCTAACACCATATTGTAACTATCAAGTTAGTTGATGCCAGACCACAGCACTGTTACACACACACACACACACACACACACACGCACGCACACTATCCTTTCTAAGAGGCTTAAACTGTGAATGAAAAATACAGTTTCAAATCAAAAACAATTTAAGTGAATATAATCAATTACTTTACTCCCTGGGGCCTCATTTCTTTTTTTCCTTTTCAAAGCTTGATTCCCTGCTGCTTTCATAGGCCAAATTCCAAAGGCCTCTCCTGGGGATCCTACCTGAGACCAAACTGTGAATTTATTATCAAAATTCAACCCCAATGCATTTCCTTGCACAGAAGAAATAGTGCATGGGTTTCACAGAAAACCAGGTTGCTTCATGATTTTCTCAGATTCATCATGTTATTTAAAGAGATCCCATGGGAAAAACCTCCCTAAAGACCAGTTAAACAAGAGACAAATAACCAGTCAAGATATTCCTTGATAAGATCCTTAAAAATTATCTTTAATTGATGCCAAATATGAACAGATCATAAAGTGACAGAAGCAAGTAAAATTGCATAGATGAAAACTATGCGCTTCAGTTAGGTTCTCAATTCATAACATTCAATGTCCTCTACCTGACATATTAAACAGTTAGGGCAGGGGAAATGCACAGCAGGTGAAAATGAGACACATCCTTAACTCAAGGTGTAAGCAACTGGCAAACTCAAGAAATAAAGTAAAGCTTTTTCAGCTTCAATGGTTTGTTGTCCTGATGGTGCACTTTAAATTAATACTACTCAATTTTTAGTTATTAACCTTGGTAATACCATATCTTTAATGTTAGAGGTATGTCATATAGAGTCCATGTTGTTGGCTTACGTTTGGGAGCTTAAACAGCTCCCAGACAGTGCACTGAAGAGAAGAAAGGTGTTTCTGCAGGTTTCGGAGAGGAGACAACTTTTGACCTGGAATATTTTGCAAGGGCTCCTTTGTGTTTCGTTTTCTTTTCTTTCCTCACACCATTTCTTCTTCTTCTCTGATTATGGTAAAACTCTTCTATACTCTGTGAAGTCCCATGTCATAAAAAGTAAACTCCTAGTTAGCTCCTACATAAAAATCACTGGGACTAGGGCGAATCTCCTTAAAGCTAATAGTCCTGAGGTCAGCAGGGCCTCACCCCTTACATACACATTGGACTTCCCAAGAAAGCCCATGGTCATTTTGCCTGAGCAAAGAGACTGGCATTTGATCCCAAGATTTCTGAGACTTATACGTATACCCTGAATGAGTTTGCACAGTGACCCAAGGTAATGCAACAGTTTTGGTTAACAACTCAGCTCCTGCCTACTTCTTTACAAAAATGATAAATAATGTACATTCTTCTGAGGTTTACCTGAGTCATGCTGAACATGTTCACATATACCCTGAAATTCCGTGATATAAATACGAGTATTAATACACTGAACGGTGGATGAGAGGCCACCTCCTGAGATTGCAATTCAACTTGGGTTGTGTCTGGTTTAAAATTTTTCATTTGTTTATTTGTCTTCTTGAAATGAACAAAAACGTCAAAAGACTTCACTTTTTCTTGACAAAACGGGAAGGTAAAATGGCTGTTTGGCAGTTTATATTCTTTCTAACAATTCTATACTATGGATGGTTACCACCCACCAATTCTCACCTCTCCCAGGAATGAGTTGTCCCTGGAAGAAAATGGGGAACTGCCTTCTGCCGATGTGCTCTTTCTCCTTTTTGTTCAAGGCAACCTACCAAACAAGGAATTCAGTCGTAAAATTGTTAAAAAGCATGTGTTTTGAGGTCTCCTATACTAAATGGGAGGGTTAAGAAATTATTTTTACTGACTCTTCAGATGTTAACTAATTTGAAAAACCTGTAACTCTATACAACATAAAGAAGGCCCTTTACAGACTAAACCAAATTTCCACTTAAAAAAATCTGCTCACTTGCCATTGACATGTTCGTCTCTTTGTTTTTTAATTCTCAAGTGAGTCAAGATTATGATGTCACCTGTGCTTTGGTTCCACCCCAGTGGACTCTAAACCTGTTGTACAATTTCATATTAGAGAAATGACTGTCCATCAGAAACATTCCAGAAGAACATGCCATTGGCTCATTTGATTTTGCTAGGCTCACTCACTAACACACTCCCAATGAACTGCTTTAACTGATAGTCAGTACTCACTTCTCAAGGGGGGAGCGACGGAGGGCTGTGCACAGATGGGGAAGGGTTGATGCAAAAACAAAAAGCTTTCCTGGCTACAACCTGTCTTCTCTAAATCTGAGGACGGAGGGAATTAATGTCTTTGGTCTCTCGAATTCAGATCACTTGAGGTGAATTAACCACTTCAGAGATGCCGGGATGGCTAACAGCCCAGGTAGAATCCAACCCTTCCACTTGCCACCCTATTGAACTAGGGCCCCAAAACACTGGAAGAGCTGAGCTATGGCTATTAGCATGTCAGAAGTCTCTCCTTCTGGAGAAAACAAGTATTCAGGACATGAGCCATCAAAGCTCAAGACCGAGGAAGGGGATTCAAAGGTAAAAAGCCCACTAAAATAAATAGAAGTAAACCAAAAGATAGTCATTCCTTAATAGGCAGTTTTGTTAAGTGCACCTTCAGGTCTACAAAAACATTTCAGCACATTACAGTGCAAGGGGTAAGAGCTTTGTCAAACTTCGCATGCCTATGCTACACAGATAATCCCTGTACTCCATTCCTACTGACTGGATTGCAATGAGCTACAGATGGATAAGCAGCATTCACTTCCCCCCTACCTCCCAAATTCATAACAACTCATCCCATATCCCAGGCTGACAGTCTCATGCATGCAGCACTTTTTCCTGTAACACGTGCAGAAGAACCCCAGTCCAGCGAATCTATGAGAGGTATACCAGGTAGCCAAAGCCAGTCTTAATCAGTCTTGGTCCCATTTTCTCATCCTCTGACCCATCCATCCCATAGTACTGAGTGGATTATTGCTGTTGACGGAGTGCAGCGTTTCAAGTTCTGTGTGTCCTAGACCTCAAAGTCTAAATAAAAGATCAAGATATCCCCAGAAATTTGGGGGAGGTTGGCTTTTTTTCCCAACTGGAGACTTTTAAGCACGTAGGAGAGGAATAGCCAGGATGAGTCAAAGTTCAAAAGAGAAGGAAACATCACAGGGGAGGGTTTAATGCCCTGTGGTCAGATGCTGTGCAATTCTTGGCCCCTTGTCTTCCATGACGTTACATCAGTCTTACAGATTCACAAAAGCCACACAGGAAAATAAAATATCCATGTTCTTTCTTTCAACTAAGTCAGCCAGCCTGGGTATTACTTTAGCTTCTTGGTTTATTGCCTCACTGCTAGTTCTAGGATAAGGTGGGGGAAGGGACGGAAGTAACAGGGAAGATTTCCAGAAGAAGCAGGGCAGGAATGTAAGGTGGACAGCAGCAGAGAGCCACATGCTAAGTGCAGAATGAAGATTCCCCACCTTGGTGTCCTTAAAAAGGCTGTGAGTGCCTCTCCATTGGTGGACAGCTGCTGGGCCCCAGAGGCCTGTGTTATGTGGCTCTCTTTCAGATAAATTCGGGGTCCCCATCATTCTCTGGGCTGAGTGCCTGGGGCAGCAGAAGTTAGATCTCAGCCTGTGAAGTGACTGCCAGGTGGGAAGATCATAGGAGCATCATAGAAAATATCTGAAGGGAGTGGGCCAGGAGGGAAGGCCCAGGAAAGGTTATTATGAATTCAGTTCCCACATCCACACTGATGCCTGAAAAGATCAGACAATCAGAGATTTGCAGAGTGCTGTTGCTAACAGAGGAGAAATAAGGAGCTTTGCAAGGAACACTACACTGGACCTGAGGAAGCCTTGCATGTCCAGGGTGGCCCTTGACAGGAAACAAATTCCTAAAACTTTATATTGGCTTCTGGTGGAGGAGAGGGAAAAAACAAGTTCCTGGTTCATGTCCAGTTCGAAGATGGGTCTCAGGTCCCAGTTTACATCCCAGATCAGGCTGCCAAAGGGACCAAGTCCAGTGGATGGCCAGAGAGACAGCACCCTCCCGGCTCTCTCTTCTCCTGGGTTTAGGATGGTATGGTCTTCTCACAGTGGTGAAGTGAGACAGGGAGGGTGGAAAAAGCAAAAGCAAAATATCTGTGCCTCAACCCTTCCTCCCTTTTGTTACATAACATCTCAGCTGTATTAATGGAGGCACTTTCTGCAGTTCACTGTGGGTACAGGATAAAGGCACTAAGCAACTATTAAATCAATTGGTTGAGTTTCTTCAGGGAGCCTCAAGGGGAGGGCTGAAGTCTCTACAGACTTCAAATCATGACTGCAAAAAGAAATCAGCTCTGCTTTGGATGCATACAAGAGATAAACATGTTCATTTACATCCTAAGAATGCACCAAAAAACATGCAGTATTGCACCTTTTTTGTTTGTTTGTTTGTTTGTTTTGCTTGTGTTTATTTTCAGCTAGAAAGAATACTTGTTCTTAGGTGTTGCTATATATACCTTGATGACTTATTTAGTTTTCCACATAGCTTCCCTTTAAGGGATGTGCATATTGGTCCTCTCTCTGCCTACACCTGCACAGAAACCTGACATTTCCCTGAGCAAAGGCAGGAAATCAACTGAGTGCCCCCCGCCCCCCACCCCCCATTATTTCTTTTGGGCCTTCATCCCACAAACTTGTAATTTTTATTATTTTAATTTTTTTTACTGAAATCATGCATTAATTAATTCAAGGTACACCTTAATCAAATAGGCCGTAATGCTGAATAAGAGAACATGCTTTGAGCTCCAAAAAGTTATTGTTCCCATCTGACTAACATATGCACTTAAATACAGTACTTTATTTACTAATAAAATAGTTAATAAATGAAGGAGTGCACTTTCGGTGAATGCAAATGAAAAAGGATCTATTTTTAGAAGAGTTGATTCCAACGTAAGCTTATCCCCTATTGTCTGAGTTAACGTTCTTGGCATGCGATTATAAAATAAATATGATCAGATTCAAACATGCTTACATTTAGTTCCATTTGTGCTCTCTTGCAATAAGGAGGCTAAGGTTTTACATCCAGTTCTGGAGGCCAGGGGTCAGAGTGCAGGACTGGTGCCAAAAGACCTGTGTTTGGCTCACCTGCAGTTGAGAAACTTAGCAGCACTGCAGACGAATCAATTAATGTAATTCAGTTATCTTTTTCTTAGAGAATAATTTGGATTAGAAGGGGAATGGGGCAGAGGGAAAAATCCCTAGAGGCCAGGACCAGTATCAGATTTATAAGGTGCTTTATGAACCAGTCTTAAGTAATTTTGCACGTGTGTGTGTGTGTGCATGTGTTTTCACCTTGTCATATACAGTTCAGTTGATCAAAATAAAAACAACATTTGTTCATTGCCCATTTTGGCTGGTATATAATGTTACATGTAATACATCAGATGCACTGTCTTAAATGTACTGTGCAGTTTGCAAAAGTTTTATAACGGAGTCCCATGCAAATTTAAATTTTATATTTCTAAGTGATCATCTGGTTTTTAGTTAAAAGAAAAAAATTAAAGAAGCCAAAGGATTAAAAATGTCTCAGTATGGGGAAGCATATGAATCTTAGTTTACCTAGACTAGCTCATGGACTGAATTGTTTTAAACCAGTTTTAGAAAATACACTTTCTTTTCCCACTTTTTAATAAAACAAAAATAGTTTCTTTTTTCCTGAATTTTGAAAGCTTCTGGTTCGCCATCCCCAAAATCCGCAATGCAACAATGCATTGACAGTTAAAGAGAGTATTCAGAGACTATTTAGTAAAGTATCTACAAACAGTGACCTGAGTCACTAGGTTTTTTGTTTGTTTGTTTGTTTTTAAGTCTTTCAAGCTGCTAAGTGTGGCTTTTTTTGTTTGCTTGCTTGGCTTTTTAAACATCTAAACATCGGTCAGTAGCTTGCTCTTATTAATGCAGTTTTGGTTAGCTGTGGTGCAATTGCCAGTTCTGATATTGGCCTGTCTATAATGGGCTATGCTATTATTCATATCCTCTTCAATCTCCATGTACTCAGATTTGCTGATAGTAGAGGAACTGCGCCGACTGAGGTCACTGTCAGAGGCTAAATTAGGGGAACTAACATGGAGCAACTGAGCCTGCTCTTCCCCCTCAGTTTCTCGGTGGTAGAAATAGTTGAAATTGGACACAATGACAGGTACGGGCAGGGCAATTGTCAGCACACCAGCGATGGCACACAAGGAGCCCACGATCTTGCCTCCAATTGTCACAGGGTACATGTCACCGTATCCTACAGTGGTCATGGACACCACCGCCCACCAGAAAGCATCGGGGATACTGGAGAAGTGCGACTCAGCTTCTTCCGCCTCGGCAAAGTACACTGCACTAGAAAACAGTATTACCCCAATGAAGAGGAAAAAGATGAGCAGCCCTAGCTCTCTCATACTAGCTTTGAGGGTCTGGCCCAGGATCTGGAGGCCTTTAGAGTGGCGGGAGAGTTTGAAGATTCTAAAAACCCTTACCAACCGGATGACCCTGAGGATGGCCAGCGAAGTGGCCTGCTCGCCCTTCTGGTTTCCCTCCTGCTCGGCTATCTCGGTGCCTAGGGTGATGAAATAGGGGATGATAGCCACAATGTCGATGAAGTTCATGATGTTTTTGAAGAAGTCTGTCTTGCTGGGGCAGGCAAAGAAGCGCACCACCAGCTCAAAGGAGAACCAGATGATGCACAGGGTTTCCACGATGAAGAAGGGGTCCGTGAAGATGTTGGAATTGTAGATAACCGTGGTGTTGTCGATGCGGTGCACGGTGCCTGTGAAGTCCTTGTCATCCTTCAGCTCAGGTAGAGTCTCCAGGCAAAAGATGACAATGGAGATGAGGATGACCATGACAGAGACGATGGCGATGACCCGGGCGGGCCCCGAGCTCTCAGGGTACTCGAAGAGCAGCCACACCTGGCGCTGGTATTCCTTCTCGGGCAGGGGGCGCTCCTCCTCCTTGATGAAGCCCTCATCCTCCCGGAACTTCTCCATGGCCTCCTCGCCCAGCTCATAAAATTTGATCTCCTCAGAGAACATGTCCAGGGGCACGTTGACCGGCCTCCGCAGGCGGCCCCCGGACTGGTAGTAGTAGAGGATGGCGTCGAAGCTGGGCCGGTTGCGGTCGAAGAAGTACTCGTTCCTCAGGGGGTCAAAGTAGCGCATGCGTTTCTTAGGGTTGCCCAGCAGCGTGTTAGGGAACTGCGCCAGGGTCTTGAGTTGCGTTTCGAAGCGCAGCCCGGAGATGTTGATCACCACGCGCTCGCAGCACTCGTGGTCGTCGTGCTCTGCCGGCCGGGGGTAGCTGCCATCCTGGGGGTGGCCAGGGGCGGCCGAAGCCTCGTCCACGTTCTCTCCAGACATCACCGTCATGGTGGAAGCAGGGCGCAGGGGTGAGAGACCAGGAGAGGGCCGGGGGTGGGAAGCAGCGGGAGTGCAAGGGTGGGGGGGACCCAAGCGCCCCCCCCACCGGAGTGCTCAGCTCCCCCACGCTCAGGGGGAGGGGCTTCAAAGCCAGCAGGTGGAGAGATCTGTGACTTCGCTTTTCCTTACCTTCCCCTCCACCCTGCCTTTTACTCAGTTTGGAATCCCCCTCGCCTGCGGTCCTGGGTGCAGCTTTTTGCCGGGGGGGGGGGGGGGG
>NC_138373.1:70993825-71013462 GCF_054177405.1 Leptonychotes weddellii | reverse complement strand
CCCTCCCTTCCGTGAGCCCTCCTAGGACCGGGTGCAGAGCCAGCTCAGCAGATCCCCTCGCCTGCCACCCCCTCTGCTTCTCCTCGGCTCTCCCCCCTCCTACCCCTCTTCGCCTGCCGCCTTCTAAGCTCCCACCAGGGCGATCGATGGACGCTGCAGAGAAATAGAAAGTGATACGGGGGTAGAAGATCAGAAGCATTCAGATGGGACGGACCTACAGACACCGAAGAGCACAGACCTCTAGCTTTTTTAGAAAGCACTGGACTTTTGCTAGGGTTAGCACATACACACAGACAGACACACGCAGACACCCGGAAATCTAAGTTTGGGCTCTTCCATCCCACTTTCCCCAATGCCCAACAACCGATCTGTTTACAACTTCGTTAAACTAAAGATCGGGAAAGCGCCGAGAGACGCTGGGGGAGTTCCAGGTCCCGGGCAGCATCCCCTCACCCTCGGCTTCCCCCACCCGAGCCTCTACCCCCGCTTCTGCAGCCCCGGACTGGGGAGCCCCCTACCTGGACGGCCGGCTTGGCGCAGGGGCGGTGCTGAGTCGGCGGAGAGCCCGAGTCGGAATGCGGCAGGTCGCCCTTGCAGTACCCGGGCGGGAGCGGCGGCCAGAGCAGCGGCAGCATCCGAGAAGCGCCGGGGCAAAGTCGCCGCCCTCGCCCCCTCGTCCTACGCCCCTTCAGTGGGACAATCGATTGAGTGAGCCGCCACGGCGGAAATGTCCGTTCCCTTCCCCCATTCTCACCGGTTGCCAGCAACCTAGAGACGCCGTCCTCTTGCTGATGCAGGGAGTTCCGGAGGATGAGGGGCGGAAAAGCAAAATGCCACCCTCTCCCGAGGCTCGGAAGCAAATGACGATAAACAGCACTCTCGCCGCCTCCTAACACTATGGGAGCCCTTGATTCGATCCCGAAGGAGGGGGGCGAGCAAGAGCCTGAATCTACATGGCTTTCGGATCTCCTCCGCTTCCTGCACCCCAGCGTGGACCTCGGCGAGGCTACGCTGCGCGCCAGGAGCGGTCAGGAGCTCCGAGTGGGGCAGGGTGCGTGCGGCGGCGGGTCCGCTCGGTCCATTTCTGGGCGCTGCAAGATCAGCAGAAACCTGAGAAAGCGCCTGGAATGCGGAGCAGCGATTGGCCCACTCGGGCGTGGGCTGGGGAGGGCGGGGGAGGGCAGGAGCGAGGAGGTAGATGGAAAATATGAGGGGGTGGCTTGGCAGAGGGGGGTTGTCATTCAGTTCCCACCCTTGCCAGCACAGCTTTTTCCTTCTCCTGCCAGAAAAGCCGACCACCAATCTACTTCCCTTATGGTGCACAGCCCCGCACACGCACGCTCCCTGGCCGCGACCTTCCCTGGGAATTGCACATTGGAAATGGTCAGGTCCGACGCAATGCAGGCGGCGGTGTTCCTGGCAAAACTCCTCAGATGGGTTTGCGTTTGTGCAGTCCCAAGATAATCGGCTTCTGCCGCCATGCTCTGCGTGCCATCCTGCCCCTCCCGCAGGGGTCTCTCTGCAGGGGTGACCCAGCTTGACTCCGCCGGACTGGGAGAGATGCGCACTTTGGGGAGAGCTCTGCAGTTGAGGATCACCTGGGTTTATCTACGTAGTGTTACTGCGAGGCAGTGGTGCTAGGTCTGTCCCTCCTTGACCTAGGATGGGAGTTGAAGTTTTCTTACGATCAGATTATTTTGAAATACGGAGAATGCGATTTGTGGGCAACCAAAGGCTTCGTGGGTTTGTGGGGTTGTCTGCCAACTTGGTGCTAATTGGGACGAATCTGAGAAGTAAGTCGCCTGCCCACCTCCCACCCACGTCCCTCCTCCCGCAGCCCCTTTTGTCGGCCTAGTGCCTCCACAAAGCCACTTGCAAGGCTTGCAACTTCTTCGGGAAAGGGTCCGCACAGAGGCGCAGGGGAGCATGAGCCGGGGGCGTGCGCGGTGCACTCGGAGTGCGGCTACAGCTGCTCCCGCAGAGGCGCTGCGCCTCGGCGCCCGCAGCGCGCCAGGAGGCAGCCAGCAGCTCTGGTACTTCGACTGCCACGGAGTCTCCAAGGAGGATGCAAGAGCCCGGAGTCGCCGCTGATTGGTTCCCTTGCTGCATTGGGACCACCCTTCCCACCACCGCGGATCGCGTTGCTTCCCGCCTACACCAGCCACCACTTTAATCAAAGCCAATGATTGTAACCTCCCCACTCTATTTTGGCTAGTGGATGGATATCAGGGGCCTGTGCGGCGTTGCCCAGGCAGTACAACGATCCTGGGCACGGAACTAGTTAAATCCCTCCTCCAGATTCAGACTCCAGCATTCCTTTCAGAAAAAGACAAGTACTTGTTCCCTCCACTCCTCCGGATCCATACCCCGACTTTTCTTTACGAACAATGAGTTCTCCCAAACTCCTCCGTCCCATATTAAACGCTACCCTTTCCCTTCCACACACAATATTCCTGTATCCTACAAACTCCACGGTTCCCTGCCTTTCTGCACTACTGCTTTATTACAGGAAGGAAAGAGGGAGGGAAGGAAGGAAGGAAAGAAGGGAGGAAGGAAGGAGCTGTGCACTGAAATACTGTCAAGTCCCCAGTTTCTGCTGTTGCTGCTGCTGCTGTTACAGCCCCATGGGAAATAACCCTATTAGACCTGATGAGCACTTTCTGACCCTGTCCCAGCAATACTGGGCTTCCTTATCCTGCTTTTGCACCTCCCTCTGCCTGTAGCACCCTTCCTCCTATTAAATGCCTCTAAGACTGTCATTTCGGTAGCATCATGTGGATTGCACTTGCCCCAATTCAGCATTTAGAGATTGTCTTAACTAAAAGAGATTTGCAGACTGCATGGGATCCCAGGTTCCTAAATTCAGGGTTTTATTAGGAGGCATAATAAAATCCAGAGGTTTACACCATTCCTAGCAGGTGTGTTTAAAGCAGGACTGGATTTCCAAGGAATTAGAAGAACGTTATTGAGCTAGGAACTCATCATTCTTTTCTTTTTTTTTTTTTTAGGGGGGAGGTGCAGAGGGAGAGGGAGAGAATCTTAAGCAGACTCCAGAGCCCAAGAGGGACTCAATTTCACAACCCTGAGATCATGACCTGAGCCAAAATCAAGAGTTAGCTCCTTAACTGAGTTAGCCACCCAGGTGCCCCAGAACTCATCATTCTTGCTGCAAGCCCACAATTGGTAGGGGTCTGAAGATATGTATTCACTCAAATATTTGCTCAGTCCCAGCTTTGTGTCAGTCATATTTCAGCACTGCAGACATAGTAATAACTATGACATGTGAGGTCCCAGAACTCATGGAGCTCACATTCTGGTGGGAGACACAGATAATAAAAAAATAAACCACACATTATAACAGTAGGTAAAGAAAATTAAGAAAAGGGGACCTGGAGTGACAAATATAGATCTGCATGGATAAGAAGGGCCTTTGCAGAAGTAACATTTGAACAAAGAAATTCAAGAAGAGAGAGAACAGGGAATAAGAAAAACAGAAACGTAGATGTAAGAGCAAATGCAAAGATCCCAAGGCAAAGACAAACTTAGTATATTTGGGAAACAAATGAGCACCAGTGTGGTTAGAAAGAAGTAAGCAAAGAAGGGTGTTGTAGAAGGTAGGTCAGAAAAGTAGGCAGGGACCAAATCATATAGAGCCTCTTAGGCTACTGTATGAATATTTAATTTAGTAATATAATATGTTCCATGTAGTAATATAATATGATTTGCCAACTTTAAAGATTATTCTGGCTACTGGAAACAAGGCATGAGATTAGAGGTTATTAAGTAGCACAGGCAACGATGGCTTAAACAAGCAAGGTACTGGTAGGCTTGTGAGAAGTGGTTAGAATAGAATTACATTTTGAAAATAGAGGTGGCAGGATTTGGGATGTGGGGGAAAAAAACATTTCAAGAACATCTCCTGGGTTTGTAGCCTTAGTAACTAGGTGGATGGTGATGTCATTTACTGGAGGAGTGGATAGGACAACTTCTCTACACAAAGTCTTGGACCTTGTGTGTCTTGGTTATCACTGTATTGGACAGCTGAGACCGCTCCTCAGATGCTTTCCACTTTTCCATTCTTCTTGCCCTGTGGCCATTTGCCCTGCCTTAACTGCTGCTGGAACAGCCAACTGTGCATGGGCAGAAGAGTTCTGCATCCTGGGGTTGACCACACTGCAATGATTTGGGTTTCTCAAGACTGGAAGAAGGTCCAGGTGAACAACACAGCCATTTGAAGGCATTAACTCAATGGACCAGTGGGAGCTTGCCCAGTAGGAGATATGAGATACAATGGAGCCTGTAGATAAATTCCTTCTCCTTTAATCTTTTCAGAGACAAACAACCAAATAGTCTAGTGACAGGGCTGCATCTCTTTGTGTCTCATGAAGCATTTGCCAGCTTGGTAACTCACCACCTTGTATTTGTACCCTATCTTCCTCATCTCACTTCCCATTTTCCTTACTGTCATTGCATGGGGATCATACCTTCCATTAAACCAAAGTCTTATCTTGGGTTCTGTCTTCTAGGGAACCTGAACTGAGTCAGGAATCCAAACTTCAGTTTTGTTAAGTTTGAACTATGTATGAACAGACATGTTAAGTTTGAACTGTTAAATTTCCAAATGAAGACGTTGAGTAGGAAGTTGGACATGTGAGTCTAGATTTCAGAGAGAAGATCTGGGTAGATCAGGGTTTGTCAACCTCAACACATTGATCTTTGGGATGGATACTTTTTGGTTGTAGGGGGCATTTTTGTTTTGCTGTCCTGTGAAGTTTAGGATGTTCAACAGCATCCCTGGCTTCTACTCACTAGCTGCTAGTAGCACCTGTTCCCAATTGTGACAACCAAAAATGTCTCTAGATATTGCCAATGTCCCCTGTGGGACAAAATCACCCCCACTAGGAACTACTGGGCTGGATGTTAGTTAAAGCCAGAGCACAGGACTAGAGCACTTGGACATGAAAGTAGAAAGAGAAGAGGAAATGTTCAGGAATTGCACTTCAGGATATCCTAATTTTAGGAGCCAAAAAACAGAAGGAAGAGCCAATAAGAATGACCGGTAAGGTAGGCAAACCAAGATAGTTTAGGGTCTGTCAAAACAAATGAATAGTATTTTCAGGAAAGACAGATCAGTTTTGTTAAGTACTGCTGGTAGAATGAATAGACTGAAGAACTTGCAATTGACTATTGGATTTAGAAAATTTGAATTGATAAGAGACTGAGAAAGAACTGATTACAGTGGGTAAAATCAACTCTTGGAATTTGGGGGTCAATGGGGAAAAGAAAAATGGAGTAGAAGCTGAAGGAAGATAAAGGGTGGCAAGACTTTTTTTAAAAGATGAGAGCTATTACAATATGTTTGTATGCTGATGGGAATGATTCAGTAGAAAAGGAAAAATTGTTGATGCAGTAGAAAGAGAAAAATTGGAGCAATGTTCTTGAGAAGGCAAAAGGAGAATGGGATCGAAGATCCAAAAGAAGGGGTTGGCCTCAGAAAAGGACAGTTAGTCTATAGAAATGGAGGAGGGAAAGCAGAGTTCAGACACAAATAGTTTAGTAGATGTGGTTGTGAGAATTGGTGGACTTTCACTTATGCAATCAGAAGTAATTTTCTCAGTGAAAAGGGAAGCAAAGTCATCAACTAAAAGTGAGGATGGGAAGGAGGTCTTGAAAGATGGGGGGAGGGGCAGGGAATGTGAAATAACCACCCAAGAGAATAGGAAAGTAAAAGGATTAAGAAATGTAGCATGATGGCCTGGCAATACCATGGGCTCACTTGTGGTGAGGAAACATGCATTTCAGTGATCAGTGCATGAGTCTTTGAGATAAATTTGGAAGTTAGTCATTATAGAATTAGTCCTGATGATTTTTTTAAAGGTTTTATTTATTTATTTGACAGAGAGAGACACACAGCGAGAGAGGGAACACAAGCAAGGGGAGTGGGAGAGGGAGAAGCAGGCTTGCCGCTGAGCAGAGAGCCCGATGCGGGACTCGATCCCAGGACCCTGGGATCATGACCTGAGCCGAAGGCAGACGCTTAATGACTGAGCCACCCAGGCGTCCCAAGGAAGTTCTTTCATGATGTTTGTGCAGCATAAGTGGGTTTTTTTTTGTCAAAATCTCAAAGGGAGCTTATACTGGAACAGTTAAAAGCCTCAGTTTTTAAATCAGAGATGACTTCTAATTCAATCACTCAAATCTTAGACAAGTCACTCCAATCATTTTACATTTTTATCTGTAAAATGTAGTGTCTACATCATAGGCTGTTGTGAGGATAAAGTATAAATCGAGTACTGATCGGTAGTGTCTGGCATAGAGTTAAAGTTCAATGAAATGCCAACTTCAAGAAAAAGTGATCAGAAAGGTCAGGAATCATTGCGTTAGACAGATCTTTAATAAACATTCACTGAGGGCAGAGCAGCCCCTAGAAACTCATGAATAAGAAAAGAACAAATGTAATGCCTACCATTGAGAATCCTTACAGCCAACTTCAGTTTTCAACCATAGAATAGCTGGTGCTGTACATTTCCTATCACAATAAACAACTAGAAAACTGGATAAAATACAGGAGGCAGCACTGGGCAATAGGTAAGATGGAACTGAGATCTTTTAGAAAAGAGAAACAAATGAGGTAAGCTCTCTATCTTAGCTCTTTGCCTGTAAATACTTTCCAGAAGCTATGTGAGGAGATGGAGCCCAAGCAGAACCTGATGAACTCTCTGAGTTGAGGAGACAGAGACTGCAATTTAGTGAGGCTGAGCTGAAAGCTATGAGGCAAATTACTGAAGGGGAAGTAATTACATAGAGAAAAAGCACCAGAAATCTGCATAGAGGTGGGTAGCAAAAGATGAAGCCAGAGAAGTTGGCAAGAACCAGGTCATGAAGCTCCTTAGTAGTCATTGTAGTGGACCCCCTGGTTTCCCTCTGAGCTTCCAATCCTCTCTGTTCTCTTTAACGGAATTATCTTACACATAGCCATGTGCCTGAAGAGAAGCCAACTGTTCCAGGCTCTCTCATGAGAAATTGGCCTATGACCCAATCCTAGCCAAGGAGATGTGAGGGGAAGTCCTCTGGAGGGCTTCAGGGAAAGCCTTCCTCAGTGATAAGAAAGAGCTATAGAAAGACTTTTTCTTCATCTTCTTGATGTCATGTCTGGATGCGTCATTGCTGTATCCATCCTGTTACTGGCCTGAAGGATTAAGCCAACCCTGAAGATGTCATAGCAGGAGAAAAAGAACCTGGATCCTGGTGGCATCATTGAGCTGCTGAATCAATCAGCCATGAAGCCTTTCTACTATGGAACTTTCTGTTATGAAATTCAATAATTTTGTTATTGTTAAGTTCATTTGAGTTGAGCCTGCTCATTAAATCTCATTAAAGGGTTTCTCATTAAGGATTTTAAAGAGACTTGCAAAATATTATGGATAATATTTGGAGATATGGTTTAGATGCAGGGGCTCATGTCAGTTATAACTCTTTCTGATAATAGAAGTGGAAACTTAATCCCAAATGGCTTAAATTTAAAAAGATAATTTACTGGCTAAGAAAACTGAGCATATTGGGAACAGATCTGGAACTTCAGGAAAGCTCAGGGTTTATGACCAGGACCTATTTTTTTTTCTCTCTTTCTCCATTTCTCCATTTCCCTTTATGAATGCAGACTCTACTCTCAAGCATGGCTACCAGAAACTCCATAGACTGTATACTTTGTGTCTGATAGGAAATAAGTCCAGTTTTCTGATGGCTCAAATAAGAGCTTTGGAATTAAGTCTTAGTGACCCTGATTGTCCCAACTGGTTTTGTTTACTCATCTCTGAGCCAATCACTGCAGCCAGGAAATTGGGATGTACTGACTGGATTAAAGAAATCAGGGCTCTTCCCTGGAGATGGGATGTGGTTAATCTCACCCAAACTATGTGGTGGGAAATTCCAGAGTGCTGGTGAAAAGGGTAAGAGAGAACTGCATGCTAAGGAGGCAGAGCAGGAGGTGCTAAAGAGAGTTAAGAGTGGCTCTCAAGTCTCTGAGTTGGGCATCTGGGAGAGAAATGCACTTCAGAAAGAGAAGGGAACACTTCAGGAAGGTCAGTTAATATAAGCAATATAGGTCATTGGTTGTCTTAAAAAAGCAGTTTCAAGGGAGTAGTGGAAACAGATGCTGGATTGTAGTAGTCAAAGAATGAATGGAGTGGGCAAGTGATGGTAGGACGAGTAAGCATTCTTTGAAGAATCTTGGAACTAGAAGGCAAGAGAGAAATAGAGGTAACAGCTTAAAGGGGACTGTGAGATTGAGGAAACTTTTTTTGTCTTTAATATGGGAGAGATTTGAGTATGTTTAAATGCTAAAGATGATAAGTGAAAAAACTATAAGGAAGAGTAAGATTGAAGATGTAGACTAGAAATGGGGTAATTAATGGAGCAAGATTCCTAGAAATGATGACTAGCGCAATGCAGAGTATAGCTAGAAAAAGTAATCTGAAGGAAGATTAAAGGACTTTTTTTTCATTGTGATAGAGTGGGAAGAGGGGAGGACTAATGGAAATGCATTACTGCATTTGTAATGGGAGAGTAAATTCAGGAAACTCAGGGATATTCCATCTGAAGGTTTCTATTTCTCGGAGAAGTAGAAAGTGTTACCTACTAATGAACATACAAGGGGAGACCTTGAAAGGTAGAAGATAGTCACAAGGAAGAGTGGATTAGGAAAACATATGGAACCCTCCCATTTTGTCACATGTCATCTAGAAGGTGCCATAGTCTATTACCATAAAGACCCAATCTTCTTTTTTTTTTTTTTAAAGATTTTATTTATTTGACAGAGAGAGACACAGCGAGAGAGGGAACACAAGCAGGGGGAGTGGGAGAGGGGGAAGCAGGCTTCCCGCAGAGCAGGGAGCCCAATGCGGGGCTCGATCCCAGGACTCTGGGATCATGACCTGAGCCGGAGGCAGACGCTTAATGACTGAGCCACCCAGGCGCCCCAAGACCCAATCTTCTTATGGTCAATCATAAATATAATCAGAATCCAATGACTGGGATAATATATTTCTAATCTGCCCATTAGATCACTTTCAAATACAGTCAGACTCCTCAGTTGGAATCTCAGAATTCACTTTTCCTCTGGTTGTTCCTGTCCTTCTTGTTCACTCTTCTGCCCTCCTTTCAGGACCCCACTCCATCCTGCCTTTCTTCTATTTTGTCCCTTGTGTCTGAGCCTGTAGAGAGACCCATGTTTATGTGTATCCAGCAGGGCAATGGTGATATCCTCAGAAAGGATCACCTCAAGAAAAGTCAACTTCTCTCTTGCTAATATTGATCACCTCCCATACTGAACAAATGTGCTGTTTTGGAAAAGGCCCCCTCTCCCCAGAGATGAGATGGGGAAGGATGAAGGGACGAAAAGTGTACCTATAGCTGAGTCACAGGAAAGCATTGAGGCCCAGTCAAGGTCAGAAACCAAGAATTTGAAGAAATGCCAATTTGTGTGTTTGTATATGTTTTCTCCAAAAAAGCTTCAGCATCTCAGATGTTAAATAGAAAAGGAGGTTGGCAATATTGATGGTACAAAAAAAAGTTGTTAAAATGATAGTGTTTGTTTAGAAGGTACAAATAGATTAGAGCATCAGAACACAGATTATAATTTCTAACCAAAAATATGTATACTGGGAATGTTTACTTCTCAAAACATTCTGTGATAAGAGTGCATCTGCCTGATGGCATAGAGCTTTAAGACCTCTGTTGCCTCATTTTCTTTGTGTTGCAGCAGACCCAAAAATGCTTTCAGAGGTAAAATTTCCCCTGCTCTAAACATTCCTTTAACCATGTAACTTACCAAATTGCAGCCGCAAAACATAATATTCATGAAACATTGTTGGAAAGACATAAAATACAGACATTTTTTTTAGACCCTCACTGTCCAACACGATAGTGACTAGCCATATGTACCTTCTATATTTAAATGAGTTAAAATAAGAGTTAAAGTTCAGTTCTTGAGTCCACTGGCCACATGTTCAGTGCTGAATAACCACATGTGGCTGGTGATTTCCATACTGGACAATGCAGATACAGAACATTTCTACCATTGCAGAAATTTCTGTTGGTTAATGCTGTTCTAGAGCTTTTACCCTTGGGTCAGTTTAAGCCTTCAGGAAGGTCTCTAGAAGGGCAGTGTGGTTCGTGTCCTCATGCAATTGCTTTTATGCCTTTAGTTTACAATGAGGAACATTGTCAGAACCTTGTGAAGGGTATCATCCACCATATTACATGGTGTTTTCTTTTAATAAGGGTCCCCAAAAATCTTATTTTCAGTATCAGACTTATGAGTCTTTTAAACATTGCACTGTGATTCTTAAAGTTGATTCATTTGCCTTATTGTCTTCAAGCAAAACTTAGAGCCACATTTACAGCCTTCCTTCAGCAACCAAATAGGACCCCCGTGTGTGTGTGTATGTGTGTGTGTGTGTGGTGTGTTTTCTGACTCCATTTCCCTACACAATTTATTTTATACTTCTGGGTTGCATGTACATTTCAACTACTTAAATCCTTCCTGTCATGAAAGTAAAATATAAATAAATAAATCCATTATATGCATACATATACACCTGCATGCATGTGATTATCTTTCATTCACAATTCAGATACGTGTCCTTGGGTTGAGAACATTAGCAAAAACACAGTCTCTTAAACTTAGCCCCTTAAGCAACCTAATTCATTGTTTCCGGTATCTTTCTCAGCCACCCTAGCATAATGGCTTATTGCTTTGCTATACATAACAAATCAGTCATAACTGAGGTGTCAGTGTCGTAAGACAAATATTTAAACCTATATCAGAGTATTAGGTTTCTGAATACCTCTCCTATTGATATGTAGCTGTTGCTGGTAGTGATAGGCAGAGCAAATATCTGTCCTGCATTGTGGCAACTATAATGGTTTCCAGTGTGAATGCAGTGTTTTTATGAATATTATACAGTTAAAAAAATCCAGTGATATACAAGCAAAATACCGTTGCTCTGACTTCATGCAATGGAAACTTCCAACATGCTACTCTCAACTCTCTCACTGATTAAGTGACATACATTTTACCTACATGCTGCTTAAAGGCCCAAATAAGTACTATGTTTAATTATCCAGCATAGAGATAGGGATGTCATAGAAAGACTGAATTCAGAATTTCCAAAACAATTTTGCTCCTTCTCATAAGAAAAAAACCTCTGAATGGTTTGCACTTTTCTTCCTTTTATTCCTCATATCAATTAACTCTTTACAGTACTGAATACTTACTAGGTGTGTGTCTTTTTACCGTGGAAAAGGCAAGAAAAAAATGCGTTGTGCATACCCTCAATAAATGTATAATCTTTGTTGGAGACAAGACTTATATGAATGTAAAATGACAGCCTCCAAAGGCAGTCAAGTGAGTGATGCAATCTAACTTGTTCTGTCAGGTGTTTGGAATGGAAAGATGGGAGCTGATCAGGACAGCCAGCTAGGAAGCTTTGCAAGACCCATGGTCTTCAAAGGATCCTCAAAGCACAAGAGAACGGTACAGGTCACAACAGAGGGAAGGCAAGAGCAAAGAGGCAGACATGGGAATGTCCTGTTTCAGGGGACAGTGGACAGGTCAATCTGGCAGAAGCACACTGAAGTGGAGATGCTAATGAGCAGTGGAATTACAAAATATGTAGGAGGGAAATAAAAGGCCAAGGAGAGGACTGGGAAAATCCTACATATTCAATAATTCACCCTTGAACAACCAAATGTCATCAGGACTCTAACGATTGCTTTTGGCCTCAGAAGGAAAATAAGAGCCCATTTGCAGTTTTCAGTGATACAGTAAAAGAAGGTGGGTTCTTGTCAGCATTTATCATCCAACACGTGATAATGAACTGTTTTAAATCTTCATCTTTGTATTATATACTTTTCAAAATTCTGTCACACATATTTTTTAATCCCCAGACAAATCCTTGGAGGTAAGGAAGGCAGGTATTTATTATCTTAATATGATAAGAACACTGAGTAGGAAGAATTCATATGGCCTTGACTCATCCATCTTCACATGGGCAATGGTGGACCAAAGCAGCAAACACAGGCTCAAACTCCCAGCTTAATTATTTTCCCATTGCACCACACTGTTTTGAATTGCTGCTAATTCGTTTTCATACATTTTGAACTTAGAGTCTACTGTCATTGACTTTGGGATTTTCCCTTTAAATAACACATCTAAGAAACACACTAATTACAGGAGGAGAATGGTTTATTCAGAACTTCCTGATTTTGAAGGAAATATGTGATAATTAAGAAAGATTGGTCGTATGAACAGACATTTCTCCAAAGAAGACATATAGATGGCCAACAGACACATGAAAAGATGCTCAACATCACTCATCATCAGGGAAATGTAAATCAAAACCACAATGAGAGATCACCTCACACCTGTCAGAATGGCTAAAATAAAAAACTTAAGAAACAACAAGTGTTGGCTAGGATGTGGAGACAAAGGAACAACTTGCACACTGTTGGTAGGAATGCAAACTGTGCAGCTACCAGTTTGTGGAAAGCAGTATGGAGTTTCCTACAAAAATTAAAAATAGAATTAACTTATGATCCAGTAATTGCACTACAGAGTATTTACCCAAAGAATATGAAGACACTAATTCAAATGAATACGTGCACCCCTGTGTTTATTGCAGCATTATTTATAATAGCCAATTTATGGAAGCAGCCCAAGTGTCCAACAATAGATGAATGGATAAAGATGTGGCATATATATACAATGGAATATTATTCAGCCATAAAAAAGAATGAACGCTTGCCATTTGCAACAACATGGTTGGATCTAGTGGGTATAATGTTAAGTGAAATAAGTAATCAGAGAAAGACAAATATCATATGATTTCAGTCATATGTGGAACTTAAGAAACAAAGCAAATGAGCAAAGGTGGGGGGGAGAGAAGAAGAGAAAACCAAAAAAACAGACTCAACTCTAGAGAACAAACTGATCATTACCAAAGGGGAGGTAAGTGGGGGGATGTGTGAAATAGGTGAAGGGGATTAAGAGCATACTTTTCATAATGAGCACTGAGTAACATACAGGATGGTTGAATTACTATATTACTATATTGTACACCTGCAACTAATTTAACACTGTATATCAACTATATTGGAATTAAAATTAAAAAAAAAGAAAGATTGATCATTTATTCTGTCTTCCTGGATTTTTCAGCTTTAGGAGACATGCCTCTTCATTTGGGCTAATTTGGATTCTATCCTGCCCGAAGACAAAAGATAGGCTGTTTGACATCCTGGGGGCATTGCGATGATTCTGTGATTCTTTCCTCTAACAGTTGGCTTGGATGATGTTGTCAGGAGTCCAAATCTCTTATTTAAAGTGCATCAGAGAGAAATGCAGCTGGATGTAAGCAATGTGTATATGTGGAATAACAATGTAAATATTTTATGGACTGCAGCACAACAGAATTAAATACTTTTGCTTGGACAAATGAATTTTATCTTCAAAGCCACTGCAAAGAAGCTTATGGATTGGGCAGAATAATTTTGCAAATAACTGAGCATAGTGTAGTGTTCATGTAATTCTGCATTTCTCCAAAACCATAGCATCTTCTCAGCACTGTCAGGAGCAGACTTACCTGTTGTTCTTAGGAAAAATCTTTTCTCTTGGCAGCCTGATAGATTATGCAACTCATCTAACTAATTGAGTCATATCTGCTTGTTCTTTCTGAGCTGTTATGCTTCCATCTGCCTTTACTCTCTGAGAAGTGTCCAGCTACTACTTCCCCATCTCAAGCAATGACCCATTTGATTATGACCCAGTTCCTAAAAGTGCCCTTATTGACCAATACCATCACCCCTTAGAGTTCATTTTCCAGTCAGTACTTCAGAATTTGACCCATGTGCTCTCAGACTCAAATGCCAGAAGTGTTTTAGAGATCAGGAATAACTAGCAGAAAGTTAAGATAGTCTACCCTCTATCTGCTCTCACTACTCCTATTCAACATAGCACTGGAAGTCTTAGCTAGAGCAATCAGGCAAGAAAAAGAAATAAAAGGCATCCAAATCAGAAAAGGAGAAGTAAAAATATCTCTGCTTGCAGATGTCATGATCTTATATATTAAAAATCCTAAGACTGTACCAAAAAATTGCTAGAACTAATAAACAAAATCAGTAAATACACAGTGTACAAAATCAACATACAAAAATCCATTGTATTTCTTTTTTTGTAATTGAAACTTTTTTAATTTTAATACTAGCATAGTTAACATACAGTGTTTTATTGCTTTCAGGTGCATAATATAGTGATTCAACAATTCCATATATCACCCAATGCTCATCACGACAAGTGCACTCCTTAATCCCCATTCACCTATTTCACCCATCCCCCCACCAACCTCCCCTCTGGTAACCATCAGTTTGTTCTCTAGAGTTAAGAGTTTGTTTCTTGGTTTCTCTCTCTCTCTCTCTCTCTCTCCCTCTCTTTATTTTCTTTTGCTCATTTGTTTTGTGTATTAAATTGCACATATAAGCAAAATCATATAGTATTTATCTTTCTGTGACTGACTTATTTCATTTACCATTATACTCTCTAGCTCCATCCATGTCATTGTAAATGGCAAGATTTCATTCTTTTTTATGGATGGATAATATTCTATCGTACATATATAACACATCTTCCTTATCCATATCAAAATTCCAGTGGCATTTTACAGAAATAGAAAAAAAATCTAAAATTCATATGGAACCACAAAAGACCCCAAACTGCCAAAACAATTTTGAGAAAAAACAAACCTGGAGGCTTGAAATCTCTTCCTGATTTCAAACTTTACTACAGAGTTAGAGTAATTAAAACAGTTTTCTGACATAAAAACAGATAAGAGACCAATGGAACAGAAGCAAGAGCCCAGAAATAAGCTCACACATATACAGTCAACTAATATTTGACAAGGAAGCAAAGAATACTCAATGGGGAAAAGATAGTCTCTACAATTAATGGTGCTGGGAAAACTGGATAACCACATGCAAAAAGATGAAATGAGACCCCTACCTTACACCACTCACAAAAATTCAGAATGGATTGAAGACTTAAATATAAGACCTGAAACTGTAAAACTCTTAGGAGAAAACTTAGGGGAAAAGCCCCTTGACACTGGTCTTGGCAATGATTTCTTGAATATGGCACCAAAAGCACGAACAATAGCAAAAGTAAACAAGTAAGACTATGTCAAACTAAAAAGCTTTTGTACAGCAAAAGAAACAATTAACAAAATGAAAAGGTGGCCTGTGGAATAGGAAAAGAGATCTGTAATCATATATCTGATAAGGGGTTAATATCCAAAATATATAAAGAACTCATATAAGTCAATAGCAAAAAAATAATCCAATTTTAAAATGGGCAAAGGATATGAATAGACATTTTTCCAAAGAAAACATACAAATGGTCAACAAGTACATAAAAGTTGCTCAATATCACTAATCATCAGAGAAAAGCAAATCCAAATCACAATGAGATAACACCTCACACCTGTTAGAATGGCTATTAACACACACACACACACATACACAAGAGATTACAAGTGTTGGCAAAGATACGGGTGAAAGGGAACCCTGGTGCACTGTTGGTGGGAATGTAATTGGTGCAGCCACTGTAGAAAACGGTATGGATGTTCCTTAAAAAATTAAAAATACAACTACCAAATGATCCAGGAATTCCACTTCTGGTATATATCTGAAGGAAATAAAATCACTATCTCAAAGAGGTATCTACATTCCCATATTCATTGCAACATTATTCACAAGACATGGAAATAATCTAAGCATCCATCAACGGATGAATCAATAAAGAAAATATATATATACACATATATACATAATATAATATATATACACATACATATAGAATATGATGTAACCATAAAAAAAGGAAGAAATCCTGTTATTTGTAGTAATCCATGTTGGTTTCCTGAGAAGGTGAGAGGTAGAGGACCCAAACACCACATGGAGGCATTGGACTTAGATAAAAGAAGGCATAGATGTGCTGGGTATAGCTATTTGTTGGATATCAGCAAGGTGTGAGAGTTTCCCTCCAGTAAATGCTTTTTTCTCTGTAAGGTAAAAGACAATGGTGGGGAATTGGATAAGAGGTCATGTCAGAAGTAATTAAAAATTTGGAAGCAAGAAAAAGGTAACTGGGCAACAACATGGGAAGGAGAGGCTAGGAAGACCAGAGAACAGAATGCACAAAACATAAATGTTCTCAGTATTTTTTCCTCCTTTTTCCAGCTTTATTGAGATTTAATTGACATATAACATTGTGTAAGTTTAAGGTGTACAATGTGATAATTTGATATACATATGTATTGCAAAATGATTACCACAGTAAGCTTAGTTACTGTGTATGTGTGTGGTGAGAACTTTTAAGACTTACTCTCTTAGCAACTTTCAAGTATACAATACAATATTGTTAACTAAAGTCACCATGCGGTACATTACATCCTCAGAACTTTTTCATTTTATAACTGGACTTTTATACACTTTGATCAACATCTGCCTATCCCCTCGACCCAAACCAACCCCTGGTAACAATTCATGTATGAGTTTGAGGTTTTTTGTGGGTTTTGTTTGTTTGTTTGATTTTTAGATTTTTCTGTTTCTATTAGTTTGTTTTTGTTTAGATTCCACATGTAAGTGAGATTATATAGTATTTGTCTTTTATTTCACTTTGCATAGTGCTCTCGAGTTTTATTCATGTTGTTACAAATGATAGGATTTTTATGGCTAATAATATTTCACATTCCCACAAGCAGTGTCTGAGCATATTTTTTCCACATACTCACCATCACTTGCTATTGTCCAAACTTTGCCATACTGAAGGGTATGAATTTATATATCTTTGTATTTATTTTCATTTTTAAAATGTGTTAAAATTGTAACAAAATATGTTTTACATAAAATTTACCATCTGAATCATTTTTAACTGGACAGCTCAGTGGCATTGAATACATTCACATTATTACACAACCATCACCACTATCCATCTCCAGAGCTCATTTTATCTTGCAAAACTGAAGCTCTGTACCTATTAAGCGATAACTCCTGATTCTTGCCTCCTTCTAGCCCCTGGCAATCACTGTACTCTCTGTATGAATTGACTATTCTAGATACTTCATACACTATTTGTCTTTTTGTGAATGGCTTATTTCACTTAGCATAATGTCCTTCATTCACGTTGTAGCATGTGTCAAAATTTCCTTTTTTAAGGCTAAATAAAATTCAATTGTATGTATATACAACATCTTGCTTATATATTCAACTGTTGATGGACACTTGGATTGCTTCCATTTTTTGGCCATTGTGAATAATGCTGCTATAAACATGGCTATACAAATCTCTTTGGGATCCTGCTTTCAATTCTTTTGGGGATATATCCAGAAGTTGAATTGCTGGATCATATGATAATTCCATTTTTAATTTTTAAGTCAACCACATACTATTTGACTGTACCATTTTATGTCCCCACCAACAATGCACAAGGGTTCTAATTTTTCCACATTCTTACTAACATTTATTATTTTCTGTTTTGGTTTTCTTTTGTTTTGTTTTTATAGTATAATTTTATTGGATGTGAGGTGAGATATGTCATTGTATTTTAATTTTTATTTCTTTAATTATTAGTAAAGTTGAAAATCTTTCCATGTTGACCATTCTCTTAGTGAATAACTGCAAGTCTTTGCCCATTTTTAGTTTCAGCTGTACCATGCATATTGATTTGCAATTCTTTTTATACGCTGGATATTAATCCAGTTCTATTGCTATAAATTTCTTCCCTCAGCTTGTAGCTTAATTTCACTTTCTTTTTACCACATTTTAATAGACAGAAATTCTTAATTTTAAAAAATACAATTTAATGAATATTTTACTTACTGCAAAATTATAGTTCTGAATTGTTTAGAAAAACTTTCTGACCCAAGAACCAAAAACAAGGTATCTTAAAGTATCTTAAGTTGTCTTCAAAAAGTTTTATACTTTTAACTTTCATATCTACATCTTTGCTTTATCTGTAATGAATTTTGTTTATGATGTGAATTAGAGATTCAATCTCATTTTTATGCATATGGATATTACATTGTCCAAGCAATCCTTATTGAAAAGACCTTATTTTCTCCCACTATGCTACTTTGAAACTCTGTTATGCATCAAATGTAAATATACATGTGGGTTTGTTTCTGGGCTCCCTCTTCTGTAGTACTGCTTTATGTTTTGTTTTGTTTTTTCCTATACTTTGCCAACTCCACAATATTATTTAATTACTATAGATTCATATCCATTCTTAACATTTTTCCTTTTTCAGTAGTGTCCCAGATTTTCTTGGACTTTTGCTTGTTCGTGTACATTATGTTAAATGCCATTAAGACAAAATCAAGCTGTGAGATTTTTGTTTGCTTTGAATCTAAAGAACAATTTTGGGAAAATGGGTATTTTGATTATTCATCCATACACAAGTAAATATCTCCACTTATTTAGGTTTTCATTAACATCTGTCAATTACAGTTGTATAATTTTCACCATAAAAGTACTCAATAACATTGAATTCATTTGTAACCACTTATCTTTTTATAGTATTGCAAATGATATAATTTTTAAACAAACAATTTCTAACTATTGCTGGAGTAGAGAAAAGCAATTGATTTTTTTATTATGCTATGTTAATCACCACACATTACATCATTAGTTTTTGATGAAGCAATTGATTTTTTATGTTGATCTGTACTCAGCAAACTTGCCAAATTGTCATTTGAGTTTTCCAGGTTAGAAATACAGCATTTGCAAACAAGAACAATTTTGGTTCTCTCTGTATTATCTTTATATCGGTATTTCTTTTTCTTGCTTTATCATGCTATCTAGGTTTCCAGTACAATGACTAGAAGTAGTGATTGAAATTGATTTTAACATTAGTCCATAAAGCATATCCATATATCTATGATTATATATGTAATCTTTGTTTTAGAGTACATATATATATATAATTGTATAATCTTTTAGAGTATATATTTTGTATATATGTATGATTTTATATATATAATGTCTGTGCATATATATAAATATATATAAACATAAAGATTATACTTTGTTACATATATGCATTATTCTTTATATCTATATTACTCCTTATCAGGTTAAAAAAAACCTTTTTTTTTTTTTTGGCTAGCATGTTTCCTTTTTTTTATTTTATTTTATTATGTACTGTTAATCACCATACATTACATCATTAGTTTTTGAATTAGTGTTCCATGAGTCATTGTTTGTGTATAAGACCCAGTACTCTATTCAATATGTGCCTTCTTTAATGCCCATCACCAGTCTAACACATCCCCCTAGCCCCCTCCCTTCTAGAACCCTCAGTTTGTTTCTCAGAGTCCATAGTCTCTCAGGGTTCGTCTCCCCCCTCCAATTCCCCCCCCTTCATTTTTCCCTTCCTACTACCTTTTGTTTTTTTTAACATATAAGGTATTATTTGTTTCAGAGGTACAGGTATATGATTCAACAGTCTTACACAATTCACAGCACTCACCATAGCCCATACCCTCCCCGATGTCTATCACCCAGACAACCCATCCCTCCCAACCCCCACC
>NC_138373.1:70959553-70993325 GCF_054177405.1 Leptonychotes weddellii | reverse complement strand
CTTTCTGTATGTTCTTTAGGGTCCTTGTTCACTCTTCCAGATTAACAGTTCTTACACTGTGTTATAATTATCTGTTTAGTTCTCTGTCTCACTCACCTACTCCCACACATGTGTGCACATATGCACAAACACACACACAATTATGCTTCCCTTGAAAGCAAAGACTATTCCTTACGATCATATTTTTAATTCTTTACCTTGTGCTTGGTCCATAAAATGGGGTACTCATTAGCTTTTACAGAATGAATGAATACATTTCCTCAGACATTTGGAAAAGAGAGGAAGGGAAAGTTCTTTGGGTTTGCTCTGGATAGTTTTATTAGCTGAACCAGGAAGAAGAAGCTGTGGCCATTTGCTCTGTGAACAAGGGCCAAGGGGTGTCTTTGCATCCCCAGAGTTATGAAGATGGGTATTTGCCCAATAAAAGTCTTGTCATAATCCCAGCCCTTCTCTTTTCACAGAGCTTTCCCTAAGGAACTTGAAGGATAACTACAAGTTAGGAAGAAATATTCATATCCTTTGTTTTTTTTTTAAAGATTTTATTTATTTATTCATGAGAGAGAAAGAGAGGCAGAGGGAGGAGCAGGCTCCCAAGGAGCAGGGAGCCCGATGCGGGACTCGATCCCAGGATCCCGAGATCATGACCTGAGCCGAAGGCAGACGCTCAACCATCTGAGCCACCCAGGCGCCCCGAAATATTCATATCCTTTAAACACAAAGCGTTTGCCTTGAGATAGAAACCATGGATTTTTGCATTTGTTATACACACATTTTTTTATTTTCTTTTAGGAGAGGAATCAAAATATAGCATTGTTCCTCTAATTACTTGTGAAGTAGCATGAGATGATACACAAGGGAAAAGATATTTTGCAAATCATTGATCCACATTAAGAATTATTTTGCCAGTTGCTAAAGCATCTTGTACATTGCAAGAGAGTAGAGCAGCATCCTCTCTCCCACACATATCATCAAGGAATTTGTTTTGAGGATGGCTTTTACTTTCCCAGGTTTTCCTGCAATATTCTTCATCAGATCTTTCATCAAACTAAGTGGGACTCAAATATGCTCTGGTGAAAACTTGTTTTATTGAGGTTTCATTTGTCAAAATGCAGAGTCTGGTCCCTCTTGGAATAAAGGAATTTCTGCCTTCTTTGGTCAGATGTTTTCCTCCTTCACTTCTCATCTTTCCCCCATCGCTGCCAATTATATGAGGAAAGATGAGATGTGTTTCTTCTCCCAAACCCCACATCATCCCCCATGGCTGTTATGCTTTGGCACAGCAGCTGGAGACTTGCTGAAGTTTGGAAATGAGCAGTGAAGGAGCCCAAATGGCACATTATTTGGAAGGCAGAGTAATGGTCGCTGCTCACATCCCTTCACCTCTGTCAGGACCACGCCTGGTGCAAGACCTGCTATAGGATGTTTGGTCTGCAGACCATCAGGGTGTGCATCTCCTGGGAGCTTGGGAATGCGGAATCTCAGCCTCACCTCAGACCTCCCAAATCAGAATCTGCATTTTAGAAACATTCCTTGGAGGCGGGGGGGTCACATAACTGTGCCAGCCCAGTACATGCATTCTAGCATGAGATGGTTGGATCTGGGGTCCCGGACCCCACTACTTTCTTGTGGGTGAGCTTGGGCAGATGCCTGAGTTTTCTTATCTCCAGAAAGGGAATGATAATTGCATGCCCCTCACAGTACTGTGGAGGAAGTAAATAAGAAAATGTATATAAAGTACTTAGGATGGTGCCTGGCACAATATAGTCTTTATAAGTGAAGTTTCTTCTTCTTCTTCTTCTTCTTCTTCTTCTTCTTCTTCTTCTTCTTCTTCTTCTTCTTCTTCTTCCTTCTTCTTCTTCTTCCTACTACTACTACTACTACTACTACTACTACTACTACTACTACTACTACTACTATTATATCAGAGTCTTAGCTACAGAAACATTATTCTCCAAATTATACTTATCCTGGCATCAAACATGATTTATTTGGTCAGGAGAAGGACTGGAAACAATGTACACTACCAATGTATTCTTCCCCAATTTAGGGGGGAAATACTGGTAAAAACAAAGAAACCTAAGATAGATGGTTTGAGAAAAAGGAATCATGATGAAAACCACTGCAGGGACGCCTGGGTGGCTCAATCGGTTAAGCGTCTGTCTTCCGCTCAGGTCATGATCTCAGGGTCCTGGGATTGAGCCCCGCATCACGCTCCCTGCTCAGTGGAGTCAGCTTCTCCCTCCCCCTCTGCCCCTCCCCCTGTCATGTGTTTGCTCTCTCTCTCTCTCTTTCTCTCTGTCAAATAAATAAATAAAATCTTTTTTAAAAAAAGAAGAAAAAGAAAACCACCACATAGAGAATGCTAGCTCAGTCTATTCATACTCACTTGTATATGCCTACAAAACTTACTGTGGACACTTTCTATAAAATGACAATTACTATGTGTGGTGGCAGAAGGAACTGTGAGTTTAGGGGTTCCAGATTTGGGCTCCAATTCAAGCTCCACCACTTATTTACTGTTTGATTTTTGGCACTTCACCTGCCTGCGCTGTTCCCTCGTTTGTAAAATACCTACTTCCTAGGATGCTGTGGGGAGTCTGTGTGTGTTAAAATACAGGTTTTATTATTATTTAGGTATGGCGAGCCAACAGATCAAGTGGCAATTGCCATTGAAAAGATCTTTTGCTACTCAGGGTTCCCTAAAGGAAAGCGCATACTACACTACCCTGTCCACATGGGGAAGCACTAGGGTCAGCCAGGATGGGGAGGCAGAGAAATTGTGGCCAGAGCCTTTACTGTGGTTTCTGTGGGAAGAAAACGGGTGAGGAGGTAGGGTCAGAAGGTTTCAGTTTGGCTAGTTTGAATAATTTCAGTGAGCTGTGGGACATAAACGCTGTCCCTAGTTTGCTGGTTCCTGGCCCTGGGATGATTAAGGCAAGGGAAAAGTGGCTTGGAAAGCCAGGTTAGGGTGTGGGCTCTGGACTGGCTGGTCTACGTTTGAAAGGTGCACTTGTGGGGAAGTTGGTTGTTATCTCTAGAAATCAGCCAATCTTGGAAGGGGTAGTCCCTTCAGAGTCTGCATGTCCCCAGATGTCAAAGCATCAGAATACAAAAAATAAAAGATAAGGCTAAAACACCGTGAGTCCACTCATGAAAGCCCCTAGCATTGGAGCTCAGAGAATAGTTATTTACCTGCTTCCCTAAGAATTGTCCTTATTCCAGAATAGAAAGTACTTAAAGTTCAAATACACAATCAAGGAACAAGAATAAATGCATGCACACATATAAAAAACTCTCAGCACTAAGATAGTTCTCTTGTCCATAAGAAGGGTCCTGACAACACCATCAGAAAAATGTCTTCTGGGCACAACATAAAGCACTTTAAATCAATAATGTCTAGATCGGGCGCCTGGGTGGCTCAGTTGGTTAAGCGACTGCCTTTGGCTCAGGTCATGATCCTGGAGTCCCTGGATCAAGTCCCGCATCGGGCTCCCTGCTCGACGAGGAGCCTGCTTCTCCCTCTAACCCTCCCCCCTCTCATGTACTCTCTCTCTCTCTCATTCTCGCTCTCTCAAATAAATAAATCTTTAAAAAAAAATAATGTCTAGATCTTCAATTGCTATTAAAAATACATTTACTGAATACTTATCATGTGCTAGGCCAAGTTCTTGGCCTTGGGGATACAAAGATGGCCCGGATATGTGTTGTGTCCTAATGAAGCTCAGGGTCCTGTGAACTTGTATTCTAATGCTTCCAATGGTACATACTGATAGCAACAAGTTTTGTGGAAATGCTCACATGAAAAATCTTGTGTTTTGACATAAAGTACAAAAGCATTCATATTGTCTGTCTGTTGAGAGTCAGGGTATTTTAAATGAAGAATGTCCTGGATCACAGAAAGTCAGCATACAAAACCTCCAGAGTACAAAAGAAAAAAAAGAAAGAAACAATGAAATAGAGAGCTAGGTGAAAGCTTAAAGTTCACTGGGTCCTACAATTGGATTTTACTCCTCTACTAATACTCAGGAGAGTGCAGAGTCTTTCAGCTAGTCAGAGGCAGGCTTGAGATGCCAGCATATCTCCCGACTGGAGCCCAGTTCCCTATTCACAGTAGTGCACGGTCTGCCTCCCTGTCTTTCCCTCCTCCCCTAGAAGTATTGGGAGGCATTCAGAAAGATCACCGGTGGAGGTGGGGAAGTACTGAGCAACTGAGAAGGAAGTTCCACTGAGGCACAGAGCAGGTTTGCCTTCAGCACAGCCCAGACTCACCTTTGAGGCCAGACTCCTGGGAGCTAATGATGGGAAAGTGTGCATGTCCTATTGATCCTTTCCTTTCCTCTCCAGCTTTTCTTCTTGTCCACATGTCAGTCCTACTTGCCATCCATGTAGCCCAACCATCCATCCTGTCAATAAGTCTCCTGTCCCATTGAGTCTCTTCTTCTCCGGACCAAATCATTCCAATTCACCACCAACCCGTTTTGTTTTGTGGTTCCCATTGGTACCCATGTTAAGTGCGGTTGATCTCCTCTGCACATTTCAAAGTGCTATACACAGATCCAGACACACACCATCCTCTGGATATAATCTACTTAATATTGGTACTCTTCTCCATTTCTACCATCAAGTTATTTCAAAACATCCAAAGTTTCAGAGTGATTCTACATGATGTCAGCCATGTGTATTACAGGAAGACTGACTCTTCATGCCAATTTCCGCTCAATTCAATCCCATTTTGGAACCATTAGGACTGCAATGTGAAGGAATTAGGTTAGACAGAAAGAGGTATGCTTCAGAGAAGAAGGTATTTTTCAGACCTGTAATAAGTGTTCTGTTAGTAGAAAACAGGTCTAGCTCAGTCCACAGGTTGTGCAGTTAGATCAAAAGACCTGTGGACATTCCCTCCTCTCTCAAGACTCTAAGGTTGTAGCAAGAAATCATTAGTTAGAGCATGATATTCCAACAAAGCAGAAAAAGAGGACAATTAATCACCTTGTAAGAAAAAAGAAAAAGTTCTCCCAAATGAACAAACCTCATCAAGAATCCAGAGTACGGAGAGTGTGTGCTGCCTCTTCAGATAGCCCAGACTGAAACACTGTGCATTTTCTTTATTTATATTGGTCTTTTCTTCTAAGAGGTTCACTGCACCACCTACAAGACACCAGCTCATTTATCTTCTTGTGGTTGTATTTTATTGTGGGAAGGATGTTTCAAGGGGGATATACAAGGAAGGGAATCCAAAAGACATACCTCCAAATCATTCTTTCCCCTCCACCTACCAGCCTGGATATTGTGTATTATCCCGTTCAATCCCAAACTGATAACATGAAAATGGAACTGTACACAGAATTATTTTGTTTTTTACCTGAATTTTCCCTTACTGAGAGTCCTGTGCTTTCTGTCCTCAGTGGCCTCAATCTGTAATTGGTCCCCTTAGACTATGCTTTACAGCACCTACCCAAATCTTAAACAGATTCACCGCATGCACCAGCTACAGAATACAGGTAGCAGATTTATCTCTTAAACATGAGCACCAGTGAAGTGGCAGTTTGTGGGGAGTGTGGGGGTTAGTATCAAGAAGGAATCCTGCTCCAATTCGGGGAAATTCATCTTGCTCAGACCCCATGGCAAAGACTGCCAGGAAGGCCAAGTGAAGTTTTCAATAAGGCTCTGCCCCCTTCCAGGAAACACCCAAGAAATGAGCTGCCTGAGGGATGTCAGTCGTAGCTACCCACCCGGGGAGACTTGACAACCAGCCTATCCCCAACACCCACCTGCCATCATGCCTTAAGTCTTGTGCCTAGGGGCTCCGATCTTTATAAAAGTTTATAATAAAATGTTAAATGTGCAAAAAGGTAAATAAATAATATAATAGATGCTGAAATTAAACAGATATTAACATTTTGCCATATTGACTTCGGACTCCTCTTAAAAGAGCGTTAAAGAGTTTTGCTAAATTTTTCCCTTTATGTTCCTGTGTCCCCAGAGGTACCTCTAACCTGAAAAGCGTCTATCATTCCAAAGTGTGTTTTATGCTTTTGCTACGTTTATGGTGTCATATTGTACATGTCAACTTGCAACTTGCTTTTCTGAATTCAACATGTTTTGCTTACTGAGATTCACCAATGTTGATACGGGCTAATCTCATTCATATTTTTTCAATTGTTCTGTAGTATTCCATTTCATGAATAATATTCATCATTTGTTGTTGGTTGTATATAAATGCTGGTGGTTTAGGCATACTGAACTTGTATCCAATAACCTCAATGAACTCATTATCTTTAATAGTTATTCTACAGATTATTTTTATGTTCTATTTGACAATTATTTCATGTTATAATGACAGACTTTTTCTTCCTTTCCTATCCTTATTCTTTTTATTTCTTTTCCTTATAAGTACCATTTTGAAGACAAATGCTAATACAGGCATCCTATCTTGTCTATGACTTTTAAGGTAATGCTTCTTAGATTGGACCATTAAATAAGATTTTGCTGTGGGTTTTCAGTGGGCATTCTTTATCAGGTTAAAGAAATTCCACTCGATTCTTACTTTGCTAAGTTTTTTTTTTAAATCAAGAATGAGTATTGAATTTTTAAAATACTATTTCTATGTCGATGAGATGATAGCAGGTTATTCCTCATTTTTGCTAATATGGTCAGTTACATTAACAATTTTTTAAATTAACTATTCTTAATTTCTGAGATTAAGTTGACAAATTTGACTAAATCACAATGTATTTTTTAATGCATTGATGGATTTAGTTTGTGAATACATTAGTTAGGCTTCTTCTGTCTATTGTAAGTGAGATTGGCCCAAAATTTGCCTGTCTTCCAACTTACCTGAATTTCATATCAAACTCATATAGTTTTCCCTCTTTATTCTCCGTTTATGTGAAATAAGGATTGTTTCTTCCTTGAGGATTCAGTGGAACTCAATGTAAAACCATCTTTTTACATCGTTCTGTTTATCTGTATTGTAGGTAGCTTTCAAAGTACTGATGCAATTTCCTTAATGGCTTTAGACCTATTCTTGTTACTTACTTTTCTATCCACTCAGCTTTGATAAGCTATATTTTGTCTAAGTTTTCAAATATATCGGTACAAAGTTCATTATAGTTATGTCATGATTTCAAAATCTATACCCTAAATGCAATTCCTTCTCTATTTTAATTTTCATTATTTTGTTTTTGTATATTCTCTTATTTGATCAATATTGCCTAAGGATTGCTGGTTTTATTACTTTTTTCAAAGAATCAGCTTTTTTAGTTGCTTCCTTCTATTATTTTTCTTATTTTATTCCTTTTACTCTTCTCTTTGTTAATTTCTTTTTTTCTATTTACATAAGATTATCCTGCTGCTCTTTCATAACTTGAGTTAGATTCTTCATGAATTTTAGCATTCTTTATGTCTGCCATACATCACTAGTAGTGCACAAGGAGATTGTGGGGGTACATGGACTTTAAAAAAAAATGTGTACTACTTACATACTTAATAAAATGTGTCTTTAAAAATGTAATAACTACCACCTCGTACTTGACAGTAGTTTGGTTTGAGTATGGATGTTATTGCTTACTATAAGAAAGTAGTAATTTAAAAGACAAAGTCAGGGTGTCTGAGTGACTCAGTTAAGCATATAACTCTTGATTTCGGCTCAGGTCCTGATCTCAGGGTTGTGAAATCAAGCCCCATGTCGGGCTCCATGCTGGATATGGAGCCTGCTTAAGATTCTCTCCCACCCTCTCCCTTTGCCCTTTCCCCCCAATCCCTACTTGTTCTCTCTCTGCTCTCTCTTTTTCTAAAAAAAAGACAAAGTCAGTCCATTTAAATAAAAATGAAAATAGTAGTAAAGTTGTCCATTATTTCATGTTTGAAAAGACTGTGAATTTTCTAATTTGGAGTATAAGATTTTAGTTATGTACATTGGGCAAAAGTTGCCAATCTTCTGTATGTTGCTCAGATCTTCCGTATGTTATGTTTTGTTTTGTTTTACCTGCTTGATCTATTAGTTTTTAGAAAGGCATGTTAAGATCTCCCACTATAAATGTATTTGCCAGTCCTTTCTTATAATTCTGACAATCGTTACATTATCTAGTTTGAATTTAAATTGTTAGGTATAATTCAGCTCAGAGTTATTATATATTCCTCATGAATTATTCCTTTAGTAATTAAAGAATGACTCTTTATCTCCAAAAATACCTTTTTCTGAGGTCTTTTTTGGCTGCCATTAATATGGCCACCCTGACTTTCTCTTAGCTATTATTTGCTTGGTATTTACTTTTCCATCCCTTTATTTGCAACCTTGGTCTGTCATCAAGTTTTAGTATTCTTGCCATCACATCAGCCTGTTCTTTTCCTGGTTCATTCTCCTTCACCAAGGTCTTTCTTGGTCTTGAGTTCGGCAATGCTAGACTGTCCACATGACACATATATCCAAATATCCAGATGGAAACAAGAAGTCTTTAAGAGAAGTCTGGATGCTCATGAAAGCAAGTTATAGCCCCCTGGTTTGCACCTGGAGACAGAGAGTGGACAGCATGAGCTTTGCAGACTCCTGCCAACCTAGGGAGTACAAGTGCCGCCCGTGCCTAGTGGCCTGGTTCTAAAGCTGGGGTGTATACAGTTCTTCTGCCTCCTGATATTTATAGCTTCATGTAGGTGGGGATGCTGCTCCTCAGAACAGAAAGAGAAGGTCTAAGCCCCAGGGGAACAATGTAAGCCACTGTGTGACTGATCAAGTGCCTTCCTCCAGCAGATGCTTTAGAGATTGTCACCCAGGTTTTAATTCCTGGTGATCAGGATTAAGGCAGAGGGTCTCAGGAAACAAGCGGCCTGCTCCCAAGCCCTGCCAAAGCTGGAGATTTACTCTTAAAACAACCTGTGAGTTAGTTCTGCCTCCACACACTGCTCTTCATTAAGTGAGCAGGCAGAATTAATTTGCTTTGTTTTTTTCCAAAATGTCCAGGCAACACTGAGGGTCCCAAGGTTCCAAGGAAACTCTACCTTCCTGTCTCAGATCCACAAAAGGAAAAAAAAAACAAAACACAACACCTACTCCACAGGATGGGAAATGTGGGTCTGGAGGAATGAGGACGAGAAGTGTCTGCCCTTTGGTGGGAGGAAGGGACAGTGGCTCAGCTCTCCTAGAAGAGCTCTGCCAATTAGGGACCAGGGATGCTGAGCAGGCACCAGCCTCCAGTGTGGAACTCATGGAGAAGTGACCCTGGGAAGCATTCCGAGGCAGGTGGCATCCATGGAGGGAGTTGTGGACACCATAGTTCTGGTTCTGCATCAGCCATTTCTTCTATTTGGGTCTCAGTTTCATCATCTGTAAAACAAGAGTACACCAGATCAGATTTTTCCAAACTTCATTCATTTGCTGTCACTTTGACATTTTTTGACACATTTGTGTGCCTATTTTATTACTGACATCTCTCTTCACATTGACTTTGTTTTGCCTACTACCCACCTTGTCTTAATCAATACTATTTGTGGGCTAATGGGTTTGATATGACAGTTATTATATTTCTTTCTAAGACATTTAATTAAATACACAAGAAGTAAATAAACATTTTTTGAAGTCCATGTAGCCCCTGCAATCTCCTTGTATACCATCAGTTATAAAATATATCAATATATATCATGCTTGGAAGTTGTTGAATGATCCCTAAGTGCCCCTACCATTCTAAGGAGTCTCTGTTTCAATGAAATCAGCTTAGACCCACATCCCTAAGACCCCAAAGACTCAGGCTGAAGAACCAGAGGATTATTGATTGCTGGGCCCCAGGATCTGTCTTTTGCTTCTGCAGTTCCTCCTTTGTGTTTGTTCCCTAGGAACTTTGTAAGAAGGCCCTCACTGCTGAAAGCACAGCCTGAGATCTGAGCTCACATCTGCAATTCCCAATCAAGTTTACAGACAACTCATCCAAACTAAACAGAACACCATAACCGAGACAGGTGCCTGTTGCCTGATGGGGAGAGTTCAATGTGATTAACATGTAGGTTTGGAGTCAACCTTAATCACTATCAGATTATACACTACTGCTTGTCACCCTCCCCCCAAACAAATGGCACTAACCCCAGACTCATCGATGTCCAACTAATTAAGAGTTCATGTCTTATGCTTCCTTCCTGCAGCACAGATGCTATTCCTTACCTTCAGAGAGGTGCTCTGTGGGCATTTTGCTGACTGGTCACCTTCAGATCTGGGAACATATGTGGCTTTGAGGGCATAGATACATTACTCCATACAAACAAGGCTTTTTGGTGACAATGAATCA
Source organism: Leptonychotes weddellii (assembly GCF_054177405.1). Lineage (NCBI taxonomy): Eukaryota > Metazoa > Chordata > Mammalia > Carnivora > Phocidae > Leptonychotes > Leptonychotes weddellii. The sequence continues at coordinate 70,983,051 of NC_138373.1, read as the reverse complement.
TACAGAGAGAACATTCAGAAAGCCATAGTGATATCTAGAAATTAATCACAGCATAGATTCTTTTTTGGTTGTTATTTTGATTTTTGGCTCTCCTGTTGAATTTTGCTTGGACCATTAGGCTCGGGGCATCTGAGACCTCATATCTGGAATAGAGGAAAGAAGAGTGGCCTAGAACCAGGATGCTTGGGTCAGAACTAGAGTTTGGTTTCCATATGACCTTGGAAATGTCACCAACCTTCATGGTCCTAAACTGCACATCTGCAAGCTAGAACTTATAATCCATGCCTTATTAACCTCCTAGGCATGTTGGTTTTTTTGTTTTATTGACTGTTTAATGAATAACACTTAACACAGGCCCACAGTTCTGAGGCCTGACAGAAAGGAAATCAGGATCCTATAGAATCTGGAAGTCACAGGATTAATAAACTGAACAAAGACAATGACAAGGGTATTAGTAACTAAGCCCAACTCTTGCATCATCATTAGATGTCAGGCCGTGTGCACAGGCTGGCTGGCAAGGATGCATCTGATCAGCATTAGGACTGAGCCTCCTCTAAGCCAGGTGACTATATGACTTATTGGGACACTTGAGAGCAAAAGCAGGTAATAGTTATGCCTGGACAGTAGGTGTAAACCAGAGCTGTACTGGGCAAAATAAGATGGTGGTCACTCTGTCCATAAATTGAAGAAGTAGCTGGAGGCATTTTCCCTTCACATCTATAAACTTCTCTATGTAGAGTTTGCTAGAAGTGTCTGAAAATCCATGTTAGACAAGCCAGAACGTCCTGGGTAAATTGGAGTATTGGGAAGCAAAGCCTATTGAAATCTGCTGCCTTAAACTCCCCAATTTTAGACCTGACAACTTGCAAAATACCAACCAACTCAAATGTCCTAGGAAGCCAACAAAACTCATATATCCTTGCAGTTCAGGTCCTGAAAGTCTCCAGTTCTGGTGCCTGCATCACTAGGACAAGCAAAATAGAAGTGAAACATGGTGGAGTCCCCCTGCAAAGGTTGAGTTTCTGTGTCCAAATTTACAACCATTTCCAGCAGCTGAGCAGGGAGCTGCCACCAGCAACAGGTGGCTCTGCAACGCAGGGCTGAGAGCCCAGCTTCAGGGCTTGAGAACCCCCCAGCACATTGCCACTTTTTAGAGCAGTTCTGAGTTAGTCATAAGATGCTTATTTCAGCCAATATCTGTAAGACAAATCAGAGACCGCTCATTGCAACCAACTCCTTTAACATGTAGGATACTCCCAGAAATCTCAGGAAATGTGTGCCAAGGACACTGCTGTGAGTTCACCAAATCCAAATCTAGTTTCCCTGTCCTCCTGGGTACTTCCTTTCCCAGTCTCGCTTGCAGGCAGATGGGGCCATGTGTCTCATTCTGGGCAATGGAGTATTGACAAGAGTGATTTATGCCGCTTCTAGGACTGGCCTCTAAAAATCTTCTGTGTAATCCTAATCCCTCTTTCTTCCCTCCATCCCTTGCCTTCCAGGCACAAGCAGTGGAGAACCATGAGGTCTAGGGAATGGCAGGGCTTGGGACCCTGGATGACGTGGAACAGAGCCTCCTACCTGCCCTCCTCTTTCACCAACTCACTTGGAACTGTGACATGAGTGAGATATGTACTTTATTGTATTAAGCCACTGAAGGTTTTTTGGGTTGTTTTTTTTTTTTTTTCTGAGAGAGAGAGTGAGTGCACGAGTCAGGGAGGGGCAGAGAGAGAGAATTTGTGGGGATCTATCTCATGACCCTAGATCATGACCTGAGCCAAAATCAAGAATCAGACGCTTAACTGACTGACCCACCCAGATGCCCAAGCCACTGAGGTTTTTTGGTTGTTGTTTGGTATAGGTCCATCTTGACCAATGCAAGGAATTTTTCAAACTAGCTTCTGCCAAAGTAATAAGGGAGGCATCCCCATGCCCAGTGAATACAATGTGGGGTTTGCTCACATTTCTGGATTTTCCAGATGATTGTGTTCCTTTGTGAGCAAGAATGGGTCAAGGGAATTGTTGAACTATTTTCATACCTACAACCCCTCAAAGGATTCAGGGATTCAAATCTTCCCAATTTTCTCAGCTGTATCTAGTGGGATGGATCCGCCTCTCAAACTGTAGGGTATAGTCTGGGAGCTACTCACCCCCTGACGCAGCACCAGTTCCACCCCATCCTTTCCTGCCACCCGTACCAAAAGAATTCCACCAGATGGCCTGCTTAACCCATGCACTTTTTCTCACCAGTTAGGAAGCTCTCCCATTTATCTGATCCCAATCCCTCTTTCGACAGAAAAGGCCTTTTCACTCTTCTATCCCCTCGGGGAGAATGGTTCTTAACCTCTCTGCTCCAAACATTTGCAGTCACCCCTTTCCCCAGCTCCTGCAGCCTAGTCTTCACGCCGCCCCTGCGTTTGCCGGCGGTTCTGAGCCCCTGCCCTGCCTTGGCCCACCATCCACACTGCATACCTGGCCAAGAAACAGCCAAAGCTCTCTGGAGCATGCGTGAAGGAAGCCAGGGAGGCAGCCTCTGAGCTTTTAGTTACAGCTATTTCCTTGGACATTGCCTTGCACGTCCAGATGGTGAGCTGGGTAAACAAGAAGTCCCTGTTCTCCATCAACATGTCAGCGAGCGCCTTACTCTCAGGCATCTGCCAAGCTGGGGGTATGGCCTTCATTTAGAGTTTGGCTCCCTCTCTGCGTGCCGGAAATGTGCCCTTGTGTAAATACTCCGAGCACTTCCTCCAGGGAGGACACATGGACAAGGCAGTGAACACCTTGCTCCCGGTAGTATGGGGGAACCAGAAATATCACTCTCCTTCTCCCATCCCTCTACCCAGCCACAACAGCCATCCGCTGCCATACTGCCCTGCAAATACAGGCAGACACCCAACTGGGTCCATTTCTATCAGATCCCAACTGCCTGCCAATTTTTCTGAATGTGTATTCAGCTGCTACCCTCTCATCCCCGACCCCCCGGCTGTATCATTTACCAGCTGTGTGAACATGGGCCAATCACTTAACTTCTCTGAGCATTTGTTTTCTCAAACAAATGATGAAATAATACCACTTATCACACGAAGGTCTCTCCTTGCCACTAGGACTTGAGAAAATATATGCTCACACACACAGACCTTGATATATCCCAGGGTCTCTCTACAAGTGTTAATTTGTTTCCTCTTCCCTGGTGAGCCTTAGGGAAATCTCCTACCTGGCATTATCTCTTGTCCCAACAAGAAGTGAGTAAGAACCCAATGGCTGGGTCAGTCTCATGCTTCAAGGTCAGGTTTCTGTGATCCATGTTCTCTGCTCACTGTTCCTGAGCACCTCCCTCTTTACCTACTGGCCCTGAGGACCTCCCCGGTTGGGTCTCAAAACCCTAGTGGCAAGTTACTTCTTAACTTTCATCTCATACGCCAGGACTCATGATCTACTGCCTGCTCCTGCCTCTGACCTCTGACCTCTGTCTTATCAGTACCCAACTGGCAACCCTTCTCGTCTGTTGTCCAAAATCTCCATGCTTGAACCCTCAGTTTATATCAGATGAACAAATGATCAGATGAATGCCAGGGCCATAGAGGCACGAAGGAAACTGGAAAATGATTTATGGACTTAAGTTCTCAAACTTCATCCATCACTGTAGGGGATTTGTACTCACTATTAAAAATACTCCATGACATTATCTTTCCAATTCCGGTAAGAGGTTGTGACACATGTCCTGGAAGACAGAGGGAAATTTTGCCAGCACTGAATGTAAAATCTCCTCTGAAAGGGATCCAGGCAGAGATCAAATTTTCTCTTCCTAAATAGAGTCTACACAAACACGTGGCCTGGGAGCTAAGATGCCAGTTTCTCTCCCTCACTACATTCCTGAGTCTCCAAGTTGGCCTGGGCAAGTTACTTTGCCTCTCTTTTATCAGCACTGGCTTGGAGCTCCCTCTGTGTCTGCATGAATTCAAGCCAGGGGAGGGCACTAGGTTGCATGAGAGGTGTGTTGGAGTCAGCTCCTCCTAGCTTGCTAGAATCAATTGTTACATTTTCAAGAATTCTGCAGCCCTGTTAATAACACAATGTTAGGTAGCTTGAAGTTGGCTACAGTGGGGTATTTATACCAAAGGAACTTGCAAATGCTCCAAATAAGAGTGTTTTCCCCTTAAAGGGTCAGTTGTTAAACACTTATCAACACCCACTGATTGCATGGCATGTTCCCTCACCTCTGAGCACTAAGGGAAGCCAAAATGGCACAGAATTTAAAAGCCTCAGCTTCCTTCTCTGCCAAATGGAGGGAAAGACCCTTGCTTCCTACCTTCAAAGCGGGTGGAAGCAAGGGCCTTCCTGGTAGTGTGGTTTGTAGGAATATGGATAAGATGGCCCCACCCGAACCCTAATCACTGCAAGTGGCATCCAAAATACAAATTTGATCTTGCCTTTTCTCTGTTCAAAAACCTTTGATGACTCCCTATTGCCTCCAAGAAATAGTCAAAACCTTTATTATCATACCCAATCTGCCTCTCTAGGTTCCTTTCCTCCCACTCCAGCCCACACCCCTAAAACCCAAGCCACAAACTCTGGCTGTTTTCTGCATGTTATTGTCTACTCACTATGTCCCTTTATTGAGTAACAGCACCTTCACTTTTGGAGGGAGAGTGGAGCCCGTTACATGGGTTGAAGATCTGGAATGCATGAGGGGCAACCAGGGACTAAAAAGACATGATAGAAGGCATCACCTCAGGGATGGGGCTCTGGAGGCAGGCTTCCTGCATTCTTCTGTGTTCTTCTGTCCTTAGTTGGACTCTCTTTGGACCAGGAGAATCTCAGGAAACACGTCGATGCCCTTTACGCCATCCCTGCCATACTGACAAGGACAGACACTGAAAACTCCTAGGACTGAGTTACCAGTCCTGACTTGCCCAGTCCCTTTTAAACCCCAACACCATGGTCAGATAAACAACCTCACAGACAAATGAGAAAACCATACTTCAAACACACAGAAACAGGGGGAGTAGTTTCTTATGAAGGAGATTTGGCCTCAGCCCTCCACCCTGCACAGCTCCTATCAGCCCGGCCAGAGCACTTTGCTCACAGTACCTCCTCCTGGAAGCTGGTGCGTCTTCCACCCAGAAGCTGGGCGCTGGGGCAGCTCTGCTCCAGAACTTGCCAAAGCAGCAGAAGTGCCTTGGAAATCTGGTGGCTTGTCACTGGAGACTGGAAGGGGGTGAGGATGACCCAGGAAGAATAAATGTCTTAAAACAGTTAGAAAATGCTATCTGTGTTCTAATGCGACGGTACTGTAGCCTTTAATGAACCCTGTGGCCAGGCACATAGCATTCAAACTCCCTAGCTTGCTGGTCCCTCCCCATCTGACTCATCTCAAAACATCAGCTAGAGAACAGAAACTTGTGCATCATATATTCAGACGCATGTGCACATATCTGAAGGACTATTGGGGAGAATCTAACAGAACAAGCGATTGTCCTGAGAAACCCGTGCGTGCTGGGAATGAGGCGACTCCAGAGACCAGGCACTTTCCATCTAGATGGACACTTTCCATCAGCGGGGAGCGGGGAGAGTACAGTCCTGTATGTGTCCCTCAGATCGCCCAGGCCTGGGACTGGCACGGGATCCTGGCTGGTGGGGGGCGGGCGGTGGGGAGTGGGAACGGGACTGAGAAGCAGGATGAGAGTAGAAACTGTTTCAGTGAAATCCCTGAGACAGGGCAGCACAGAGCAGCCTGGGCTGGTGAGGTCTGCTCTCCTATGCAGGTCACTTTGGGAACACTTTAAGGCAAGGGATGGAAGCTGCACCAGAAGCTGGAGAAGAATGAAGGAATCATCAGGAGGGGGCCTCATGATCAGGGGCACCAGTAGCAGGAAAGGTAACCAGCGGGAACCCAGCACTTGCTGCCAGGACAAATTCAAGAGCACAGGAGGCACTTTGGGGATGCTCAACACCACGTGGGAAGAATCTTGGTAGACCTGAGTTTCCTCCTAGAACCCACGGAGGCAGGGCCCAGGAAATGCAAGCTTTCGACTCCAACCCTGACCTGATGTATATGGGGGTTGCTCCCCAGCCCTAACCTAGGAAAATAGAACTGTGCTTATTCCCACAGCCCCCCACCCACCCACCCCCCGCCTTACTAACAGAGGGCAGTTTGCCTGAGTACTTCCCCTGCGCAATCTGCACCTCTGTTTCCTCCTTTACAATAGAACCTACCTATAGGGCAATTGTGAGGATTGATTTGGTTCAAACATGCTGAGTGCTTTGAGTGGCATCTGGCATACCGAATGTGCTCTGTAAGTGTTGCTGCATCTCACCACCGCCATAATCATCTTCACCCAGAGGGAAACGGAATGGCATAGTAGTTCCAGACCCAGATTGTCGGGGTCGGCATTCCAGCCCCTCCCCTCTTATTAATGGTGAGCCTCTGGGGAATGTGACTCTGTTCTCTTTTCCCTGAGTGAGGGCAATCCTGATGCCCATCCCTCAGGATGGTGTGGGATTCAAGGGCCCAGGGTTCAAACTAAGAGCTGGTGTTCAGTCTGGTGGTCTTGCAGAGTTCTCCTAGCCCCTGACAGCCCAGCACCCCATGGGACAATGCTCAGCCTCGCTGCAGTGTATTAGCCCATGCTGCCCCCCATGTGGAATACTCTCCTTTCCCCTATTGTTTTTTTTTTAAAGATTTTATTTATTTATTTGGCAGAGAGAGACACAGCGAGAGAGGGAACACAAGCAGGGGGAGTGGGAGAGGGAGAAGCAGGCTTCCCGTTGAGCAGGGAGCCCAACGTGGGGCTCAATCTCAGGACCCTGGGATCATGACCTGAGCCTAAGGCAGACGTTTAATGACTGAGCCACCCAGGTGCCCCTCCCCTATTGTTTTTAGGGCCTGACTCAATCCCACCTCCTCCAATAAGTCTCCCTCCCACAGTGAACCCCCCCAACCTCTGGCCTAACGTGCTCCCACACACTGACGCACGGAGGTGTCCTCTGCCCTAGGCACCTGCTTGGGACTGGATCCCATGAAGATATGAAGGACAAGGTCATCAACTGGAAAGGTCCCTGCCCTCAGACTGAGATTCAGGGGGAGACAAATTGATGAGGGGGCATTTGAGTCGAATGACAGATGTCACCACAGGGATAAGCTCAGGGGTTGACATAAAGAGGAGATCCTAACCAGGAGAGGTGGCTGGAGAATCAAGCCCCCATGCTGAGTCCGGAAAGGGGAGGGGCTGAACTACAGAAACTTACCCTCTCCCATTTCTGGAGGCCCAAAGTCTGAACTCAAAGTGTTGGCAAGGCCATGATCCCTCCAAAGGCTCTAGGGTGAGTCCTTCCTTGCCTCTCCCAGCTTCTGGTGCCTCCAGCTTCACGTGGCTTTCTCCTCCTCTCCTCTCTCCTCTGTGTGTCTATGGTAGGAATATTTATCCCCAGATTTAGGGCCCATGCAGACAATCCAGGATGATTGCATCATGAGATTGTTAACTTCATTACATCTGCAAAGACCCTTTTCCCAAACAAGTCACACTTGCAGGTTCCAAGGGTTAAGAAGTGGACATAGCTCTGGGGCGCCTGGGTGGCTCAGTTGGTTAAGCGACTGCCTTCGGCTCAGGTCATGATCCTGGAGCCCCTGGATCGAGTCCCGCATCGGGCTCCCTGCTCAGTGGGGAGTCTGCTTCTCCCTCTGACCCTCCCCTCTCTCATGCTCTCTCTCTCTCATTCTCTCTGTCAAATAAATAAATAAAATCTTTAAAAAAATAAAAATAAAAATAAAAAAAAAGAAGTGGACATAGCTCTTAGGAGGCCCCCACGCAGCTCCCTGCACAGACAGTGGAGTGGCATGAGTGAGGGGCAGTGGCCAGGAAGGTCGGTTGTTTTCCATTCTCCCACAGGGGCTCTGGGACTCTGAGCCTAAGACACCAGTGTTGACTTTGGAGCCTTCTCACTCCTCAGGGTCTTGGAACTCGCTCCCCACCTCACGCTGCGAGCGGCACTGCTGTCCCCACAACTCTCCTAACACACATGCACTGGCGGGGACAAGCAGACGGGGGTCTCAGAGAGGGAGCCTCAAGGGAGGGCTGGATGGAGCAGCCCTGCTGCACCGGGCACTCCTTGGAGTGACAAGGTTCTTATCAGCCTGAGGCGGGCCCTGGCCAGGCTGACATGTTCCATGGCCAGAGAGGCAGTTCCCTCCCTCTAAGCTGGGCTCGGAGCCACTTCCCTGAAGCCAGCCCTGATTAACACCCCCTGGCATTTGTCATCCGGTAGCGTTGGTTTCAAGGTCTAGCTCTGCCACTTCCCTGTGGGAGAGACTTTGGACCTGGGACTTAACTTCTCTGCCCCTCAGTTTCCTTAACCATGGACACAGACAATAAATCCTTGACCTGCTCATCTCAGAGGCATATTGTGAAGACATGCAGTGTAAAGGGGTGTGAAAAGTACTTGGCACATTGTAAACATGATAACGTAATGAATTCAGTTGCCCTAAGTCTGTTTGGGTGTAACTTGTACGTGAAAATATCTAGTTCACACACTTATACACACACGTACTCACTTTTATTTTTGATTAATACCATTGCTTTATGACCTGGTTTCCTCATTCTCTAGTTACACGGTTGTCATCATTTCAATTTGTACTTGCAGATTCACATATGTTATCATAGTTCCTGGGTCTGGGGGTTGGACAGGAAGAAATATTTCTTGCCTCCCTCTGAGACACTTAGTCTCTGAGGTCAGGGATGTACCTCTCTTTCTCCAGGGTAATGGGATTCCAGGCCAGGTGGGAATCAGTGTTACTGATGAGTGAGCTGGCTGACAGACTGTTGTTCCAGAATCTGAGGCACTTCACTGACTTGTCCTCACACAGTTGCTCCTGCTGATGGCTTGGTGACATCCACATGGGCCACTCCAGATGTGGAAAGCACGGAGTTCACAGCTCCCTACCTACCTAATGCCCCACAAACTCCCCTTGGTGGGGACTCAGACTCTGCTGGGGATGAGGCTGATGCAGCCCTTGATCACCTCCTGGAAGCAGAGTATATCTCTGCTGTTACGGTTTCTTTACAGCTCATAGTCTGGGTCCTGCTGAGAGCAGACGACTTCACAAGCAGATTTTTTCCACAGCCTGCCTGAGCCCTCCAGCCGGCTGAGAGCCCATGGACTCAGGTTTGCTGATTGGTTTGTCCCAAGTTTGAGGGAAATTCTTCCCCACGGATCAGAAAGACACTTACCTCCTTGGCCTGGGAAAGAATGCAATGTTTACCCCACATTTCTAGGCAAAGAGTGGTCAATGGCCACTGGGACTGCTGGAATTCTCCACTCTCTGCCACTAGTTGGCTGTGTGATTCTAGACAGTTTACTGCACCTCTCTTTGGGCTTTAGTTAACTCTTCTGCACAAATGAGAGGCTTAGATCTAAAGATGTCTTTGGCCTCTTCCTGCTAAGGTTCTGAATGGCTTGTTATTCTGGGGCCTAAACTGATGTGTGTGTGTGTGTGTGTGTTGGGGGCTGGGGGCTACTATTTTTACCCCATGCCCTCCCTGAACACTCTGCTGACCTGGAGAGCACACTGGGAGGGTCAGAGAGAAGGCCTCCCATGGATGATTTTCCCACAGCACATTTTGCTCTTTTTATTAATTCATTCAACAAATATATATGTTCAGTGCTTAAAATGCACTAACACTGGTCTAGGCACTGAAGGATTTGTTGTGAACGAAAGAAGTGATATCCCTATCCTTGTGGAACTTAGGCAATGGATAATAAACCAGAAGTGATATCCCTATCCTTGTGGAACTTAGGCAATGGATAATAAACCAGAGAGGATAAGATATACATTCAGAGTGAAAAACTAAAAATTAAGCAAGTGGGGGTAGAAGGGGTGGGCACTAGAGAGATCTGGGAGGGAAGATGCCAATTTTAAGTAGAGTGGCAGGGAAGGATCCCCTGAGTGTCATGGAATGAGAGTCCAGAAAGAGGGGTGTCCCAGAACCCCGGGCTCACATGGAGCCTGACATAACAAGCAAAGAGGCCACAGTGGGATCGGCTGAGTCTCAGGTAGTGGTGGGAGATATGAGGGTGGGGAGCGTGGGGGTCTTTTCAGGGGCACTCAGAGATCTGGCCCCTTCCCCTTCCTGCTGGGGGCCCTGGAGCAAATGGGTAAGTACCAGGAATGGAAGGGGGAAAAGCAAGATCTAAGGGAGCCTCTGAAGGACACACAGCACACCGCCCCATTAGCATCTCTGCTGAAGTCAGTCCCAACCAACTCCCAAGCTTTCCCAGAAGCAGCCCTGCCCTCTGAAGCCTCGGTTTCCTCCTTCCTCTCTTCCTCCTGCAGAGCCTGTGACCCCCAGGGCTCTGCCCACCTGCCTACTTCCTGCCACATGCAGAGTCCATCCACCCCTGGCCACTGTCCATGGCATACCTGGGCCCCCCATCCTCTCCTAAGGCTGACTTTGTGCCCAATCCATTGTACAAAACCTCCCACAATGCAGCTCTCCTCTACAAGGTGGTGCCACTGGAGGGGAGGTAGGGAGAGAGCTAAGTGTAGAAATGTGGCAAAAGAAGAGAAAAATGTGGTAAACTAAACCAACTGCCACCACATTTGAGGGCAATGTCATTGCAGCTGCTGGGATGTGAGTCAGGCTGCTTGGGCCCGAAGCCCTGGGCTCTTGGAGGGAGGAGCATGGTGGGTCTTCATGGGCAGCTCCCCAGCACAAAGATGTAGCCCTTCTCCCCTTGCCTGGGGTCCAGCTTTTGCCAACCTCCCTTAGGCTTTTCCTGACCCCTCTCTCCTCTTCAGGAAGACCTCTGGCCCCCATTGCCGTGGCCTCTCCCACCTAACGCCAAAGTCCTTACGAGAAACACGATGATTTGGCTTCCGTAAGGGCTTTAAAAATAGGCTGTGGATCCCCTGCAAAAAAAAAAGAAGAAGAAGAAGAAGAAGAAAGAAGAAAAAAGGAAAAAAAAATCTCTGGCTAAAAATAGCTCTCAGCATCTAGGGGAGGAAAAAAAGAAACTGCAGCAAAATTCAGTTGGAGCAGTGACTTTCCTGCCTCTGATGTTCCGGGTCAGTTACAGCAGTGGGGAAGGCTGGGAGGGAGGGAGGGAGGGAGGGAAGGAGGATGGGGGTCCTACAAGGACAGGGAAAGGATCAGCATGGTAATCTATAGCACACACTGCCCTGCAGCCCCTGACTTTTGGTCCTTGGACCCCTTCCTGGTCCTAGCAACCAGACAACATTCAAGACAGCAGAAGGAAGCTGCAGAGCCCGAGTCAGCAATGGGTGCTGTGCAGAGTAGCAGAGAGGAGCTGGGGGCAAGCCCTGCAGTATCCCAAAGATACGAGTTCAGGGATAGTGATACATCAGGCTAGGATCTGATGTTGAAAATTCCTGCCATCCAAACAGCTGCAGAACGGTCAAGGATTCAGGGCAGGTGCTCTGTCTTGAAGAGCTACTCCTTTTGCTCCCAACAAGGGACAAAGCCTTTTTTGGAAATTGTCACTAGGAAAGTCAGAATTTTATCAGGACATCAGTGCAGGGGGGGAACCCCATGGGCTCTTATTTAAGATCCCTTTCAGTGGCTGGCAGGAAAGAGAGTTGTGTGGGACGGAACAGCATGGAGACATGGTTTTGCTTACTTAAAAACACTTTACGAAGTGTGGTCAAGGTGGGAACTCCACACACACACACACACACACACACACGCATGCTCCTTTTCATTTAGATCTATTAAAAAAGGACTCTGCTCATTTGCTCATGCCAAAAAACATCACAGTGAGATGGAGAAAAATCAGGCAACAGCCCGAGGAGAAAGGGTTCTGGTCCCTTCATTTAGTTGTAAGGGTGGGGGCTCTATCTGAACATGGGATTTGCATGTGTTGGTCACAGGGACAGGAAAATGTTCATAAGCTAATTCGAGAATTACTGGGGGCAATGGAAGGATTCCTTAGGGGAAGTATGGGTGGGTCCAGGAAATAATACACCAAGTCCCCAAACTAAATGTTTACTGCCTGTGTTTTGTTACCATAAATTGCCATAGAGGCTGCAATCCCACATGCACACAAAGGGACACACTTACACACACACACAGAAACTTGTCCCTCAAATGAATTAGGGTTCAAAATACATATGCTGTGCACCAACGATCTCACCTGTTTCAATGTTGCCTGGCCTCGTATCTTTCTCCAAAATCACAAGGCAACCACTTTCATGCCAAGAAAGGAAAGAAAGAAACTTTTGGGGGCTGAAATGCAAATCCCTTCCAAAAAATCTGTGAGAGATTCAGCTCTCTCCAATGCCCCCCGCCCAGTGGGGAGAAGAGGGCTTACTGAGTGGGGAAGAGGCAGGGATGCCGTGGAAATGTCCTGTGGCAAGCTCCCGGACAGTGGACACTGTGTCTGCTTCGCTGCCTGCCTGCTTGCGGTGCTGCTCAGAGCGCAGGAGTCCCCAGATGACACTGGCTCACAGGACACAAAGAGGGGACACATGACAGCTCCTGGACACACTTCTTTGCAAAGGCAGGGCAGGTAGATACCCTCTTTGTCATTTTGTGTGTTCGCCTTGAGGACTGCCTTACCTGATCTCTTTCCCCCTAAAGAATTCCTTTGCCTTCCCCACCCCAAGGAGCACAGTCTGATCAGGGACCATGGCCGTTTGTTGGGGTCGACAGAGACCTCAGAGCTGGCCAGTCCACCCCAGGCCTACACCCCTTCCACAGCACACCTGGGCTGGAGATATTTTGGTCCAGTCAGCCCGGCCCTCCCCTACTGTCACCTTGCACAAGCCCCTTTCCGTCTCTTCTCTTCTCAGGCTACAAAACAGGGGTAGTGATCATCTCCTGTCACCTTCCCCCTCTTGCCTAACGGGGTCACCATTGAATGCGCTTTGAGACAACGGGAGGGAAACCAAACAACTTGAAAAGCAAACCACCCCCGTCCCCACCCCCTCCCGCCAAGCCCGAGTTCCCGATGGTGTCCATGCCTGTCAGGATCGCAATGCTGTGCTGCGGCTCCGGTTTTGCTCACTCTCTTCAGTACTTTTCCTCTTCTCAGACCCTCAGACCCGTGAAGAAGCAGTCCCGGCGCCCCCTGCTGGCCAGAAGCTCCCCGCAGGAACCTGGATGCTTCCCTCAAACATGGTAATTAACCAGTAGGCAGCTCATTGACTAACAGTGGGAGAAGGGACTGTCCTTGTTTCCTTGGAGATCTAGCTACTCACACATCTATTGCGTGGACTGCTCCCTATAAGCTCGACAGTCCCCAGCTTATTATTTGCACAGTGCTCGCTGCGCTGGATGTAGATGACAATAGGAGTCCTCACTGAGTTCCAGGCCAATGCTACTCAAAGTGTGGTGTCCTGACCTGCAGCGTGAGCATTAGTGGGAGCTTGATAGAAATGCACATGCCTGGGACCCTTCTCAGACCTGAATCAGTAACTCCAGGGTTTGCAGCCCAGAAATCTGCATTTTAACAAGTTCTCCGGGTGATTCTGATCCACGGTGAAGAACAAGGACTGTCCTAGACCAAACATGCCCTGGCATTTTGCTCCTATTAACATCCAGAAGCCTTTCTTGACTATTAAGGCACTGGGCAAAAGCAAAACTGAAAAACACTTTTTCCTTATCCCAACACTGTATTGACTGGAATAATGTATTGATTGGCATAAAGAATGCCTCCTCCCAGGTTTACCTCTAAGGAAACCCCCTCCCTACCCTCGCTGTCATCCACTTCCTTTTTCATCAAAACCCAACTTGGAACCAAGTCTGTGCCATTTCGGCAGCTTTGAGAGACTAAGTAGCGCTTGGAGATTAAGAGTAATGAGGACCCAGCCCCAGGATGTGGGGCAACCTCACAGAGCCCCCAGGGAGCTGCCACTAGCCTGTCAAAAGTCAGGAGAACCAAAACAGAAACCAGACAACAGGCAAGTCATTGTGACATAGGGAATGTAAACCTTAGCCCTGCTTTTGGACTTCTCCTGCCTATTGCTGTGACCCTGTTAAGCACAGAGGGACTCAGAATCATTTTTAATGAGTTGACTAGTTCCAAGAGGTCAACCTAATTTTATTGTTACTGATACTTTTAAAAGATGCTTATGTAGGAATGCCTGGGTGGCTCAGTCGGTTGAGCATCGACTCTTGATTTCTGCTCAGGTCATGATCTCAGGTTGTGAGATGGAGCCCCATGTCCAGCTCTGCACTGGGCCTGAAGCCTCCTTAAGATTCTCCTTCTCCTTCTCCCTCTGCCCCTCCCCACCCCACCCCACCCCCGCTCACGTGTGCATGCTCATTCTCCCTCTAAAAAAATTAAATAAATTAAAAAAAAAGATGCTTATGTGGAAGAGGGAAACCACTTTTAACATGGTTTAAGCTACAGAGAGCAGAGAGTTGGTGATAAATGATCCATAATGCAAGAGGACAAACTGAGCATTGGTCTGTTGCAGGGGGGATCTTGAAGATCATCACCTCCCTGCTTGGCAGAGGAGGGAACTGAAAACTTGCTCTGGAAGAGAAAGTTTGTGCACAGGTACCCTATTTAGGTAGGAGCTCAAAATAACTCAGCCTGATTCCTGGCCTGGTGAAATTCCAGATAATCTCTGCAACCAAGTGGTATTTGAACTGGAAAATCATTTTTTCCAAAAGACACTTGATTTCTTTGCGATATTATTGCCTAGTCCCTATGGATAATTTATCTCCACAGAGAGCAAATTGGGCAGAAGTCCCTAGGATGCCAGGCCTCTGTGTGGAGTTTCCAGAGCAGTTTCCTGCTGCTCTCCATTGCTCTGTCGCCTCTTCCAGGAGGTTGGCCTCCCCAGGCAAGGGCCCCTGAAGATGCCCACTTGACTTCACAGGCCATACGATCAGGGAACCTTTGAAGCCCTGGCTCCCACCACATGGGCCCAGGATCCCTGAGCAGCCATGTTTACTATTGCACACAACACCTCCTCGTGCTCAAGCATGGATGGGGGGCAGGTCATCACCCATTTCACTGGACTACCAGTTATTCAGGACTGCTGGGAGGAGAGCCAGGCAGCCCCCAAGGAGGGGCAATGCGGACTCTTAGCCCTGCTAAGATTCACACAGCAGGTTTGTTTAATCATGCAAAGACCCCCTGGAATGACCTAACCTTTTTTTTTTTTTTCATTCAGCCTGTGGGAGAAATACAAGTGGTGGTGGCTCCCTCTAGTGGAGTTGTCAGAAATGGAAAGTGGCTCTGAATCTTACCTGGAGATTCAGAGCTGATGAGTGGGGCCCAGATTCTCAAGTATGTCATCTCTATTGTACATACAGTTTTTGGAGGAGTTATTTTGTTTTGTTTTTTATCACCTCCAGCATGGGAGGCTGTGGCTGCAAGGACAAGCACTCTTGATTTCTGGCTTATAAGCCTCAGAATCAGCAACATTCCAGAAGCCAGAGGGTCAGGAGCTCTGACCACCTATGCAGGAAGCTCTACCAGCCACTGCCACACCGTGGACAAACCCCCTTCACTTCTCTGGGGCTTGCTGGGGGTGGTGGAGTGCAGGTCAACCAGCTGATCTCCCATCTCTGAGATGCTCTATGACTGAGTTGAGCTCACAGGCTATTGTTCATCCAGGAGGAAGGCACAGGATTGCTCATAACCTCCTATGTTTGGAGGGAGCCTGATGGTCACCAAGCACTTTCACGAACATCACTGCATTGTGCTCTCACAACAACCACCTGACACACCTTATCCTGATCTCACTGACTCTGCTGCAACCACTAGGCTGGCTTGGTGTTCTGAGACTGAGCTGAGAGATGGAGGATCCTCCCATGTGGCCCACAGAGCCAGATTCCTGGCCAAGAGTTCCATCAGGCTTGCTGGCTTGAGTTTGGAGCTCTATGAAAATGAGACTGAGAAGTTCCATTCTTCTTTATCAGGAGAAGAATGTCTGTGTGACCCATCCTATAGTAGGGATGAAAATAATGATGATGGTGAGCATTTAGACATGATTCCTGCAGGCCAGGCACAGTTCTAGGCACTGCTTAAATATTAACTCATTCTGTCTTCA
The DNA here is from genome assembly GCF_054177405.1 of Leptonychotes weddellii. Classification (NCBI taxonomy): domain Eukaryota; kingdom Metazoa; phylum Chordata; class Mammalia; order Carnivora; family Phocidae; genus Leptonychotes; species Leptonychotes weddellii. Next base: position 70,967,033 of record NC_138373.1, on the reverse strand, counting down.
CAACAACCCTATGCCATAGATAATCCATAAACCTGCTATTCTTGCACAGATACCAGAATAATTTTACTAAGAGTCAAAGTCACCTTATTAAGTATAGATGCTTAATAAGAATTGAATCAACATGAATCTCCCTAAGCAAGGGGAGAGGGCTTTCATTTTCTATCATGTACCTGGAAATTAGTTTGCCCTCAGTTATCCACATTGTCATACTGTGAATTCCAATAAGAAATATATATGTGATCTTCATCCTGTTTCTCATGCAGAACTCCAAAAACACTTGGAATTTCCTAAATGATGAGAGCTATCAAGATGTCTCCTGTTATATTAATGAGGCAACTTCTGGGCTGCACCTAAATATGAGGGCTAGTGGCCAGGAGAAACAACCATGTGATTAGAAGGTTGGAACTTCGAGTTCCTCCCCTCTGACTTCTGGGGAGGAGAGAGGGGCTAGAGGTTCAATCAACTGCCAATAGCCAATGATTTAATGAATCATGTCTGGGGAATAAAGCCTTCATAAAACCCCCAAAGGACAGGGTACAGTGAGCTTCTGAGTTGGTGAACACATGAAATTGGGCAGAGTGGTATACCCAGAGCAAGCATGGAAGCTCCCATCACCCCAACTTTGTCCAATATAGCTCTTCATCTGGCTGTTCCTGAGTTATACCCTTTTATAATAAACCAATGAGCTAGTAAGTAAAATGTTTCTCTGACTTCCCTGAGATGCTCTAGCAGTTACTGGAACCCGAGGAGGTAGTTGTGGGAACTGGTCAGTCAGAAGCATTACCTGGACTTTTGATTGGGGTCTGAAGTGGGGTGGAGGCAGCAGTCATGTGGAACTGAGCCCTCAGCCTGAGGGACTTGAGGCCACCTCCAGGCAGACAGTGTCAGAATGACTTGAATTGTAGGACATCCCACTGATGTTGAAGAATTGCTTGGTGATGTGGGAAAAACCCCGCACGTTATAAATGGAATCAGAATTGTGCACATGATGGAATTAAAGATCTTGGAATTATAAAGTGGTAAGAGATATTGGAGATCATTTAGTCCAGTTCTCCATTTTTCAGATGAAATGGAGGACTGGGGGATAAAAAGGTGACAGGTCTTGATGTGCATTGCATAGTAATTTTAGTGGCAGGGCCATGACTAGCCCCAGGGCCCCAGAGTTTCAGTCCAAAACTCTTACCACTCTACCATGTTGTGACCGTCATGCACTTGAGCAGATGAACAGAGATCCACCCAACCCCATTCCTTCTGGCCCACCGAGCTCCCTCATCTTCAGCCAGCCATTCTGAGCTCAAGAAGCAAAATCCTTCTGGTAGTAGAAAAAGGCACCCAAAAGTGGTCTGGTACCTCACCTAAAACAAAGACAATAGTCACCCTAGAATGGTGTGTTCCACAGGCAGTCAGATGGCAGACAGCAGGGACAGTCTGAGAGCAGCCCATGAGATTAGGCCTCCTGCTCATGACACGAGGCGTGTCCATCCTCCTTCATCCATCTACTCTGGACAAGGCCTCCATGACCCCTCCTTAGGAGCCCATGATAGTGGTCTTCTCAGCCTCCTGCTGATTTTTCTTCTTTTCTCAGACTGATTTGGGGTTCTGCTGGTCCACTTCATGCACCCCACTTTTTCCTTCCCCATTATCTCTGCCTTGGGGTATTTTGGTCTCCTGCTTCCTATTTAGGAATGTGATTTTCACCAGGATGTGACAACACCTTGCCTGTCATTTCCCAGCTGGGGCCAGTGTCAGTCATATCCCCAACTTTCCCAGGAGGGGTCTGAGTTGAAAGAGGACCTTCCGGACAACCTCTCTTTACTGTTCTGTGGCCATAGACTTGCGTGGCAGTCTTCTGAACAAAGGGCATTCTGCTATGGGTGTTCTGTCACTTGGCTGAGGAGCAGGCTGCTCTACTCTTGTTTGAGTGGGGAGAGTGAAGAACGTGCAGAGAGTAGTGAATAAAATCAGGGAGTGGGTGTGTGGAGTGGGGGGTACTGAGAGACTGAGAATGCCTCACGGAAACTCAGACATAGCCCATCCCAGACATGGATTCAGGAAGAGAGCCTGGCAGGAATGACAATGGATGCAACTCTCCCACTGGCTTCCTGGAGAGGAGCTGAAGTGCGGGCAGGTGCTCAGCCTGCTTCCCTGAATGAGGGTCATCCCACCAGCCAGCTTCTGGGAAGGGACCACTGGGCCTCCAGCAATAGCCAGAAAGGGTGGTCCAGCTTCCATGTCTTCCCTTTCTTCCACACACCTCTCAAATCCCCAACCCTAGAGGCATCCTTGCTTCTCTCTTCCTCTCACACCCACCCCTTTCCAATTCCTTCTGTCATCTCCCCCACTGCTGACAGTGGTCCAACCTGCCTCCGGCTCTCCCCCAGGCTATTCCAATAATCTCCTAACTGGTAAACTCTGTTAAATCCTATTACTTCTCTGCTCAGAACCCTGGAGGAAGGACTTCCCTCCAACTCAGAGTACAAGCAAAGTCTTTTTAGGATCATCAGAATCCCTGTCTAGTTGGCCACCCACCTATTTCAGGCTTCATGTCCTACTCGTCTCCTGCTTGCTCACTGTCCTCCAGCCACAGCGGAGGACACACTGGACTCCCTGATGTTCCTAGAGTATGCCAAGGATGCTCCCACCTCAGGGCCTTTGTACTTGCTGTCCCCTCTATCTAGAATGTTTCCCCCAGTTACCTTCATGGTTCACCCCTTGACCTCCTCCACTCTTCACTTAACATTACCTTCTAGGTCAGGCTTTCCCTGTCTCCCCTATTTTAAGCTGATTTCCACCCCCACCCCCCACTGTATTCCATAGTCCCTTTTCTTGATTTTCCTCTATTGCCTAAATACTCATCTAGCGAACAATATGTTTTAGTTATTTATTGTACCCACTGCCTATGTCCCCGCACCAGAACCTAACCTTCACAAGGACATGGATTCTTGCTGATTTTAATCATTGGTATTGGCACATAGACACTCAAGGAACACTTGTTAAATGAAGGAACAAATGGTAGACACAGGTTGGTAAATAGACCTTCATAAAAAATGTCAGAGTTATAGGGCTTCTCTAGTAAGAAGAGACGCCTAGGAAGGAAAAGGATGTGTACGTGTGTGTGTGCATATGTTTGCATGGGTGTGCATGTGTGTGTGTGTGTGTGTGTGTGTGTTGCAGGGTGGCTTGACAATTCCTTCACTTCTAATAAACAATGTATAAGTTCTTGATGATTCATATATACGCATTTTAATGTTATATATTAACCAGAGTCAACACCTCATTCACTCATGTCCTCACTCACTCATTCACCAGACATCTTATGAGTGACAATTCTATGTCAGGTGCTCTGCTAGACATTAAATGGGCACATGGCTAAGAATATGGTCCCTGACCTAGAGACTTCCACAGTGTGGTAATGAAGCCCCACATTTAGCACATATCTGGGAGGGTCCAGGCATTATAGCAAACTGTAACCCCAGACACACTTAATTAGGAAAGTAAAGTAAGGGGGGGAAATCAGCCTCATCACTTGGAAGAGTGACAACCAGGTAGAATTTCCCCCTCCAGAGAACCAGGAAGGAAGCTGGAGAGAGAGGTAAGTGGGCAGGAAGGAGGGACCTCCCCAAAGTAATCTTGCTCTCCTTCCTCTGAGAAAGACCAGGAGTGAAGAGCTGTCCATGACAAGAGCAATGTGGGTCACACACCAGGAAGAAGTCCTTCCAGCTCCTAGGAGACCCTGCACACAGCATCATCTGGGTCCTGGGAAAGCGATGGGAAATATAACTCTGACCTTGCCATTTGCCCGCAGGCATGTATATAGAAGAGGCTAACAACTCTTAGAGCACAGGTTGCCTTCTTGGAGAACATCCCCTGTCCACAGTGGGGTCAATGCAGAGGGTATTCAAGCACCTTTTCTGATCATCTGCGGGTGGCACCTGGGAAGCTGCCCAGGTGCTCTGGCATCCTGGATACCCACCTGCTTTTGTCAAGAGTATCTGACTTGTCTGCTTAACTTAGCTGTTGAATTCATCATGCAGCAAAACACACGGCCTCTGAGACTTTGCCATATATTTATTTGTTAGTCTTCATGGCCACCCTTTTCCTGGGTGGGTCTGTAGCACAGCCATGCACTTTCTGGCATCCCTTGACCCTGACCTCCCCATACCTGCTTTCTTTTGCCCATACCACTACCTTTCACCTTCACCCCACAGCCCCACCCCAACATCCTGGGCCCCATCTTTAATGTCAGCAGGTCTGGTCTCAGCTTTTTCTAATCTGGTGACTGCTTGTGGGAGGCCACTGGAGAGATGTCAGGCCTTTTGATCCGAGGAGGAGTCTCATCTTCCTGAGAAGTTGGGGGTCAAAGCCCTCTCTGTCCAGCTGCTACCAGAAGTGCATGTATAAGTCTTCTTGCTGTGCCAGTCTTTTCCCTGCCAGGGAGAATCAGAACAAAAGGAAGTACAGTTAGGGATATGAGGGGGAGCTACATGAACAATGGCACCAAGAAACCTGGGAATGATCTCCAGCCTTTTTTCAGCTCCTCTGACATACCAGTGGTGGTCCCTCACCTGGCCACTATTTCTGGGCTCTCTGGTTCACTCAAACGATACTTCTCACCGCATAGGCCCAACAAGGGTCCCTGCAACCCATCAGCCACTGCTGAGCACACCCAACCTGAAGCCACTCCTGCAAAAGTTGTCTTTAAACACTGTGTCACTAATTCTCTGCCTTGGATGGAATCAAGTCAAGCAACGTGCTCAGTCCTAGGCCTAGTGAAGCCTCATATAATCTACTCACCTGGGCTCCCTTCTCTCTAATGCCTTGCACCATCTACCTTGGTCCCAGAGGCCCATCTTGGACACTCAGCATACACCAGGCCTATCCCTCCCTCCATGAAAGAGTTCTGGCCTCTGCTTGCCTCCTCCCTTGCCTGGCCCACGAGATGCTCTTGTTTCTCCTTCCCACATTCCTCAGTCCCACCTTCCTGCTGGGCCCAGCCTGGCCCTACCACCTTCATGAGCTTCTCTGGCCATCCCAACAAGATTGATCGCTCTCTTCGCTGATCTCCTGCTGCCTTTGTGGCCTGCCCCATACCACACATGCACATTGTTTTCTATTGGAAAGTGTGTGAGATCCAGAGCCCATAATCCTATGTTCAAGGCATGCCCCTACCAGGCCCTGTGCAAAGAAAACTAGACCCCTGGTTTCTCCCAATGTGAGGTGCATGTGTCTGTGATCTTTGTGATCACTTCAAGAGCAGACCAGAGTTTGGCTAAACACAAACAAACCAACAACTTCTTGCAATTTCCGTCTCTGCATGTATAAAACAAGGATGACCATGGACAGACCATGACCAGACAAATCAGCTCCAAGCTTCTTTAGAGCTACCAGTGAAACTGCTTTAACCTAGTGAAACTGCTTTGGAAAAGGTAAGCCTTACCAACATGTCAGGAGGTATTATGGGGCCTGTGTAGTAGCCTTCTGCAGAAGGAAAAGATTTAAAATTTGTAATTTCAGTTATTTGGGAACAAGCCCAAAGGCTCATAGCATGGAGTTACTATAATTTTAATAAAGCACAAATGTGATGCAAAAGCATACTGCAAGCCTGGTGTTCTGGGGGCAGCAACTCATCTCATGGCTAAGTGTCACTAACTACATGGCATCAGACTCACAAAACCAGCACCCACATGCTTTCCAGTGGGGGCATCTGTGTAGTAACTTCTACCGAGGGTTTCTTTGTGAAATTCCAATGGTCATCAAGTGAAAGATAACACTCTAACAAATGGTAAAAAAAAATATATATGTATATATATATATGGGGTTTTTTGTTGTTTCAAAGGAAAGAGAACATAAAATTTCTTTTTTTTTAAGTTTATTTATTTACTTTTAAGTAATGTCTATACCCAATGCGGGGCTTGAACTCACAACCCCAAGATCAAGAATTGCATGCTCCACCGACTGAGCCAGCCAGGTGCTCTGAGAACAGAAAATTCTTGCTCTTCTCACACACTGATGATTAGGAAGAAGCCTGTATAAGCACTTCTGCTTTCAAATTGGGGTCGTGTCGGATGTCTGGACACACCTTCCAAATGCCAAGGGTCTGTGTTAGGCTCACTTCTCAAGATATGAATGTAAATTATACACTGTGGCCTTTACCCCAAGCCTGCCCTTACAACTTCTACAACTCTTCATGTGTTCTCAGGGAATTCAACACACTTTTTACAACAGCCCCCCAAAAAACATCATTGAGAAAGCATCTGACCTACAGTTAAAAGTGGCGAATTAAAAACATGGGTTTCTGTTTTTTGTTTTTTGGGGTTTTTTTTGTTCCCTCCTGAAACCCTACTAAAATAACTGTGAGGGAAATTTTTAAAGAGACAGGGAGGTAAAGTTACAAAGACAAATAAGTCAGGATAGTAGATCAAATATAAGTAAAAGCCACTTTGTAGATGACAGGAAACCATTGGAGGAAGCGTACTGGACTTAGGAGAGGAGCAAGATTTGAAACCTGAGTGTCTGCAGATGAGGGTCAATGAGATGTGGAGATTTGCTCCCAGGGAACCCATGGAGGCTCAGGACTTGGCAACACCCAATACCTTAGAAACAGAATCAAGGGGGAGGGCTAAAAATTGGTTGCAGTTGGGCATACCTATCTAGGTCTCCCCCTTAGTCCCACAAAGCCACTTACCTACTTGATACCCATCAAAGAGAAATTTGAGAAGAAAGTAAACCAGAAAGGCCTGGATTCAGGGTCAGCTGGTACCAAGTAAGGCAGAAGCCATGTACTGAAAGTAGGAGTGGTTACATGTGGCATGAGTGTCTACATGCTCAGTGTGAAGTCTGGCACCTCCCCTGCCTTGTTCCCAGAAAATCAGGCAGGCAACTAGAGAACTTCTTCCTAGAGAAACCAGGGAATCCAAGAGGAAATGCCTCTAGACATCTAGAAGTCCCCAACAAGATGGTTTAGACTCCAATACATTGCTCTTGCCACGAGCTCTCCACTCAATAAGCCCCACAGACACAGAGCCTCTGTAGCCCTTTACCACCTCACTCTTGAAAATAAAGTTATCCTCTGTTGCTGGTAATGCAAGCTGGTGCAGCCACTCTGGAAAACAGTATGGAGGTTCCTCAGAAAGTGGAAAATAGAGCTACCATATGATCCAGCAATTGCACTACTAGGTATTTACCCCAAAGATACAAATGTAGGGATCCGAAGGGGTACGTACACCCTGATGTTTATAGCAGCAATGTCCACAATAGCCAAACTGTGGAAAGAGCCAAATTGTCCATTGACAGATGAATGGATAAAGAAGATGTGGTATATATATACAATGGAATATTATGCAGCCATCAAAAGGAATGAAATCTTGCCATTTGCAGCGATGTGGATGGAACTGGAGGGTATCATGCTGAGCGAAATAAGTCAATCAAAGAAAGACATGTATCATATGACCTCACTGATATGAGGAATTCTTAATCTCAG
>NC_138373.1:70889075-70959053 GCF_054177405.1 Leptonychotes weddellii | reverse complement strand
AATCGGAGGGGGAGGTGAACCATGAGAGACGATGGACTCTGAGAGGCGGGCAGGGGTTCTGGGGGGGATGGGAGGTGGGAGGATGGGTTAGCCTGGTGATAGGTATTAAAGAGGGCACATTCTGCATGGACCACTGGGTGTTATGCACAGGCAATGAATCATGGAACACTGCATCAAAAACTAATGATGTAATGTATGGTGATTAACATAACAATAAAAAATTTTTAAAAAATTTGAAGCAAGGAATTCATGTGTGGATTCAGCAATTCCTTACCTAAAGTCACGGGTGTGATCTTTATCATATTTTAGTGTTGACTTACCTAAGCTATGACATCTTTCTCTTGCTAAAAGAACCACAGAAACACCTGGATGTGGTAGATATTTGCTATTTTTGTTCATTTTGTTTGAGGTTGAGGGAGTTTTTTTTTCTACCTAACATCCATTTTATCCCTTCTTCTTGTACCAGTTTTCCTTCAGAGAAACCATCCCCAGACCCCATGCTCAGTCCACATACTTGGGGTAAAACTGACTCCAAACTTGGCTCCAAGAGTGTGCATGTGATCCAGATATGTCCAATCAGAGCATGCCATTCCCCTGGCCTAATAATTTGCCCAGATAAGAGAATGAGATAGAATTCTGACCAATGAAAATCAGATTACGGGATTTTGTCGGGTCAAGAGAGATACTCTTTTTATTGGACTAGAACCCAGAAGAATATGTGCCTGGAGTTACTAGCCATCTTACTGCCATCTGAAACCAACATGGACAGCAAAATTACATCAAGAGAAGTGAAAAAAATTTACCTCCTGGATTATATGGTACCTAAAGCTCAGTTTTATTATTTTTTAAGCCAAATTCTTTAGAATAATTTTATCATTTTCAAGTAACATAATATGGACCTTAGACTTATTGTGCATTTTCCAGCAAAAGGTCTGGTTAATTTGATTGATGTGAGAAATGAAATTAGTTGAATCTACCGTCACAGTTCACAGGTCTGAGTAGAATTTCACTGGTGTCAAAACCCCAAGGAGAAGGGTTGCCAGGCATCCTGTATATACATAATATGTCCCTTATTTAATGATTTTTGTCCTACTTCCTGTACTGACTTTCTCAGGACATCCTAAACATCCTGTATTTAGCATTTTTCAATAAATTAAAAAATTCAGCAGTTGGGGTTTTTATCAAATTTATCTGGACATGGGTATTTTTATTTGCTAAATTTGGTGGTCCTGAGGAGTCATTCACCCTCTACACCCTGCCATGTTTCACCTCCTCTACCGTAGCTCTGCCAGTTGATGCCCAATTTTAGCTAAAGTTACATGAGTTAAATTTTTCTTTTTATTTTAAGATTTTACTTATTTATTTGTCAGAGAGAGAGAGAGAACACAAGCAGGGGGAGTGGCAGGCAGAGGGAGAAGCAGGCTCCCTGCTGAGTAAGGAGCCTGAGGCAGGACTCGATCCCAGGACCCTGGGATCACGACCTGAGCCAAAGGCAGATGCTTAACCAACTGAGCCACCCAGGAGCCCCGAAATTTTTTTTTCATTAAGATGGTTTGAGCCAGAATTTTAGTCTTTTGTAACCAAAAGAAAACTAACTGAACCCAATTAATTGCAGAACCACCAACACCTAAGTTCTACAGCCTAATTATAGTAATAGCTATATTTTACATTAATCACGTATTCAGGACATTTTATTTATTTATTTATTTATTTATTTATGTTTATTATTATGTTCAATTAGCCAACATATAGTCCATTATTAGTTTTTGATGTAGTGTTTTGTGTGGTGATGGACACCGTTTATTAAACATACAAGAAAAATGCCCCCCCAATTTTTTTTTATTTAATGTTAGGCCAAACCAGTGAAAGTCTTTGACTAAGATGGATCAAGCATTTCTATTTTGATTCTTTAGCTACTAAAACTGGTTAAATGTGGCAAAGACAGCGTCAAATAGTATTCCCTTAGTTTAAACAACACAACAAAACCTATGGGATGCTACAAGATCCTTAGAAGGAAATTTATAGTGGCAAATGTATATATTAAGAAAAAAGGACATCTCAAACAAATACTGTAACTTTATACTACAGGGGATGAGAAAAAGAACAAACTAAGTCTAAAGGTAGTAGAAGAAGGGACGTAACAATGATCGAGGGCAAGTAAATGCAATTGACATTTTAAATACATTATCTAATGAATAAGCCTACCCATCCTTTGAGATAGACATTATTTTCTGTATTTCACAGATGAGGGAATTGAGTCTCTACGAGGTAAAATAATGCACCCCAAATCACAAAGTGAGGTGCATGGAGCTGTATACCAAGACACCAAGTCTGTTCTTCCACTGCACATACCAGTCCAGACTTGGAATTCTCAACTTCGGTTTCACGCCACAGAGAGAATTCTTCCATTGGTTCACTACCGGTTGAAGTAAAATAAACCAGAAAGCCTAACTTCCCACAAATAGCTCTGATTTGAAGCCAAGCATATAAAAAGTGCCCAAAGAGAGCCTCAGTTTAAAGTGGGTGCAGGAAGCCCACTCCTTACTACTGTTTTCTCTAATTTCCAACCAAGGATTATGATCTGAAAGCAAGTTTTTGGCTCACTTGAGTTGTGTCAAGTTAATCGAGGTCAGTCCCATTATTGAAATTAACCAAATAACTGCAAAATTTTCCACTGTTTATGGATACTGCCTAAAACTGTATAAGCTAGACATGAACTACGTAAAGGCAGGCCTGAGAGAGAGGAATCACAGGGTTTCCAATAAATCGTTGTTTCCTGCGAATACATAAAAATACATAAAAATAAAATGACTCCTGCATGTTTACCTGTGACGTGACATTCTATGTGCAATTCATCTCGTTTTTATGACTTTCACAGTAACTCTGAAACTAAGGTACAGCAGAGAGATGATGTGCTCTGTTCAAAGTCAAGCAACAGGTCAACAGCAGACAGATAAGACCCCAAACAAACAAATGAACAAAAATAGCAAGTATCTACTATATCCAGGTGTTCTCTGAAAAAGATGTCATAGCTTAGATAAATCTACAATAAAATATGATGAGGAATATGTCTATGATTTCAAATAAGGGATTCCTGAATCCTTACATGGACTCCTTGCTTCGGACTTTCAGATTACAGAATTCACAATGTTTTTGACAAATAGGTTTAATTAGAAACAAACGGAAACTCTTTGTCTGCTAGCCTCCACCCCTCCAGGCTTCCATAGGAGCTTCTTTCGGTCCCTGCCTTTGCTGCCCAGGGAAACCAGTAGCACTGTGCCAATCACACAGCTAGGCTGCCAATGAGTATTGTAGGTGCTCTCCTTGGAGGGCAGAAAGCGAGGACAGCCGCAACGCTTCCTGGACCTCTGCTGGCTTTTCAAGTGCAGCCCAAATGAATGTGATAATGATGGTCCAGGTGACTCTGAGAAGTGAGAAACGTCTATTTGTCAAACATCTCCCCTTGACTAGTTCCTGGCAGCCCTGAATATTTTATGGAGGAAGTTCCAGGGACAAAAGAGACGCTGTTCCTTACCACCCCCTCTCAGCAGGCTGCGGAGGGCTTCTCAGGCTCCTGGAGAGGGTCAAGGGAGACCAGTGTGGCCAGAGAGATGGAATTTGTGACATTCTGCCCCCTGAGGTCAGTGGGATGATGACAACCACTCCCATCCCATGTCTGTTCCTTGCCTTCCCAGTGTGTGTGCACATTTTCCACTAGTAAGAAACTCTCAGAGGAGAATTTTCTGAAGCCTGGCACAGCAAAACCTCAAATACAAAGGTTCTTTTCAAATCCATCTCTGAACTACAGAGCCCACACTCAGCCCATCCGTTCATGAGCTCTGGGCACATGCTCAGTAAGTGACTATAATGTCTTCTACCTGGATTGCTGCAGGAGCCTTCCATCCTTGGCACACCAAAGGCGGTGCCTTGAGAGAGGTTTGCCCCCCGACAGGCAGAGGATTTAAAAACAATAATAAAACCGACCAAAAGTCCCACTGCTTTTTTTTTCTTTTGTAAAATCAGATTTTAGTTATGGCATCTCTGCCATGAAACACTGCAGAAGTGTCCATGTATTCCCGAACAGTTAAGTATGTGATACTAGGAGCACTTGGAGAGCAAAGTTTATCACATTTTCTTCCATGCCACAAATACCCCACCAGCTGCTTTTTATTTCACCTGTGTCAGGCTGTCGTGACTACAGTGGACTCCGGTCTCCACCCGCAGTCTCTTTCCTGCTCCTGCCTCCACTTCAGCCAAAGGGATCCCTCCAAAATGGTATCTGAGCATGCCATGCCTCTGATTAAAACTCTTGCTTGCTCCCCTTCATTGCCTTCAGAATGAATCCAACTTCTAGCACCTTCATGGCTCTTCACAGTCCGAGTCCAACCTATTTTCCAGCCTCCCTTGTGCCCTTTTACCCCATGTGACCCACACTCCCAATTCCTTGAACACATTGTCCGTTTCTCAGAGTCTGTGCCTCTATTCAAGCCATTCCTTCTATTAAGAGTTTTCTCTTTGATCTCGAAAACCCCGACTCCTCCTGCAAGGCTGGCTGACATGTCCACTTCCCTGGGACACCTTCCCCAGGAAGAATTCACTACCCTTCCTAACTTACTAGGAGTACCTGCTACATAACTCCACAGCAGCACTTCTATAGTTTTCCGCATATGGCTTCCAAGGAAGGCTACATTCCTCGTTACAAAGAGTAGAGCCCAAAACATTTGTTGGGCTGCATTTTACTAGCTAACAGAGTTGCTGTGCCTTAAATCAGTCCTCATAAACAGCCCAACTTTCAGTTCCTGACTCCTTAGGTCACAGCAGGCTACTTTCCTCTCCACCCATGTGACCCTCAATCTATGAAACCAGCTGGGAAAGTGGGCTTACAGCCACCTTGGAGTCTTGCTCTCTCCCTCCCTCCTGCAGGTCACCCCCAAGAGAGCTGGCCCCAGAGTCTGGTTCCAAGGTAGATAGGAATAAAGACCCTACACACACATCATTTGTCTGCAGTCTCAGCTGTGTTTTAATTCAGCCTGCTACTCCAGAGCCCTGAGTTGCAGGTAACTGGGTGCTACTTTGGATACATAATAAAGTTGTACCTTGATTCCTGCACTTGTCTGTGCACTTCACTCCCTCAGGCAGAAAGCAGTGGTGATGAGAGAGGGACACCAGGGCAGGATCTGGGCCTTCATGGATGCCCTGAAAGTCTGCCCCCCAGTGTCTGCCACTCACCACACTGTACACAACTGTCAGTTGCTTACATGTGTCTGCCATCTCTTATAATCTCCCTAAAAACATTAACGCGTGCTGCTCACTTTGACTCCCCAGGGCCTGACACAGGCAGGCTTAGTATAAATGTATATTAGAATGACAGCCTTCCTGGATAAAGTATTCTCGGCCGCATATTTTTCCCATTTAGTATATTGAATGTGTCATGCCAGTCCCTTCTGGCCTGCTAGGTCTCTGTGGACAGGTCTGCTGCCAGGCTTATGTGTCTATCCTTGTAGGTTTAGGACCTTTTGTCCCAAACTGCTTTCAGGATTTTCTCTTTATCTTTGTAATTTTCAAGTTTCACTATAATATGTTGAGGTGTTGACCTATTTTTGTTGATTTTGAGGGGAATTCTCTGTGCCTTTTGGACTTAAATGCCTGTTTCCTTCCCCAGATTAGGGAGGTCCTTAGCTATAACTTGTTCAAATAAACCTTCTGCCCCTTTTCCCCCACTCTTCATCTTCTGGGACTCCTATGATATGGATATAATTTCACTTTGTGGAATTGCTGAGTTCCCTAAGTCTACCTTCATGATCTAATCGTCTTCTTTCCCTCTTCTTTTCAGCTTCCTTGTTTTCCATCATTTTATCTTCTATATCAATGATTTTCTCTTCTGATTTGTTCATCCTCATTTTTATGGCCTCGACTTGGGACTGCATATCGATAATAGCATTTTTATTTCAGCCAGACTAGATTTTAGTTCTTTTATCTCTACAGCAAGGGATTCTCTAGTGTCCTCTATGCTTTTTTTCATGCCCAGTGAGTATCTTTATAATCATTGTTTTAAATTCTAGTTCAGACATCTTACTTATATCCATATCGATTAAATGCCTGGGTGTGAGTACTGCCTCCTGTTCTTTGTTTTGGGGTGCGTTTCTCCATCTTGTCATTTTGCCCAGAAAAGAAAAGAAGAAAGAAAAAGAAAAAATAACAATAACGACAACAACAATAACAAACAAAACAAAAACTAGGTCCTGGGTGTGTTTTGGTCTGCTTGTTAAAAGAAACGAAATCCCAAAATAAGAAAGAAAGGAAAACATATATGGTACAAGATACTGTGTAAGTTGCTTCCTCCACTCCCTACTGATTCCTGTCCCAGCTACCACCTCTAACCCCTGCTTCTTTGCTCTCAGAACCCCTATTTTGTTCAGGTTTCTAGAAGCCAAGCACCTCAAAGAAGTTGGGGCCCTCTCAGCACTATGTTGAACAGTAATCCTACCCACCTCTAATGAAATTGGTTAGGATGGGCTTGTGTCCTAAGTGTGGCCTAAGACAGGTTGGTAGGAGACACCTGGAGGTTTCCTCATTTTTAGAAAGGCTTGTCCTTTCCTGCCTTTGGACATTGTGGTGTGAGGGCATGGTGCTTGGAAATGCTGCCATCTGTAAGAAAGACAGGAAAGACAAGTGAGTCCCAAGGAATAAAATCCTCTGAGCCCTAACATGGCTATAGCAGGCTGATTACAAAAATGGCTCAAACTCTCCATGCTCCATTTGCAATATGACTTTGAAGCTCCTTCCACCAAAAGGCAAAGTCTATTTCCTCATTACTTGAGTCTGGACTGGCCTAGTGAATTGTTTTAGCCAATAGTATACAGCAGAAGTAACTGCACCTATTCTAGTCTCAAGTGGCTTTGACACTTCAGCTTGCTCTTAGGCCCCTGCATCCACCATAAGAAAGAGCCTAGGCCACCTTCCAGAGGGATGAGGAAGCCACTGGCAGGAGCTTAGGCCTCCTGGCCAATAGCCACCAATCCCCAGAAGGAGTACCATCTGATCAACACAGAGCTGACCACAGAGGCATAAGGAAGCATCAGTCAGGCAAGACCAAAAGGGCTGCCAGGCTAAGCCCAGCCCAAATTGCTGATCTGCTGAATTGGGAGCTAAGAAATAATGGTTGTTTCAAACCCCTAAGTTTTGAAGTGGTTAGTTACATAGCAATAACTAAATGACTTAACAATCCTAGAAGTGTCCCTCTTCAAGACTCCAAGTTATAAGAGATAATAAATGATCTTTTGGCACTTTGTTCTTTGTTTTTAAATACTATGGTTAGATGCAGCCAATAGCTCCCTGATACAGTGCTACTGAGGAATGAAAAGAGGAGAGCGAGCTCCTGCCTTCAAGGAAATGACAGTCCAACTGCACTTAAGACACACACACACACATATATTTAGAGAGAGAGAAAGAGAGTATGTTTGGGGGGAGGGGCAGAGAGAGAGAGAATCTTAAGCAAGTTCCATGCCTAGCATGGCACCCAATGTGGGACTCGATCTCACAACCCTGAGATCATGACCTGAGCCAAAATCAGGTGTCAGCTGCTTAAACAACTGAACCACCCAGGTGCTCCAAGACACATATTATTTAACTAAGCTGTCAACCCTTTGAGGTGAAGGACTGGTGCTTTATGTATCTGTAGAAAGGATTAGAATCTGAAATTGTACATATCAACACAAGGTAACCTCCACTACGTACAAAATGAGCAGGCCAGTCCATATGAAGGATTCATGAAGGAAGCTGGATATGAGCTACGTGTTGTTTGAAGGAGGTTTAGGATTGAGAGAGATGGGAACCCAAGGGGAAGTAGAGAACTAGGATCTTCTCTGGCCCTGGTGAGATGGACATTCCATGGGGATTTGTTCTGGGAAGAGGTGAGTGACTAGGAGTCATGCTCAGATGTGGTGATTTAAGGTATAAAGGACATAAGGAGGAAAGAAGAGCTTTCTCATTGCAAGCCCAGCAAATGTTCCTTCTGTGAGGTCACAAGGCATAGCCATCAGGAGGTACAAGCCAGTGTTCTCCTTAGCCACTCTCAAAAGAGTTTCAAAAGGCACATTGTCTCAGGGGTCGATAGGCCAATGCCCATGGCCTCAGAAATGACCAGGCCTGGTAGACAGTTGCACACTCTTCACATGCTCTTACTCAGTGAGTCACCTGCCCACCTGGGGTAGGGGAGGGGGCCACAGAGTAGTCCTTTAATAAAGATCAGATCACAGGCTGAATGGATTTCACAAACGTAAAAAAAAAGAAAAAGTAACAGAGAGGAACCTGTTTCTTTCAAATCGCCAGGGTCTACCACCTCTCTCTCTACATCTAAGTTGCCCCAAGCCTGACAGGAATGATCAGGAATAGCAGGTTGATACCCAGGCTCTGTGCAGGGCCACCCCCCTTGGAGTCTGGAGAAAAGGCAAAAGGAAGCCCCCTGCTCTCCCAACTACAAGGGTGAAGGTGCTAAATAATTCTGAAAATAAACAAGCTACAGAATTTAGAGCACATGAAAAGAGGGAACTATTATGTATTTTGGCCAAGAAGCCTTCTTTTTTTTATTGAACAATGATTATGTGCTAAGCATATCTTATCCACATTAGAAAACTTTCACAATATTTCTCTGAAATAAGTGTAATGATTCCCATTTTACAGTTGAGGAATATCAGCCTCAAGAGAGTGAGAAATGGGGGCAGCTGGGTGGCTCAGTCAGTTAAGTGGCTGCCTTCAGCTGAGGGCATGATCACAGGGTCCTGGGATCAAGCACTGTGGTGGGCTCCCTGCCTCTCCCTCTCCCTCTGCCCCTTCTCCTGCTCGTTCTCTCTCTCTCTTTCTCTCAAATAAATAAATAAAATCTAAAAAAATAATAATAATTTAAAAAAAGAGAAGGAGAAATGTGCCCACAGTCTCAATGCTAGTGAGTGGGAAAGGCAGGATTCGAACCTAGGTCAGTCTGATGCTGAAGTCTTTGGGCTCCCCACAGAGCTCGCCCGTGGGGCCTGCCTACTAGGATTTCTCCAAAATCTGAATGGAACCCAAGCTTTCATTGGAGATTAGCTGTAGAGGCATCACTTAGTGTAGAGAGTAAGTGAGTTAACACTTTGGACTTTAAACCAGCACTGTAATAAAGTAACCATAACAGCCATGTGGCCTTGGCCCAATCGTGTGATTTCTCAGGACCTCATTTTTTTCATTTATAAAAGGAGAACGTGAATCTGGATAGTAGATGAGACCCCCTCCATCTCCAGTGACTGGGAGATTTTCCATCTCTTCTATAGGGAGGCTACTAGCGCAGACTGATCTGTCCCAACTGAGAGTTTCTGGGAAAGAGGCTTAGATTGGTTCAGATTCAACCCTCCTGCAATCCACCAAAGTCAGGGGTCCAAGAGTACTGACTTAACTGTTGGAGGCTCAGCCTTGTGGGTGACAGGGCTGTTAAAGGGGCAGCTGTGAAGGACTCTTGGACCCTCTTACAACCGTTCTATCTGATAACATCCAACCGGAACAGTAAAGATTCACCATACCAGTCACACTCGACCATGGGAAACTTCATCACTACTTCCCTTGCTTTGAGGAAGGAGAGCTTGTCCATCGCACCCCCTTTCCCCTCTTTCCAAATCCTCTGATGGGGCAGAAAAGCCACATAGGGTTGTTATATAAGAGGAGGGGGCCGGCCCTGCTAGCAGAGAATGTGCCTTTCCTGAAAGTCAGTCCTAGGGGATCAAATGTCATTGAGGACATTGACTGACCTTCCGCACCAACCCCCCAAATCAGCCAGCAACCCGCAGTGGGCAGGCCCTAACCAAGGGGAAGACAAGACTGGGGAAGGAATCTGCCGGGCGGCGGCTGCATCTCAGTCACAAGGCTGCTGAATAGGTAGGTGAAGGGAATCCTGCCCAGGGCATTTACACGCGCGGTTCTGTGGCACGCGCACTGCCGCGGAGGCAAAGCCCCGCCTCCTCCCCGCCCCCGCGCCCCGCATCCCGGGGAAAGAGGCTGCGGGAGCCTGACACCGAGATCCTGCATTCGCTGGGAGCCGCTCCAGGACACAGCCTTTGCGAGGGAAAAGGTTTGAACAAGGAGAGGAAGAGTAAAGGGCAGCCAGAGTCGTTAGGTTTGAGTCGGGAGAGTTTGAGCCAATAGTTGGTTGCTGGGTGAAGGGCGGTGGAGAGGCGTGTGCAGTTACCTGGTTCTGTTCCTCTCTCCCTGCTCCACCTTGTTGAGCTCCAATCAGCCAGATGTCCAGAGTGGGGACTCACCACTGCAAGGGCCTCCAGCCCTCAGAGCAGCCTCACAGGAAGGACTCAGGTGGGCTTTAAGGCTGTTGGGGTGGGGTGGGGAGGCAGAATGCAAGGGTGGGTAGGTACAAGGGAGAGAAGCTTTGGGGGTGAATGTGAGAATTCAGGATGAGAGCTGCCAGCTGGGGAGAAGGGAATGTACCCCCCACCCCCAACCCTAGCCCCTCCAGGCAGCTGCTGGTGGATGTGGCTTCCCAGCTCCTGCCATGCACTGCGCTCACTGCAGAGGAACAGCAGGGAAGGGCTAGATTGGAGGCTGAGGTCAGACCGCTGTGGGTGATGTGCACTGTCCAGGTCCCTGGGCTTCTGTCCCTCAGAACCATTATCTAACTGTACAGCAGGATACAGCTTGGGAGGGGAGGAAAGCGTAACTGCACATTGCACAAGGATGCTCTCTGAGAAGGAAGAGTGGCTGCAATAGGAGGGATGTGGGTGAGAATGAACAGAAAGAGCCTCCCCAGCATCCACACTAGGCGAGGCAGCTGATGGAAGTTAAGATGACTTGATCCTAGAAGATCTTAAGGGGAGGAGAGGCTGCCCCCTCCCAGAGGGCCTGGCAGGACTGGCCTGGGTGCTGCTGCTGACTGAGGGAGAAGCTGTGCAACCTTGGGCCACTCAGTCAACGTCTCTGGGCCAGGGTCAATCATAAAAATGCCAGCTGTACTGACATTAGTGGATTGTTGTGATGTTCACTTGTGAAAGAGGTTTATAAAATGTGAAGCGCACTTAAATGTAAAAGTGTAAAATGATTCTCGCCAGAATTTCTTAGACTAGTAGCTCCCAACTCCAGCTGCATGTGAAAGTCTCTTGAGAAGCTTTTTTTTTTTTTTTAAATGCTGCACCTGGACCCCATCCTAGACCAATTATTCAAATTGGGGAGGGAGAGGGGACAAGACAGGGGCAGGAAGTGGTATTTTTTAAAAAAAGCGTCTCTGTGGTTCTGATGCTCTGTGAAGGTTGAGACCCACTGCCTAAGATTTCACAAATTTCCTGAAGGTAACTGCTTGGAGCACGTGTCTTATAAAGGCAGATTCCTGGCTTCTTCCAGATCTGCTAAGTCAGAATCCCAGGGAGGGCCAGCAATCTCTCTATTGAGCAAGGAGTAAAAGCAGCGTGGACATGTCATTCCAGTGATGAGTCTGTCGATGATCTCTTTCCCTACAGGATGAATGATCATACCCAGCAATGCTCTCGACAGTGCGGGCGCAGCAGCTAGGGGAGGGGAGGTGCCCTTCAGATAATAGGCGCAGACACATGCTTCTGGGATGGGGTTGTGCTAGACACAGCCACATCCAGTCCCATCCCTGCTGTGCCGAGGTGACAGTCCAATTATAAAATGACAAATTTCCCAGCCAAAGAGCCTGAGAACCTTCAGATAAAAAGGACACCTTGATGTTATCTATAACTAATAGCAGAGATTGCCCTTGTTTTATTGTTTTGTCAATAGATTGTTCAGGCTTTCTCCTTTCACCCTCTTCTCTGCTGGCTCCGTTCCATTCCAAAGATTCTATAAGCACACACACATATGCACCCACTCACATCCACTCACACACAGAGACCCGCACCTCATCAGGCACACAAATGGGCAGATGAAGAGGATTCAAGGAGCCGGCGAACTCCCACCAGGAACGCATGTTACCTGGGCACATGGCTAGTGTAGAATAGAACAGTGCAGCTAATGTTAAGAGGGAAGGAGGCCTAGGGATTGCTGGGTTTAGTTCTTTCCTTGGAGGACCAGGTGAGCAGAGCAGTTCAGGGCAAGGACTGTGAGCCAGACCCCCTGGGTTGAATCCTACCCCCTCCTGACTGGCTGTGCCACTTTGAGCAAGCTACTTCTGTGGCAGGGAGATACCCACAGGGCCGCCAGGGAGGTTAAATGAGTTAGGACATGTAAAGCTCTTAGAAACAGGGCGGGCGCATGGTATGCCGGGAAAGTGTTTGCTGCTATTATTGTGGTTTCTGCTGGGCTCTATTATAGGTGAGGAAGTTGGAGCCTAGAACATAAGCAGCTCCGTTTGTTCATCCTTCTTGACTCTTGCAGGAATAAAGCCTAAGGAAATAATCATAAATGTGGACAGATATCCATACTAAAAATAGTCACCATAGCATCATTTAGAAGAATAGAAACCTGAATGTCCAACAGTAGGGGGTAGGTTAGCAAATAATGGTGTATCGAATGATGGTTATGTAATAATTGCATGAGAATATTAGAGATACATGAAGCTTTTTTTTTAAATGAAATACAATATGACCTCTATAGAGATATAGATACAGAGACAGAGCTAGTCTAGAAGAAAAACCCAAAACAGGCCAACACTGAATGTCTCTGGCTGTGGGATTATGGGTCTTTTATTTTTTTCCTTGCATTTTTCTGAGTTGTATGATTTTCCATAGTGAGCAGAAAAGTCAGAAAATAAAACATGTCCAGCAATTTGTTCAAGGTCAAACATTGCATTAGGAGCCCACATAAGCTTTCTATCCCTGTCCAGGGTTCTGCTGCTTCATCAGGCACACTAGCAATAGTGAGGAAAGCTAAATGGGATAAGGATGATGAACAGACACCAAAAGCACCAAGACCAATATAGCCACGCAGGACTGGGAACCAGCACAGCCATGTAGGACTGGGATCCAGCACAGGGGAACTCTGGTCTGGACGTGCAGCTCCAGCTGTCAATGCTGAGCTGGAAGAGCAGAGCTGGACACTTTCTATCCAACCAAGACCTTTCTATCCAGAGTCACTGCATAGCACAGTGGGGCCAGCATACAACCCAGCACCTGCCCTTGGGGTCACTACCACTCTCCCAGAAATGGACAAAGTCAGCTTCTACTTGGTCTGAGGATACCAAAGAATTATACCACCTTTTCTTTCCTCTGTCTTTGCTACAGACTCCCTCACAAATGGGGAGCCAGAGACCCAGAGAATACTAGTTAGCCCCCCTGCTGGTCTGCATTCCCCTGCTTCTCCTTAATATAGAAGTGCCTTTCCATGCCCAACATTTTTCCAATCATAATGCCAAGGTACTTGACACAGCCAAAACCGAGAAATGTTTATTTTGCAACTGTGAAATAAAAAAGATCTGGAAGCACTTAATAACTAAGAGCTCATCTAAGAAAAATAGGAAGGAAGGAAGGAAGGCAGGAAGGCAGAAAGGAAGGAAGGAAAGGAAGGAAGGAAGGAAGGAAGGAAGGAAGGAAGGAAGGACGGAAGGAAGGAAGGAAGGAGGAAAAGCAAGAGAAAGGCAGAGGGAAGCGATTTATCCCCCTTGGTATTACATAAAAATTATTATATCTCTTTCAAAATTTTACTATAACCTGCTCCATATATTTGTAAGTGGTAAGTTCTGATCTTTGTCTGTAAAATAAGAGACAGGCATGGGTGAGCCCTGAAATCCAATGATTCTATATAAAGTTGAAATTTAGTAACTCCAGCTCCCTTTTTAAAAGATCATTCTGGTGGCAAAAGCCAAGCAATAAAGTTTGCCAAGTTATCAAGGGAACCAGCTGTACATTCAATGAATAAGTGAAGCATCCCACAGAATTTTCAAGCAAAAACTCAAAAATTGTCTAGTCCAACCATCTCATGTTACAGATGGAAACACTGGGCCAGAGAATAATACCAGGAGCTATCATCTGCTGAGTGCCAGGCAGGTGACTTGCTCAGGGCCACACAGCAGGTCAGTGACAGAATTAGGTGTGATGCCCACCATCTCCGCAGTCCACTTATTCAAACTTTTAGTGGATTTAAAGATTTAAAGATGAAAGAAAGAACTGGCTCTTAGGAACTCCTCACAGCCCAAGATGTCCAGAAAAGGAGCAACAGGTACAAAGGCAACAGCAGGTCAAGAGCCACCACATCCTCTCTCCTTTTACCTCTAAACAGAAAGGAAGCCATGGGAGAAAGAATCTAGTCCTGGGCCAGCTGGGGGGGAGGAGTAGACAGTGAGCATCAAGCCTTTCCTGGGGCGAGCAGAGTGAAAGGTAAGAGCCCTTAGTAACACAAAGAACACCTAGCCGAAAGAGCTGCCCAGCAGACTTAAGTCCCAGTACTGGAGGAACTGGGTCTGACTGGGAGGTACCAGCCTCTGAAGCACCGTGTGAGAATACCTTGAAAACGGTATTTAGGAGCACTGGAAAGAAGACTGAAGAGCCTGGTTACTTAGAGCTCACTGCTAGTATTTCTTTGAGGCTTGTTCAGATTGTGAATAAGATTTTTAAAATATGGTATTTAGTAAAGGCATGCTTGAATATTTTCATCAAAAGGTCTAGTTGGGGGCGCCTGGGTGGCTCAGTCGTTAAGCGTCTGCCTTTGGCTCAGGTCATGATCCCAGGGTCCTGGGATCGAGTCCCACATCCGGCTCCCTGCTCAGCGGGAAGCCTGCTTCTCCCTCTCCCACTCCCCCTGCTTGTGTTCCTGCTCTCGCTCTCTGTCAAATAAATAAATAAAATCTTTAAAAAAAAAAAAAGGTCTAGTTGGGTTAGGTATCTGACTCTTGATCTCCAGCTCAGGTCTTGATCTCGGTGTCATGAGTTCAAGCCTCGCATTGGGCTCCATGCTGGGCATGGAGCCTACTTAAAAAAAAAAAAGAAAAATGTTTAGTTTAGTTAGAAAAGTAAATAGAGACACACATTGTAATCTTTGTTAATGAGATGCGTAGAATTTGGACTGTTACACCACAGGGCAACGCCATCAGGAGGCTATCGGTCTGGAGAAGTGCATCTCAAGTGTGGACATTTGCAGCAAATAGAATAGAAACTCCAAATCCAGTTTTACAGTTATTTTTCTCAAAGACTTCTATTTCCGAAAGCTTGGATATCAGTGAGCCAGCGGCTATCTTCTTTCACAGTATTCAGAGCCTTATCAAAACACTGATTACGTATGGCTCTTCACAACTCAACAGGAGTGTGGAGAATTTTCAGAAGATTGATAAGAGGCCATGGAATGGTCCATTGGAGAAAACCTTTAAGGGCTGAGGTTCCTTGGACTGAAATTCGTCATAAGGAGTTTCAGAAAGGAGCTTCTCAAAATTTATTCCCTGGGTTATAGTTTTTGTGGGATGTAACTAGAAGTGACCCCCAAAAAGGGGGTGGAGATACTATGGTAAAAATAATTTGAACAACACAGGTTTAAGAAGTGAAATAAGTTTATTTGCTGCAGGACTTCTCAGGGCCTTTAATCTTATGTTCCCATGCATCGTGTATCTACAAGAAGCAGAAATATAGTGGCTAGGAACATTTCCATGGAAATGCCGTGTAGGACTAGGACCCTGCAGATCACATTTGAGGAACTCTGGCATAAGGAGTTATTCTAGGTAATATGGTCAGTTGAATATCCATCCCAGTTGGTACAAAATAGCAGGAAGGAAGTTTAAAGTGCAGCAGCAGATGTGTAACTGAGGTAGGAGGAAAACATCCCTACAACACAAATACCAGGGAGTCTGGGTGTTGGAATCTCTCTCCCTCTCATCCCCTGGTTATAGGGATGTTCCAGAACAGGCCTGGGATAATGAGGGACTTTTCCTAATGCAGAACAGAGTAATGGATTCTTTGTCTTTTGGAAGCCACTACTTGTTCAATATCTGTATGTCATTTTGTCTTATTCTCTACTTACTTATACGTCATTGAGTTCAGCTGACTTCCTTGCAAATGAAATATATTCCTGAAATGCTGTATCGAGTCCTATTTTCCACTGGCTGGTATTATAATTCCAAAGAATGTCAACCCCAAATGCATCATGACAGGCACATTTCTGAGCCTGTTCGGCACCCAAGGAGACCTTCTTGCTGGGTCCTTGTGCAGCTTCCTTACAGCAACTTCTCCCAGCTCAAGGCAAGCCCAAAAGTCAGGCAAGTAAATGGCTGGCTGTCCACATTCAGTTATTCGAAGTCCCAGTTAATTCCTAAGTGTGTTGGAAATTCTCACTGCTTCCCAGAATTTTGTATGGATAAGTCACTTCATTGCTTATGTTCTTTCTAAATGGATTATCAGAACAGCTGGGTATTCCTTTCTGCTGCCTGTTTTAGCAGGGAGGGAGTTTTCAGTCTAAGAGGGCATTAAGCCCCTTTCTATGAGTCACCTATGTTACAACCAAGTATTGGATAATTACATAACTGAACCACGGTCAGTGTTAGGTCAGGAAACCTAGATTTGCAAAGGGAGAGAAACTATCGTACATATATTTCCTAAAGGCCTTGATTTACATAAGTTTTTAGTGGTTCTAATTATTTCTAAAGGTTGGGCAATTTTTAGAGGCCCTGCCTATGCCTCAATGTCCAAAAAGAAAGAGGTCATGGAAAAAATAACCCATTTTTATTGAATGCTTACTGTGTGTCAGGACCTGTGATGCACCTAATTAGCATTATGTCCTTTAACCCCACTGGCCACCATGAGGGATGTTCTATCAATGGCCTGATTTTACAGAGGAGAGAACCACAGCTCAGAGAGGTTCCCAGTGTTCCCAAGGCCACACAGTTACACAGACAGGGTGGCAGCCCTGGGCACTGACTCCTGGGTTGGCTGACATCACCCTTTCCCACAGAGTTAACAGACAGACATGAGGGACTTAGGACCGTGACCTCATTTCTCCCATTCTGCCTCACCTGACACGGCTATAGGCATGG
This sequence comes from Leptonychotes weddellii, assembly GCF_054177405.1. Lineage (NCBI taxonomy): Eukaryota > Metazoa > Chordata > Mammalia > Carnivora > Phocidae > Leptonychotes > Leptonychotes weddellii. The sequence goes on along the minus strand of NC_138373.1, from coordinate 70,942,111 downwards.
GAGATACCATGCTGCACACGTGGAAATTCATCATCTGGACAGTCAGAATGCAGCAAGAAAAAGAGAAAATTGTAATAGAGTTTGTTAGAGTTCCCACTTTTGAATATACATTTTGAAAAACATCCTCTAGTTCCTCCAGTGAATAAAAAGGCTCTTTCTCAAATCTGGTCCGTAATTCTTCAGTTTGGTCCATAATTCCTTTTCCTTCCACTGGACAAAGGAATTACAATTGTATGAAGTATGCCACAAACTAATTTAAGTTCATTTTTATACAGACCATATACTTTCTTTTAAGTTTAGCTACATCCTCTGATTTCATTTAAACGTGAATGGGCCCCTGCCTGTTAAAATCACCTGTGATAGGAAAGTGATTCTGTTACTTTTGTACACACACACATGCACACACATTAAAAACAACTTTTCAGAACTACATCTATGGGGAAAAGTGAGACAGACAGTCATTAAGATGGAAGACCCATGATGATTTCCTTTAATCGAGCCTGATTTAATTTTTCCTGTGCTCCTAGAAAGGGCAAGTATGGGAGTCAGGGGGATGAGCAGGGTTAAGGGTCATAGAATCCTTTTAAATTTGGGTTTTCAGAAGTGAAAACTGTCCCCAGTAAGAGATGACCAACATGAAATCTGCTCCTCTCTTGGGACCCTAAGGATTTGGAGCTGCCTCTAGCCCAAACTGCTGTTGAACTCTGGCCCCAGAATATTCTGATGAAATAACAGGTAAAGCAAGGAAAAGAGGAGAAACTTTCTTATCTCTCCCAATACAATAATGTTGGACACAGCTCCAACTCTACAGTCAGCTCACTTCTGGCCAGTAAGCCCATAAACAGCAGAGCCCAACTGAGAGCTGAAACCGACAGGGAATAATCTAGGAAGAGAGAGAAGAAAGGGTGTGGGGAGGACCAGGGGCTTCTCAGTGTCGCACAGATGCAGAACCCCCGGATGGTGGGCAAACGCTCCCCAAGAGAGCTATAGGATCCCACTGGCGAGCCCCGACTCATAACGCTGAGTCCCAGCCAGCACCAACAGAGCGATGTCTCACTATCTGACATCACAGAAGTAGGCGGCTGGCCTCAAGTCAGAAATACCCAAACACCGAGGTTTGCCTTTTTTGCATTTTAATAATTTTAGATGGAAATCCTGAATTGCATCACACATTTCCTTGCCCACTTAATTGGACAGAGAACATAACTTAGCATGTTCTTGATTCCTACCAGGTCTCTTCTCTCCAAGCAGCCACCCAGTTCTGTCTCAAGTTGTGACTGCCTCCTGCACGTGCTGCCAGGCCTCACTTCTCCTTTCACTCTGTTCCGAACAACCACACCTACCCCCATCCCATCCCACAGTCCACTGAGGTTCAGTGAGATCATTCAAGGAAGGCTCTGAGAGGGGCCGCATGCACCAGTGTCCACGGGGTCACCAGGTGAAGTGCGCCGGGCGTGGTACCTTTGGTAGAAATTCACACATAGGACATGTTTCCCACCTAGAACCAAAACAATGCTGTGGGCACAACAAAAATGACAGATGGCCCCAGGCTCAGTGGACACTGGGCAAAAGAGAACCCCCTGCGCTTTTGGAAGGGGGCAGCTCACTCAGCCCCTGCCGACTGATGGCGGAAAGCTGAAATGCAGATCAACAAGACCAGACCTTTCGTTTTTCAAAAGAAAACAAAAGTCAAGCTCTGCATGTGAAATCTCCCAATATTTCTTGTATCTTTTCCCAGTTTTATTGAGGTAAAATTTTCATATCCAGTATTTCTTAACACGGCATCGTATCTGACCCACGAGTCACTGATTTAGGACCTATTATCAGGAATAAGCTGCACAGTTTTGGGTTAGGTGCTCTGGGATTATTATTTGGAATTCTGCGGGGATATTAAACCATCTGCCAGAAGACTGTAGGTGCAGAAAAAAAAATTAAGCAAATAAACAAACAAACACACCTCCAGAGGAGCAGAGGGTAATTACTAGGCCTAGAGTGTGGCTAGGTGTGGGTGGGTGAGAGCTTGGGCTCTCCACGTGCAAATGTGTGTGCTGCTCCTGGGTAAATGTGACCCCCCTTCCCTGAAGCATCGAGAGCAGTCCTACAGGAGACACACTCTTTTCCCCATCATGCCAGACTTCTCTCTCTTCCCAGCAATGCCAAACTGCCTTAAAGCTGCTGGGGAGCACCTGATTTATGGTTCAGCCACCATGGCTTCTGGAAACTTTGTTCTTCCTGACACTAGTCCTATGATTTATAAAAGGAATCTGTAACCATCAGTGATTTCTCTTTCTTTCCCAGGACAGCTAAGTACAGAGAAGAATCTAGAAGCTGATTTCTGTTTCCCAGGGTGTCAGAAATCGACACTCCTGGGTAAGATTCTAACTTTCTGCATCCCTCCTATCCTTCTTAAAATACAGAAGTCTCAAATAACCTGCTTTCCTAACTTCCAATTTGTGACAGTTTCCTGCAACCCGGTCACTAAATTTAACAGAAAAACTATAGCCCTAAAAGGTTATAGAACATCTTACTTGGTAAGATTAAAAGCGCAGAGCTTGGCTGCCCAGGCTAGACAGAGCCTGAACATGAGCCTGTCTTTGCCCAGTGTGAAAATACCTTTGGTACTTAACTAGAGTAACAATTTTTTAGTCGTTCCTTACAAATCCAAGAGCTGGTTATCTGATGAAGAATTTCTCTAGCTAGACCTGCTGCCTCTGTACCTTCAAAAGTCAGGGAAGAGAGAGCTGAAATTACAAAGCACTTAATTCCACTTCCTACGGACAGCTGTGCTAATGAGTTTGGCTGGATAGGAAATGAATAAAATTGGTAAATTTAATCCTTAGGTTTCTGTTTTCCATAAAAAAAATATACTGGTGGTGAAGTTAGAAAATGTGAGTCCTAGACCCAGCTTTGCCCTGAATTACCTGTGATCATGGGCTAATCTTTCCACTTGTCTGCGTCAGCCTTCTTCATAAAGAGGAGCATTTAGGGCCCCTCCCAACCCCCTCCCCGTTCTGTCCCTGTGACCCTAGGTACTATCCCTCCCAATGCTCTGGTGCTCCTGGGAAGGGTTTTCTATCTTGGTTGAAAAAAATATCACCAGTATATCCATTCTATTTTTACAGTACATTCAGATTACATTTCTATGTATTAAATCACGTCTTAGGTGCCATTATTTAAACAGATTCTGCTGTGAATCCTTCAGGCAAAGAGCCTTCTGGATAAAATAGCTAGCTACCATGAGTCTATTTTTTATATCATATTTCATTTAAATGTTTGTTTCAGAGAACAGAACTGAAGTCGACAGGGATCCTGCCTTTCTTTTCGAGTACAGGTGGTTCCAGCCTCACTCCACGGTGGCTGTTCAATGTCACTGAGGCTCCCTTGGCCCTGCTCTGCTGAGAGTTTACTTCCTGCTAACCTCTTTAACGTGCTGCTTGTTTGAGTCTCCCAACAACTGTGTGAGGCAAGTGGCATTAGCTCCCCTATTTTGCAGATGACAAAACTGGAGAGGCTAAATGAGGTGCGGCTAATAACGTTGATTCAGATGCAAGCAAGCCAAGAAGTCAGAATGGTGTGGGGGGCAGTCCCGTTGCCCTGCCTGGGCCAGGTCTTCTGGGCAAGCTGGAGTGGCTGTGGGAATGAGCACAGGGTGAGGAGAACATTCGGGCCTGATTTGGGACCACCAGTGAGAGCTACAGTGGAAGCAAATGGGGACCCACAGAAATAGGAGGAGCTAGCTTCTTCCAACTCCAGTGCCTCCTGGCTCCTCCCCCTGAAAGGAGCAAAGGGAAGCAGAAACACGCCCTATGTGTTACAGGGTGTCACCACCTGCAAAATGCTGGGGGGGGGGTGGAATGGGTCGTGAAGATGGCCCGGGAACAGAGGGGGATGCTGAGGATGAGGACGAGGGGAGGTGGGATTTTGAAGGCCACTGGAACAGTATAAGAAAACAGAGCTGGGGTCTGACTTATGTGTTCTATCCTTAGGGTTAACTGTGGGACTCTGCATTTGTCCCAAGGGGGACGACTGGAGGAAGTATGTGAGGAAGGCTCTAGTGGAGCGCCATCCCCTGGGAATATTAAAATGTGGAGGGAGGAGAACAGTGATGGGTAGTAAGGAAGGGTCTATAGAAAGATGTACAGGTTTTCCCTGCTATCCAAAAGTTCCCTTTACACCACTTTTTTAAAAAGACTTATTTATTTTAGATGGGAAAGAGAGAGGGAAGGGGAGAGAGAAAAATCTCAAGCAGACACCCCATTGAGGGCAGGGCCCCACACAGGGCTTGATCTCACAACCCTGAGATCATGACCTGAGCTGAAATCAAGAGTCAGACACTCAACTGACTGAACCACCCAGGCACCCACCCCCACTTTTTTTTTAAATACCACTTTGCTTTTACTAAAGACCTGTGTTAGTACCTGATCTCAATAACCCAAAGAAATCCGAAGAGGATTTTTGCTTTTACAAAATGGTAATTGCTTCTTTGCTTTACTTCATCTGGCTTATGAAAGGTTTCACAGGAATGCTCTACTTTTGGATAGCTGGGGAAACCTGCATATATGTATGTGTATGTGTATGTGTGTGTGTGTGTGTAAATCTGTGTGTGTGTGTATATATATATATATGCATATATATATAGCTAAGTGAGATATATAGCTATGTTAGATTATGGCTCTGTGAGATATATAACTATATACAGAGAGGAGTGGGGAGAGAGACAGGACGTCTGCTGGTTTTCCCTCAAAGAGACAAATTGGCATGTAAATAAAAGCCCATATACACATTTAGGGACCACAAATCCATTCCCTCTTCTTGTTTAGTATTAATTGGACCCTCACTGAGTTCTGTAAATTATGTCTCCCCTGAGGACGACGGGTCACACATTAGTTGTGTGCCCTTGAACATGCCCTCTGAGCCTCAACCGTCTTATCTGCCAGAGGAAAACAATGCCTAGCCCGCCAACCTCATTTGGTTGTTGTAGGATAATAGTAATAACAGCCAATCTTTGTATAGTGCTTATATATTGTTACATATTATACCACGTACCTATTATTACATATTACATAAACACTGCACATATATTAGTTCATGTAATCCTCAAAACAGCTCCGTGAGATTGGTACTATTATTATCCCCCCCTTTGCAGAAAGGGAAACTGAGGCACAGAGCAGTTTTAGAACTTGCTCCATGTCACCTAGCAGGCAAGTGGCAAGGTGGGATTTGAATCCGGGAAACTTAGCTCCAGAGTCCTTTTCGTTGCTCTTAAACTTTTATTATATGACAATATGTTTGAAAGCATTGAAGGCATTTTAAATGCTTTTTTAAATGAATGGTGCCATCCTCATTCTTGCTAGGACCACTCCCACTGGGGAGGACCAAAGCAGGGGAAGAATTCACCGGGCAAGGACGGTGCCCTAGCCTTAGACCTATGGACCCTGGACCCCGCCAGCCAGGTGCCGAGCCTCCTGGAGGAGAGGGAAGGAATGGCCTGTCTTCCTGGCCCCTCCCAGCTGCAAGACTGTCTTCCTGTGTTCTTTTTCAAAGCAAAATGTCCCTGCTGCCAAGAGCTGGTCTATCTGTCTCCTGGAGACTGAGGTTGTCAAGCCCTGAGAGAACAGCGAGCACGTCAAAAATAGCAGCACCAGCAGACTGCGTGGCTGTGATTTCCTTTTGAAATGTTGGTTTTGCGCTCACCAAAGAGCAAGGGTCTGTCTGTGCTCCCTGCAGCCTGCAGCGGAGGCTGCTTCAGGATCCAAGATGTTTTCCAGGGGCAGGCAAAGAGTGTCTGCTGAGGCCCAAGGCAGACTTGGGGAAAAGCCTCTTCATAGTAACAGCGATGAGGTCAGAGTTATGTTTAAAAAAAAAAAAAAATTGTTATAAACCCCCACCCGGGTTAGGCCCCCAAGTAGTTTAAGTGATAGCCAAGATGAGACCAGTATTAATGATACTTACGGCCCCTTTTGCTCTGTTGTTCTGGGGATGAGGGAGTCAGCACCCAGTTTGTCCTTCAGAAGTGGTTGCAAATAGACTTTCACCCCCTCTTTAGGGTACCAAGGGAGTGAGAATGAAGAAGGGACAGGGAGGCAGGGTGAACTCCTCTCTCTAGGGGCTCAGAGCAAAGGGACATGACATGACAATCTCCAACCCCCCAGGGACCTCAAGCCTAGAACAGGAAGGTGTTTCATTGGGAGACACGGTAACATGAGAACTAAGAACCCATCTGTCTTGTATTCCCAGTGGCCTGAATCTGGCAAGTTCCCTCTCCCACTAAATCCCCAAGCTCTGGGCCTTATTCTGCCAGAAGCTAATCTGTGCCACCCGAGGCAGCCCGGTATAAAGCAGAACGGAGAGAGGAAATCCTACGGTTTAAAGAATGTCCTTCCCTAAGTGACCTTGACAAGCTAGAATCAGACCCCACCTCTCTCCCCAGGGCAAGAACACACAGTCAAAACCGATCAGAGCTGGCACGGCAGCCAGATTGTCCCGGGAGGACAATATTCTCTGGGAATCCATTTTGGCATTTGTGCGGAGATGCTGGATGACAGAAATACTGCCAAAAGCAGCAGGACTGGAAAGTGTTATGTGAGGAGAAGCACCAAGGGGAGGGACGGATGGGTCCCAGTAAGCAAAAGGCAAGTGAGAGCAGGAGAGCAATGTCTGATGAACAAACCTGGAGCCGGGTGAGCTGACTTCTGTTTGCCCAAAGCACCAAAGACTGCGGACCCCACAGTGGCTGTAAAGGGAGGAGGCTGGGAAGGAGGCCAGCAGAATAAAACCTTGACTCCTGTACAATTTCTTAAGGAATTCTGAGTTTACAGGTGCAGAGACTAGGTGGCGTTTTTTGGTTGGTTGGTGGGGATTTTGAAGCTTTTCTTCTTTGTTTTTGTTTTGCCAGCAAAGTATGAACCCCTCAGGCAAGTTCACTGCCTTAGTCCTATGTAATGAATAATGCCCAGCATACTCACCCAAGCCCAATACATGCTAATCATGCTCTGCACTTACCAAAAATGGCTTTGACCTTTCTTTTGCTTGAGCAAAGAGGAAAAATCCCACAGTGATTTGATTGTCAAAATTAAAAAAAAAAAAAAGAGGGCAGTTCTTGGCAATGTATTTGAGTAGCAAGGAGCAAGTGCATGAAAGCTCTGAAGTGTCCCCAAGTGGCAGAAGGAAAAAACTGTCATTCCATCCTAGATATTTAGACTGGTCCATCTTTAGAGATGCTAACCTTCTAGATTTATAAAACCAAACAAACAAGGTGTGAAACTCTCAGGTTATCAGCCCCATGCCACTTCTCCCCACCCCCCCACAATCCAATGACTTTTTTTGGTTAATGTATAGAGTTAAACAACTATCACATGTTTTAGAAAATGTCCATTACCCTCCACCCCACCCCACCCCATCTGCCTCACCCCCGCCCCATCCTAATGCAGGGGGGACTACCTACAGCCTACCACCTCCAGCAAGGAGAGGGCACAGCTCCCCTTAAGAACTGGGTAGAGAATTTTAATCCATCTTGTCAAGGAGTGTCCCCTGCACCTGGCACCCCTGGGATATATGCCCTTACTTTGTCCTGCCTTCAGTGTGCAAGAGAGACAGCTGGATGCTATGAGAGCCTTCAAGTGAACTAAGGGCAGCTTGAGGGCCACTTCTGAGTTAAGGCTTTTTCTAGGCTAATTCCACTCCTAATTCCATTTCCTACTAAGTTCTTGTTTTTGTGTTTAGCTTACTGTTCCTACTGTTCTTTTGTTTTGTTTGGAACCTTTCTGTAAGTTTCTTAAGGTTGGGGGACTTAGGGGTTCTCTCTCTCTCTCCCCCTCTTTTCTTTTTCCTTCTCTCTTTTATTTTTGAAGATTCAGGAAATTTCTGCAGAGACATTTTTCTAAACCCAGCGCAAACTCATCTTGCTCCATAAATTCAGAACTTGTGATCACAGGGGCGAGCTTGGCAGGAAAGGACAGGACACTGAACTGGCAGGGAATTGTGTGTGGGGGGGGTGTCCTCCAGCTGGAGAACAGCCTTCTTAGCAAACACCTGAGATCACTGCTATCCTAGAGTTCAAGGTGTGATCTCAACAGAAATGGTACAGCTGCTCCCTGCCACTAAAAAGGTGGAGAGAGGGAGAAAGAAAGAAAGACACATAGAGAAGGAGGAAGAGATTAAAACAACAGCAGGGCAAAAGCCAGAAATGTGAGAAGAAGGCAAAAAAAAAAAATGCCATGAAAATGAGAACACCTAAGAGAAGGGGAGGGGAGTGAAGAGAAAAGGAGGTGACTAGAAAGGGTGCGTGAGGCAGCAGTGAGGGAACAGAAATGGAGGAAGGAGAGTAAAGTACAGGAAGTCACAGAATATACACAGAAGGAGAGGAAGATGGTCACTGAGGACGAGGACTTCAAAGCCCCGGGTCTCCAGGATGATGTGCTCCCCTCCCCGAGTTATAATCTGGCCCAGAGCGCCGAGCCAGGAACAAAGTTCCCCAACAGGAGAACCTACCTCTGGTGCAAAGGCGGCCAGCTCTCCACCTCTCTCCTTAGGGATGATCAGGCAGGAGGACTATCCCACATCTCAGCTGAGCCTGACAGATCCAGGAAGGCATTTGGGAGCTCCTGCCGGCGAGTCAGGTGTAACGGAGGCCTGACCCTTGCCTTTGCTGGCAGCTGGGAAATCGCCACCCCAGCCGTCTCAGGCAGCACAGAATGCGTCTTCTCTCGATGCTCGGGGCACAAAATCCACACAAAGAGGCTCAGAGTCAGAGGGATCGCTTGGCAAAATCCTTCACAGAAACTAGGTCAGGTCACAGCCTCTCCGTATTTCTTCGATGTCTTGAGAAGAGCCACCTATGAGATTGCTAGGAACAGAGCTAGATAATTCCCCGGGAGGAAGAAGTGTCATTTCTCTCGGTCTCTCTGAGAGCAGGGAGGAGCCTCTCTCTGAGGAGATGGCAGTTCCATGATACTGTCATGGACTATAACTGTCAGGACTCTCGGCAAGGCCCAGCCTGGCCGCCTCTTGAGGAGCATGTCCCCTCCAAGTCTCCCTTTGTCATTTTGAAAAAGATAATATTGACACTGGTTTAACTGGCAGTTGCTTAGCATTCAAATTTCTGAAGAATCAGGGGTGAGATGAGGCAGCTTCGATGACTGGATGGGGAAACCAGGAAGAAAGGTCCAGGGAGAAAGTTTGGGGGAACTGCGTCCCCCCCCATTTTCCAAAGGTCACACATCCTACTGGTCATTACCAGCCCCTAAAGCACTATGTAGGAGGTGTTCCCATTTCAGAAGCTGGGAATATGTAGTCTCCTGTTCTCCCTTGCTGCCCAAATCAGAAGATAGAGAGAACAGTCTGGAAGGTTGCTATGGCAACCAGAGTCCCTGGAGAGCCCAGCTCTCCACAAACCCTTTACTTTCAGGCATGCTCTGACTTGAAAAGGAAATGTTTGATTAGGGATGGTGATGAGGATGATCACATACACACATATAGAGATACATGCATACATGTTCCAACATTTACCCTCACTGAAATCATCCCCATTACCTCTGTAGTGGGCCCTTCTCCTTTCCCCAAATAGCCAGAAGTAACTGAAGGCATTTGGAAAACCAGAACTTTATGGCCTCGGAGCAGATTTCTGAATCATGAACTCCTCTTATCTGTATTTCAGGTTTGGAGAAGCCAAGCTCCCAATCAAGGCTGCCTCTGGCCCTGGAAGGATCCCACTGAACCTATCTAAAGAGTATCCTCCTTGCTGAAGGGTAAGAAGAGAGACTGAGGCCCAGTTCAAGAGGCTAAACAGGGACTTAAAGAGCCAATAGCCCAGGATAGCCTACTCTTGGGCTTTGGATCTTGGGCAAAACCTGCAGAGAGGTTTTGCCTCTGGGAGATAGGAAAACAGGCTAATGAACTAAAAACTCAAGTTCCTTACTAAAATTCACACATTTGCATAGCATCATCCCCAGCTTCCCAGATGAGTTCATTGACATTCCCCACGAGGTAGGGGGGGAAGACATTAATGTTCCCATTTAATGGGTGGGGAAACTGAGGCACAGAGAGGAACTGTGGCGCCCAAGTTACCCTGTCAGGCTGTGGCAAAATCCAGATTTAGATCTGGCCCTCACAGGAGCCACAGTGTCTCTCAAGAAAACCCTCAAAAGGCCATCCTTCATAAGTTGCTCCTTGAGAAAATAATTTTTTTAAGAGACATTCTCATCAAAGAGTCTTAAAGCATAGATATAAAATTTAAAACATGTTAACAGTCCTTTCGGTTTCTGAACTGCACCCAGAAGAGCTCAGAACAGTACATCACAGTTTTTCAAGGCAACAAACAAACGACAATGTTACCAGGAGAGAGATGAGGGGAAGTGGGCAGGTGGGATGAAGGCAGCAGTTTCACGCTAGAAGAGGATGGCTTATCCGGTGGTAACACCGCCACATTACCTTACCAGTTAGAGCAGGTCAGCTGCAGCTCCAAGGGGCAGAGCAGGGGAATGTTTGCTTGACTCAGCAAAAAAACCTCTAACAGTGAGGCTGTCAACAAAGGAATGATGTTTCTTCCTTACTCTAAACCTACTTCATTGCCCCTAAAATGGGAAGAACCCCACGTTAGCATCCAATGGATGCTTTTACCTGTCTGCAGGTTGAAGCTAGAGTTTGCTTTGGAAAACCTTCAACTGCAATCCTAAGTCAAATTCCCAGGAAGAAGGGTGGGGGGGCCTGAGAGGGTTGGGGGAAATTGTGGGAGAGAAATTTCCCATCTGCAACAGGGTTCCTCTTTGCACGCCTCCCAGATGACAATGTCTGCTTTAAGTGATACCTCTCCTTAGATGATGCGGTCAGGCTAGTTGCTTGACTCTATTCAGCCATTTCTCCTGGCTCTGTGGTTCCCTCTTTCCAGTTCCTCTGCACAGGAAGGCACTTGCACAAAAGGAGTATTTGGCTCTGAGAAGGAACCTTCCTGGAAGCTAGACAGTCAGGGAGGGAAGAATTGAATGTAGACCAAAGGCTGATATCCACTGTGCCAGGACACACCTGGAGGAATCCTTTGGCCCCTTTGGTCTGGGACTGACTCTAATGTCCTCCAAATGGCTAAGTTTAATTGCAGTTTCTCTAATTCCTTCCAAGATTCGAGATGAATAACAAATTTGGAGGCTGTGCAGCTAAAGGCTTTACCAAGGGTCTTCTGCAGGATGACCAGCAGATGTTACAGGGCAGGGAATAAAACAGAAAGATGAACGCTGTTTCTGTCTTCCAGCTTCTGCTAGTTACCACGTAGCCAAAAGCTGACAGGTGTATGCCCCAAAGCAAAGGACGCCAAGGAGAGAAATAGGACCCAGGTATGCCTGGTTTCCATCCTGTTGACATCTCTGTTCCTAGAGATATTACAAGCCCCAGACATGAAAATTTAGTCATGAGGGAAGGTCAGATGGAAATCTCATCCACGTGACAGAAGATGGGCATGAATGGGTGGCACCGTTAGAATTTCAAGAATGTCATTTAGATGGATAAACCTTGAATGCTGGAGAGATCAAGCAACAAGGTTGACAGTCCAGGTATCTGGACCCAGTGCAGGGGAGGGAATCAGGAATTCGTCTGGAGCTTGGGTGAAGGGAGTGGAGAATGAGAAGGAAGCCTGAGGCTGTTTGCTCAGGGTCGTCCTTTTCATTCACGCCCTGCCTGCATCTGTCAAACCTCAGTGAGCATCCTTTTCTCTGCATATGCCCGATGTGGAGGAGGAAGGTAGCTGGGTCTCCGTTCCCTAGCGGTCTCGGAGAATTCAGGCTTGCCAAGTCCACTGTCGGCTGCCTTCAGGTCTGGTGCAGGCTGCCCACAAGTGACATGGGTATACTGGCCTTGCTCCTCCTGCTCCGTCTCCCGGTGGTAGAAGTAGTTGAAGTTGGAGACAATGACGGGCACAGGCAGGGCGATGGTGAGGACCCCAGCGATGGCACACAGCGAGCCCACGATCTTGCCCCCCACAGTCATGGGGTACATGTCTCCATAACCTACCGTGGTCATTGTAACCACTGCCCACCAGAAGGCATCTGGGATGCTGGGAAAGAGTGAATCATCATCGTCGGCCTCTGCGAAGTAGACGGCACTGGAAAAGAGGATGACCCCGATGAAGAGGAAGAAGATGAGCAGGCCCAGCTCCCGCATGGAGGCCTGCAAGGTCTTGCCCAGGATCTGGAGCCCCTTGGAGTGGCGGGAGAGCTTGAAGATGCGGAACACCCGGACCAGGCGGATCACTCTGAGGATGGCCAGGGACATGGCCTGCTGCCCGTTCTGGCCACCGCCTCCACTGGCCGACTGCTGCTCCTGCTGCTGTACCAGCTCAGTGCCCAGGGTGATGAAGTAGGGGAAGATGGCCACCAAGTCAATGATGTTCATGATGTTGCGGAAGAAAGCTGGCTTGCTGGGGCAGGCAGAAAAGCGAACCAGGAGCTCAAAAGTGAACCAAACTATGCATAGGGTCTCCACCAGAAAGAATGGGTCAGTAAAGAAAGAGCCCCCAAGAGTACTTAGTGAGGATGAGCCACCTGCCACCATGCTCCCCGGGGGGAGGCCAGGATGAAAGGTATAGGAATCCTCTTCATCTTCGTCTTCCTCTTGACTACCCCTGGAAATTGGGGAGTCTCTGCTCACACCATTGCTTCCACCTCGACCATCTGCACGGAACTGGGGCAAGGTCTCCAAGCAAAAGATGACGATGGAGATGAGAATGACCAACACGGAGACGATGGCGATGCCCCTGGCGGGGCCTGAGCTCTCAGGATACTCGAAGAGAAGCCAGACCTGGCGCTGGAAGGGCTGGGAGGGCAGTGGCTTCTCGTCCTCGCCACCTTCGGGCAGGCAGCCCTCGTCCTCCCGGAAAGCCGCCAGGGCCTCGTCCCCCAGCTGGTAGAAGCGGATCTCCTCCAGGAAGATGTCCAGGGGCACGTTGACCGGCCTCCGCAGGCGGCCCCCGGACTGGTAGTAGTAGAGGATGGCGTCGAAGCTGGGCCGGTTGCGGTCGAAGAAGTACTCGTTCCTCAGAGGGTCGAAGAAGCGGACTCTGCGACCGGGGTCTCCCAGCAGCGTGTCGGGAAACAGCGACAGGGTGCGCAGTTGCGTCTCGAAGCGCAGCCCAGAGATATTGATCACCAGGCGCTCGCTACTACAGCAGCCCCCGCCCCCGCCGGCCTCCGGGAAATCTCCCGCATCCTGTTGCTCCCCCTCCGGCCCACGGACCTCCCCCGGCGCCGCCAGCGTCAGGGATTTCTCCGACCTCATGTCCCCTCCGCGGTGCGCTCCCCGCCACTAGGACGGCGCCCACGACACAACCTCTGGAGCGCGGCACCTCTTCCCCGCTCTCAGCGGCGCCCTCCGTGTAGGGTGGGGCTCGCGCTCCTCCGAGCTCGCGGTCTGGCCTGGCCGCTGGGTCTGTGAGCCCCGAAGCCCCGGTCTCTGCAAGGCTAGGTCTGGAGAGGGGACCCGCACGCAGAGGATTGAGCTCCGCGCCTCCAGATATCCGCGCTTGGGTGCCACAGCTTACTGGGATACCTGGAACCGCAAACTGGCGCGTGTGAAACGGGCTGCCCGAAAAGACGCGTGGCTTCGCCCCCTGCCGTGCCTGAGACTGGGCTCCAGGACGCGGGGGTCCGCCCTCCGGACGGGTTAGCTCTTCCCGGCTCCCACTGCGTTTCTCCAGCCGCTCAAGCCCCCCGGCAGCCGCTGGGAGCGAAGCGCCAGATGCGCCTCCCTCCGGCTCGGCGGAGACTCCTGGCGGGGCTCGGCCTCCGCCCTACGTGCACCGCGGGCTCCGTCTGGCCAAGGTCGCCGTTCCCGCCGCCACAGCCGCCACCTCCTCCCTGTGAGTCGCGCTGCAGGCCTCGCAGAGGGCCCTGCGGCTGCCCCGGCGCCAGGGCGCGGGGACCCACCTCCCCACCGCCCAAGCCTTCGCTGCAGCCGCGGCAGCTGCAACGGCAGCGGCTCGGCTCTCCGCTCTGCCCTTCCTTCCCAACACTCACTCTCCAAGTGACGTGGCAGGCCCCGCCTGCTGCCCCCTCCCACCCCACTCTCACATCACACCCCTCGCCCAGCCAGGGGCTGCCGCGAGCCAGGGCGCTGTGGAAATAGACACACACTTCCCTCACCAGTAATCTTTCCCGCGCTCGCCTGGCACGCCTCTCCCTTGCTCGCGTTCACAATCGCGGCCCCCTAAACAAGCAGCAGCACCCTAATAGCACACCCCCTCCACCTCCTCAATCAGCTTTCCTCATTTCAGTTTACGGGAGGTGATCTGCGCAATGCATTTCACCGATGAGAAAACACACCCCGCCCCACCATACGACACATAACACGGAGCACTGTACCTCCACTCATCCAGAAATCTAATGAAAAAAAAATCGAATCATATTTTGTCCCTCGGTATTTGCGAAGACCCATTTGCCAGCTTCCCTAATCTACTTAAGAGAGAGAGAGAGAAAGCATCTGTAGAAGTCTTCAGAGCTTCCAATTTAGATAGTATTCCAGTGTAAGTCCCCAGAGAATCCATACCTCCCTTTGCGAACCTGGGAGGGCAAGGCTGCAACTGTTCTAGAGTAGCAAAGTGGTAGCAGAGAAGGGGTTGGGAAGTCTCCCATTGCCTTTCGCGTCAGAAGTTTTCCAGGGGAGTTCTGGGGACTTAGGCAGCAGCCCCAGTGAAGAAAGAACCAGAAGATGGTGGTATCTCAGAGGTATCCTGGTACAGGGAAGCACACCCTGGAATTCATTTGTTCCCAGCCTCCCTGGGAGCTCATCGGGGAATGCCTTCTTATTGCACAGGCAAGAAAAGAGAGCAGGGGATGAGTGGAAAGTGGTATGTAAGAATGTTGGGGAAAAAAATAATGGCTACATTTACTGAGCATCTAATATGTGCTGGCCGCATTCCAGGTGCTATGTCCCTCACAGCCCCGTCTGTCTCACAACCCTATGAGAAAGATGGCCTCTGCTCTTAGGTAATGTTACAGTGAAGACCCACCTGGCAGTATTTGGGTAGGGACCAAAGATTGATGTTAGGGACTCTTGCCCTAACTCTCCAGGAGGGAAGCAGTAAGAATGGTTTTCTATCCATTTCCACTGGAAACCATATAGTCTTTCTTTACTAGACCAGACAGGTTAGAGTTTGGTGGAAGAGGATTGCTCTGATTTTTTCAGACTGCCACTTCCAGGTATGGTTGACATTTGCTTCTCTTTGCCCCAGTTTCTCCCTTCCTGGTTGTCTGTGGCCAAAATTAATTGGCTGATGACTACAAGTTCTTTTGTGTAGCTTCTTGTTCATTTTATATCATTGGTAAGGGTTCATTGCTGATAATGACAGGAATGATACATAAAGGTAATCTCAAACTACAAGATACAAGCAAGAATTCTTTGTATTGCCCAGTTTTTTAAAACCACAGTGGTTCACAGCAGCATCCACTGCCAGAGGGGTTGGGGGGAGTAGAAACGAAGTCTTCTGGATGCGTAGGGCAGAGGTCAGGTAGTGAATGCATAGGAGAGAGGCTAGCATCTCATTGCATCTACATTCTCTGAGCTGTTGCTTCAGGAGGTGTAGACAGACTCTGCTTCCTCTCTGTGCCTGTGCTTTTAGTTTCCACTTCCTCCCCTCACCTTGCATGTTTCAGTGAAAGGTGAGAAAGCAAGGGCACCCAGTCACCCAGTCCACAGTTTCCCTATTTACAGGCTATGTAATTAAGCAATTTAGACTTCATGCAAGTCACTCCATTCAAAAAAAAAAAAATGTAAAAGAGAAGAAAAGGAAACATCAACAGACACAATACAGAAGATACTCTTTCACCCTTGTCCAATTATCTGCAATTATTTTCTGGATTATAAATTGATTTACTCTTTTTGTCCTTGTTTTCAAAATTTATAATGAATTATTCATTTGCATGCTTGTTTTTGTCATTGCTGTTTTTATTCATGAGGCTGTCAACTAGGTCAGTAACTCTTCAAAACAAATGTTGGGGAAGCATGGGGAAAAAAAACCTGCATTCCGCCAGGAGGGTGCAAAGTCTAACATGGTGAAAGGAATCACATTTGAGTACCCCTGGGTTAAGTCTGGCTGGTGCTTCTCGCCAGCCTACATCAGAGCTGACGTTCCTGGTTACCTTCACATCAGGCATGAGGCTGTGCCCAGGGAGATGTCTCACTGTGCACGAGGAGGTTCCCCCTGAGAGAGAAGTCATTAGCAAATTCATGAATCAGAGTTCTGTTTTTAGTTCTTTTGTGAAAGAGACTCATTTCTTAGCTTTAGAAAACCTGTATATTTAGATCATTCTTCTCTAGCATATAGGAAGAGTGAGTAAAATTACACCTTCAGAAGTGCCGGTTCCCAGGTGAAGAAAGACAAAAGGCACAACCCCATCCACACACTGCAACACCACTTCCAGTGACGGGTGAACATTTCCCCCACATTCACTGAGCACCGATTTCATGACAGCACAGATTTTTCTTGTGCCTAAATTCAGATATTTGCAATGATGCTAGAGGCCATTCACAGAATTAACAAGCATTTATTGAGAAGCAGCTGGGTGCCCATCATACTGGAAGGTGCTAGGGGTTTAGAAGTAATCTAGACAAAATATCTGTTTTCATGAGCTTACATGTCTGTGCAGTAAATACATTACATCCTAGACAGAAAATTTTAACAGTAAGCAATAAAGAAGAAATTTATATATTATAGTAAATGCTTTGAGAAAATAAATGGGATGCTATGTCAGAAATCAACCTGAGGATTCAACTTTGAACAGGGTGGTTGGAAAAGATGCCCCAGAAGAGATAATATGTGGATGGCTGTCAAGCAGAGAGGAGACATGATTTGCACAGAGGCTGTGAAGAGAATGCATTACAAGGGGGCAAAAGGAAAATGGGCCAGGAAATTGCAGTAGTCTGGGAAAAGGTTGATAGTGACTGGGACTGGACTAAAGGTAAAGCAAGTAGGGATAGAGTGGGGATGAGGTGGGGGCGGGGGGGCGGAGATTTAAGAGAATCAGCAGGAATTGGTGATGGATAGGGCATGAGAAGCAATCAAGGAATTCCAGGTTTGGGGTTTGAGCAACGGGGGAGAGAGGTGTCATTTATTAAGAAAGGGAATATAAGGAATTAAACAGGTTAGGATCAGGGGTGCCTGGGTTGCTCAGTTGGTTGAGCATTGGGCTTCCTGCTCAGCGGGGAGTCTGCTTCTCCCTTCCCTCTGCTCCTCCCCCCACTCGAGCTCGCACTCTCTCTCTCTTCTTCTAGTGCTCTCTCTCTCTCAAATAAATAAAATCTTTAAAAAAAATAAATAAACAGGTTGGGATCAATCAAGACCTCATGTTCAGAAATGTTAAATTGGAGAGGTAAATTAGACATGCAAATAAAGACATTGAGAAGTGGTTATTTATTCAGGCCTGGAATATGGAAAAGAAATGAGTGATTTGTGAATGTAAAATATTTAGAAATATTTAAGCCCATGGCACTGACATCTTCTAGAGAGACATAATATGGACAATGAAGAGAAACATAACCAAGACCAAGTCCTGCACAGTACTTTACAATTCACAGTTCAAGTTCAGGAGGAAGAGGAGCCAGCAAAGGAGACCAAGGGGTGGTCAGTGGGGTCAAAAGAAAACCAGGAGAAGATGTTGTCCCGGATTCGCATCTTCACAGGGTCATGCTGACTTCCAAATGAGCACAATATCTGCATCAGATCAGGAGCACAGCGTGGGAAGAAAAAGGTCACAGTAGGGAGGAACCACCTGAAAATGGATGTATGTACTAACCAAGATGAGTACATAACAATGTGCCACATAATTTGATAACCATTTATATTAGTATCTCTGCCCTGGAGTTTAAAATGTACTCATCCCAGGTATGTAAATTAGCATTCTATCCTATTTTCCAGGCTTCTTTTATTAAATTTTTTACTTTGTATATGTGTGTGTACACACGCACATGCATGCATGTGTGTGCTTGTCATCACCCCAGCAGTAGGATCCTTGTAGTGTTTCTCTGGAGAGAAAGGACAGTGGTCATAGACTGGGCCTTGTTTCTCTGAATAATCTCGGGATGCTTCTTTTTACCTGCCTTATCACCCACAGGCCCCTGTGGGAGGAAAGAGTGGTAAGTGGTCGACACCCTCAATTCCTACTTGAGTGCACAAGTATACACACATCCTCCCTGAGAAGAATCAAGAAGAATCACCCCTTTCTTTGGCTTTGCACTGGAGAAGACAAACCATATGGAGACAGTTGGGGGCAGGGGTGTGATGCATCAGACACTCTGTCTCTCATCTTACTCTCTCACCTCTGGGCAAAGCTCACTGCCCCAATCCTTCCGTTCTTCAGAATGGCCAATGTGGAAGTTCCTCTGACCAGAAAACAGTGTCCTATATGACCCTGCCTCCTTCCTGGGTCATTTTTACTCCTCTTAACCTTCCCCCCATTTTCATGGCTGGAAAGATGAAGGAAGGAAGCTTTGAATTCTGGGGGACATGGGGAGACTAATGGATGATTTGGTGATTCTATACTTTGCAGACAATCTTTGCTACATTCCTTTTGTTCCCATCCCTCTACATGCACACACACAAACACACACAAATTTGGTCATTTAAGACTTACATTAAAAAGAAATCACTGTCTTGAAATTTGAGCTTTAATTTCCTGTCAGTAGCACCCACTAGTCTTATAAACTGTTTGGTGCCCCTTCTCACATTTGATAGCGTAACTTTTAGACCTAAAGTCCCCTTCTATTAATTTAGTCTTTGGAAGTACCATGACCATTTTCCTCCTCCTGGGCTTTCCCTGAGACCAGAGTGGACAAGGGGAAGGACAACTGCAAATATATATTCTACAGATAAGCATCACTTATATTTAGCTACTTAGACAGAGTTTTGATGATGATGATGACGATGATAGTGATATCAACTACAAAATGGTGATGGTGATGATGATAGTCCAGAATCCACTAGAGAAAAATCTAACAGTTTTTGCTTGAGTGAAGCTGTATATTGGAAAAAGAATGCATTAGACATCTGTGCCATGCAAATCAACAGCCTTAGGAAATGACTAGCCATGCCAAGAAATAAATCTATAGAGAACTCCTTATCATTCAGGGAGGATCCCGAGAGAGCTTGTTAGTATCACACGTATGCAGCCTGCTTCTTTGTGCCAGTCCACTACGGAGATAAGTCACCAGTGCTGTTTTCCAGATGTCTCCAGTTCTCTACCTTCCAGGAATGGGGGATTGTGCTCTCCAGCTCCCCTGTGGTTAGACCAGGCAAATAGTTCTGACCAAGGATTTGGACGCAGAAGTGATGTGTGTCACTTCTAGACTAAAACATTGCATTGAATGTAAAGAAAGCCTCCAGAACTTTCTTTATTCAGCCACAATAGCCGGTGGTCGAGATGGTGGCTGCTGTCAGAGGGAGGCGGGCTCCAGAGTGAGGTGACATGGAGCCCAGCCAAAGCAATAGAAATGTAGCCTGAGTGAGAAACGACCCTCAGTTGTTCTAATCCTCTGATATATGGGGGTTGATTTGTTATCATGGCATAATCTAGCTTATCCGAACCAATTCAACAGTACTACCCAGAAATGAGGAGCTGCTATAACCAAAAACCTGAAATTTGTGGCCTTGGCATTGGACTGGGGCCAGATGATGGACAGTAAAGAAACTTCACAGGCAATTCATGTTACAAATGGCAAAATATTTGAAAATTGTTGCCTGTGACAGCTTAGAAGGCAGATCAAGTACCTAAAAACTTGCCTATCTGGGAGGAGGTTTGAAAACAGATTGTTAGTATTGTACAGTGACTACTGCGAGCTACATCTGACAACGTAGTACAAGGTATTGATGAGCTCAGAAAAGAACTGGCCATTCAGCAAGCAGAGGTGGAATGGACCAGAGATGGCCCAGAAATGTGGAGATTTTGAGGACTGGCAGAGGGAACTGCTTCTCATCTCCCCCAAGAAAGTAAACAAAACTTGAAAGACCTCTGTGCAAAAAGGGCTTATTAGGACTCAGGTTTGCTTTATGGAACAAATCAAGCAGAGGTCAATCATGCCTATTGTTAATACCTCTGAATGGAATAAGGTGTTTTAGAGCAAAACTAATTATAGCTGTCGCTTCCCTACCACTACCACAAAAAAATCATTTTCAATTGGACAAAGTGGCTTAAAAAAGGAGGGCAGAGGAGAGACAGAGAAAGAGAGAGAGACCGAGAGAAAGACTAAAAGTGTAACTTCCCACAGAAAACTGATAGACTCAAATTATCCACGGTTACGTTCTTCTGAAGAAGAACCATTGGTGTGGTTATTGGCTATTGGCACATAGAGCTGCCTGGAACAGATAGGGAAAAGCCCAAGGTAATTTTAAGATAGCCATACTCAAAGGCACCCTGCCCTGGACTAAACCATTCATTACTGTTCAAGACTTGAAACAACCTTGTGTCCCTAAATTTTTATGGTCAAGAAGCTGGCTGAGAAAGCTACTCAGTCCCAAAGGAAAGTATCAGCAGCATGCCCATCTCAGATATGAGCAACGAGGATAACAGAGAAAAAAGGAACATTCCAGAGAAGAAGCTAAGAGGCAGAGAAGAGCAGCCAAACAAGGACCCAATTGTCCTTAGCAGGGTTTCAGAATCACTACAAAGCGGGGATTGCTGAGCTTCTTCTATCTCCCCCTTTCTGAATGTGACTATTTATTAAAGTTACCCTATTTCAGATCAACTATTGTCTATTGTGTTGTGAAAGAGGGAAACAAAACTTGTCTTTTGGGTTCCCTACATCTCTGAATTAGGAAGAGCCACAACCCTAACTGAACATGTCACTCCGTAACATGAAGATGACTACATGCCACTAGAGATCCTAGAATCTCAGCTTTGTGCCAGGAATAGATAAGACTTTTGTGGGACTTTTGGGTCGTCTCCCTTAGGGAGTGAGTAAGCCATTCTGTCTATGATAGCCAGACATTTCATGATCAGGAAGGCAGTTGATGGGAGTCATTGCTACTGTTTACCAAATATTTCCAGCTCTCCACCTCCTAGGCACATGATAGGATTGTGTCCTTCCTGGCCCATGTAATGATGTGGTGGGGTCATGTGCCTGGTTCTAGGTGATGAGTTAGGACATGTGTTACATCTGGCCTGCAGCACTTACTTGCCAGAGTGGTTTTCCTCTGCCATATTGATGCAGAGCAAATGAGAAGGTGGCTGCTCCACCAGCCTATGACCCAGAAAGAATGGAGTACAGCCTCAAGAACACCAAGATGGATAAGTAGTCTGAGCAATAAGTAACCCTTTATTATAACCCACTGAGATTTATGAGATATTTGTTACTACAACATAACCTTTCCTCACCTATATACCTCCTTGCTTTCCTGTTTGGAAGATACATACAACAAAAGTAATCAATGTTCCATTTTCTCTGGCTAAAAAGAAACAAAATCGAACATGAATCATGAAATTCATTACCAAAGCATCACTTTGGCCAATGTTTTTGTTCTTATTGCTGCTTATTCCTACCCCTGCCATATCATTCTGTAGGGATTTTCCCATGTACTTGTATTGAGCTCCTCGGAATTTTTGCTTTTCCTTGCCCATTTTCTGACCCAACTCTATGTCACTGATGCAGCAGCATGCTGTCTAGTTCTGGCATCCTAGCTGACATCTCAAACAGGACCACAGACTGAGGCTAAGTCTGTCTTTACAATAAAATGTAAGCACCTTTTGTTGATCAGCTTTTTAATAAATATTCATTAAAGATAGCAATAGTTAATTATAAACATTTACTGAATGCTTACTGTATTCCAATCACCTTTCTAAGAGCCATGAGTTAGGAGCTTTCCCTAATTTTCTTAGACAAACAAGAAAACTGAAGCATGGAGAAGTTAAATAATCCCCCAGGCGGTAGAACTAGGCTGCAAATGTAAGCAGCCTTGCATCCAGAGCTCATATTGCAGGCATTCCACTTTTCATTCCCAAACTGTGTTCTACACAATTCTAGTTTTGTGTCATGGTAATAGATATTTACATACACTCACACTCCCCAATTAAATGAATTTGGGAATCTGATACTTTAGCCATCTGAGAGGTTCACAATAGACATTAGAATATTAAAGCCTCTAATACATTCCTTAACATTATTTAATGTTTTCCAAATAGATTTAATCATTGAACCTCATTTTTCACCAAACCTTATGTTTTGGGACATTCGTGTACTGTAGAGCATGATTTGAGAAAATTAAATCATAGGAACCAAACCTTAGGGATGACAGTGAACATCACCTCACTTAAATGCCTTTATTTGCTAATGACAGAATCGAACTTTAGAAGGAGTCAATGACTTTTCTAGGGTCTTACAGGTACAATGATTGGAATCCAGATCTCCGAATTCACCATTCATTAGGATTTCCCCACCCCATGGGTTATAAATAGCAAACTCTCCTAGGATGAAGTGGCAGATCAGAAAGAAGCATATGTTCCCATAGATTTCAAACCTTGTAAGGACAAGGCCCCTGTCATCATTCCCCCTTGGCCTAGAACAATAGCCTTCATGTAACAGGTGCTCATCATATTAGTTGATGAGTAACAATAAGGAGCAGAAGGAGGAGAAAGCAATCAGAAAGCAGAAATGAAGAGAGCATGCAGTCTATGCAGAGAGAGGGTTGGTTGCTAAGCAGGTAATATAAGGAATGCCACAAGGTCCAGACACCTTCCTTCATCTGCAATAACACCATCCTTCTCAAGGCACTGATGGAATAAAAGCAGATCCCGTATAGCTGCATATACGAACATGAGTGTGGGGGGGATGGGAGGGAAGGGGTTGGATGGCAGAGGCAAGGTGAGCTGGCCAAGACACAGAAAGCCACATCTCATTGTAGATATGGCCCCCAAATAACAAGCATGAGGGAAAGAGGTACCCAAAGCCAGTCCTGTAATGAAAGAACAAACAAACAAACAAACAAACAAAAGCCATGACCGTCAGGGTATGTTCTGGAAAGATGGAGAAAATATTTTCCTGTTTCTTCCACCACAGGAGTGAAGTGTAAATTCTTTTAGTAGGATCATGAAGAGGTTGGTCTGGAATCTTTGACACAGTTAAAGAAATTGTAGTTCCAAGGTGTATGTCTATGGTCGTAAATTCTTTGAATAGGATCATGAAGAGGTTGGTCTGGAATCTTTGACACGGTTAAAGAAATTGTAGTTCCAAAGTGTATGTCTATGGTCGTAAATTCTTTGAGTAGGATCATGAAGAGGTTGGTCTGGAATCTTTGACACAGTTAAAGAAATTGTAGTTCCAAGGTGTATGTCTATGGTCGTAAATTCTTTGAGTAGGATCATGAAGAGGCTGGTCTGGAATCTTTGACACAGTTAAAGAAGTTGTAGTTCCAAAGTGTATGTCTGTGGTTTACTATGCTAACTGTGGAGTTGATGGGGGTAGCACATTCATTCCTTTAGTTCTGAAAACAAGTTAGAGGACTTTATGGTTAGAAATGATGAGGCCCCGGCTGTAGTCTGTGATGGAGTGCTTAAGGCAAAGGGAGTTGAATCATTGTGCATCCAAACAGAAGTAAAATGACTTTTGGTTTTCCCCTAGGATCAGGAATTTGGGTAAGCCTATTGCTGTACAAGAGAAGAACTTAGAGAAGGCTGTCTGTTGAGTAAGACAGGTCCCCAAAAGAGGGTGGGAAGACAAGATCTCAGAAATGTTCTCTGCAAGGTACCGTGTCAGTAGGGGAGCAGAGATCTATGCCCCCTCCTCCCAAGCACACTCCAGGCAGAGACCCACTGTCCCCTGCAAAGTAAATCCAAGATGTAGGGAGTGGGCCTCCAGCATGCTGCTTCCCCTCCTCAGGAGCACAGTGTGTGATTTTAATGTTCTGGTTCTCCTGCTTTACTGATGTGATGGAATAGCTGGGGCTAAATAATGCAGAACTCCTGGTCCACTGATGGCAACTTCTCTCTTTTTTTAACTACAGACTCTAATTCACTCAAAGTAACAGATTATGTTTTATGGCCTTTTATAAAATATTCATTCTCCCTCCCAGTGCTTGGTGGTTCAAGAAGCCTGGAAAGGGCCCAGTAGAAGGAGGACCTCATTTCCTCCCAGACACAATTTACAGAGTCCAGCCAGGCTCTGAGCACAGTGCGTGAAGGTGCCTGATGGGGCTGAGAGTGAGGATCCCGGCATTCTCCTCCTGGAGATCTGGACTGTCGGGACCCTGGGGATGAGGGGCCAGCAAGGATGTAAGGGCGTAGAGTGCAGGGGAAACTCACACCCTATCCGTGCCTCCTGAACAGGTCGAAGCTTCTCCCCCCACCACCGGGCCCCCCACACACTTCCTTCTCTGCACCTTTTTTCCTGAAACGGTTATGTTGTTTCCACCCAGGTCTGGGGCCAGGACAACAGCAAGGGGATCAGAGTCCAGAGAAAGGGCGGACCACCATGTGGAGGGCGGGGTGGGAGGGGGTGCAAGAGAGAGAGGGGGGAGGTGATCTGTTTGCTCTCCATTCACATTTCCCATTCAGGTAACCACAGGATACGTGACCATAACATTAACAATGACTTTTTCATGGTGCTTTATCCTCTTCAAAGGACAGTCACATCCAGAGCCTTGAACACTCAAGTTGAAATCAGAGAGTATGACTTCTGGGCCCACATGCTCACCATTCAGGCTGTGTCAGAGCACTTCCCTGGGCCTCAGTTTCCCCTGCACAAGAGGACTCTGGATTCTAAGGTAAATTACAATCCTAATTCTATAACCCTCGGATTCTGGAAATGTGCCCCTAATTCTAGGTAGGTCTGTACTGTTTCAGAAGGTCTCTGCCCACTGACTGGTAGAAAGAACTACATTCTCCTCAAGAACAAGAGTAGCAGCAACACCCTGATGTGTACTCTTCCATCTCGGTCTTCCACTGTGACCCCAGACATCACCCACCAGGCCCTTCCCACTGGGTGAGAGGAGCGGGCTTTATGCACCCCTCCCAGCAGGCCCAGGACCTGATTTCTGGAAGCAATGCAGAGCGGGACATGTGTTATCAGTGGCAGTATCTACAGCCACAGGGGCAGAGAGAGAGAGAGGATGCAGACACTCACCCCTCCACATGCCATTTCCCCTCAGATTCACAAGTATTCCTGTACCATTCTATATCGGGAAGTACTCATCTAAGAGAAAGATGAATGGCAGAAGCTGAAGGATCTTATACTGACAGCCAAAATACAGAGAGGTGAAAATCACAGTAAAGGACATTTCTAACAGATTTGTCATCTAAAAATCTCAAAGTGCTCTGTGTCTCCCGTTTAGCCCCAGAACCTATTAATCTGAAAAGCCCAAATTAATTAATGCATGCATTTTGTATTATCCCAGACAATAGTGTAGGTAAGAATCTGTGAGTCCTAAACTCCTCAAACTGTATTAACTGCAAAATAAATAGAATTCTCCACTCATTTTAGTGTGAATTGAGTAGTATTTTTATGTGGAGAGAGAACAAAAAGAAGGCTCCTTGAGAGTGCTCTTTGTTGATTCTTTCTTGTCATTGCCTACTGTCTTTTCCATGTATACTGGAGACTTCAGAGGGACTCATGCGTTTATTCCACAAATGATTATTGAACATCTTCTGTGTACCAGGTTCTGCATTAGGCTCTGGATATACAATGTTGAACAAAATAATCATGAATCCTGGCCCCAAGGACAGTCTATCTAATAGGGAGCAAAATGTATACATACCCACTCACATGTACACACACACACAAACACACACACACACACACAGAATCTTCAACCGGCCCCTAGCTGTTTCAGCACTCAGTCATTCAGATCATCCCAGCTGAGACCCCAGACATCACAGAGCAGGTACAGAACATTCCGACTGTGACTCGTCTGAATTCTCGGGTCACAGAACTGTGGCATATAATAATGACAAATCGTTGTTTTTAAGTCACTAGGAGCTGGGTACTTTGTTATGCAGCAATAGCTAACTGAAAGTCAAGTAACTTGTAGAAAGTCACTCAGTTGAGCTGCTAGAATAGACTCTGTCCTGGGAACTCAGATGTTGGAGCTCAGGGGTGCCCAGGCTCAACCTAGTCATCTGCTTTCCTGAATGCAGAAGTAACCCTCTGTGGCTTCCTTTTTACACACACACACACACACACACACACACACACACACACACCCTTGGGCATTGTATTTCACTATCTCATCACCAGAAGTGAGTTCTTTCAGGAAAAGGATATGCATGCAGCCTTTCATTTCGGGAGCAGGCATAAGCTTAGCTCATCAGAGTCTGCATATGGAATGCCACATCTGGCTGATGGGGGCCATACTTTAGCCATGCTCTCTGCGGCACAGAGAAACTAGACATAAGGTTCCAATTTGAATTCCATTTCCATGAAAAAAAATTCCAGCCTAATCGTCTGGTCCTTCCCAAAGCCAGGAAGGGGCCCTGCTCTAGGGAAGTGCCTGCATCCTCACAAAACAGGTCCTTGTTCTCTTGTCAAGCATAGAGAGATGAAGAGTGGAGAAGTGGGTACAAATGGAGGGCTGGCCCGATGCTGTCTAGAAATTCTGCAGTTGGCATTCCCAATTTTGTCAGCTCAGGAATTGGCAGAGGAAGGGACTCAGTGACATTTTATGCAAAGGAGAGAGAGTTTCAATTTTTGACAGCTTCCATGTGTCCAGACTCCATTTCCCACAGCTGCTTAGAGAAATGTCAAACCATATGAACATCCTAGTCTCCCTTCAAGTCATAGATAGATTGGGAGTGAGCAAATGGGATTGGCGCCTCAAATTGTAAACGAGAACATAGAGAGGAGGGCAGAAGAATGTACAAGGTCAGAGACAATGCTTATTCATCACTGCATTCCCAGGACCCAACTGCGATGGCTGGTAATTAACAGACAATCAATGTTTGTTGAATGAATGAAAATTTGATCTCCATACTGGCTTGATACTGGGTTCCTAAAATATTTTAGGAAGTGGCCAACTTGCTCCCTATCCAGAAATGTGCCTATCATCTTTAGAGGAAGGGTAGATACACTGAAAGCGTAGGGCTCCTTTGCCAGCTGGTAGAGCTCAAGCTCCTGAAAGATGATATGGGAAGAGCACAAGTCATTGCCCCAGATGCCGCTCACCAGCTGTGTTACCCTGGGCACATTTCTTAACCTCTCTGAGCCTCGGTGTTCTCTGTCCTCCTCTTTAAAATGAAGCCAAAATTTCTCTTCTTTCCAAATTAATGTGAAGAAATCTGGAGTACTTTATACATAAAGTAGAAATTTAATAACTGTGATTCCTTTCTCTTTACCTTGGGTTGCCTCAACTCCAGGGATAAAATTTTCCAGAGAAATCTACAACCTTGGATTTTCTGTTCTTTCTCTCCCTTTCACCTCCTTACCCTTGTAATCTGCCATACAGATTATACGGATTCACTTTGGGATGTCAGACTATAAGACATTAGGTGCAAATCCCATCCCCTCACTTTTAGGAGAGTTACTTAACTAATTTGGACTACCAATTTCTCATCTATAAAAAGGGAGTCATGGGGCGCCTGGGTGGCTCAGTAGGTTAGGTGTCTGCCTTCAGCTCAGGTCATGATCTCAGGGCCCTGGGATCAAGTCCTGCATTGGGCTCCCTGCTCAGTGGGGAGTCTGCTTCTCCCCCTCCCTCTGCCTCTCCCCCTGCTTGTGCTCTCTCTGTCTCTCTCTCTCAAAATAAATAAAATCTTTTTTTTAAAAAATGGGGGTCACATAATAACGTCTTTGTCAACACTGTCAAAGGGATGCTCTGTTATAAATTGTAAGGTTGTGCCCTGCACAGGGCAGCTGGTATGAGAGTGGCTGAAACCAAACCTGCATTCCACACACTATAGCACATACCCTGCTGTGGCTGTTCATGTCCAGAGTAAGGGGTGTCTTTTTCTAACCTGCACAACGGTCCTCTATGGGCTAAAGGTGCCACTTACTCTTGTTCATAATAGGAGGAAACTTTAAAAATATGCCCCAAATCTGATTACTTTTTCTCACCACTTTACTGCTCTAGAAGTCTCTCCATCAGTCTCCTCTTGCCAGGGGTGTGCTGGAACTCAAACCGGCTCATTAGAGCCGACTGCTAAATTTTCAGGAATTTTTCCAGCCTGTTGTCAAACTGGTGTTCATTTAAAATTGGCCACAGTGGGAACATTTACACCAGAGAAATTAGCAAACATTACAAACCAGGGCCTTTCTTCCCCCTAGAGAGCTGGTTTACCGGTGTTCCACTCACTCCAACCATCCTGCAGACTGTTCTCCACCCTCAGCCAGAGTAATTTAAAAATGTAAATCCACGTGTGTCATTTGCTTGCTTCAAAGACTGCAAAAGCTTCCCATTCACACCAAGTATAAAATCTGAACTCCCAACCTCAGTCCGTATGATCTATGTAATCTGGAAGGTGCTAGTGCCTACCTCTGAGACTTCGGCTCCTCTCCCTCACTCAACCTCAGCCACACGGGCCTCCTCATAGTTTTTGGACGTGGCAAGCTCTGTGTCTTTCTGTTTTGCACTTGTTCCTTCAGCCTGGAATATTCTTCCCCTGATATATATGCAGAACTTCCTTTCTCAATTCTCTCTGGTCTCCACTTAAATGTAACCTCTGTGGAGAGGCCCTCCCTGACCACACCCCACCTATTCTTCAGAGAGCTTATCACCATTTGGCACAACATATATTTGTTTCTTTGTAACGGCTTTATTGAGATATAATTCACATGCCATACCATTCACCCATTTAGAATGTACAATCCAATGGGTTAAAGTCTGTGCAGAGTTGTGCAAACCATCACCACAATCAATTTTAGAACATTTTTATCACCTCCAAAGAAGCCCCTTTTGCTATCACCTCCGAAGTCTTCCCCAAAGTCCCCCTTCATTTCCCACCAGCTCACAGCAACCACTAACGTACCTTCTTTCTTTGTATTTGCTTGTTCTGAACGTTTCCCATAAGTGGAATTATATAATATGTGGTCTGTAATGACTGGTTTCTTTTCCTTAGCATAACATATTCGAGGGTCATCTATGTCATAGCCTATGATAGGACTCCAGTCCTTTTTGTGGCCAAATAAGATTCCATCACAAGGATATATCACACTTTGTTTTCCCATTCACCAGCTGATGGAAAATTGGGGGGTTTCTACCTTTTGGCTATTATGAATAATGTGCTATGAACATTCATATACAAATTTTTTGTGGACATGTTCTCATTTCTTTAGGGTATATACCTAGCAGTGGAATCATTGGGTCACTTGGTAACTTGGTGTTTAATTTCCTGAGGAACTGCCCAACTGTTTTCCGAAGTGGCTGCCCCACTTTATATTCCCACCAGCACCAGCAGGGTGTGAATGTTCAGATTTCTCTATATGCTCACCAACAATGGGTATTTTCTAAGGTTTTTGTTTGTTTGTTCGTTTTCTTGTTTGTTTTTTTAATTGTAGCCATCCAAGTGAGTGGGAAGCGGTATCTCATTGTGGTCTTGACTTGCATTTCCCTTGTGGTTAATGATGTTGAGCATCTTTTCATGTGCTTTTTGGCCATATGTGTAGCATCTTTGGGGAAATGTTTATTCAGATCCTTTGTCCACTTTTAAAGAATTCTTTATATATTCTAGATACAAGTCTGTAATCAGATATATGGTTTGCAATAGTTTCTCCCTTCTTGTGAGTTTTTTTTAAGTGAGTAGATTTTATTTTTTTAGAGCAGGCTTACAAAAAAAAATTATGAGTTGGCTTTTCACTTTCTTGATGGTGTAATTTGAAGCAAAAAGTTTTTAATTTGATAATTCAAATTAATTTATTTTGCTGTTGTTGCTTGTGCTTTTGGTGTTATACCTAAGACTCCACTGCCAAGTCCAAGATCCCAAAGATTATGCCTATGCTTTCTTCTAAGGGTTTATAGTTTTGGTTCTTGCACTTTGGTCCTTGATCCATTTTGAGTTATGTTTGCATATGATGTGAAGTTAGGGTCTAACTGTGGACATCCACTTGTCCCAGTTTATATATTTCTTCTTAAAAATGCATCTATTTTCCTGCTTAGGTCATCAGCTCCATGAAGACAGGGATTCTTTTCTGTTTTGTTCACTGATGTCTGTATCCCCAGCACCTAAAACCTTGCCTGGCACATAGTGGGCACTCAAGGTTTGTCAAATAAAGGAGTAATAAGTAACTCAATAAATGTAATTTATTATCATTATTTTACACTTTCAACCCCTATGGCCTTCAGCCCATGTACCTCTAAATTCCTAATACAAAACAGTCTTTCACAGAAGTCCTACCTTTACTCTTGTACCTGGATTTGGTTATTCCTGGTTATAACCCTGATCCTCCAGCCAACCTAAGGGTAATCTTGGTCTCTCTATCTACTGTCTGTCAGCTTCTTAGGACCTTCTCTTAGCTTCCTCCCTTCTCTTAGCACCTTCTCTTAGCACCACTCTCTGGTCCTTCCCCACTTACTCTTCTCTCTCCCTAATCATCCCAGCCTCCCCCTTCCAGGGATCACTATCCTGCTTAGTGCTGCAGTTACTCACCTTTACTGACCCCTAGTGTTTGTCTAGATTTTTGCCTTTCGCAAGGTGCTCTCGAGTTTGCTTTACAGACCCCCAGGAGACCCCTGTGATGCAGATCAAGCACTTAGTAGTATCCCTATTTTTAAACTGAGAACCTGAGGGGCCCTTGGGTGGCTCAGTCAGTTAAGCGTCTGCCTTCAGCTCAGGTCATGATCCCGGGGTCCTGGGATCGAGTCCCGCATCAGGCTCCTTGCTCAGCAGGGGAGTCTGCTTCTCCCTCTCCCTCTGCCGCTGCCCCTGCTTTTTCTCTCTCTCTCTCTTTCTCTCTCTCTCAAGTAAATAAATAAAATTTTTAAAAAATTAAAAATAAATAAAACTAAAATAAAATAAAATGAGAACCTGAGTCTTGAACAGCTTCCTTGGGCTGCCTGCAAGGCCCACAGCTTGTTAGTGGTGGCGCTGTGACTGGAAGCCACATCTTCTGTCTCCAAATGGGCACAAATCCTATGAAAACAGCCTTCAGGTTTTTGTTTGCATGAGGACAACTCTATCACACTGTCTGGAAAGCCTCCCCAAATTTCCAGTCATTTCCTTGATCAAACTAAACATTTTTTACAGTATCAGTTAATTTTTGATAAATGAATGCTGTGCCAGATGCTGTGCTTTTTACATGCATTATTCTTTTAATCTTCACCCTTCCCTGAAGCTCAGAGAAGTTAATGAACTTTCCCAAGTTCACCTAACAAATGGTAGGGTTGGAATTCAGACCCAGGTTTTTAACAACCACATATTGCAACCCCCTTTCATAAGGAAATCCACCACAAGGAAAAACAAAACTAGTTAAAGAGAAGGGCAACCATGGAGTTCTTCTCCACCCTGATGGTGAGATAGCTATGCATTGGTACTTATTCCTTTTTTTTTTTTTTTTTTTTTCTGAAACAGGGACTCTGAGGGCTCTAGAACTAGAATCCTGAATCTTGGTTCTCCACACTTCCTGCTGGGCTCCTTCTTCAACTTCTCTTCCACCTTTTTTCTAGCTCTTGGGCTGAGCCCTCCCCCCGTCCTCGTGTCCTCCCATATACCCGAAGACCTGGCCTCTCTTCCTTCTCATGCTTCTCTGAAGCAGAAGAAGCCTGCAGCCCTCCCTCCCCCAAGCAGAGCAAGAATAGCTCATGGCTGGATAAAAGCTCTGAGTTCTGAGACACAATCATTATTTCCCTTAACCTGTCATGTCTTTTCTTTCAAATGACCCCTATTCATCACTCTTTGCAGCTTGCCCCTCAGCCCTCACACATGTGGCTTATCAGCTTTCTTCTAATGACCCATTCTTGGACATCTTCAGAGAGGGTCTTGATTTCCAAGTCACCGTTAGAGCCCCCTCCCAGCCAGCCCCATCTTCAGATCACACAGTTCATTACTGAGCCTACTGCAGCTCTCAACAACTGGATACTTAATGGAGATGTATCTGTCCCCCGGGATGGCTCTGAAGGCACACCAGTAAACAGTGTATTCTTGCTGTTTTTCCAAGGTAGGGCTTGAACTGGCGAAAGGGAGAAGGAATAATCTTATCATGTCTTAAAAAAAATACTCATTCTACAAAAATCATCAGCCTGAAATATGCAGGGAGGGAGGTAGAATTTCTTATATTCCTAATTAAGTTCCTGTTATCAGATGGGGGAGAGGGAGAAATGGGATTGAAAAGGCATAAAGGCCCTAACATTTGGAGTCAACAAAGTCTTACTTCATTACAAAACATTTACATCAGCGTTCCCTCTACTGTTCAAATGATTTGCATACTTAGTTGCACACGTGTTTAAATTAGTCTGGACCTTTCTCTCAGGCCAAATTCCATTTAATTTTCCTTTAGATGACCTATATTGCCTTATTTATGCCTCTAAATTATCTTGCCTGATTTAATCCCCCCTCCTTGCCTATCACTCCTGATTCGGCTCCCATTATAATCCTTAATGAGAGGAATTAGTGTGTGTTAATTGGGGATGGTGGGAGGGGGACAATTAGTTGGAAAAGAAGCAGCAAAGGCAGATGAGGATGGCTAGGGACACTGCTTCTCTCAGATCCAGGAAGCATCACTGCGTCTGTCAGACAAAGAGCTCTTTCCTAAGGGTGCCAGAGCTAATGGACTACTTTCTGTTTAAGTATTTTTTACTGATTCTAATGGACTATTTCTTACTGGATATTGTTTCCTGATACACTCTAAAAGAAACCACAAAGGAGGACTGCTCTCACAACCCACAATTTACATTTCCTTCCTGAAGCATCTGTTCTCCCAGGCACCCTTTGCAAGGTACGAAAACCTGCATTCTGTGTTTACCACGTATGTGGCACTGCTCTCAGCACCAGCACTTAGTTATCTAACATAATTCTAGAAACAACTACATCATTATAGTGGTATAGTTAGAAAGGCTGACCAGGTATTTGGTAAACCAAACCATTTCCTTTTACCCCTGGGCACACAGCTGGACTACATTTCCCAGCTTCCCCTGCAGTTAATTGAATGCAGCCATGTGACTGGGTTCTGCCCAGTGGAATGTGGACAAAGCAGATGTGGTCATTTCCCGGCCTGAATCACAACACTGCACAAACCTCAACGCTCTATCTCCTTTCCCTATCTTTTGATCAAAAAGGGGAGGACGCTGAGGACTGCCGGGTGGAGGGGGTTGAGGAAGCCATAAATAGAGGGATCCTGAGTCCCTGAGTTGTAAGTTAGTGAAGAGCTATGCAGAGGAGCCACCTGAGCAGGAACAGCCGTGTTGGGCTGTAGGATGAGTAATACATAAGCTTGTATCGTGTTAAACTACCAAACTTCTGGTTACAGCAGTTACAGCCTGACTGACAGATCCCCCATTCTAAAGATTATGGAATTGAGACACAATGAATTTATGTGATTTCCCCAAAGCCAAATGCCTATTAAATGGCAGAGCTGAGATTCATAGTCAGATTTTCTGACTAAAACCCACACTTTTGCCACTATTCCATAGCTGCTGCGTAATTGCTCCTGCTACTACCTTCAAAGAAGCAACAAATCTGCTGAGACGAGTAATCCTTTTCTACAGATGTACTCAGCATTCATTGATGCTGTCATAATTAGGACCTTCGTGCCGATGGCTCTGGGGGAAAGAGCCTGAAAGCATGAGGGGACTCAGGGCCAGGTCCTGGGCCTAATATGGGAAGAGATGCTACAAAGTCATCTTTGAGGACCTCAAAGCAGCCTTAGCCAACAGAAGGCCACAAGGTTAGCCTAAGAAGGCTGACAACAAGGGTAGAAAATGAATGCATTAAATTCACATTGGAAAAAGGAAGACAGGGGCGCCTGGTTCAGCGTCTGCCTTTGGCTCAGGTCATGATCCCGGGGTCCTGGGATCGAGCCCCATGTTGGGCTCCCTGCTCAGTGGGGCGTCTGTTTCCCTCTCTCTTTCTCGCCCTCTGCCCCTCCCACCTGCTTGTGTTCTCTCTCTCTCTCTTTCTCAAATAAATAAATAAAATCTTTAAAAAAAAAGAAAAAGGAAGACCATGTGTGTACACTGGAAGGAAGGAAGCCCTAAACTTGAAAAGTCTTTACGTGCAACTGGCACATCAGCCCACCTTCACTCCCTTTTGAAAGTCTTGAGTCTCAGGGCGCCTGGGTGGCTCAGTCGTTAAGGCATCTGCCTTCAGCTCAGGTCATGATCCCAGGGTCCTGGGATCGAGCCCCGCATCGGGCTCCCTGCTCTGCCGGGAGCCTGCTTCTCCCTCTCTCACTCCCTCTGCTTGTGTTCCCTCTCTCTCTGTGTCTCTCTCTGTCAAATAAATAAATAAAATCTTTAAAAAAAAAAAAAAGTCTTCAGTCTCTTCCCAGTGGCTATCGCATCAAGTGCAGCTCCTTTTTTCTTTTTTTTTAAAGATTTTATTTATTTGTTAGAGAGAGAGAGGGAGAGAGAGACAGAGAGCAAGCACAAGCAGGGGGAGTGGCAGGCAGAAGGAGAAGCAGGCTCCCCAAGTAGCAAGGAGCCTGATGCGGGACTCAATCCCAGGACCCTGGAATCATGACCTGAACCGAAGGCGGCCACTTAACTGGCTGAGCCACTCAGGCATCCCATCAATTGCAGCTCCTTATCTGCACATGAGGCCCACCATGGTCTATGCCCGTGCTTACTGATCCAGACTCAACTCTCTTCCTTAAGGATGGCACAGGAAGAATGTGGGGGAAATACCTTCTGCTCCAGTAACTTAAACTATCTTAACTTCCAGGGAACACCATACTGCCCAGGTCTTTGCAAATGCTCTTCTCTCTGTATGGACCCCCATCTCTAGTCCCAGCTCCCTTAAAACTCAGGTCAGGTGTCATCTCTTTCTCCAATCTGGGATTAATGCACCTCCTCTGTACCCCCAGTTCCCTTTGCACACCTGCATCAATTGTTCATTCTTGCCTCCCACTTTTGACTATGTACTGTATACCTTTGACTTCCCAGCACCTAGCAAAGCACATGGGACATAGTTAGAGCTCAACAAATGCTAAGTAAGTAAGTGCATGGGTAGATGATTAAATAAACAGAATCCTGGGGGGGCGGGGAAGTCACTTGGTACCATAGTAAACAGAGTAATGGTCCTCCAAAGGTATCCTCATCCTAATCCCTGTGACCTGTGACTATGTTACATTACATGGTAAAATGGTATTGAAGTTGCTAATCAACACACCTCAAGATAGAGAGATGATCCTGGGTTAGCCAGATGGGCCCAGTGTAATCACAGCACCCCTTAAAAGCTAGAAAAGGGGTGAAGAACAGTCAGTGTCAGAGTGACATGATGTGAGCACAGTTTGACTAGCCACTGCTGACTTTCAAGGTGGAAGAGGGCCACAAGCCAAGGAATACAGGGCAGCCCCTAGAAGCTGGAAAAGACAAAAACAGAAACAAAAAGCAAACAAACAAACAAGAATGGATTTGCTCTAGAACTTCCAGAAAGAATCACAGCCCTGCCAACATCTTGAGTATAACCTAGTGAAACCCATGTCAGATTTCTGATCTTCAGAATTGTAAGACAATATATTTATGTTGTTTCAAGCCACTGTTGGTGGTAATTTGTTCCACAAACTGGAGAAAACAAATACAGGTACTTTTAACCTGAATGCAAAAAACTTCCAAAAGAAAAAACTTATGCATTCATGTACATTAATTGAACATCTTCTGTGTGCAAAGCATTAAGTCCTGGAGGGATATAGAGCTGAATCAGAACAAATCTTGATTTTGGGTCTATCCTTCCAGGAAATCTGAGAGTGGAGAGAGGTGGAGCACATCACAGTCCGCCATGAAAAGACTAGAAGGCATTGAAAGAGGGAGGGAGCTAAAAGTAGGAAGGAAATAGAACCCGAACCTGTAGCTGAGCCAAACAAGCATAAGGAACTGTGATCAAGGAAGCCATTTGCCTCGCTCCAGAAGGGACCTCTGAAGGCAGCCATTCACTTCGGGCTCCAGATCAGGCCTCCTTGGGAACCCAGAGATCTTTATGTATGGAAAAGAGCTATTCTTGGTGACAAATCCATATAGGAAAAGGAGATGAAAATTACAGAATGCCAGGACCAGAAGTCACTCTTGCCCAATTTAACAGATGAAATAAGGCTCAGGGAGAGAACAACCGCCTTCATTCTGAAGCCTCGTCTGACCCTCACCAGGCAGGTTTAATCCTCTTTCACAGCTGTATTTCCTGAGCCCTTGCATCAGGTCTCTATGGTAATCATCATTACAGATGTCACAGTTAGGATACATGTGATTGCCTAGTCCCATTGCACTATTTCCTAAAGGCAGGGGCTAAAACTTAACCAATTTTTTTCCACTCCTCTTAACAGTGACTGAAATTAAATATTTGTCAGATGAGTTAATGTAAAATCCTGGCAGGGGAAATCAGATAACAGAGACTTTCCAAATCAAGGTACTGGAGAAAAGAGAGAGATTAATAGCAAGTTTTCTTCAATAAATATGCATTACTTTTACAGCCTAAAAAAAAGTTTTGTTTTAACAAAAGTGATTCAAATACATGTTTTCTGTATATTTCAAAGCCTATAATTTTCTATTCTTCTACCCTCTTGGAAACCCAAGTCAGAGCCCACATTCACTCAGTTGACAGTTGTGTGGCTATGGACAGGTAAATTAACCTCTGAGAGCCTTAGTTTCCTCTCATGGAAAGTATGGGTAATAACACCTATTTTGTCAGATTGTTTGGAGGATGACAGATAGTATTGGCACAGCTCCATTGCCCTGCACGTAGTAGATGCTCAATAAATGATAACTGTAATGAGCATCCCCCTAAGTTGGGAAGCACTGACCTGTGCAATACAGAACAGTTCCAGCCTTGCAAGTTCCCTCCTGCTGCACCTGGGAGAACAGAACTCTTCCTTCCAATATTCTTCCCTCTGCCCTCTTCCTTCTTAGAGCAGCAGTCCTCTGCACTGGGCTGGTAAGCTGAGGGAGTCCTCTGCTCCACACAAAACCTGAACCTGAAAGAGACTCACTGACACCATTGTTCTACAGTTAAATCCTAAAGCCTGTGCTAGAAACTTCTGCCTTTCAGCTGATGACTTCTCTAAATCCATGAAAAATGCTAGAATTCTGTATAGAATATTAAGTTAAAAAATCAAGCTACAACTGTATATCAGGTATGGTCCTTGTTTTATAAAATGTATAAACGTGTTCAGACATAGAGATTCAAAGGAAAAAGATGAAAAGGAAATAAAGACAAATTTATAATTATCACCTCAAAGTGGTAAGATGACACATGCTATTTGTTTATTATTTATGTCTTTATGTGCTTTGGAATATTTACAATGAAAAATAAAACATAAGTATTAGTTATTCATTTGTTTCTCTGTGTATTCCTTAGGGAGAAGATGGCAGGAAAGATATTTCTGTCGGCCGCTGTGCTCCCTGAAGGCTCAGCTCTCTCCCTGGGCTTGCTCTCATCTCCTTGCTCTTTCATTTCATCCAGGCAAATTCATTGTTGGCTCCCTTTGCTCCCAGTTCTCTATTCACCTGTAGTCATGTCCTTGGCATAGTCTCAGTCTTCTCGACCAGGAAGAGTCCACTTCACTCACTTCCTCAAATCCCACACTAAAGCGTGAGGCATGAACTGAGAACCTTCTACACACACCCTGCCCACACCTATTAGCCTGGACCTGATTCCTGTGCCCCTGCTTCCCTTTCTGCACCATTCAAGTTGATTCAGTCAAGTGTCAGATAAATAGAAATGAAAGTTAGGACTGAAGGACAGGAAAAATGGAGAAAACCATAAAATTCAAAAAAGGCATTGCTAAATTTGCATACCCTTGGTATGTCTAGGTCATGCATGAGAATACAAAGTCTCAAAAGGCAACAACAGAAAGGGATTCAAATAGACCTTTCTCTCTTTTTTCTGACCCCTGCAGTAGGAGGCAAGACAATGTGTATCTGAAAGAGAAGAAACAAAGGTGTCTCTTCAATAAGGACACTCACTCTCCAAAGAAAAGCACTGTATTACAAGGTGCCCTCATGATAGGAGAGAGGAAACACACAGTCTCAAGGTAAGCCAAACCCTGTCCCCGGAGCCATCCCTGCAGGGAGCTTATTTACCTTGGCTTTTCTATTTTCTGACTCATGGATGTACTTAAACTCTCTCTATCTCTCTCTCTGGCTGTGTGTCTTCTAATACACTTTTTTTGTTTGTTTGTTTTTTTAAATTCCCAACTGTGGCTTTACCACTGACCTGCACGCTCAGTCTAGAGGTCCATTTATAATCACCAATACCAGGAGTGTGATGGCAGAATCAAAGGTATTA
This sequence comes from Leptonychotes weddellii, assembly GCF_054177405.1. NCBI lineage: Eukaryota > Metazoa > Chordata > Mammalia > Carnivora > Phocidae > Leptonychotes > Leptonychotes weddellii. The sequence continues at coordinate 70,903,796 of NC_138373.1, read as the reverse complement.
CTTATTAAAATAACATTGTAAGGGAATGCCTGATTCACTGTAAAGTTTTCTTTTTTAAAAATTTGGGATATTTGTCTCTCTTCTTGTTGCTATTTCAGGGAAAATAACTGCCAAATGGAGTTTTTCCATATTTGACTTGAAAGGGGGTGGGGAATAGGGGTAGAAGTTGATCCTTGTTATAACATCGGTGCCAACAGTTGGCCTGGAATAAGTGTTCACAGCCAGATTTTCAAATTCCAGTAACCAGGAGTCCATAATGAAAAGACTCCTACAAATCTCTCTCTCCTCTCTCTCTCTCTCTCTCTCTCTGAGACTTTTGGCCAAGAAGAGCAGGAACCTTTGATCTTGTCTGGAGCCCAAAGGATCTAAGGATGGAGTGGAGACAGACAAGAGTCTGGCAAAGTCTCGATTGGGTGCACTTACTCAAAGCATGTCTGGAGTGAAGTCTCTCCACTACTGGATTTGCCAGACCACTCCCGCCTAGGGCCAGGGCAAGTGGGATTTCAGAACAGTTGCCTGTTTATTCTACCATGTTGCATTCAGGGAGTGACCAGCCAACTGGTCTATTTGCCCAAAGAGGCTCAACCCAACCACAGCACCCTCCCCCAGGCACTTTGGCTCCCTTAAGAACTTCCTCTCCTTTCCTGTTGAGTGGAACTGGTCTTCACTGCTTTTATTTTTCCAAACCCCTCTGTGCATAAACAGGATGTTTGGAAAGCTTCAAGATGGCCAGGGGTCTGCTGAGTTGGCCCTTGATTCTCACTTGGAGAGCAGTGTTGGGCAACATCAGTGGAATTGCTTCTGCCTGGATGTTGCCCAGAATAGCTAAATCCTCTCCCCCACCCTCTCTCTCCCCCCCCCCTCTTTTTCTTTCACTAAGAGAACTTGGCTACAAGGAGTTCACACTGGTAGGGATGAGGTAAAAGAGATGGCTTCACTTTTTAAGGGTGTTTCTCATGGGGGACTTAGGAAGTCTCCCTGCTCCCAAAGGGTTCAAGGAAGAATAGTGAGTCCAATAGGTAGGAACCTTACTCCCTTTACAGAGCTCTTCTCAAGATCCTAAGGGCTAGGGCAGGACCCTAAAGAAAAGTCTTCCGTGGAAAACAGCTTAGTCATGAATAAAGATCTATTGGGAAAAGTGTTTTTAAGTAAAGACCCACTACTGTCCCCTCCTGACTGAACAAAAATATGCACAGATCAAACTATCCCATTGATCAGTAGCAGGCAGTACCTGCTCCACTGGAGCTGAGTTAACCCTGGGTGCAAAAGTCTTAACATCTGAGGATGGAAGGAAGCAAGGAAAACCTCAGGCACAGAGAGAAAGCCAAAGCCTTCTTGCAGGGAGGGGAATAAGAACTGCAGCAACTACAGACAGAGGCCTTTTCTCAGAGCCCTCTCACTGCTTCCCTGCCTGGCCAATTCCCGGGCTTAGCTATCAACATTTTTACACTGGGCCACTACTTGCCATTGCCAGAGTTCTCTGAGAGCTACCCAGCACCTTGTGGCCCCCTTCAGCAGCTATTGGAGGCAAATATAATCCTCTGCCAACCCCACTCCTTTCACCACCCCGCAGGATCTATTGCCCTGCTGACCCTGTCTTAAATCATGCAGGTACCACTGCTGGTATCCACACAGCCACCCCAGCCACACCTATCCTGCAGCATCTACCATCACCCAAACTGGCTTTGCAGTCACCACCTCTGTCACCCTCGAGCCAGTGCTTTTCTGTCCCCTTAGTCCATGTCCCCTATTTCCTAAGCCATGCTGGGCAGTTCAGGAGTGAAGCGTTCCAGCCCAGAAAAGCAAATCAAGGCTTGGCAGACAGCCCATCCCCAGGGTAGCAGTCCAGCCTGAGACCCAGTGTCTGGCTCTAACTAGGGAAGAGAAGCCCTCATCAGAGGGGCAGGACTCAAGGCTTAGAAAGCAGAGCATGGGTGCCTAGAGTTTCTGCACTGCAAAATCTGTGTCACCTGCCCTGCACCCTGGACCAATCTGTGAGGACAGATTCCAGCAGGGAGGGAAAGAAGTCCATGATAGGACTAGGAGGACAGAGTTTGGAGGAAAGGGGTGCCATGGATTATAATGCTAGAGCTTTGAGCTACACTTGGATTCCTTTTATTGCACCTGTAATCCTAGATTTTTCCCTTCCCTCGCGAGCAGAGGAAATGGAAAGTACATGTGACTCCTCTCCATGTCAGTGAACTCCATCTTCAGCAGAACTTCTGCCCTGGAGAGAAGTTCTTGAAGATTAAAAAGTCTCTAGGAACTAACTGTTGAAGATTGTTGCAATCATGAGAACCACTGTGCTCCAGTAGGAGCTGAGATCTTGCAGCCAGCCACAGCACATGTGCACACAGACATAAGAAAAAAAAAAAAGACTTCCAGGAAACTGATTTTGTGGAAGACATTTAAAAACATTTGGCAAATTTTCAACAACATGGATGGACCTAGAGGACATTAGTCTAAGGGAAATAAGCCAGATATAAAAAAGACAAATGTGAACTCAATTATATGTGGAACTTAAAAATAGACTCATAGAAGCAGAGAGTAGAATGGTGGTTGCCAGGGGTCAGGGAGGGGGAAATGGGGAGATGGTGGTCAAAGGGTACAAAGTTTTAGTTTTTCAAGATGAATAAGTTCTGGGGCAATACAGCATAGTGCCTATAGCTAACAATACTACGTGTATACTTTAAATTTTTTTAAGAGGGTTAATCTTATGGTAAGTATGCATACCACAAATAGTAGTAGTAGTTATAATAATAACAATAATAATAAAAGGGGCAAGATGAAACTTTGGGAAGTAGTGAATATGTCTATGGCCATGATAGTGGTGATGGTTTCATGGGGGTATACTTATCCCCAAACTCACTGAGTTTCATATATTAAATATGTACAGCTTTTTACATGTCAATCATATCTCAATGAAGTGGTTTTAAAAAAAAACTGGCAAAAATAATAGGACATAATTTTTATTTAAAAAACCTGAAAGAAGTCCCTTTGATTGATTTTTAATGGAGAACCCAGAGCAATAAATTGACAGAGACCACCCACAGTAGGTTTCAGTAATGTTAGGGTAGTAATCCCAACAATTTCCCAACAGACATTATCTTGGGGATTCAGGAAAAAAATCAGAACTCTCAGTAATTTTCATAAATTCCCCCAAAGCATAAGTTATTCTTTAGTATATCGAAAATCAGATATACTTTTTTTTTTATAAATTTTTTTTTATTTATTCATGAAAGTCAGAGAGAGAGAGAGAGACAGAGGCAGAGGGAGAGAAGCAGGCTCCCCACCTAGCAGGGAGCCCGATGCGGGACTCGATCCCAGGACCCTGGGATCATGACCTGAGCCGAAGGCAGACGCTTAACCGTCTGAGCCACCCAGGCGCCCCCAGATATACTCTTTACTTGCTATTATGGATTTCTAAAAGTTGTTTAGTAAATTAGAGATATTAAGCTTAGTAATATTTACAAAAACAATAGTCTATAGCAAATATTCAAACCCTAGAAAGCACCAGCCAAGATTACATGAAATTTGTAGTATTCAAATAATGTAACATTTGGATCTCCTGATGAGAGGTTAACTAGGTTAATAGCACTTGTCAAAATCATGTGTTGAAATTGCCAATTTAAGACCATATTTTGCTCCCCAAACTTGTTATTCCTTGGAATTTCATAAGATTTGTATGAAGTACGCTATGCATAAAAACTTAATATGTATTTTTATTTGCAAGAATTCCTCACCAGTAGAGGCAAATAGGCCAACACACACACTTACAACATGGCTATTGCTATATGCGTGACCAACTGATAGACTGTGGCCATCTTTTTTTCTGCACACTCCTGTCCTGGTTTCCGAAAATATACCCTTAACCTTGGACTCTGTGTCTCAGTGTTTCCTGTTCCTGCATTCCACTGGATGACAGTGGGTTCCTTCAAACCAGTAACACTTCTATGTTACTTACAAAGCTTTAATTCTTGCAGGAGAATTATAGAGCTCTTTCTTGTTTTCCTAATTTTTCAACTGATTTTTCTTGAAACTTGAAATTTGAAAAAATGCAGAACTTTCCTGAGCACTGCTGGGAAGGAATTCTCGTATGGAACACTAATCGAGATGTGCTGTAGGCCCAATGGAAGGCCTACCAGCAAGCTCTCTGGAAGGGGACATAGGGAGCTTGGTGAGGGGAGACTAACTAGGACTTGGGGGCTGCTACTAGCCCCAGGACAAAGCACCTGTAAAAATAGGACAGCACAGCCCATCTTCTTCAATTTTGCCTCAGCTAGGAAATGTATTGGAAGCAGAAGCCACCAGCCTCATTTAGTAGCTAATGACGAACCTTTAAAAATGGAAGGAGATTGACAAGGTGCTTGGAAAAGACAAGTCCTGATCTAGCCATCATGACTTGTTAGAGAAAGAAGGAAAATAAACTATATCCATTTCTTAACTTGTCATAAAGTTGACTTTTTACCTAGGTCTCTTTGCTAAGGAGGTTATATAAAGTATAATAGATATAATCTCAACGATAATGCCCCTCCCCCAATCCATCCATAGAGTATCTTGTAAAATCAAGGACATTCTCTTATATTCTTATATAAGCAGAGTACAGTGATCAAAATCAGGAAGATAACATTGATACAGTACTGTTATCTGATCAAAAAACCTTATTTAAATTTCATCAGTTGTCTACTGCTGTTCTTTAGAACAAAGGAAAACTAATTTCCCCTCAGGCCCAGATTCCCATTCAGGACCACACATTATATTTAGCTGTCGAGACTCTTTGTCTCCTTTAGTCTGGGGAAGTTTTTCAGTCTTTCTTTGTCTTTTATGACTTTGACATTTTGAAGCAGACAGACCATTTATTTTGAAGGATATTCCTTGATTTGGGTTTAATTGTTTCCTAAAAATTATAGATTCAGATCCTGTGTTGGGGGCAAGAACACCATTGGAAATGATGTTGTATTTTCTGGGTGCATCTTATCAGAAGTCATGTGATATCCATTTGTCTTGTAACTGGCGATATTAACATTGATCACTCAGTTAAGATGGTGTCTGTCAGATTTCTCCACCATGAAATTAGTTTTCCCTTTGTAGTTAATAAATATCTTCTGAAGGGTTACTTTGATACTATGTATGTATTCTGTTTCTCATCACCCATTAATTTTAATATCCATTTAAGATTCTTGCCTGAAACAATTTTAACTATGGGTTGTCAAATAATTTTCTGATTCCAGATTTCTCCCTACATTTTTTAATTGGCAGTCTACATTAAGGAAGAGCTTTCCCTTCTCCCCGTGCATTCATTCATCCATCTATCCATCCATTCCTTCACTTATTTTTTCTATGGCTTTTAATCTATATAATAAAAGCATTATTTATTTTAATGCTCAAACTATTCTAGTTTTGGCCAGTGAGAACCCCTTGGATCTGGCTGCTATAGGTTGTGACATGTCCCCATCACTCTTGGAGCATTTCCTTATTCTCTAGCACAGGAAAATGTCTAAGCCCCAAATCAGCTATTTCTCCAAGGAGCCCTAATTCCTTTTACTGGAAAATATTTAGAAACAAAGATCTGCATGCTGGATGCTGAGTGTGCTCAGAATGAGTGTGTTAAACACAGAAACATAGGTAGGTTCACTTGTTTTTGTTTGCACTCCATTTTGGGTTTCCCTTTATCCTTGTTGGGTTTGTGTATTTATGCTTTGAACATATGAAACATAACATGATTCTAAAAGTCTAAATTACAGAAAAATATATGTTTTGAGAAATGTCACTCTCCCCACATCGCTTCTATCTTGTTTCTATCCTCAATCCTTTCCATCCTATTTCCAACCAATACCAGCCATAAGTAACCAATCTCATTAGTTTCTGGTTTATCCTTATGTTTCATTTTGCAGAAATCAACAGATACATGTATATTTCCCCCTTATCTCTTACCTAAAAAGTACAAACTATAAATATGATTTTCTTTTTTTTCACACCGGAACACGTTCCATATCAGTTCAAAGAAATGTTCCTAGTTCTTTTCCATAGCTGCATAGTACTCTGTTGTATGGATATATTCAACCACTTGCTGATGTTTGAACATTATGGTTCATTTCCAACATTTTATAATTAAATTCAATACTGCAAATAATTCATTTACACATAAGTATTTTCTTATTTTTTGGAGGTGTGAGTTTCTCAAGGTAGAGTTACACACAAAAAAAGTGCACATATAGTATTTTTTAAGATTTATTTATTTATTTGAGAGAGAGAACATGCACATGCACATGAGTCGGGGGCAGGGGCAGAAGGAGAGGAAGAGAACCTCAAGCAGATTCCCTGTTGAGAGTGGAGCCTGACCTGAGGCTTGATCTCAGGACCCTGAGATCATGACCTGAGCCAAAATCAAGACTCAGACACTTAACCAACTGGGCCACACAGGTGCCCCTACAGTATTTTTAAATACTGCCAAATATCCCTCCAAAATGGTTGTACCAATTTGCATCCCTATCATCAAAATATGAGACTACCTGTTTCCCACAACCTTGCTAACAGAATGTGCTGTCATACTTTTTAATTTTCACCTATTTAAGTGAAAAATTATCTCGGTACCATTTTAATTTGCATTTCTCTGAGTGAGATTAAACATCTTTTCGTATGTTTAAGGATATTACCCATTTTTTACCCATCTTTCTAATGGGTACAAGCTTTAAAAAAAAAAAGTTTTGCTATGAATTGCATTTTCCCTTCAATTTGCTATGAAGAAACTACAAGTTATACATTTGCTTAACATTTATCCTGTTCCTTAATTTTTCATCATAAGATCCTACCTAAGGTAATGTTTTAGTTCTTGGATATGGATTCGGCCACTGTGAAAGTTTTATCAAGCTGTACACTTATGACTTATGCACTTCTAAAAGCTTACTTTAAAAAAATTAGCTGATTTAATTCTGTACTAAATTATCAGTGTCTTGTCTGCCTAATGCCTAAAAGAAGCCTAATTATTCCCAGAATCATACCCAAGTAGCACTGACATAAAACTAAAAGGAAAAGGTGATGCTCTTAAGGAAGGGACCAGTTTGCACATCCTTGAAAGGTGAGACCACAAAACAACATATACATATAACATCCTACCTCCTCTCCTATCATGGTGCCCACTCCCACCAACCACCAGGACCTTGCCAAAATTGGCATCCCTAGACATCTCTTCCCAATTTACCAATTAGGGGAAAGGATTTATCCAACAGACAGCAGTAAGTGCCTTTGGTTTTAAGTCTGTGCCTACAATTCTTTCTTTGTGTCCCAATAAGTGATGCCCCTCTGTTTCAAGCCTCAATTTCTCCATAATTTTCAGGGAGAATGGAAGGAAAGAGGTAATCAAGTCTATTAAGTGTTAGAAGCTACTTAAAGACTCAGATGGACTTGGACTTTTCTACCATTCTCTATGCACTGTGCAGAGTTGGGATTAGTGGAGACACGTTCTCTCCTACCCTCAGCCTCCAGAATCTCTTTGGTATGGGAGAGATAGGGTAATCCAAATAAAACTGCTCTGGCGTGATGACGGAGGAATTTTTAAAGATTACTTGTCTATTTGCTGCATCTTTCAGGACAGTTCAGAAAAGGGGAACAGCAGGGGCAACACACCTTCAGAGAACTGGTGCCACCTGAATCATTGTCATGCTGTCAGCCCGATGATGACCCAGCCTCTCCCATGGAGCAGCCCCCAGGCTGTCTGGGAAGTCTCTGAGCAGATGGGCTGGGGGAGGATGTGTGGGGCAGATGGCAACAGTAGTTGTCAGGCATGAAGACTAAACAGTGTTGGCAGAAGTCAATGATAGACTTACACCCTCCTAGTTCTGTCCCCACACAGCAGCCAGATGATGGTGCTTATCTCAAGGAGTTTCCAATAATGGCATTTGACATATATCATGACTTTCCAAGGGAAGCTGGGGGAGTTTCCTCACCCGTCTGCAGCCTGGACATCCTCACACACGCATACACTTCGTCTCCCCTAGCCTGTGTGTTGCAGGCCGAAGTCACAGTAAACATACACACATACTTTCCTATTCTCACCCTCTCCCTGTTTGAGCAGCATTAGGAGTAGAAGCCATTCCAGTGGCAAGAACTGGTATCCCAAATCCAGGCTCTCTGAGGATCACTGGAAGCTAGTTTGACCCCCAGTTTTGCACAGTATACTGTATTGTCCACGCTTGTGTGGTGCAGGTCTGGAGCACAGGCTCATAGATGCTGGAAGTGTCTTTCTTCATCTCCAGACATCGCTTGGTGGCTCTGTTCATGACAGCTTTTTCCTGGATGGGAGAAGAGACAGAGTCAAGGTATCAAAATGCCCTCATCTCCCCTGCTTCTGCTCTTCCTGCTGTGCTCAGCCACATGCTTGAAGAGTCCCTCAATCTTCTGCCAGTCATCCAGAGGGGAAATGAAGCAAAGGGCAGAGTTAGACCACCCAGGGCTTTCTCTGCTAGTACCATGGCAGACTAACCACAGATCTAGGAGGAAGCAAGGCTGTGCTGGGTTTCTGTTATCATCCACCTCTCATGAGGTTGAAGCATCAGGGCAGTGTGACTGTCTAGACATGACACATCTTGGAGAGCCATGGTCCTTCTCTACTTGGCCTTCCTTTCCACATCTTCACCCCTGAGCCCATGAAACCCATCAGGATTCTCCCTCCTTCTTCAGTGAAGCTTGGTGGCCAAAGAAGCAGAAGCTACATTCAGGCATCTCAGCTGGTTTTCTCTACCACTGTGGGGGATGTGGGGGGGAGCAGTTCCTACCTGTTCTGCCCTGGGGGCTTCACCAAAGTTTACTACTGGGAATGTTATGGGCTTAGGAGCCAAAGAGTCTGGGCTAAATCCCTACTCCATCACATAGAGGAGAAGGCTCTGGCAAATTACCTAGCCTAAGTCTCAATTTCCTCATCTGTAAAATGGGTTTATAGTTAATATTAGGGTTAAAATTAATACTAATTGAATTAAATTAGTTGGTTAATATTTATTGAGCATCTTGTGCCTGACATGAAAGATGTGCAGTAAATTAGTACATCTCTGACTCTTCCCATTCTAATGGGGGAAGGGGAGGAAGGGTTATCCTTCTTTTTGTTCCTATGTGCCACCTCCAGCCCCTAAGCTCCTTCCTCATATCTATGGCTCAACTACTGTCATCATGCCATCTGTCCTGGTCCTGTCCTCTTCTCCTAGTCCTCCCATTTCCTACACCCCTCTCCACTTCTTTGCAGGAATCACTCACAGAATCTATTTCAGTGCCTTGGTGAAGTTGTTTTCGCTTTATCCACCCTGCCCTCTGCTGTCATCCTGAGTTAACAGCCTCCATTTGAAGGTCTAGTGAGAGACCCTGATCTCACCGTCCCACTTTGGAACCTACCACCAAACATTTCAACATTGAGCAGGGCTGCAGCAGTATGTCCAAACTCTGCTTCCTCTGATCTCTTTCCATTACAAAATGCAACCCCCACTGCCAACCCTGCTCCCCTAAACTTGCCTGCCCTGCCCACACTGGACTTCTCTGAGGTGCACCTCCCCAGTGTACCTCCCCAGTGCGGGCAGTCACACAGGCACCCCTGGTTCTAGAAATCTTCCTGTCACCTCCACTGCTCCTTTCTGTGGGCCCTGTTTGTAGCCCACAGGGTGCTCCTGGAGAGGGTCCACCAACCAAGCAGGCCTGACCACAAATGTGCCTACAGCAGTCTGGCTTAAAACTTGGCTTACTCCTTAGGGTTACTCTTCCAGACCTCTTCAGCACTCTTTAACCCTGGTCCCCACTTGGTGCTTGATGCTCACTTACACTAAATGCTTTTTTTTTCCACTTTGTTGAAAAGATCACACTGCCAGCCAGTCTAGTCCCTCCCCAAGTGCCATGAGGGACCCTCAGGACACTGCTTGTGGGTGGTCTCAAAGGAGCTGCCCTGCCTCTCTCTATTGCTAGCAGCCCCTGTGCTCTGATGTGGATGCCAGAGAAACACTCTTCCTGTTTAACATCGTTCTTTCATTTCTCCCTCTGGGCAGATTCCTTTTCTACTGACTTTAAATATACCCAAATGTCCCGATATTAGAGGGGGAAAATAATCCTTAACTCTATCATCCTTTTTAACCAAAATTCAGTGCTTTCCTCCCTTTCAGAACCAAACTTCCCAAGCAACGAGGCGATAACAACAGTGGATAAGATTCTGTGTTTGAATCTGGACATTTAATCTGCTATGTGACCTTGGTTATATTATTTGACTCTCTGTGGTTTAGTAACTTCATAAGTAAAGTAGAGCTAATGATAATATTTCTCTTGTAAGATTTATGTAAGGATTAAATTAGATCGTGCCTGTACATTATATGTACTCAATAAATCTTGGCTGTTCTAATTTATTGTGATTTTTTAGATAAAGTCAGTGACGCTTTTTTTTTTTTCTATTTTCTCTCCACTTCCATGTGACATGTCCTTTGGAAGTATTCTTTGCACCTTCTTCAGACTTCTTTCCTTTACATTGTGTTCATCTGGATCTTATACATATTTGGCTTGGTTTTTATTTAGGGGGTGTTGTCTGACAGTTTTTAAGGAATTTTTGGTTTTGTTTATTTTCCACTTTCACAGAAGGAATATGTGCTCTTTCTTTTAATTTGGAAAGCATATTTCAAAAATTAGAAGTACTCGTAATAGAATAACATTGTATATATAGTTTGTATATCCTGCTTTTTAAGTTTAATATCATGATTTAATATCTCGTGTACTTTCCAATTTCATTAATTTTTGAAAATATACTTTTTGAGGATATAATTTGAATGGCTATATAATATTCAGTTCAATATTCAGGGGATGAACAAAAATCTCCCCTACTGTCGGGCATTTAATTTTTCCTAATATTTTGCTATGATAAATATTAAGATATTTTCCATATTAGTTTTGACCCACATTCTATATTATTTTTTAAAATACTGTCTTAAAACAGAATGAGCACCATAAAAGGGTCACAATTAATTTGGGGGTGCTGATTAGCGTCAGGGTTTTTCATGCAGAGAGCTAAACTGCCTTCTGCAACTGTGCCCACTAGCGTGACAGCGTTCCCACAGTATCTCTTCCTTTTTATTTCTCGAACCCTGACTCCTCATTCTCACTGCCTCTCCCAGAGCTCTTCTTTGTGTCACTCAATCCAGAAGACTTCCGCATGATGACATTTACCCCAACTCTCCATTATTTCAGTATGTCTCTACTCGCAACTCTGCTCCTCATTTCAAAGTCCAGATGTTCAAATTGGGTCCCTTCTCAGTCATTGATGCCATCTCTCTTGTGGCTTTCAGAAGTCATACCTCCTCTGGTTGACTCAAACCATGAATCATGCAATTGGAAGACTAAAGGATTATTTAGTCTTAACTCCCTCTCAATTCTGGAAATTATCTTTGGTAGCTTTTTAGTGGAATGAATGTGTAAGTTGTGTCTACAGCTTTCTTACCTGAAAGAACTGTGATCCTAAGATAAGGTGGATAGGAAAGGCTTAGATAGAATGAATTGACTCATGAACTACATGATCACCTCCTTCTTCAACTTCTGGACTTCTTGACACAGTCACCTAAAAAGGGACCTGGCTTGGACATTGGAGTGGTGGGCAAAATTCCCCTGCATGTCCTGCAGCTCCAGGCCTCACACCCAACCAGAATCTATATTCTCTCAGCAACTTCAGCCAGCTGAGAAAGTGATCTTTCCAAAATTCTCTTGGAAAGGCAAACCTCAAAATGTTTGAGATGTTATAATTGTTTCTTTAGCATAACTAGTATGTTTAATTCCTGAGAGATTTAGGATCAAGTAAAGATGTTAAACACATAGTATTTGTTAAAGATTCTGTGTATAGTTACTATTTTTAAGTACCTGCTATGTTTAAAAAAAAAAATCTTACAGATTAACCTTGTGTTACCAATTTAAAAATGTGTAATTGAATAATTAAGTTTGTGAAATCTTACCAAATTGCAAACACTGTTGAAACATATAATAGAATTTAAGAATCATTAATTTAAAATCAGATAATTGACATTCTTAAGAAAGAAAATTCAATGTATTAAATTTATAAATACAGTATGTAATGTTTAAGGGAATTTATTAAATTGTAAATTCCCCCATAAAGTTGCTAAGAGAGTAGATTTTAAAAGTTTTCATCACAAGAAAAAAATGTTTTTGTAATTATGTGTGGTGATCGATGTTAACTAGACTTACTGTGGTGATCATTTTGCAATTTATGCATAAATTAGGCATATTATGTTATACACTTGAAACTAATATAATGTCACTTGTATAAATAAATTAATTAATTCACTGTTGCAAATAACTTTATACTCATAAATTTGAAGAAATAGACCAATTCCTCAAAAACCATAAAGCACTGAAATTCAATCAACATGAAATAAATGATCTGAATAGCCCTGAACTATTAAAAAATTTTTCAATTTGAGCTCCAGGAAGAAGGCCTGCCAGGCTGGCACATCACCTGTGCACACAGGCCTAGAAAGCTGGCAGGTCTGAATGCAGGAAGTGTGCAAGGAGCAAAGTGTCTATGCTTGGGTGCTCCAGAGTGGAAACCAGGCTCACTGAACTTGGCTTCAGGCTCAGGGGATTATGCTGATAGTTTTGAGTATAGGCAGGAATTTGTGGGGTACACACAAGGCCAAAAGGGTTTTAAAATATTTTAATTCCTGGTTTAAAAGCCCCTGGAAAGAAACCTCCAGGCCCATATGGTTCCACTGGAGAATTATACCAAGCACTTAAAGAAGGATTAATGCCAATTTAAGACAATCTCTTCCAGAAAATCTCTTCCAGAAATGCCCCTTTCAGAAACTGATCTATTCTAAATTTTTGTCAATAGGACAAATTTTATCAATTAGGAAGAGAAAACACCTCCTAACTCACTTTATGAGGCCTTTATTACCTTTATACTAAAACCAAAGACAGTACCAAAAAGAAAAAAAAGAAAAGAGAAAAGCTGCAGGTCATTACCTGTAATGAACTTAGACACAAAAATCTTCAACAACATACAAGCAAACCAAATCCAATAAAGTTATGAAAAGAAGTGTACACCATGACTAAGTGTGGTTTATTCCTGGCACACAAGGTTGTTTCAACATTAGAAAATTAATCAGTGTAATCCATCATATCAACAAACTAAAGAAGAAAAAATATGATATCAATTGACAAAGGAAAAGCATTTGGCAAAATCCAGCTCACATTCACAATAAAAATATTTCTTAGCAAGTTAGAAATTCAGATAAATTACTTCAGTTTGATAAGGAGCATCTACAAAAAATCTACAGCTAATGTATATGCAATGATGAAAGACTCAATGCTTTCCCCCTGCATTTGGGAACAAAGTCAGGATATCCATTCTCACCATTCTTATTCAACATAGTACTCGAAATTCTAGCTAATGTAATATGGCAAGAAAAACAAAACGAATAAAAGTCATACAGATTGGAAATGAAAAAAAAAGTGATTGTTAAAACCTGCTGGGTTTTTAAATAAAATAATAAGATTTCTAAGCTGAATGTAAAAGTTTAAGAAAAACTATAGTTCTTTAATTTATAACTTAATTTAATATTAATTTTTAAAACTAAAGTAAACCTGTGATAGTATTTTCTGCACACACAAAAAAGATACTGTTAAGGACATCAAAAACTCACATTTAGCACACTGGACCTGCCTGTCAAACATGTCTGCTTGGTGACTGCCATTGACAGAAAGCTCACCCCCTTGCTAGGCAGCCCATTATTCTGTAGGATAGCTTAACCTGTCAGGCTATTAGAAAGTCCTCCCCTTATGTTAAGTTGAACTCCCTCTCCTTGATCTCCAGTCACTGGTCTCAGTTCTGCCCCCCTGCAGACACTGAACAAATCTAATCCCTCTTCCTCATGAAATCAGCATCATCTTTTCTCTAGGCTCATGTCTCCAAGCTAGTGCCTCCAGATTTGCCAATCTTTCCTCTGCTCTGAAATTATTTATTGAGTGCCTGTCATGTTCCAGGCACTGTGCTAGATGCCAGAGAGAAAACAACAACAACAACAACAAAACCCAGGCCCTGCCCTCCAGCTCACAGTCTAGTGATTAAAAGAAGCAAGTGAGGAGGTACTTAGAAATAATCGTGAGATAAAACCTGTAGGAAGAGCCCTGAGAGCACGAATCACTCATCCTCGTCCTGTGGAGTCACAGATGGCTGCTCAAAGAAGACAATGTCTGAGGCCAGAGGAACATTTTGTAGTTGGCCCAGTAAAGAGGTGGGAGGAGGGGGAATAATACGTACGCAAAAGCCTAAGATAAGAGGGAGCATAGCCTTTCATAGAATTACATGTAGTTCCATATAGAGCAGGAGGTGAAGAGCAGAAACACAGCTTACCCTCCTCTTCCTTGTCACTGATAGTGCCTAGTTCAAAAAGACTTGATCTAGGATCCAAAAACCCTCTGAAATTGTAAGCAAAATTGTGCACATATGTGCATATATATGTTTTCCTGGAAAGAAGATTTTCAGAAGAGTTATTAGCTTTACATTAGGAGTAAATGAGTTAGATTGATCCATGTCTGTTAAAATGTAGCCCCTGAAACGCGGCAGGGATGTCCACTATCACCACTGCTATTCAACATAGTATTGGAAGTCCTAGCCACAGCAATCAGACAACAAAAAGAAATCAAAGGCATCCAAATTGGCAAAGAAGAAGTCAAACTCTCACTCTTTGCAGATGA
>NC_138373.1:70870797-70888575 GCF_054177405.1 Leptonychotes weddellii | reverse complement strand
CCTCCCTTCATCAGGACATCACATCTCTGCCAATGTGGCTTAATGCAGCCCCATCACACAGTAAACTCACATGTAGGCTGTAGTCAGTCAAATCCCTTATCTCATTGTCTTGTGAATTCTGCCAGATTCCCTCCACCCTGTTCTTAGTCAGTTGATATTGAAATTAAAACCAGGGCTTTTATACTATCAAATTTCAGCCCAGGGCTCCAGATTCTCTGATTACCATTAATAATAAAACTAATCATAATGGCTAATATTTACTGAATACTTTCTATGTGCAGGCACCATGCTAAATTCTGTATACACACTATCTCATTTAATCCTCCCAACAGGCTCCTAAAGTAGATATTGTGATCTCCATTTTATAAATGAGGAAACCGAGTATCAGAGAGGGTAAGAAACTTGCTAATGGTGACTGAACTAGGACCGAACCTAAACTCTTACCGTTAAACTATAACAGATTCCAATATTGCTTCCCTTACCCACCCACCTTCGCCAACAGACTCAGGGTTCCATGCCCAGTTTCATTTCCAGTCTTTTCCCTACCACTGCCACAAAGCCAGTCCTTCTAAAACACTATCAAATCAAATATGAACCTCACAGACTAGATTTGAATATGCTTATCTTTAAAAAACATGTTACTCACCGGTTTAAAATCCCAATATATGTGCAGTCTGTTTTGGACTGCCTTGGAACATGGCTCTCAAATGGGCTTCTCCCCATTGCCAGGGTCTGTCAGGCAGTGATCATCAGTACGTGCCTCCGCAATCAGTGGTCCCACATAGAACTCCCCAGTTAGGTGATAGTAGACATTCTAAAAGAGAGCAAAAGAATCTGTCATGGATACAGTCAGTGGGGCTGTCCTTGACCTTATAGAGGGCATGAAGGCTGTTCCTGGGTCCCTTATGTACTCAATCACTATGAGGGAACACTGAACTTTCATGGGTAACAAGGATCCACTTCCTCTTCCTTCTCCTCAAACCCCAGTTGACTCTAGGAAGAAGACCAGGCATAAGGAGGGGCACCAGCCTACTTGATTCCATATAAGGGCTCCAACACAATCATGACTTGCATAGACAAAGGAGATTATCTTTGAAACACACACACACACACGCACACCTGAACTTCCATACAAGGGCTCCAACACAATCATGACTTGCATAGACAAGGGAGATTCTCTTTGAAACACACACACACACACACACACACACACACACCTGAACTTCAGAAGCTGTCATCATAAGCTCCAGCTATGGGCTTGTCAAGAAACCTTTCCAGTTCTTAATCTGATACTATCTTGCTTGGTGAGCTTGGACAAGTGGGTTCTTTTTGTGTCTCAGTGTTTTCATTTGTCAGGTGGAAATGCTTATCTATCATACATACTACCAGAAGTTCCCTGTGAGGGCAACATGCAAAGTAACAAGATGGTTGAAAATATTCTCAGGGGAAAAAGTCCCCCAGGCTGCACCATCCACTTGATGCCAGGTCTCTTCTATTCTATGGAGCGACTTCCATTTAGCCTCTCTTCTCTAGCCCCTGTTTCCTTCTCTACAGAAGAAGTCACAGGTAGCATCACCTGCCCACCTTCCAGGGCATACCAGGAGTGGTGGGAGGATGGTGGAGACAGTGAGGGGAAGGGAACTGTCAGGTGGAACCTGAGGTAACTGTCAATGAAAATATTACCATTGTGAACGAATGTGACAGAGCATACTTTCTACCTATCATTCCTGTACCCAAAGTTGAACTGTCTAGTATGATTTTTTGAATGGACTTCGAAGTGCTTAGTTACAAAGACAGGTTTGGATTTCACCCTTACCCATTGCTCAGGATGCTCTGTTTCTGTCTTCCCATCATCTAACACTTAGTCTGAATCTGGCAAGTGTTGCCAGGGGCTGAGCCACAACAGACTCACCCTGGGGCAGGGGAGATTGTGGAAGATACCTGCAGACTGTATTTGTGACAATAAAACATGATGGGGATTTTGCCTGAAACAAGTCCCTGATCCAGGCAGATATTTTCATCCAACGTGTTTTTCATCTGAAAGGGCAAAACACACAGAAACACCATTGGAAAGAGGTAGAGAAAGAGGGCCCTCAAGCCTCCCCACGTCGTGCCTTTTCCCCACTACTCCAAGGGTGCCAGAAATTACCAACCAAAAGGAAGCAGGGGTTTGGGATCTTGGGAGCCATTCTCTTTGCACTAGACAAATGCTGGAAGGAGGTGCTGTTGTGATGTTCCTTCCTAAGAACTCCCACCCCTCAGACTGTCACAGCACATATAGAGAAGGGGGACCAAGCCAGATACCCTGGTTGGCTGAGAAACTGAGAGGTCAGATCTAGGGCTGCAGTTTGCAAAGTAAGGAACCAGAGGCAAAGACAAGGAAAAGAGATGGGGTCTGGGGAGCAAGAGACAAAAGGACACTGAGAAGGCCCAAGGGCAAAAAGCTGAGAAAGGAGGTAAGGGGTAGAAAGATAATCCTGGACAGGATGGAATTAGGAAATGCTTTTCTGAGCTGTCATGTAATTCAGGTCCCATTGTCTTTTATAGTCAAATATTTAAAATCTGAGTTGCAATTTCATGATACATACTCTTCTGTAGCCCACAATGTTGTGGATTGGCTTCAGGTTTGGATAAACATTTTTCAGATACCAGTCAAAAGTTTTATATTTCAGTTTTTCCGGAGTGCCATTCTGGAAGAAATGTCTCCAAAATCGATTCCAGAGTTCTATAAATTAAACATGGACTATTTCTGTGCCTTGTAACATCCTTGACTCCACCAAAGGATATGAATGACACATGAGGGAATGAAATATTTTCCTGATAGCCTGGAAGGTAACCTTGATAATTATAGTTTTTCAAGTAAAGTGGGAAGAGCTTGAAACCTAGTAATCTCTGCTAGCTTCAAAGGTACTTGCAAGGCCTGCATAGTAGGGCCACTCAGGTTTATTTCCCTTCATTAGCAAGCTAATGCAGACTGCTCCCATTTGAGATAATGTTTACACCAGTAAGACACAAAATACTCCTCATGATAGAAAAAGGCTTTCAAAAGGAATATTCTGGTAGCAAGATTTAGAGGTTGAAGGAGATTTTCTACAAGTGATATCTGTGGGGAATCAAAGGGAAAGAATGCTTGAGCCCAGAGTCGCAGCTCAAGGACAGAAGACAGCATGCCATGCCAACCTCAGGTGGCCGGCCTTAGCCAAGAAGGCCATCCTCATTTGTGTGCATCCAGCAGGGTTACAGTCTCTACTCCCACCATCCCACATCCCACCTGCCATGTCCCATAAATTCCTAATGTCCAGCCCTGCCCCACAAGGAATCCCCCAGTACAGATGATGCATGAAGATCATAGAATCTAGGAGATTCCTTGGTTTAAATTATATCTCTCCTGCTTATTACTTTATTACTTTAAACAAATTCCTTTCAGCTCTCTGTACTTCAGTTTCTTCATCTGTAAACTTGGAAGAATAAAAAAAAACCTTCCTCATAGATATGTTGCAATGATTAATGACTACCTGGAGCATAGTATTACTACCTAATGTTAGATGTCATTATCCTTGCACCATCGGAACTTTATGCTAACTTTTTAGGGCAGGGATGGCACTTTCACTCTATCTCTCCCATTTCCTACACTTATCACCCCCTCCTCCTCCTTCGTTCTTCCCTGCTTCTGTTCAATCCATGACAAACCTGGAGAGGTATGTTCCAGGCCAAATAGACCATGTGTTTGTACTCATCCATCCAGATTTCAGCCACTCGCAGAGCATTACGCTTCAAGGCAAGACTCAGATCCAAGGCATAGGGCTTGTGGTGTCTCTCTAGGTGAGCAATCCGGGAGCAGGGTAAGATCTCGATTCTCCCTCCACATTGCCACACCTGTAAAAGAAGAAAAGAAAGTCACCTGGGCAGGCTAGGCCCATGACCAAGAAGCAGCATAGCTTGTAGACTCACAGAGAACACATTTTAGAATCATTTTTAAAGAATGTAAATTCAGTTCTCTCACTCCCATCTCAATGTGGCCTCTCAACCTACCTACCTAAAACAACCTTCATTAGAAATCTACCAAAATTCTTCTCTCCCATTGTTCAGACAGCTCCAAAAATCCTACATCCTTCAGGAAATCTTCCTGAACAGACCAAAGGAATGGCTGCCTTTGGCTCTATTATCCCCAAGAAAGTGCCAGAGTCCTAAGAGGTACCACACTCTGAGCCAATCTCACTGGACTTCACTTCCCAAGACCCACTCTGTCCTGCATGCTAGATATAAAGCAATGTGGTGGACAGACTCTCAGGGGCTCCCATGATCCCTGCCTCCTAGTGTTCATACCCTTCTCTAATCCCTTCCCTTTGAGTGTGGGCTTGTGATCTCCTTCTATCCAATAGAATATGGCAAAGGTGACAGGATGTACATGATTGCATGTATGTGATTACACTATATAAGATTGCAGTGTCCATCTGGTTAGGAGACGTGCTGTCACGTTGGCTTTGAAGTAGCAAGCCACCATGTTGTGAGCCACCATGATAAAGAGGCCACAGGGCAAGAAACTAAGGGTGGCTTCCAACTGATAGCCAGCAAAAAACTGAATGCTCTCTCAGTCTAGAGGGCTTCAAGGAACTGAGTGCTGCCAACAATCCCATGAGCTTGGAAGCAGATCTTTCCCTAGTCAATCCTCAATGGCCAACGCTTTGACTGCCCTGGCCAACACCTTGACTGCAGCTTTGCAGATGACCCTGCTAAGCCATGCATGGACTCTTAGTCCACAGAAACGGTGAGATGGTAAAGGCACTTTGCTTTGAATCACCAACTTTGTGATAATCCTGCTACACAGCAATAGATAACTAATACAAGTAATTCTTGACTAAGAGATATCATGACTTATGATATAATTATAAATACTCTTCTTTGCCATCCTGATGGGTACAAACTTACTTTTCAGGCCACATACTCTAATATTTGGCTTAAAAATATGATCTTCATCCAGATAGATGATAGAATTATCTAATGATATTAGATTGATATAATGGCTCCAGTGTCTTCTCCTCATGGTTTCCCAAGAAAAGTGCAGTTTCTGGGAGTTAATTGGCCTATCTAGCAGTGGTTAGAAACCTACTACATTCATGCCCAAGGGAGCCTCTGAGATAAGAGTGAGGAACTTAGGTCCTGCTGGTTCAGTTAACCACCTGAAGGGTCAGTCCCCTTATCTGACTTTCAAAATTTTTTTATCCCTTCTTCCACTTCTGAATCCACAGATTCTTCTCCCTCATCCCCCAAAACGCAGAATAGCACAATGACAAAAAGCCATGCTTTGAAGTCAGACTGACCTGTGTTCAAATCCTGATTCTATCACTGCATACCTGGCAACTAAAAGCAAAACACTCCCCCTTCTGAGTCTCAGGTGGCTCATCCACAAAGGGCATAAAGCTGTCAGGAGGAATAAATGGCATAACAAGTATCCATAAATGTCTATGATTTTTAACTTGAAACAGATCTTTTCTTCCATTATCTTCCTGAATTTCTCTTCATTAGTTTCCAGAATCATGTGGAGGTTAAAACTCATGTGCTTTCAGATTTTAGTTTCTGAAGCCAAACATCTAAAATTTCGAATACAAATTTATTTCATTTTTTTTAGTTGCTGGTAGTTTCCAATCCACAGGAATTCAGAGGAAAAAAAAATTTTGGCACAAAAAAAAACTTAAATTCAAGTGAAAAGATAAAAGTCATGATTGCCATTTATGAAGTAATGTTAACTGTTATCCTTGACCAACAGTTTTCAAATTTTACTCTTTCAGTTTATTCCCACTTGCCAAACATTCCTCCATTCTCATTCTGTGTGTGGTGTGTGTGTGTGTGTGTGTGTGTGCGTGTGTGTGTGTGTGTAACACACAGACAGAGATGTAAAGCTTCTGCTTATAGTAACAATGACTTGCTCTGTGGCAAATGTTACCCTAATGTTTTTCATGAATTTAATCCTTAACATGTAGGTATTATTATTATCCTCATTTAAGTAAGTTGCCCACATTTACCAGCAGGTAAATGACAGAATTGGATTCTGAGCAGTGAGCCTATTAAGCTCTGACAAGGGGTCAGGAATACACAAGGTGCCTGATAAATGCTGGTTTTCCTTTCTTGAGCATCAACCCCAACAGTCCATCTCCATTTATACACTTCCATGTGCACTATCACTGCCATGCCTCTAGATGTCAGAACAAAACATTCCATGCAGTTCTAATGTTCCCATGATCTGTCACTGGAGAAAGACAGATCTTAACAAGTGCTGGAAGGTTTTAAAAGGCAAATAGTCACACACACAAACTAAGGAAACTAGATATGGGTAGAACTGTTTTATCCAAGAAAAAGAAAAGAATGGCCTTTCCCTGACACTCCCTACATTTCCAGCAAAATCTATCAAAAAAGCACAAAATATTAAAAGAAAGAGAATTTCTTGTGGAAACGAAAATATCAGAGTTCAATATGGGATGGTGAGGGGAATGGAAACAGACAAGAAGCAGCAGAAGAAGAAAGCAGAGAAAAGCATGGGGAACTCAGAAATGGTAAGAAGGGCTTGGGGTCCTAAGTTGGAGAATTGGAGTTCCAAATTCATGGAAGCTATGGTAGATAGGAAAACCTCAGCCCTAATGTAACTAAGGTCATCTTAGGACTTTGCTAAGTACCATGCATAAAATAATTATTTCTACATTTATATTTTGTGCTAGAGACTAATTGTACACTCAATACCTATTTCCCTCTACATCTATAGTTGTAGAAGGAATAACTGCACACATAGCAACTAGCTGAAATCTACATTTCCCAGACTTTTTCACTCACCAGTGGCCATATGACCAGCAGGGGCCAATGGGATTTGAGGGAAATAACATAGACAACTTTCAGGTAGTGCCCTTAAAAAGAAAACATGCTCTGTCTTTCCCCCCTTTTCTCTTCCTACTGAGTAGAATACAGGTGTGGTGTTGAGTGTAGCAGAACCACAAGATGGGTTTTGGTTCCCATCACCCTGAAGCTGCCATCTTAATCCTGAACTGCTTATGTTCAAACTGTTCTGGGAAAAAGAAATCAATCTCTATCTTGTTTAAACCTGTTATTTTAGCCTCTCTCACAGTAGTCAAACAAGGATTCAATTAATATCTTTATAAATCATTTAAAAATATTTATTACATTTTAACAGTGCCATTATCCTTATGAGGTAGATGAAACAAGGATGTTTCTCTTCATTTCATAAAAGGGAAAACTGGTCAAGACAAACATGCAAAGCAGTAGTTTTCTCTGCCCAACAATTACTGTGGCTTACGGTATAACCCAGATAGGGACTCAAAGTGTATTTGTTAACACATAAATGTGAGGTCCTGGTTAGGTCTTCATTGGGTATAATATATAGTTCTAGGGTCATCAGTTCCAAGTAAAAAATTGAAAGTTGTAGATCTAAATAAGCTTTAGAAAATATCATATGCTTCCAGACACTGTTATGGACTAGAGATCACCTGGTCTCAGGCACAGAATTTCAGGGCTTGGGGGGATAAAAAAAAGCCATTTTATAGAACCTCAGTCCACAGTGAGTTAGCAGAGTCAGGATTAGAAGCCAAGTTCAGCATTTTTTTACAATGCCATCCTGACATCCTTATCATTATTATTTTTATCATTAACCATTTATGAGCATAAGTCACATGTCACTCAGCATGCTAGGTGCTCAACGTAGTAGGTATGGCTTAGAGAGCTTCTATCTGCCCAAGATAACACAAACTTTCAAGTGGTAGAGTAGGATTTGGACTTAAGTCTGTCTGTTTCCAATACTCATGTAATTCTCACTAACATAAGTTAGTGCCTTTTTTAAAGTTCAGTCTTAGGCTGGAAGATGAAAGAAAGGTAAATTAATAAGAAAAATCACAAACCCAAGGGGCAAGGCCTTTTAACAAAGGATTGTGGATTATACAGAAGCTGCAAAAGGAATACTATAGGAGGGATATTTTATGCATGAGATCCAGGAGATGCTTGGAAAAATGCTTGGAATGCTTATTTCCCTTAAGGTAAATAAGAATACCATCTGCCGAGCCTCAATTATACCTCTTTCCATCCATATCTCCCAGATTATACAAACCTATACTAGAAAGTTCCACTCCAGAAGTTTTACTGCCTTTCCTAGTGACTCAGAAACATGATAATTTGTCCATCTCTTGAGCCAATGACATTCAGCCTTGTTCCAGAATTCCAAAGACCATACTACTCTCCAATTATTTCCCCCTCTGCTTTTTCTCATAATGAGAAGAAAATGTACCCACCCTCAAGCTAAGCTCCACGTTCTCTCCTCCACAGACCAGCATCCCACCATCTAGAGATCCGATCTCTTCCAAAAAGATCCTGTTGGCAGCCAGGATGCCCATGATGGAAGGATTCCTATAGAACACATAGTAAGAGAGTTACTAACCTCTTGATGAGAGAAATGGGTCAGGATGGTGGTGAGGGGTAGAAAGCCAATGATGATTTGGCTTTCAAAGGTCTACTCAAGTCTCTTCTTATCCTGAAGGTTTTCTCTAAACCCTCAGGCTGAACTAAGTACATGCAGCCTTCCTTCACCCTCATCCTGCCATAGTCCTTCTCATATTATAATGAAATTATACCTTTTTCATCTTCATATCCCTACTTCATAGCCTGAAAATTCTTAAAATGTCTCAAATATTTTTTTAAAACATTATATACTTTGGTTTTTGTTTGAAAGTCCTTAGATAGTCTAAAGTGCCTATAATTTTTTCTCTATCCTCTGTCCTTCACCCCATCTCCTCCATTTCTCCCACCCACTCCCATCAGTACCATAAAAGATAAACAAAACCCACACCATCCATTCCTGATTTCCCATGTTCTAATCAAATTCCCTAAATCTCAGACTTACTTCACTGGAGCCGTGGCATCATGCAGATCAAACCAGGCCTTTGGCAGTGGATCATAGTGGCATCATAGTTCCCAGTTAAAGCCATCAACTGCCAATGCATACTTTTCCAGTTCAAAGGTGTCAAAATGAATATTGTCAAACACAGGAGACACAATTACAGTGGGGTCTTCCTGAATCCGAGACAGAATGGGCTCTGCCCTAGAAGAAGAGTGTGTAACAAATCCAGGTTGGATACGAAAGTAAGAAGAAGCAAGCAAACAAAACCTCCTCAAGCACTTTGCCCTGACATTGAGCACCTTTTTCATTTATGCTGTGCTGAGCTCTGAGTAGGATACTCCAGAATGCAAAGACTCGCAGTTTTCAGGATATGAAAAGAACAGATATGTCAAGAACAGATTTGGAATTAGTACCCAAATACCACTCTCAAGTCATTATGAACAGGACTATTTGTATTCTGCCTAAATTTACATTAACTCTTTGAGTCTCCCTGTTTCCAAAATGATGTCTCTTTACTATTTGAGAAAAACCTTAGGAATCATCAAAAGATAATTTCCTCATTTTATAGTTAAGGACATAAATGTCTAGTTAAATGTGACTTATTCAAAGTCACAAAGTTGTTTGGCAAAGTCAGGGTCAGAATCCAGTTGTCAACACTCCAAGCCCATTGTTTTTTGTTTTTGTTCTGGTTGTTGTTTTTTCCTAACACTAAACTATTACTTCTTTAGTAGTTTAGTGTTACAAATCCCTGAGTAAAACACCCTGTCTTTGGATCTTTTCTTTGTTCGAGGTCTGGTGCTATCTTTCCCTATTTCCATAATATCCTGTCTTGTATGTAGTACATTTTCAGTATCTCCTTTTTCCCCTTTCTTAGAAGAAACTTCCTGGAGCCTTACCACCCAACGTTCACTTCAACATGAGCATCCAAGATGGCAATCATATCAGCTGTGGCCACTTTCCTGCCAGTGTTGCGTGCTTGAGCAAGACCTTTTCTCTTCGTATGCCGTATTATTTTTAGTAGTCCTGGATACTTCTGGTTGTAAAGTTTAATCTTCTCATCCAAGTATGCCTTTAGTTCTCCTGCCAACCAAATGCACACCTATAGAAATTCTGAGTGCAATAATCAATGTGGTGTAGAAATTTCATACTATTATATAGTAGTGGTTGGACTACCTCCAGTTTAGATTGAGCAATTCTACCATCTTGACTGAGAAATAAGTAGTGTTTCCCCTGCACCTACTTCTCTCCATTCTATCCTAGGGCTTAATGCTCCATTCCTAATCTCATTTCCCTTGAAGTTTAACTACCTTAGAATAATCATACTGCTTACCATGTAACAAGGATTGTTATATAAGCTTTATGTGTATTGAGAATTCTCACAAGAATGAGTAGATAGACCTGACCTAGCTAAGGTGATGAACAGACATTGTGGAGACAGCCTGAAATGTCTTCCCCGTGGCTAAACTCTCAAGATTTTCTGGAGAATCCATAAACAACTGAAACTGTTTTGTCTTATTTTACATATTTCTACTTGGCCTACTCAAGGACCAGTTTTGGACAGAATGCCCAGGCTAATCACTTTTCCAGCTTCTAGCTAATGAATTTGTCCCCTAAATTATGCAAACAGGATTCACTATTCCCAGATTGTTTCCATTTTTTTTCTTCCCTCTTTCCCCTGTCTTTTATAAAGGCTGTCTATAAATTTGTTCTTTGACTCAGCCTACCAGTTGACTTCCTCATATGTATGAGAAAAACTTGCATGCAAATCACTAAGCAGTGTTTAAAATATCTAACCAAGTGACTGAGTTTTCCATTGATAACATTAATTTATTTAAATTTCAAATTATCCTATAAGGTAGGTATTTCAGTATCCTCACTTTACAGACAAAAAAAAAAAAAACCTGAGGCACAGAGAGATTAAGAAACTTCTCCAAGTTACACATCCAATAAGTGGCATACCCTGGATGTGAGCCCATGTTGTGTCTAATCACCATGCCATGCTGCCTCAAGAACTATGTGTGTACTTGGTTGGATTTATCATGATCTCTCTCTATCCCTCTCTTCCCAGGGCCCAGAGATGAAATTCTTGCTGGTTCCTCTCTCAGAAGAAGAGTAGATTTGTGAGTGCTGGAATGACCAAGATCTGGAAGCAATACCTACATGACTGTGGCACAAAAATTTGCCCTATGTTAGAACTTTCCCAGCTGCACTCCAGGAAGACTGACTCAGTAACTGAAGGTTTTAAAGAGAGCCAGTGGATCTGAAGGCTTTTGCTCCAACTGTGAGAAACCAAGCTGGAAAGTCCCTACACTTACCCAGTCACTACTTTCAGGAAGCAATCAGAAGGAGTTGCCATGTTTTTTTCTTCTTCTGCCACCATGGTGCCCCTGAAAAGGCTTGTGGCAAAGTGAGGGGAGGGAGCAGGTTCTGAATTTCACCCTTGATGGCACCCACCTTGTAGAAGAATCATGGATTCTGCCTATTTTTTTAGCAATTTCTTCAAGAAAAAATCAAAGTGAATGGAAAACCTGGGAATCCTGGTAGAGGTGTTATAATCATTGAAAGGAGCAAGAGCAGGATTACCATAACTTCTGAGGTACCTTTTTCTAAAAGGCATTAGAAAAATCTCACCAAGAAATATGAAGAATATCCTGTGTGGTTGGTTGTACATAGTTGTTAACAGCATAATTAGGAATTACATTACCTCCAGATTAACCAGGATAAAGAAGAGAATTAAAGATGAGGATTAAAAATCATTTATCTTGAGTATTCTGTATGAGTTCTTAAATAAACTGTGTGAACCAAAATGGTGGGAAAAAAAGAAAAAAGGAAAAAAGAGAAAAAAGAGTTTGCCATAGACCCCAGGTATCTAGTGTGTAATTCAACCTCCCTCACTATCTATTTCTGTGTCACTTCCCATTTGGGGATCTCTGTTTCCTCAACTTAGAAAGAAAGGCTGAATAACATGCCAAGATCCTTCCAATTCCAAAATTTTATGAGTTGTAGATTCTGAGTCATCCTCTCAGAAATAATGCCTACAGTCCAGCACAAGAATTAAAGACCCTTCAATGGATCTTCTAAAGTAAACTTAGGCCCCCTTCTCAGCCTTGCTCTCCCACTGGTCCTCTTTGCCCCCAAACTCTTTATTCCAGGATGCTCAGCTCAGGGTGCTTCTGGCTTCTGCAGATTTGCTCATATCATTCTTTTCATCACTCTCTATCCCCGACACCCACATACACACACCCAGTCTTCCATTGTTTTCTTTGCTTTTCTAAATCCTACCAAATTTTCAAGTCCCAATCCAAGTCCTCCTCCTCCAAGAAGCCTCTTTAGTTCATCCCAGCCATTTCTCCAGGCTTTCTTGCATTCACTGACAGCTCACTCAATTTGACACACCATTCTTCATATATTGAAATATCTTTCCATAGGTATGTCTTGCCTCATAAATTAATATGGGAACTTCTTGAAATCTTCCTTGCATAGTGCTTGTTTTTTGGTACAAAATAAATAGTTGTTAGTTATAAAATTTGCCTAAAATTGGAGCAAATATGTAGAATCCCACATATATTAATACAATTTCTGAAATAGTTGGATTAGCTCTGCTGACACTTGAAACATTTGACCTGATACAAATGAAGCTTCATATCTAGGGGGGAAAAGGACAGGGACATAATCAAGTTATGGCATTTCAACAGTACTACAAATGATACTGAGGTAAACAAGGAGTAATAACACTAGTTAACATTTATTGCGAGCAAGTCCTGTGTTGAGGACTTCACATGTCTCATTTAATCCTCAAAATTGTCCTATCAGGTAAACACTATTATTTCCCCCGTATTACAGGTGAGGAAGTGGAGACATGGCCCCACGAAGTCAAATGAATAGTAAGTTTCTCTTGTGGCATATGTGGTAGACTTCCATTTATTTTCCTCAATTTAACACAAAACAGATTTTTAAGTTCTGTTCAGTGTAGGACCAATCTAGTTGATATTTTATGGTTAAGGAGAGAGAAATTAATCCCTGTCCCAGAGACACCAGTCAAAGAAGGACTAACAGTCCCCTCTTCTTTGCCAATTCACACATTATCTCTATGAAAAGCATAATGGGTTCCTGACCAAAGTGAGAGAGATGTATTATATGATAAGGGAATGGTTTGGAACGATCCAGAGTTTTGCTTGACTTCTCTTTATGTGTCTACCTACGTTTGTAATCTTGTATCTTTTGATTTCATTGTTCCATAGGCAGAAATCTTGAATTAATTCTTATCTACTCTTCATGGAATGTGGAATTAAAGAGCCATTGATTTTTTTTTCCACAGGAAATGATATCTTCAGGGGTCCCCCAGCTCAGTCCTTACATTTGCCCCATGAAAAAGTTGAGTCTCAGACAGGTGAGACGGCTTGCCTCAGATCATCTCACAGAGACAGGGAGTGGAGCCAGGGTGTGTCCAGATGTCGAGGACAGAGGTCTTTCTAATCAAGTTCTTATTTCCTACTCAAAAACTAGGTGTGCCTGCACAGAAAGGAATGAAGTCAGCCATTTTCTTTTCTTTGGTTTTCAATGGAATTCTGCTTAAGAACTGTACCTTCTTATTTTTTTGTGCATTTATATTGAAATGACAAGAAAGGAAGGTATTTAAAACATGAAAAGGAGTATTTTTAGTGTCTGGAAATCCAAAAAGGAAAGTTTAGAGGTCATTTGCCTCTTCCTCTTAGGTCAAACTGCCCCTAATTTGATTATATATATATATATATATATTATATATTATATATATATATATATATATAACTGCCCCTAATTTGAATCTGCAATAAGTACCTGTCTCGTACTTAAAGATCCCCCAGAGAAGGAACAAATTCTGCCTCCCATGAGCAGCCACTCCATAGTCCTTACTCTCAGAAATTTCTTCCTTATTGCTAGCGCAAATCTGTGACTTTGTTCTAGTTCTTCAAAATTTAAAAAACTAAGAGCTAACACTGGCTGAGAGGTTACTATGTGCTAAATACTGTTCATCACCTACGTATTATATCAGTGAACATAGTGGCTAGAGATAGGGCTCTGGACTCTGCAAATCTCAATTTTGTCACTTAACAGCATTGCAATATTTAGCAAATTCCTTAACCAGACTATGCCTTAGGTTTTTGCAGCTGTAAAATGGCCAAAACAGTGGTTCCTCCTCATAGGTTATTGTAATGATTAAAATAGTTAACATACATAAGGTGCTTGGAACAATGTTAGCTGCCATGATTATCTCATGTAACTCTCCTTGCAGTTTATGAGATAGTTATTATTACCAACATTCATGTTTTCCCCACTATCTCCCAATTCTTCATGTCCCCGCTGGGTGAACTAGATAGAGATGGGGAGGGGGCATGCTATGAGCAAGAAACATTGCCACTGGGAAGAGTCTCAGCATCCAAAGCTCCATTTTCTCTGGGTTTAATTACACAGAAAGATTGCTTTTCCTCATAGAGAACAATTCTAAATCCCTTCTTGGTATCTGAGGTCTAATTTTGGACCCCAGTTTACTCCCTCAGGTCTCCATCATGGTGCATAGAAAGGCTTCGGAGTCACTCAGTCCTGGACTTGAGTCAGCTCCACCATTAACTCACTCTGCAATTTGGGCACATTATGTGATCTATCTCTCTGTGTCCTAGCCTCCCCATCTATGTAATCAAGGTGATGATCCTCTGCCTTGACTTTGTGAAGATTAATGTGTCCAGCACATACGACCTCAATAAATGATCCCTTTCTCTTCACTATATGAGGAAACTAAAGTGTCCTAAACTCTAAGATAAAACTCTTTTCCAGCTCAGCAGTCAATAAACTATTATTCTTTGATCAAGTTGCTCACCATTTGAGCTAAAATCATCCACCAAGATGATCTCCTTTAACAAATGAGAGGGGGTGCGGTTGATGATACTAGTGATGGCCCGTTGTATAATGGACAGAGCTTCATTCATGAATATGAGAATGACACCAAGGGATGGGAGTTGTGAAGGATATGTCTTCTGAAGACACCTATAAGAAACCATTTTAAATAATCACGTTACTTTTTAAAAACTTTTTAAAAATTACTTAAACATTACTATCCAATCTACCCCTTCACTATATAAGATGCTTTAATATATTAATCGGCTCACCAACCCCCAAACTCATTAGGAAGGGAAACTCTAAGGTGATTGTCACTGCAGCAAGATCTTATATTTGCTTAACCAAAATTTTCCTGTTATGAGGATAAAATCCTTGTCTTTCATATCAATCTTCAGTAGATGGATCAACTTGAACATCCAACATTCCCCCAAAAAGATTCCTTATTCCTCCCCCATCTCTAAATTTGCTTTCTTGCCAGAAGTCTTCTGTCATTGCCACCACCTTTTCCCCATATTCTCAGGCTGTCAGTCATTTCTGACACAAACCTCTACTTCACCACTGTAGGGAAGTGGGGAACTGTTCAAAGAATTATGCTTGACACATTTTTTTAATTTCATAGTTTTCATAGTTTACATTATTAAATGCTTACCATATGCCAGGAACTAGCTTATTCTTTACTTTTAACATCTTTATTGAGATGTACTTAATATATGATAAAAATTCACCTATTTAAAAGCATACAAGTGTTTTTTATAACATTCACAGAGTTGAGCAACAATTACCACTGTCAAATTTTAGAACATTTTCATCACACTAAAAAGAAACCCCATACCTATTACCAGTCCATTTCTCCCTAACCCATTCCACCCCCACTCCCTTCAGCCGAAGGCAACTAATCTACTTTCTATCTCTATAGAATTGTCTATTCTGGCTTTTCATATAAATGGAAACATATAATATGTGGTTTTTTATGACTAGCTTCTTTCACTTAGCATAATGTTTTTAAGGTTCATCCACATTGTGGCATGCATCAGACCTTCATTCCTTTTTACTGTCAAACAATATTCCATTGCATGGATACACCACATGTTTATCCATTCATCAGTTGTTGGACATTTAAAATATTTTCCATTTTTTGGCTGTTGCTAATGCCACTGTGAACATTCTTGAACAAGTTTTGTGTTGGCATATATTTTCATTTCACTTATATATACACCTAAGAGTGCAATTGTTAAGTCATAGGACAACTCTGTTTAACAATTTAATGAGCTGCTATAGTGTTTTCCAAACCATTTTACATTACCACCAGTAATGAACGAGGGGCCTAATTTCTCCACATCCTGCACAACAGTTGTCATTATCTGTCATTTTGATGATAGTCATCCCAGTGGGTGTGAAGTATTACCTCCCTGTGACTTTAATTTCCATTTCCCTAATAAGTAATGATGTGTAGCATCTTTTTTTTTCTTTTATTAACTTATTTTATTTAAATTCCATTAGTTAATATATAGTTACTATATCATTAGTTTCAGATGTGCTTGTTAGCCATGTGTGTATCTTTTTTGGAACATTGTCTAAGTCCTTTGTTTATTTTTAATTTAGTTATTTGTCTTTTTATTATTGAGTTATAAGAGCTACTAATGTATTCTAGATTCAAGCACTTTATCAGATATATGGTTTGCAAGTATTTTCTCCCACACTATGAGCTGTTTTTAACCTTCTTGATGATATTATTTGCAGCAAAAATTTTTCAGTTTTGATGAAGTCCAGCTTTTCAATCATTTATCACTTATGCTTTTGGTGTCATATCTAAAAACCATTGACTAACCCATGATCTCTGAGATTTAATCTTGTGTTTTCTCTTAAGAGCTTTAGTTTTATTTACATCTATGATCATTTGAGTTAATATTTATGTATGGTATGATATAAGGACCTAGTTTCATCTGTTTGCATATAAATAACCAGTTGTCCCAGTGCCATCTGTTGAAGAGATAATTCTTACCCCCATTCAGTTGTCTTAGCACCTGTAAAGAGGAAAAACTCTCCTGTGTATCTCTTTCTCTCTACTCACAGCACTACTCATAATGAAAACTTTGATGACTGGATAGTGGGTTTTTTTCCTCACATCAAATAATTCTGTGACACCAGCTGCGTGTCCTATAATTTAATTGCATTCTGATACTACCTACCTGAAGTTAACATCAGATCACACAGGTTAAGAGTTCCCACCCACAAGACTGGCACACACACACACACACACACACACACACACACATACCACTCTGGAGGCCAATCACAAGTTTAGGTTGTTATTGGTGCTTCTGACCCACTAGCTATAGATCGGAAGTTTCCAAGACCACCTCCTTGGGTTAGATTAATTTGCTAGAGCAGCTCACAGAAGTCAGGAAACCAGTTTACTTATTAGATTACCAGTTTATTACAGAAGATACTAAAAGATATGAATGAACTGCCATGTGAAGAGATACACAGGCCAGGGTTCTGAAGGGTCCAGAGCACAGGAGCTTCTGTCCCAGTGGAGTCTGGGGTGCAGCAAAGCCTTGGCATGCTTCATGCTTTAATAGGCATAATTGATAAGATCATTGCCTGTTAGTGGTCAAGTCTATCTCCATCCTCTCTCCCCTGTCAGAAGATATAGGAGGAACTGAATATCCCAACCTTATAATTATAGGGTTCATTACTATGGCAACCAGCTCATAGCCTTAGAGGCTTTCTAAGAGTCACCTCATTAATTCAGGGCTGAAAGGAGCTTGTTAAGGATACCAAAAGACACTTTCATCTCTCTTATCTCTTAGGAAATTACAAGGATTTTAGATACTCTATGTCAGGAACAGGGGTGAAGACAAAATATATATTTCTTAGTATAAATCACAGTATCATGGCACCCTTGTCAAGAATCAACTGACCATTAACATAAGAGTTTATTTCTTGGTACCAATTCTATACCACTGATTTATATATCTATCCTTAACCAGTTAAACCTTGTCTTGATT
>NC_138373.1:70849210-70870297 GCF_054177405.1 Leptonychotes weddellii | reverse complement strand
AGAGTTGTTGCTCTTCTTTTCTTCGATCTCCTGTTGAGTTTGTAGGTGTTCAGAATGGTTTGATCCCTATCCAGCTGAATTCCTGAGAGGAGACGAAATCCAGGTCTCCTACTCCTCCGCCATCTTGCTCCGCCCCCCCTTGATTATTGTAGTTTTGCAGTAAGTTTTGAAATAGAGAAAATGTGAGTCCTGTAACTTTATTCTTCTTTTCTCTATTCTTTATTCCTTTTCAAGGTGTTTTGGTTATTTGGGATCATTTGTGTTTTCATTTTAATTTTGGGATCAACATGTCAATTTCTACCCAAAATCCAGTTGTAGATCAACCTGGAGACTGTTGTTATTTTAACAAAATTAAATGTTCCAACAATGAATATGGGATGTTTTCCATTTATTTAAATCTTTAATTTCTTAACTAATGTCTTGTAGTTTTGCATCTACAAGCTTGCACTTCTTTGTGAAATTTATTCCCAAGTATTTTTTGATGCTAAGTGACACTTTTTTCTTAATTTTATTTTTGAATTGTTCATTACAAATCTGTAGAAACATGATAAATTTTATGTATTGATCTTGCATCCTGCAACCTTCCTGTATTCATTTATTAATTCTAATAGTTTTTAATGGATTTTTATGATTTCCTATATAAGATCATGTCATCTGTGAATAGAAACAGTTTTACTTCTTCCATCCCAAGATGGATGCTTTTTATTTCTCTTTCTTGCCTGACTAAAATCTTGAATACAAGTGTTGATGTCAGACATACTTGTTTAGTTTCATCATATAGGGAAAGCTTTCAGTCTTTCACCATTAGGAATGATATGGGCTTTTTATAGATGCCCTTTGCTAGGTTGAGGAAGTTCCCATCTATTCCTTGCTTGTTGAGTGTTTTTAATCATGAAAAGGTTGGATTTTGTCAAGTGCTTTTTTTCTGTGTCTATTGACATTATAGTGTGGCTTTTGTCCTTTATTCTATCAATATGATGTATTACATTGATTGATTTTCAGAGTTTGAATCAATTTTATATTGTTGGCTTAAATCCCAACTTGGTTTTGGTGTGTAATCCTGTTTCTATTCTGTTAGATTCAGTTAGTATTTTGCTGAGGATTTTGACATCTATAGTCATATGGGATGCGGCTCTGCAGTTTTCTTTTCTTGCAATGTATTTATCTGACTTTGGTATCAGGGTAATACTGACCTCATATAACGAGTTGTGGAGTATTCCCTTCTCTTCTATTGTTAGGAAGAGTTTAAGGAGTTGAAGCTAATTCTTGTTTAAACTTTGGTAGAATTCACCAGTGGAGCTGTCTGGACCTGAGTAGTATTTAAGTTACTAATGTGTTCACCAACCTGGGTGCTCTCCAAATTCCATACTACTGAGATTTTATGGAGGCTTCTCCACATACACATGATCAAATATTAATTCTATTTTCAATCCCTCTCCCTTCTCTGAGGGATAGGGATGGGGCTGAAAATTCCAAGCTCCTTATCATGGTAGATATTTCTGATAACCAGCCCCCAACCAGGGATCCACTCAGAGTCACCTCATTAGAACATAAAATACTCATAGTGTTCTCATCATTTAGGAAGTCACAAGGATTTTTTTTTTTTAAGATTTTTTATTTATTTATCTGAGAGAGAGAGAGAGAATGGGAGACAGAGAGCATGAGAGGGGGAGGATCAGAGGGAGAAGCAGACTCCCCGCCGAGCAGGGAGCCCGATGCGGGACTCGATCCAGGGACTCCAGGATCATGACCCGAGCCGAAGGCAGTTGCTTAAACAACTGAGCCACCCAGGCGCCCCTAGGAAGTCACAAGGATTTTAGCTCTGTGTCAGGAAGAGGGGACAGAGACAAATATATGTTTTCTATTATTTCACAACAGTATTATTATGAGGGTAAAATGCAATAATGTGCAAAAATGCTCAGAACAAAAGAAGTGCTCATTTAATGTTAGCTGCTACTATTACTACCTCAGTGATTATTGCTGTTCTTGTTCTTACATTTATTACTTGAACAGTGGCACCAGTCACTGAACTAGGAACAATGAGAGGAGAAAAAGAAACTGATACATTTTGGTTTGGCCATGTTGAGTAGGAAGCACCTGTGAGTCACACCATGGAATTCCCCAGCAGGTCATTGCATATATGGTCCCAGGGTCACAGCTGAACAATCTGGATTGGATACAAGTGAATTTAGGAGTCATCACCCTGTAAGTGGTGGTTGAATTCATAAGAGTTGGATAAAATCACTCAAGTTACATGCAGAAAAGAGCCTTAAGCTAAAGCCTGAGGGTCATCAATATTTAAAGCAGAGGCAAAGGAGTGTGACAGATGAACCTTAAATTCTTTCAAGCTCAGGGGCAGTTCTTAATATCTAGTACAGACTGATTATATAATAAATATGTATTTAATCAAGAGTAAGAGTTGGTAATTAAGTTAAATTGAAACCTGATTAAAACTTTGTTCAGCTTCTCTTCCCTCTAATCCACATAATCCAATCAACCACCTTTAAATTTTCTTTTTTCCACTCAGTCTCCCATGCTTCCTTTTGAGTACTGTCTTGGCTATGTTCTAAATGTTTTCCCAACACTTCTCTTATCCACACCCCACATTCTCTTCCCAACCTTATATCAAGGGAAGCAAGAAATGTGGCTCCTGCAGTTCCAAAAAGAATGATCTCTCCTTCCTCCTTGCTCCCCAACACCTGACCTAGAATGGTTAGACCAGCTCTGTCCAACAGAATTTCCTGCAATGATGGAAATGTTCTAAATCTGTGCTGCCCATTATGATAGCCACTAGTCATGTGTGGCTATCGAGCACTTATAATGTCACTATATAACCAAAAAAAAACCCTAAATTTTTTATTTAATTCAATTTTAATTAATTTAATTTTAAATAGTCACATGTGACTACTGGCTACCATATTAGGTAGTGCAGCAGAAGATCCTAAAAAATATTTATTAGTTGGATGACAGTTACAGGAACTGATCTTTGGCAAATCCTTCCAATATAGAACCACAGTCCACCCCACTTCCCCCTAACAACAAGAAGGCACAATGGGAGAAGAGAAAAGGTAGCTTCTAGGTGTTAGAGCTAGAAAGATAAACTTTATGTATATCATAACTTTACCTGAAACTACCATTGTGCATAACAAATAAACTGATATGTACACATGGAAACAGACTTTAAACAATTGCAAAATATATTCTTACATTGGGATTCCCTAAGACAAGTTACACCTGCAGCAAGGCCAGCTTCCTGGGTGTGCAGCCTATGCAGTCACACAGGTCCCCACACTTAGTGACTTAACTTGGCTTAATACCTTCCTAACACCATCTTGAAATTCTAAATAGTTTTTGAACAGAAGGCCCCACATTTTCATTTTGCACTGGGCCCTGCAAATTTTGTAGCTGGTCCTGGCCACAGCATTTTGATAAATCCCCTATTAAAGATTAATGATTGGGGGTGCCTGCGTGGCTCAGTCATTAAGCGTCTGCCTTCAGCTCAGGTCATGATCTCGGGGTCCTGGGATCGAGCCCTGCATGGGGCTCCCTGCTTCACGGGAGGCCTGCTTCTCCCTCTCCCACTCCCCCTGCTTGTGTTCCCTCTCTCACTGTGTCTCTCTCTGTCAAATAAATAAATAAAATCTTCAAAAAAATAAAAATAAAATTAAAAAAAAGATTAACAATTGAAGCTATGACTTTTCATGTGTTTAATCATTTGTTGGTATTTAACATCCACCTAAACTCAATAAGGTAACTGACTGACTCTCCAATTCCACACAGTGCTCTCCTGAGTAGCCTTTCTCTGGTCTCTGAAAGGTAAAGCGAGGACATGAGAACAGGAGAGCTGCCAGGGCTGGCATCTTTCTGGTCTCAGATAGCTATCCAGAAAGGTGGGGGAACAGTGATTACAATCACTTTGACATCTCACTTAGCAGGAAGCTGGACTAAATGGCATAGAAGGTCTATTCTTACATTATTGTGTAATTCTATGTAATAATACCTCTAATTCACTGAATTATTTCTCTCAAAGAAAGTCAATGGAGTGGTCTTCCTATAGTTTTAAACCATATGGTTTCCAGAATGCTTTAGCTCTGAAATCCATATATGTCTGGGCCACAAAGATTTTTTTTATGAACAGCAGAGAGGAAGAGTACTCATTTGGTTTGTAGTATCAGATGTGACTCAAACATTTTTCAAGTATATGTAGATACTTGATTCATAAATATTTTGTATCCACAGTAATGCTTTCTGACAAGCAGTTTCATGAGTTAATCCTTATGGAATTAAATCTGGATGTTTCAAAATCAATAAATACAAGGCATCTTCAGTTACCAACTGGTCCCAGCATATTATCTTCATACCTAAAGACCTAAATTATGCAATCAACCTAGGAGAAAATGTGTTAGGTCCTATTTGTGTCCTGGTTCACAAGTAGCAAATACTGACACACATGGCACCATTCTCCCCTCTCATGATGGCAGCCATCACTAACAGATCATCCATGCCTTTAATCATATGGACTCAAAAGTTTTCCCACCACAATACTCCAGGTAGTCACTACCAATCAACTGGAGTTGGCTTTAAGGTGAAATTTTGTTACCATCCTTGTACAGGAAAAAGGTTTCTCTGAATGCTTTCGGGGTGATCTACATGTTGAGACAAGTGAGTCTCAGTGAAAAAGTAGCTTCTCACATCTCCATCTATGGCTATGCCAGTTACCTTCGGATTTAGAGAATTAGGGGATGCTGAGGAATCATCTTCTTAGGGTGATGTGACGAAGAGTATCAATTCATCATTCAAATGCTACATTAGGCCACTGCCATGTATTACATGGATTATGGGTCAGATCCTCAATGATGATTCTTTTGTTCTGGTGGTTAAAAGTATAAATGGAATAAAATTTGTGGAAAAAAATTCCTGCTTACAATTCCATGTTCATTTGATATTGGATGAATTCAGCTATAAGATCTTAGCACTTAGAGGCTGCAACTTTTGATATATTTCATAACCCCTAAAAGAAATACTCATATTTAAATACTTCTAGACACATCCAAGAAGCTCAATGAACTTCAAGTAAGATAAATGCAGAGATACACACCCAGACACATCGTAGTCAAAATGTTGAAAGCCAAAGATAAAAAGAAAACCTTGAAAGAAGTGAAAGAAAAATAACCTACCACATACAAGGAAACCCCAGTGATATTAATAGTTGATATCTCATCAGAACAATAGAGCCAGAAAGCAATGGAATGACATATTCAAAGTGTGGAAAGAAAAATTAACCAAGCAGTTTTATCTTTCAAATATGAAAGTGAAATGAAGACATTGGCAAATAAATAAGCACTGAGAGAATTTGTTGGTAGCAAATCCACCTACAAGAAATACTAAGTTCCTTAGCCTGAAAACAAGTAATCCCAGACAGTAGTAACTCAACACACACACACACACACACAGACGAGCAAAGAGCATCAGTAAAGGTAATTGCACAATTATAAAAGACAGTATAAATGCCTATTTCTTCTCTTAACTGATTTTAAAAGCAATTATATATTTTTAAAGTATATCTAATTGTTGGGCCTATAAGATATAGTGATTTAATATACTTGACAATAACAGCACAAAAGAGGTAGATGGGAGCAAAGCTGTACTGACACAAGAAAATGACACCAGATTGTAAATTGAATCTACAGGAACAAGTGTAGAGAATCAGACATGATAACTTAAAAGATAAATAACAAACTTCATAAATTTATACTTCCTCTCCTTTTTCCTCATTTTAATAGATAAAACTATATAAAGTGATTGTAACAGTATATATTTTTTATTTTTTACCATACATATATGTAATATGTATAACAATAATAGCAAAAAAGATTAAATAAAGTTATATATGACTAGCCTTCCTATATCTCATTATAATAATTCTAAGTAAACTCTGATAAGTTAAGATGTACACAATAAATCCTAGAGCAGCCATTAAGAAAATAACTAAAATATACTGAAAAATAATTAAAAGGATGATATCATTACATTGGAAAATATTCACTTAACATAAAAAACAATCAGTAAAGGATGAGAGGAAAAAAGACATGAAACATTAGAAAACAAAGATAAATTGGCAGACATAAATCCAACTATATCAATAAAAATATTAAATTTAAATGAATTAATCTAATCAAAAGGTAGGGATTGTCAGATTGCATTTTTTTTAAATCCAACTATATCTTCAGGAAACATATTTTAGATAAAAAGATAAAAATAGATTGTAAGTAAAAGATATATTATGCAAATAGCAACCATATGAAAGCTAGAGTGGTTATACTAATATCAGACAAAATAGATATTAAAATAAATATCTTAGTAATGATAAGGGGAAAATTTTATAACAACAAAGGAATCAATCCATCAGGAAGATAAGACAATTGTAAAAGTATACATCTAGCAACAGAGTCCCAAAATATATGAAATAAAAACTGACAGAATTGAAGGAAGTAATAGACAATTTAACAATAATCATTAGAGACTTCAATATCCCACTTTCAATAATAGATACAACTAAGCAAAATATAAACAAGAAAAGATTAGGCAGAAGACTAAACAACACTACAAACCAACTAGACCTAACAGATATCTAGAGAACACTCTACCCAATAAAAGCATAATACTTTCAAACTACACATACAACATTCTCCAGAAGAGATCATTTGTTAGCATACAAAAGAAGCCTCAATAAATTTTTTAAAGATTAAGTTAATACAAAATTGATTCTCTTATTACAATAGAGTGACATTAGAGATGAAAACAGAAAAAAAAAAGGAAAATTCACAAATATGTGGAAATTAAACAATACATTCCTAAGTAACCATTGAGTCAAAAAAAATTGCAAGGGAAACTAGAAAATACATTGAGATGACTGAAAAAACAAAGCACCATATACCAAAACTTATGGAATACAGCTAAAGAGAAGCTAGGAAATAAATTTATAGCTATCAATAAGTATATTTTTTAAAAAAGAATAATAATCTAGCCTTCCACCTTAAGAAAATAGAAAGTGCAAACTAAATCCAAAGCAAGGAGAAGGAAGGAAATAATAAAGATGAGAGTAGAAATACATAAAATGGAGAATAGATATAAAAATAGAGACAATCACTGAAAAGTTGGCTCTTTGAAAACATCAACAAAATTTACAAATGTGCAGCTAGACTGACCAAGAACATGATAAAGAATATTCAAATTACTAAAATCAGGAATAAAAGTGGGACATCATTATTGACCTTCCAGAAATAAAAAAAGATTATAAGGGAACACTATAAATAAACAATCTTCCCACAAATTAGAAAATTTAGATGAGGTGGACAGATTCCTAAAGAGACATAAATTATCAAAAGCAACTCAAGAATAAATAGAAATCTATTGTGGATAGTGCTGCTATAAACATTGAGGTTCACGAGCTCCTTCAAATCACTATTTTTGTATCCTCTGGATAAATGCCCAATAGTGCAATTGCTGGGTCATTGGGTAGTTCTATTTTTAATTCTTTGAGGAGCCTCCATACTGTTTTCCAGAATGGCTGCACCAGTTTGCATTCCCACCAATAGTGTAAGAGGGTTCCCCTTTCTCTGCATCCTTGCCAACATCTGTTGTTTCCTGAGTTGTTAATTTTAGCCATCCTGACAGGTGTGAGGTATTATCTTTTTGTGGTTTTGTTTTGTATTTCCCTGATGATGAGTCATGTTGAGCATTTTTTCATGTGTCTGTTAGCCAAAACATGGACAGAGCCCAAATGTTCATCGACTGATGAATAGATAAAGAAGATGTGGTGTATATATATACACATACATACAATGAAATATTACTCATCAATCAAAAAGAATGAAAACTTGCCATTTGCAATGACATGGATGGAACTAGAGTGTATTATGCTAAGCAAAATAAGCCAGTCAAAGAAAGACAAATACCATATGATTTCACTCATATGTGGAATTTAAGAAACAAAACAGATGAATATAGGGGAAAAGAAGGAAAAATAAAATAAGATGAAAATAGAGAGGGAGCCAAATCATAAGAGACTCTTAGCTAAAGGGAGCAAAGTGAGGGTTGCTGGAGGGGAGGTGGATGGGGGGATGGCATAATTGGGTGATGGGCATTAAGAGGGCACTTGATGTCATGAGCACTGGGTGTTATATCAACTGATGAATCACTAGATTCTACCTCTGAAACTAATACTACACTATATGTGAACTAACTTGAATTTAAATAAAATCTTGAAATAAATAAATAGAAATCTGCATAGACCTATATCAAGTAAAGAGATTGAACTACTGATCACTAATTACCCACCAAAATAGATCCAGGCCCAGATGGCTTCTGGTGAATTCTACCAAATATTTAAAAATAATTAGTACCAATTGTTCACAAATGTTTCCAAAATATAGAAGAAGAGGAAACATTTCTCAAGTCATTCTATGAGGCCAGTATTACTTAGTTACAAAACCAAACAAAAAGGGGCACCTGGGTGGTTCAGTCAGTTAAGGTTCTGCCCTCGGCTCAGGTCATGATCCCAGCCAGGGTCCTCGAGCAAGCGCCACATCAGGCTCTCTGCTCAGCGGGAAGCCTCTTTCTCCTTCTCCCGCTGCCCGCCTCTACCCCTGCTTGTGCTCGCTCTCTCTCTCAATCTCTCTCTGTCAAATGAATAAGTAAAATCTTTTAAACAATGAACAAACAAAAATATCACAAGGAAAGAAAACTAAAAACCAATATTTCTTATGAATAGAGACACAAAATATTAGCAAACCAAATCCAACAACATATAGAAACAACTGCATACTATGATCAAGTAGAATTTATGCCATGAATTTAAGATTTGTTTGACATCCTATCATCAATTTATGTAATATACTATATCAATAGATAATGAATAAAACCTCATGATCAACTTGATAGACACAGAAAAAGCATCTGACCCCTTCATAACAAGAATAAAAAAAGAAAGAAAAAAACACTAAACCAACTAGAAATAGAATGAGATTTCTGATAAAGGGCATGTACAAAAAGCCACAGCT
Organism: Leptonychotes weddellii; assembly: GCF_054177405.1. Lineage (NCBI taxonomy): Eukaryota > Metazoa > Chordata > Mammalia > Carnivora > Phocidae > Leptonychotes > Leptonychotes weddellii. The sequence goes on along the minus strand of NC_138373.1, from coordinate 70,861,235 downwards.
AACATACTTAATGGTGAAATATTTAATGCATCCCCCATCCATAATGAGGAACAAAGCAAAGTGCCCTCTCTCACCACTTCTATGTGACATTTTATTGAAGATTCTAGCCAGGCAATTAAGCAAGAAAATTAAATAAAAATCATCATATTGGAAAGGAAAAAGTATAGTTTTCTCTATGTACAAATAACATAGTCTAATAGAAAATTCTAAAATATCCACCAAAAAAACTATTAGAATTAATAAATGAATATGGCAAGATTGCAGGATACAAGTTCAACATACAAAAAAAATTGTGTTTCTATAGACTTACAATGAACAATTTGAAAATGAAACTAAGAAAACAATTTCACTTCAAATAGCATCAAAAAGATAAACATATCTAACAAAATAAGTACAAAACTTATACTCCCAAACCCAAAACATTGTTGAAAGAAATTAAAGAAAACCTAAATAAATGCAAAGATTCTTTATGTTCATGGATTGAAAGATTTGTTAATATGACAATACTCCCTACATTGATCTACAGATTCAATCTAGTCCCTATCAAAATATGGCTGGTTTGTTTGTAGAAATTGACCAGCTAATCCTAAAATTCATATGGAAATTCAAGATCTCAGAATAGCTAAAACAATCTTGAACAAGAAGAAAGTTGGAAGACTCATACTTCTTGATTTCAAAACTTACTACAAAAGCTACGGTTGTCAAGTCAGTGAGTTAATGTCATAAGGAATAGACCTATAAAACAATGAAATAGGATTGATATCTGGAAGTAAATTCTTATATTTATGACCAATTGATTTTGACAAGGGTGCCAAGACAATCCAATGTGGAAAAAGTAGTCTTTTCAACAAAGGGTGCTAGGACAGCTGGATGGCCATATGCAAGAAAATGAAGTTGTACCTCTATGTCACACCATGTCCAAAAATTAATTTTAAATGGACCAAAAACCTAAATGTAAGATTAACACTACAAAACTTTTAGAAAAAAAGGGCATAAATCTTCATGACTTTGCATTAAGCATTATAGTTTCTTACATATGACATCCAAAGCATAAGCAACCAAAGAAAAAAATTAGATAAACTGGACAAAATCATATTAATAAAACAATGAATCATGGATCACTACATCAAAAACTAATGATGTATGGTGACTAACATAACATAATAAAATAAATTTAAAAATAAAAGGAGAAAGTCTCTGAATAAACATTTCTCCAAAGAAGATATACAAATAGCCAATATGCACGTGAAAAGATGTTCACTATCATTAGACATCAGGAAAATTTAAATGAAGACCACAATGATATACCACTTCACATCACTAGAATATCTATTATCAAAAGACGAATAACAAATGTTGGTGAGGATGTGGAAAAACCAGCACTCTCATATACTGCTAGAGATGATGCAGTTACTTTGGAAAGCAGTCTGGCAGTTCCTTGAAATGTTAAATATAGAGTTATCATATAACCCAGAAATTATACTTCTAGGGTATAACCAAGAAAACTGAAGACATATGTCCACACAAAAACTTATACATGAATGTTCAGAGCAATATTATTCTTAATAGTCAAAAAGTGGAAACAATCCAAATTTCCACTAACTGGAAAATAGATAAACAAAATGTGGTGTACCTGTACAAAAGAATATTATTTAACAATAAAAGGAGTTAAGTATTGACACATACTATAATACGAATGTAACTTAAAAACATTATTCTAGGTACATATATACAATGGAATATTACCCAGCCATCAGAAAGGATGAATACCCACCATTTGCATTGACATGGATGGAACTGGAGGGGATTATGCTAAATGAAATAAGTCAAGCAGAGAAAGACAATTATCATATGGTTTCACTCATATGTGAAACATAAGGAATAGCATGGAGTACCATACGGGAAGGGAGGGAAAACTGAAGGGGAAGAAATCAGTAAGGGAGAAAAACCATGACAGACTCTGGACTCTGGAAAACAAACTGAGGGTTTCAGAGGAGAGGGGGGTGAGGGGATGGGGCAGTCAGGTGATGTGTATTAAGGAGGGCACATGTTGTGATGAGCGTTGGGTGTTATATGCAACTAAGGAATCATTGAACACTACATCAAAAACTAATGATGCACTGTATGTTGGCTAACTGAACATAATAAAAATAATAATAATAATATAAAAAAGAACATATTATTCTAAGTGAAAAAAGCCAGTCACGAGAGACCCATATATTATATTATTCCACTTACATGAAATGTCGAGAATAGGTAAATCCATAGGGACAGAAAGTTAATGGTTGCCTAGAAATGAGGAATTATGTGTAAACAAGGAGGGGTTATTAATGGGTATGGAATTTTTTTTGAAGTGATGAAAATGTTTTAAAATTGATTACGGTGATGGTGCACCACTCTGTGAATATACTAAAAACCATTAAATTGTACACTTTAAATTGATGAATTGTATATGAATTATATCTCAACAAAGTTGTTATTTTTAAGACTTACGAAGAATGGTGGGAGAAGCAAAGAAAGAAAAAGCAATGGGAAGAAGAAACTGATGGAGAAAGAGAGGGAAGGCTCTTTTTTTTTTTTTTAAGATTTTATTTACTTATTTGACAGAGAGAGACACTGCGAGAGAGGGAACACAAGCAAGGGGAGTAGAAGAGGGAGAAGCAGGCTTCCTGCCAAGCAGGGAGCCCAATGCAGGGCTTGATCATGACCAGAGCCCAAGGCAGATGCTTAACCGACTGAGCCACCCAGGCGCCCCAGGGAAGGCTCTTTATTTTTTTTTTAAAGATTTTATTTATTTATTTGAGAGAGAGAATGAGATAGAGAGCATGAGAGGGGGGAGGGTCAGAGAGAGAGGCAGACTCCCTGCTGAGCAGGGAGCCCGACGTGGGACTCGATCCCAGGACTCCAGGATCATGACCTGAGCCGAAGGCAGTCGCTTAACCAACTGAGCCACCCAGGCACCCCAGGGAAGGCTCTTTAAATTAGAATTAATAACAGAGAGGAATTCACACAGAATTTGAGGAAAACACCATGGGAGCAAATAGAGCTGTTAACTTCAGTGTGACTTGCACAAGTCTTTCCTCAGTTTCCTCATCTGTACAATTATGAGTTAGACTCATCATCAGTTCTCAAGGATCTGTTTCTCTGACATCTCTGCCCATTTCCAAGGGGCTGTAAACATTGGGACCAGTCAGTTGTCCTCTCTGAGCTGCCATTATAAAATGGATTAAAAACAAGAACTTTCCTCAGTCAGCCTGCCAGAATTCCTTCCCCATCAATTTTCCACTCCTCAACCCTCTTTCAACCCTTGACTTTCACTGCTCCCAAAGCTCATCCCCCAATTAAACCAAGGTCCCTTGGCAACCCAAACTTGGTCTGTCTTACCTGGAATCTTGGGTATCTGGGATGGTGCGATTGAAAGGCAACTGGTTACTGAGGTACACGTTGTAACCAAACTTCTGGAAAAGGTCCTCGGCCTTTTTCTGATGGGCCACAGAAAGATCCTTACCCCACTGCCTGAAAAGCTGTGAGTCTGGGAAGAGTAACTCTTTGGGTTTGTGCTTCTTAGTCTCACTTGCTTTGATTTTCAATGCCTTTTGAACAGGATGTTCGTATTTCACCCTCACCACTGTGTTGTCCACATTTTCTTCTTGCTTCATAGCCAATTTCATACTTTCTTCTGCAAATGAAAGGCAGGGGAGAAAATATTTCAGGTAATCCTGGGCATTGTTTTCTATCCAAATTTTCTTGAAATATTTTCCTCTTCAAATTCTGAAATGTGTAATCTCTTGTCCCAGGGGATGCAGTCTGTTAAGGGACTTTGTCAGAGCTATTGCAAGGCTGTCCTGGCCAGGTGTGCACTAGAACACACCTCTCCTAAACCTTTATCGGAGCTTATCTATCCTGAGTCCTACACATTTAAGTCTTCTTAAGAAACTGTGACCTGAGAAATAGATTGATAATGAGCTAACATTTTTCAGAATAAGGCCCAAGAAACTCTTATATCAGAATTGTCATGATTATTTTAAAATGTAGGTATTCAGGCTTATCCCCAAATCAACTAAATCAGAATCATAGAGTCAGGTAGAGATAGGGGAAGAGAAGTTACAGAATCTGCATTTTTAACAAAATCAAGGAGTAACTCCTTTGTACAATGAAATTTGAAACATCATACTACACTATCAGTGGCTAACAAAGGCAGATCTATTCTAAACTGCACCATTATCCACCATTCCCTTCACTTATATATTTGATTTGCCAAGAATTTTAAATTGGAGATGTCCTAATCCCACATTTTCCAACTTGCTTAATCATAAGCAAACTTCAAAAGTTTGTTAAAAGTACAGAATCCCAGGTCTCCCCCAGAGATTCTGATTCAGTAGGTCTGGGGTGGAGTGTGGGGATCTGAATTTTTAACAATTGTTCTAGATAAATCTAATGGTCACATCAATTTCAGAAACACTGTCTTCACAAAGAAGAGGAAGAAGAAGAAGGAGAAGGAGGAGGAGGGGGAGGAGGAGGAGAAGAAGAAAAAGAAGAAGGAGGAGGAGGAGGGGGAGCGGGAGGGGAGGAGGAAGGATCGAAGGAAGAAAAAGAAGAAGAAAAGAAACCAGTGACAGGACTCTTTTATATAGAAGAGGGCTTCTAGGATCCATGACATCAATAGCAATAGTTTTGGAAAGTGGCCTCCAAATTTCAGAGCACTTTTCCATCCATTATTTATGTCACCTTTACAACAACCCTATAAGATTTCTGTTTGGAGAGTCTCACCTATGTACCTCAAGCTCAATTCTGTGGACTCCACAGAGAAAGAGAAAAAGGAAGTAATTACTTACAATGTAAGTGCTTCTGCCTGCCAATCCACTCAAAAACACAATTCCCCTAAATTAGCAATGAAAATATAATTAATCTATCTAATTTGGACACTTTTCAGAGTAGATGGGGTGCTATTAATAGTTACATAACAAGTATCACCAGGACCACAGGTGTAAAGCAGGACCATTCTAGGCAAACCAGGACTTACCATCTCCCTTCCCAAAGGAAGGAGAATCTATTAGTATCTCACAGAGAGCCAGCTTAGCTGAGTCTGATTTTAATACTAAATATATCTTCTCCTCAGTGCCATCCAAACCAGTGACCTTGTCTCCAGATACAAGGCCCACGGTATAGCTCCATCCTGGAGCCTGGGCACATGATCATTCAGCTAGGAATATCATCAACAGAAGAAAAACAAACCAGTTTTACCTGACTCTGCCACTTGCCCCCAGCTAGGTTCACCTCAGCTTGTGCTGGCTATGCTGCCATCATTTTTCTCTCAGTGAGTACTCTCTGCACCATAGAATTACAGATGGGATCCAACAAGCACCTCTGCCCTGTCCCCCAAATATTACCCCACTCCTTGTCCTCTGTCCCCTCCTGTCCTTGGTGATCTCATCTATCCCCAAGGCTTTGCCTTTCAACTCAAGGCCACTATCACCCCCAACACACAATCTGCTGTTCTAAATTCAAACTGCCTGATTTTGAAAGTCACCTCTGCCAGCTAGCAATTGCATGGCCTAAGGAAAAGCATCTTAACCTCTCTGAATGGGGATAATCACGGCTGCACTTGCTACATAGATTTTGAGGAGAATTAAATGAGTTTGTATACATAAAGCAGTTAAAATTGTACCTGTCACTTAATAAATACTCAGTCAATGTTGGTCATCATTATCATCATCACTTTCATCTCAAGTGTCTATTGGAGATGTCTCTCATTTTGCTGTTTCCCGAGTTCCCCAAATTCCTTAACAACTGAACTCATCACCTTCCCCCCAAATCTCCTGAGGTTACCTCCCTATTTCTACAAATGGTAACCACTCTTCTCCTACCTACCCAACCACCAAAACTCAGGTCTCCTTTGACTCTGTTTCCCTACCTCCATTCAATTGCCTATGTGTGGAGTATGCCTCTTCCGGATAGAATTCATCCTTTTCTTTTCATTCCACTCCCATCCAATTCCCTATTGACTCTTATCTGGACTTTTGATTCACCAAAGACTTATTGAGAATCTTCTCTGGCTGGTTGCTAAGGAGAGTGCCAGACAAGACAGGCTGATTCTATCCAACAATTTACCACATCAATGTTAAAAGTCCTTAGCCAGGCAGCCCTACACCTTCCTACCTGTGTGACTTTGGCCAAGGGATTTCTCTTCTTGGTCTTAGATTTGCCAAGTACCTCGCAGGGTTTCTGTGATAACTAAGTGGATTAATACATATAAAGTGCTAAGGACAGAGCCTGGCACACAATAAAATTTGGCTATCAATTCTGTTTTCTCTGTTTCCTCTTCTGGGGGAGGGGTGGGGAGAACTGAGGAAGGGGATTAAGAAAAGTGAGAAACTTTTTAAATTGTTATGATAAGAAATTGGAGTAAGACCTGATTTCTGAAACACAGAAGCACCGTGGGACCAGAGAGGGTCAGCTGAGGCAAGTGACAATGAATTTGTAGTGGTTCAGTTATGAGAATTTTTTCAGCAGTACCAAGCACTTGAGTGAAGGCACAGAGAAGGTGATCAACTGATTTCACACAGTGTGGGGAGGTTCTTAGGTGGGTGCAACAGAACAAGTGTGCAATGGAGTTGTAGATATTGCAAAGAGCAGAGTTGGAGAAATAGTACTGTTATAGAGAAAAGTTCGATGGTTGTATTGTAGTCATGAGGTTTCAATCAGGAATGGACAGCATGAGTTTGTCATTTCTAAGGTGAACAATTCTGGGAGGTGACAAAGTCCAGAATACACCATAGAAATGTGAGGTGGGATGTAGGTAAAGAGCTTCACAGATGGAAAGGACAAGGTATTAAATGATGACACTGCATCACCCAGGGGGATAATAGGATTGGGGGCAGAGACAAAAACTAAACCAGGAGCCATTACAAAGTCTGTAAGGAGTGAGAAAACTCATCAGAGAGGTCAGCCAGAGAAATGTTAGCAAAGGAAAGAGGGCAGCCAGGTTTTCATAATGAGGTAAAGGGCTACTGTGACAGACTTCTGACTCTCCTCCATTAGACCAAACCTAGATCAGATTAATATTTCCCAAGCCCAAAATGGATTATGACACTCCTCAGCACTAAACCCCAAAATGATAATCAAGGCATTCCACCATAAGGACCCACTTAGTTCTTACTAATTCTCCCTAAACTCTCTAAATTCCAACCAGACTGATAGGATCACCTTCTAGCCCATCTAGTACTTTCCTACAAGTTAGAAGAAAATCTGTGGATAATTACAGTCCAGGGGCACCTGCTTGATGAGGGGACCGTCCTATTGTGTGAATTTCCTCTAAGTAGGTGCAGCTCCATGCCACAGCACATGGCTTGGTGAGCAGAACATGGACTGAATTTCAGCTAAATATACAGCCCCTAAAAAGGAAACAGGAAAGTCTCTTCAACTTAGAGGAGGACATGTTTAGAAGGTGGCATTAAACTGGCCCAAAGGGAAGGAGAAACAACCAGGGAAGAGCTTAAAAGCAAAGACAGGATGGTCAAAGCAAACTCGGTAAGAAAAATAAATGGTTGGTCTTTTATAAAAGGCTCATGTGAGTACCAAGCATATTTGCTCCAGTGGAAAATAAAAATGAGAGCAGAATTTTTATAGTTTTCCAAATTGAATAGTATTTTTTATTCAAACTCTTCTATACTAAGCATGTGAGGGTCATAGGGTGGTCTTGGGATCTCTGTGCCTTTGAATTCCCCTACACTCCTCTTGGGGAATATCTGATTTTTCTCTTTCATTGATGCTGTCAATGGGAAATTGTTTGGACCTAGACACTCTAGAATTAATTTGAGGATGTAAGTGCAGAGTCCATCAGGATGAATACAGTGTCACTAGACTGTCCCCATGACTATACTGAAACTTTCCAGAACCCAAGGGGGGCACACCCAATGTTGTCTTTGTGGTGGGACTTTAAAGTATCCTTAGGGAGGTTCCATCAAATTAGTTTAGGGTCATCAACCCCTCCCACAATTATCATCACATGTTTGCTTTTGTTCTTGATAGTTTACATAATTTGTGTAGACATCCTTATTGACTTATGACTTTTGTCAATCTTTTTGGAGGCAATGAGCAACCAGGATGATTGGTAATTGAACAGGCTTTCGATTTCAGGAAGCCCTTTAGGAAAGAAGAGCATTTGTGATCTGGAAACAGAGTCCAGAAGACATTCTGAAATTCATCTCAGGTGGTAGGGAGTCCCTGACACCATATCATTTTAGAGTGAATAAAGGGGGAAGCACTGAGAATAACAAGAAAAGGAGGAACTGATCATTGCAAAGAAAGCAGGGGAAGTACACCCAATGGTTCTGGGTGGCTCTCAAGGCATACTTTGTCCCAGCTGAAGGAAAGAGTAGTCAGGTTTGAGGCAGAAGTCCTACTATTTTAAGGCCAGAGGAGCCTGAGCCAATAGGATGAATCCTGGGATTGGGTGAGAGAGTCCTGGTGTGGTCTGGGTGCTCTGCCCCAGAGTGACAGTGACTGGTTAGGTACACAGGCATCCTCTGGTGAAGCTGTACTAAGCACATTTGCATAGTTAATGTTAACCCACTGGGGTGTGCTCAAAGCCAGGGCTTCTGGATCTTACAATCTTCTCTGTGTTTCATCTACTTTCTTGCCTTGTACACCTCTTCCCTTCATCCTTGTCTGCCTGTCTTCTGTTTTCTCCTTCCCACAGTCATTCATTTATTCATTGATTAATAATTTCTACATGTCAGGTACAGGGAATAGAGTGGTAAGACACTCTATAAAATACTCACTAAACAAGCCCTTATGAAATTTGCCCTCCAGAAACTTGTACCACAATAAAATATGATGCATCTTATGAAGGAGGATGTAGACGGTGCTATGGTGCTTTTTCTTTCTCCCCTCATCTTGTTTTCCCTTTTTCCTCCAGTCTCCATTTAAACTCTTCCTTTTGTTTCTCCTGTCTGTCCTTCTCTCTATCCCTTGGCCTCACCCTGAACCCTGACAATGCTCAGTTCTCATTATAGAAGGGATTTTCCCCATCTCCAGCCCCCATGTGCACACACCCTCATGTCTGTGCAGTCACTTCCCTGCTCACACATTCAACACTTCCCTTCAGGGGCACAAGCATTAGATCCCTCTCACTTGGGAGCAGAGGAAACACAGCTGTGCCCCTCACTGGAGTCAGATCCGGAGACACATAAAATTCAGAGGGATTAGAGTTTCATGGTGAGCCAGAATCAAAAATAAACCCCAGAAAAGAAATTTTAAAAACCCCAGAATTCATGTGAAGAAGTTAAAATTTGGGAAATTTTGAGGGCATCTTGCTAAGTTGAATAAATCAGAAAGAAAAAGACAACTACTGTATGATATCATTTATATGTGGAATTTTAAAAAAAGAGTGGGGTGGGCAATGAGCTCATAGATACAGAGAACAGATTGGTAGTTGCGAGAGGCAGGGCATGGGGGAGGTGGGTGAAATGGGTAAAGGGCGTCAAAAGGTACAAACTTCCAGTTATAAAATAAATAATTTATGGGATATAATGTACAGCATGGTGTCTATAGTTAATCCTGTATTTGCATATAAAATTGTTTAACTATGGGATGATGCATGTTAACTAGACTTATTATGGTGATCATTTCACAATATATACAAATATTGAAACATTATGCTGTATACCTGAAACTAACATAATGTTAGGTGTCGGTTATACCTCAACTTAAAAAGAGAGAGATTAAAATGTGATACACATCAGTCTACAGAACATTTTCTGCACATATTTCACAACTGTATGAGATCCAGCAGGTAACCTCTCATCTCCATTTATAGATCCAGAGTCTATGGCTGAGAGAGATAAACACTTGTTGATCATGGCCTTGTCAGGGTTCAATCTTGGGTCCTCTAACAAGTCCCCATTAATTCCTGATGGGAACTCACAGCAACCTGGAAGGGAGGCCTTTGCCCCAGAGTTTGTCACCTCTGTTTAACAGCTCCTGCCCTCTCAGGGGTTTTTATACTGAGCCTCAATCTCCCTGCCTACATGCATGTACCTGTGATTATGTATGTGTGCAAGTGTACCCACACACCACTCACATAGACATATCCTGCTCCACTCCCCTCAACTGCTTGCTCTGATTCCCACTAATTCTCACTTACCTCCCATTTGGAGGGATAGAATTCAATATCAGGTGCTTAATTGAGCAACTGAGAAAAAGAATGTGATCTCTCATTCATTATTTCTTCCATGCCCCTTTTTTCTAAGTGTCCCTAAACACACACACACACACACACACACACACACACCATCCCTCCAAGTTGATATTATAAACTTACTCAGATGCCGCAAATCCACCTCCACATGAGAGAGTCTCTTTATCACTGTCTTGTTCCTTTCAGACGAAGGCAAATGAAGCTGCTTTTGGAGATTTCCCCAAACCAACTTTTCTAATGTCCTCCTGGTATAAAATACCAGGAGGACATCGGTGGCAATAACCAGAGCCAGCCCAATGCAGAGGATTTTGAGGACATTTCTCCTGGACATCATACCCTGCCTCTGAAACTGTCACCTCCTGTGGGCCTGAATGTGTCACTGCCCAGGTAAGCTAAAGATCACAATCAGCTGAGCTTTGTCTCTGCCGGCTGCTACCTGCTAAGCCAGATGTTCTTCAACTGGAAAAGCTGTCACAAGCTGCCTGGCTTCTCCCTGAGCTGTGTCACATGTGTGGAGTGTGCCAGGGAAGCCACCCAATGACTGGGAGGGTACCTGGACACACCTTGCACTATCTTAGAAGTCAGGTTAATGCTTGCCCCTGGAGCTACTTCAGGCTGTGATGGGGGAGGCTTTTCTCTCTCTGTTTTGTTTCATTTTATTTTATTTTTTAATGCTCCCTCTCTCTGGTACAATTGCTCTCTGAAAGGGCATGTGAAGTATAGGAGATAAATAATTTGAAAAAAGAATCCACAAAATGGGAAGCTTCCATACTATATGATTTTGAGAACAAGAATCACATCTCAGATGTCCTTTTATCTAACTCTACGGAGTGTTGAACATATTAGATGTGCAGCAAATGCTAGTTCAACAAACTTGAGGAAAGACTGTCCTGCTGAATCTACCTAGAAACAGGTGGATGAGCTGGAAGCAGCCCCTGAGGGTGAGCCCCAGGGGATGGTCATGCTTCACTGGTCCCATCCTCTTTTGTCATCTACACAGTTCCATACAACATAGTTCTACTCTGCCCCAACTTCCAGTAACTCTTCTGCTTCCATACCTCACATTCACTATATGTTTGGACAAATCACCTAATCATCATCATTGTTAATTAAATACTTCAAATTATTTTCCAGAGCCAAAAATTCAAAGTTGTTATTCTGGTGTTGGGTCCCTCAATAATCATATCTCCCACCCATCCCAGTCCCTTGAACACTTTATTAGGTTCCCAAACATGGTATATGCAGACAAGAGCTGAAGTAGACATGTGGATTAAAGTAAAGAAATGCGGATCTTGGAAAATCAGATAAGATGAAAAAGAACAAAATGAAAAGTAATCAGGTGGAGTTTTTTTGTTTGTTTTCATCATCTTTCCTATGCTCTCACCTGCAAACTGGAGTAAAAAATAAATTAAAAATGCATGATCATTTCTGTTTCTGGCATGAAATGGGGTAGATCCACTTATCTCTATTCCTCCCCACTAAGATCAGCTAAAAACTCTGCACATTATACATAAAACCTGCATAAGAAGACTGAAAGGTGGAGAAAAAGTGGGCAGACTGGTTGGAGATCTTGGGAGCTGGGGAATGACAGCAGTGAGTTCCCTGTGTTTTCTTCCTCCTAGTATAGCCTATCCTGGATGCTGGAGAAGTTGTTAAACTGTAAATGCCAGTAAGAAAAGACAATAAGGGGAAATCGGAGGGGGAGACGAACCATGAGAGACTATGGACTCTGAGAAACAAACTGAGGGTTCTAGAGGGGAGGGGGGTGGGGGGATGGGTTAGCCTGGTGATGGGTATTAAAGAGGACATGTACTGAATGGAGCA
>NC_138373.1:70814259-70848710 GCF_054177405.1 Leptonychotes weddellii | reverse complement strand
ACTCTGGATTTAGAATCATTGATGTCTTATGATACCATTGCATTTGTTTTATGATATCAGCTGTGAATCTTTAGGTGAATCTACCTTGCTTCCCCTTATCTGTGTTGTGAGTCTAACTCAGGGTCTTGCCTGGCACATTTATTGGGGTAAGTGAAATGAGAAGGGGCAGAAAGTCTTACATGTATGTGATATGCCAAGTAGACTCTAGTACAGTGCTAGACATGTCCAGTAGGACGTGGGTAATTTTTTAGATGAATGAATGAATACTTTATGCACTCTGGTCATGAAACTTATTAAGGAAACTCAAAAGTGAAGAAGCTTTGCTTTTTATCCATCCTATGATCCTGTCAGTTTTCCTACAAAGTCATCCATGCTGTTGTTTCCATTTTGATTTACAACCACCCTATTAGTACTGTCCTTGAGAAAGAATCTAGGTATTAGGTTTAAAGAACCTAGGAATACTTCTTCATTTGGCACTAAAACAAATCATTTGGAGAAGGTGGTGGGTTATGAAAGCTTCCCTGAAAACCCACGCCACCCACTCCGTTAAAGGATCTCCCAACTGACATTTCTTGTGAACCTGATGATCTCACAGCTCAGGCTTATGCTGGCCCCAGCAAAATTCTAAAGCATGACAACTCTCCTTTCCTCCTCCAACACCCACTGTTCCTGGTCGTAGGGAAAACAACACTGGGCAGAAGAGCCAGGTCTAGACTGGTTGCTGCCCTGTAACATGGAGTGGTATCTACTTCACAGGTTGGCCATGGGGGCGAGCAAATACATGAGGGAGCCCAGGGTCTACTTCAGGTCAGCATATGGTACTCCTTGGATCCAGGTTTCTTTCCCCTGCTGTCCTGACCCAACATGGTGGCCATTGGAATGGATTGAGCCACTGAGATTTGGGGGGCACACACAGATTTTGTTGTTGTTGTTTTTTAAAAAATTCAGTCATCAATATTTAAAAATCAAGAGGTTTCACACATGTACAAAATTAGATTTTCAGCTTCCCTTGAAATTCTGTGGAGAGCTGGTAACACTGACCAACATCCCCATCTGGAAATAATCATCTGGAGAAAGCAAGGGGGTACTGCTCCAGTTCGCTCCAGTCCCTTGAGTTAAAGGATAATTTTGAAACAAAGGTACCAATCACAACTCTCATACAGATATAAAAGTGAACACATGTTAAAAATTGTATTTAATTCATTAATGAGTCAAGTGGTGAGATGTTACAACCAGTTCAAAGGAGAATCCAAAGATCAGGAATATTGAAATAAAAATGCCTTTGGAGGCAAAACTAGGGAAGAAGGTCCGCCAAACCCCTGCTGGACAGAATTCACGTGTCTGTGGACAAGAATTATTTTTGCATTGCTAGCAGTTATTTTCAGCTTACAGAGTTGTGAAATAGCCCCCACAGAATCTGAACCAGATAGCCGGGTGGGGTGAATTCTCCTTTACAGTCTAGACTCCAGATGATGCACTGTTTTCCATGGAAGTACACATTTTCCCCTACATTTCAATTTCCGTCATCCTATTTATTGACTGCCTGGCCCCAGAAGTGTTTGCTCACCCAGATCCTATAGAGCTGTCATCTCTCGTTTTTATTCGGTTTCTTCAGTTACAACAGGTGGAGATTAGACCCGATCATGTCTACATTCCCTTACAACTCCTGAATTCACATTTCTTAGTACTGCTTCCATCTGACACCCCACTCCACACACATATCACTCTGTAAATTATTCATCCTTATTCAGCCATTCGGGTCCTTATCAATGAGCTGTAGCCACTTCAATTTGTGCTAAGATGTTAATGGGTGATGTTTTAATTATGTGATACTTTATCTTCCACAGCATCTGTTTCCATAGCTTCAATTACCATTGCAAACCATCATCACTTTCATGATGCATCACTTTATGCTTGCTGCATAAGACCGTGCCTTTTCCCCCATACTCCCTCACCCTTGGCCCAATCCTGGAGCAAAGAAAACCTCTGTTGGCTAAGTGAGGATGAAGATGAGTGAAGGCCAACCACACCATCTTCCTGGACCCCAGCTGAGGAGCAGAGAAGAGATTTAGGTTACCAAGCTAGGATTTTTTTTTTCTTTGATATTTTATTTATTTGAGAGAGAGAGAGAAAAAGAGCATGAGACAGAGAGCACAAGCATAGGGGAGGGGCAGAAGGAGAGGGAGAAGCAGGCTCCCCACTGAGCAGGGAGCCCAATACCGGACTTGATCCCAGGACCCTGGGATCATGACCTGAGCTGAAAGGCAGACGCCCAATTGACTGAGCCACCCAGGAGCCTACCAAGCTAGGATTTTAATTATTACCTGAGACTGGGCATCCTCATGACAAAATTGAGCCTTGAGATTTTATTACAAAATTAAAATTGTTATTATGTGACCAAGACCAGAACAATTTGGGGTCAGATGGAGTTTTCACCTAAGAATATTAAGGTGAGAATCTCCCTACCCCATTCATTCAGCAAATACTTTTTGAGTGCCGAATAGATTTCTAGCACTGTTTTAGGTGTTGGGCACATCACAGTGAATATGACAAAAAAAAAAAAAAAGTCCTGGTCTCATGTGGTTACATTCTAGTGTTGAGATTTTAAAGAAAAGTTGAGAGACAGAAATTGACATTGCACTTTGGATACATTAGGAAAAGTTTTTTTTTAATATTCACTTTCATACTACTATTACTATCAACCCACACTGTCCTGGTGTTGAAGCTAATCCTCCATCTGTGCTCTGACTCCCATCCCGTCCACTTCCTCCAGAACCAAACTACACGGGCATCATCCCAGTGCATCAAGGTGCTTGCATCTATGTACCCCCTGATCAAGAGGGCCTTACCACTCCCTCAGCCTGACTAAACTTTGGACAGGCTTTTTCCTGATTCTAGGCCCCCGACCTCCCTTAGAGCATTTTCTTTAGAAAACGTGTGAAGTCTTTCTCTGCCCCTTTGAGTTGTATGTAAATATTTTTTAAAGCCTTTTGTCCATTTTACAGTGCAGGAATGTTTTCCTCAAGGACCATCCCTTTGAAATGTAATCATCAGGGACATAGCACTCCCTATGTCCCAGGCTCTGTAGAGGGGTAGGAGCATAACTTGGGTACCTCACTCCAATCTGAAAAACCACCTCCTGTCATACAATTAAGAAAGGTTTATTTTCCCTTTGGATAAAGCCAGTGAACAAACACAGATGACCTGTGACCTCCTTTCATCCTGGGCCTCACGGAATCCAGATGGCCTAGTGTCCCCCAGGACTTCTCCTCCAGCTCACCCCCAGCCCTTTAAGATTCGTCCCATGCTCTGCTTCAGCAGAGTTGAGCTCAGACTTAGTTCTGGTCTCTCTCTTTGACTCCAATAGTCTCTTTCCTCCCTTGCAATAATCTTTTCAAATAAAACCTCTCCCTAAGTCTGAATTTGCTTTTTATTTGACACCCTTGAAATTTCTGCCCTGCCCTTGCTCATTCTCTTAGGTCTTTCCTTCACCAGAGAGATTTCTTCAAATATGCCTTCCATTCCCTACAGCTCCCACTCACTTTGTAACGTTCTAGAATGTAAATCTGTCTGTGTCTTTCTCCTGAGCATCCTTAAACCGTTCCTGGAACAAGGCTCCCATTTTGTAACCAGATAGATTCAGGTTAGAAAAGCAGCTCAGCTACTTACTAATGTGGCAATTCACCTTCTCTAAGCCCCTGTTTCCACTACTTGGAAAACAGGGATTACTCCCTCCCTCAGGAAAGGCAGACATTACTTATAAAGTCAGGAAACCAATGCATGGACTCAGATAGTCATGGTATTCCCTACTAAGTGATTATAGCTAATTTTTACTGAGTGCTTACTATGTGCCAGACTCAGCATTTTACATGCATTATCTCACTTAATTCCTCACCACAATCCTATGATTTAGGTATCTGTAGGTATTACCATCATCATGTCCATTTTACAGATAAGGAAATTGAGGCTGAGAAAGAGAGGTTAGGTGATCTGTCCAAATTTCCAGCTGAGAAGTGTTGGAGTTCACCCTGGAACCCAAGTCCATATGGAGCTTACCTGCTAAACCTCCAAGGTAAGGGTCACACTCCCCACTCCTCCATCTCCCAACACATGGCCTCTACCTCCCACAGATAACCACCTACTCTCTATGCCCCAGTGCATTTGTTCATGCTGTTCTCTTCATGCCAAGTGACGGCTTCCTCCTCACCCAAACACACAAACAACAAACCCATATGTACACTCATGTGTTTCTCTGGGTTATCCTCAAGACAGCTTTAAAATTCATTTTCTGTGGAATTTTCCCAAGCCTTTCCTTCAATACTCCCAGAGCTCTTCACATATATCTCCATATACGTTTCCATTATAGAATTTATATTTGTCATTAGGATAAAGTATGTGAGGTGACCTTAGGACCAAGCAAAGCTGAGGGAGATATACAGGAAGGCCAGGAAGAACATGAAAGGAATTTAGAGTAGGATCAGAAAGTAAATAGATTTGTTGGATTATAGAGGTATAATGATAAATGTAGGTAAATCATAAATGCAAATGTAATTACAAATGGGTGGGTTTATAGTCTTGAAGGTTGATATCATCTGTGATGATCAGGTCACATGCAACTTGAATCCAGAGAACACAGGCTCTAAGTGCTCCCCCATGAGAGCATGATTTGAGGTCTCAACCAAAAAAAAAAGGCCCTATAAGTGAACACTAAGCTCATCCCTCTTCACCATGAAAAGAACCACCCTGGATATGAGTGTCCCAGATCTTGTGCCCAGGGCACTGACCCTCGTCACTCACAATCTCCATGCCCTGAGAAGGGCATTCCAAAAAGCCTGGGATGCGACGACTGCCTCCTTAGTTCCTTAGTTGGTAAAGGTCTTCCACTTCTGAAAGACTTAAAACTAAATATACAGAATGAAGTAATTCAAACCTTGATTAATATTTCATGTCAAATTTGGGAATATCCTCTGCATATTTGGTACTGAAAAGTATTTGAAATATTTAAAAATTTAGCATTTTAGAGTCTAACAGATTCATCTTATCATTCCAGTTTCAAATGTGTATTTTATTTATTTACTTTGGTTTTTAAGTTGAAAGGTAGGAGGAATTTTTCAAAGTTTGTAAACAGTGTCATGATTACCAGACTTTAATGTTAGTATTTATATAACTAATTTATTAGCTTTACTAGATTTGTTCAAGTACATGGGAAGGTTTTGTATATTGCAAAACTTAAGTTGCAAAACTTAACAGAAAAAATAATTTATTAAATTTTTACTTATAATTTATTATTTTTAAAAATGAATTTAACTATCTCAGGAAATTTAAGCAACTAAATCATAAGAATCCCTCAAAGCCAATTGCTCAATTCAATAAATGTATAATTAGAATTGTGGATTGAATTTAAAAGTTTAAAAATTAGTTATTTCAACAAATTATATCATTTGAAAATCTCTATACTGATAAATTGCCCTCCTGGGAGCCTAAAAATTGACACTGAAGTACAGTAACTACTACTTCTCTGTTTCCTGCCACTGAACTGTGAATTCATTGAGTGGAAAGCATCCTTGTACTCCCATCATCCAGCACAAGAATGGCCCGAAGGGTAAGTCAACCCCCAGCTGATATTATCTGCTATCTGCCAGGACTGTGATATGTGATTTATCCATATGCTCTTAAGAAACCTTCACCGCAACCTATTTACACAGTGGAGGGAGGGAATAGCAACAACCCAGCCACCCAGCTGGGAAGAGTCGGAGCCCGGGCGGAACCCAGGCTGACTTCCAGGGCTGCAGCTTCCCTTAACTTTTACGTTACTAGTTGAATGGATGAAAATCTTTAATGCTGGGACCTTGGGCAGTATTATTTGAGCTGAGGAGACAATATGCATGTGCGAGACATGGACATAAATTGTCCCCCGTGGACAAGTGACCAGGACAGAGATAGAGAGATCCAAGTGGGTTTCCTGGGAACAATTTGAGAAAAGTGAAAAGGCTGTCTCCCCTAAGAGACAGAAAATATGAAGTCTGGAGAGAAGGAGATAAGCAATGGAGAGGAAGAAAATAGTTTTGACTTCATTTAGAAGGATCAGGAAAAGTACTGTCTGGTTCATGATTTATTCAATGGAGGCCCAGGGGACATTTCCTTCATGGTCAGTTGACTGTCGCGGCATTTTGATTTGAAGCTGAGGCACGATGCCAGGTAACCCAGATTAAACAGGATTCCTCAGGAGCCAAGGAAAATGTAAGAGAAAATTTCTGGCACTGGTCTAAGGAAGGAGCACGGGAGGACAAGCCAGGAGGACAGCGCAAAGGAACAGTTATCAGAGGGGTTGACAGACCAGGAGGTGAAACCCAGCAAAATCACCCATAGAAGTTTGGTTATTGTGCTAATTCGGGGCAAACGAATAGTAATAATTTACCTAACTAAAGTTAGTACCAGAGGTACTAAGGCAGCTTTTTTGCATTCCCAACTTCAAATGTGCACTCTACTGAGGAGTGTACTGCGGTGGAAGAAAATCCGAGGTCAAGTCAGAAGGCTGAAACATGGTGTGCCCTGGGCCCGTCTGGTAGAAGAGCCAACAGAGAATGTTAGGTGCTTGTGTTGCACAACTGGACTCTGCTCAATGGTGTTTCAGATTTTTAAGTTCAACCACTGTCACCTTGCCTAAACTCATCCCTTGACCCCCAAGATTACAACATACTTTCAAAAATTTCTGTGCATGGATCACAGCAATAGTTCTTAACAGGAGTGGTAAAGTCCCCTAGAGGCATCTGGAAAACCTGTGGGTACCTTTGGTTATCATGATGACTGAGGGGCACCAGGAGCATTTAGTGGGCACAAACCAGGAGTGGTAGGCTTACCACAGTGAGTCAGAACACAACCAATGAGGAGTTGAAACGTACTAGAATCTAACTCTATTTTACAGATATAAGGGACATCTGGTATGGGTTTAAAATATGTTGCATTTTAATATATGTTAAGAAAAAAAAAAAGAAGATAGCAGGAGGGGAAGAATGAAGGGGGGCAAATCGGAGGGGGAGACAAACCATGAGAGACGATGGAGTCTGAAAAACAAATTGAGGGTTCTAGAGGGGCGGGGGGTGGGAGGATGGGTTAGCCTGGTGACGTGTATTAAAGAGGGCACGCTCTGCATGGAGCACTGGGTGTTATACGCAAACAATGAATCATGGAACACTACATCAAAAACTAATGATGTAATGTATGGTGATTAACATAACAATAAAAAATTAAAATAAAATATGTTGCATTTTGGGTTTTCCTTTTAAGATTTTAGAGAGCAAGTGAGCATGAGCACGGGTTTGGGAGAGGGGAGGCAGAGAGAGAGGGAGAAGCAGGTTCCTCACTGATCAGGGAGCCTGACGTGGGGCTTGATCCCAGGACCCTGAGATCATGACCTGAGCCAAAGGCAGACACTTAACTGACTGAGCCACCCAGGCGTCCCTATGCTGCATTTTCTAAGAATGCAATTACTATAAACCTAGGAAGGATTATGTTTTGTTTTGTTCTGAACTTTACAAGAGGTTAGTTGTTCACTAAATACAGAAGGTGGTATCATGAACAGTGGCGGTGCTCACAGTATTTCAGTGACCAACACAACCCCTCCCCTGCGATGTCAGGCCAGTTTACACCTGTGCCCATTGTGACCGCCCAGCGGAGGCGAGCAAGCAACAACTTCCTTATGCCTTCCATATGGCTGTGCACACATCAGTATACAGGAGTACATGTTGCTTTATTATGTACTACCTTTGTTTCTTGTTTGTATTAATACAACATTGTATTTTGATTGCATGTTATAGAAGTTATGATTTTCTTATCAGGATAATAAAGGATGCATTATAAAATATAAAAGGAGGTGTTGGCCATGACAGGAAAGAAAAACTACCGTGATTGAATCATGGTTTTTAGAGAAAGCAAGCATGTGGCACCATGAGTTATGATACAAATGAAAAACAGCACTGCCGGAACATGCAAATTCTCTGAGAGAAGATGCTGTACATTATAGAATTATGATTTCTTTTCAGATCACACCCACCCACATGTGTGCCTACCGGCTGGCTTGTGACCAACCTGGGTATCACCCGAAATAAGTTATCTTCGCTGAAGACAAAAAGTAAAGCTGGAATTGGGCTCCTTTCCCTAGAACGTGATTCTCACATCTTACTGTGCAGAATAAACTGCCATGTTTAATAAAAATAAAATCGCTGAGTCTTTTTTCTAGAGATTCTGATTTAGTAGGCTTGGGTGGGCCTCAGCCACCTGAGTAATGGGAATGGCCCCACTCTGATACAGCATTTCTGCACATCGGTACTTTTCCACTAATGTGCATACACATCTTCCAGGGCCCTTTTCTAAATGCAGATCCTGATCCAACAGGTAGGGCCTGGCATTCTCCTTTTTTTTTTTTTTAAGATTTATTTGAGAGAGAGAGCATGAGCAGGGGGAGGGGGAGAGAAAGAGGGACAAATGGACTCCCCGCTGAGCACAGAGCCCAACTCAGGGCTCAATCCTAGGACCCTGAGATCATGACCTGAGCTGAAATCAAGAGTTGGAGGCCTGACGGAGCCGCCCAGGTGCCCCTGGCATTCTGCATTTCCAACAAGCTCCAAGGTGATATGGATGCTGTTGGTCCATGACCATACCTGAATAGCACACTTCTGTCCATTCGGGGACAAAAGATTCTGGAGCATGCAGACAGCGCAGGTAGAGAACTCACCCTCCATATTCATGTTCCTTACTCTGTGAGGACGAGATGGACATTACCAGAACTGAACAGGCTCTCCCTGGACATTCCCACCCTACCGGATCAAGGGGCTGCACTGCAGTGGAATGCAGTGACCAACCTTGGGTCACCTCAAATGGCAGTGTGTCGGCTTCGCCACAAACTACGGGAGTTTTTAATCATACTGCACTGAGGGACTTGCCCACACCATACCAACTGTTCATGTGGATCTTCGTTGTGATGTTAACAGCTTATATAAAATTTCTGATTCCTAAGCAGCGGTATTACTGAAGAGAGGCCGTGGCCCTGCCTCTGCACAGGAGAGAATCCACCCGCAACCACGGATCTGAAATCATCTAGATATTGTCCGGACAGCAGTGGGACAAAGGTCTCGGGGAGTTCGGATCCAAGCAGAGGACTGCGGAATTACTGCAAGTCGTTGGAGAACCCATGTCTACAGACAATGTTTCTACATGTACAAACTAGTTTTTTTGTAGATGCCATTAAGATAAATTTTTTTTAAATATCTTAAGTGTGAGTAAGTTCAGGCTAGTTATGGCACACTATGTATTTTCTCAATTAATGGATATTAAAAGACAATCCCATATCACTCGGGGTCATCACAATATTTGGACATTAAAAAGGGGTCCTTGTCTTCCAAAACATACACCAGACATAGCCTGACATAGGAAAATTCAAATCCTTCAATATTTCAGAGAATAAATGATCAATATGTCATTATTAAATATGTAAAGAAATTATGTTCAAATTCTGAATGACTGAATTTCTCATTATTTAAATGAGGAAAGAAAAAGCTGCAGCCGAATTTAACCTCAGATGGTTTAATAGAGGGATCTTATTCACTATATACAGGATTCTCTAACGACAGTGGGCTGGTCCCAGCCGGGCGACCCGACCGACACGGAAACCCCGGGGCAGCGCAGGGGCCACTAAAAGTTGACCGTCTTGGCCGGCTTCACGTCTTCCGTTTCGGACAAGAGCCAGCGGTAAGTACGATGGCGCCGCAGCACCTCAATGGCCTTGAGCTCCAGGGGTGTGGCCTGAATTCCAAGGTCTTCCAAGCCAGGCAGGTGGGGCAACAGCATGTCCGTGAGGTGAAGCTGTGGACACACAGAACCATGGAGAGCTCTGAGACCTGACCAAGAACACAAAGTGCCATCTCACCGAACCCTGAAACACTCAAGTTGGCCTGAGTCCCATCCCCGAGACTTGTCTCCAAAGGACACGTGGCTGCTTTTGATTCCTGCACCTCACTAAAAGTAGACCACAGAAAGAGTTTAAGGGAAGGAAAAAGGCAAGGTCACCAAATATCAGTGCAAACAGCTCTACCCACGAACACAGAACACTGGCTCTAGATGAGCCATTCCCCAGACTGAACCAGAATCAATTTGCAATGGAGAAGCACCAGTCACATTGTCAAGGTGGCTTCACAGGAGGTTCAGGAAGAAAATAAAACAGGGCCTAATGCAGAAGCAGCCCATTCCCCAATTCTCCCTTGTGCACGGGTTTCCTGCTTCCATTCACACTGCTGAATTAAGGAGATAACTGGCATTTGTTCCTTGCTCATTAAGAGATAATCCATTAACCTTTATGCTCCTACTATACTTCATCTGGTTGATCGATGCTCACCAAGATCTAAAACACCAAACCCATCTTGTTTGTAGAGGAGAATGAGCTGGAAGACTTCCACAATCCCAGACCATCCACAAGCACACGAAGAGAATCAATACGCATATAGAGCAACTCGCTCCTTCATCCTCCCCACCTGACAAGGTCTGCAATTTTGATCGGAGTGCTGTGAGGCAGCCTCCAAATCCAAAGCCCATTCGGCCTACTGTATCCACACCCACTCCATTATCAGTGTAAGAGACACATTTGCACGTATTCAGTCAGTCCTCCTGTCTGGTTTTTCATGAACGTAGAAGGGGTATCTTGAAAACGGTCTCAGCTTTCCAGACACAGCCAGTCAGAGGGGAGGATCAGGCCTGCCCCATTCACATCTGCTCCCCGAGGACTACTTTCTCATCTTCTCTATGTTTTAACTTTTAGGTAACATTCAGAGGATCATTTGGCTATTCTTGCTGAGAAAAGGTCAATAGGTCTTCAAAGATAGAGACAATACAGAATTTTTATTTTATTTTGTGTTCTTCCTCGAAATACTTTTACCCACAGTGTGGGAGACCGGCACGGGAGACAGCAAGACAGAAAGAGCCAGAGCTCTGGAACCCAACACACTGTAGAGGGACAAGACAGGCAGGCAGCCCAAGACTGGTCAAGAGAATGAGAAAGGAATAATCGACCTACCTGGATTAGGGTAGGCAGAGTGGACACCTTTCTTTAAGCCAAAAATGCTCAATATTATTGCATACACCTTCAGAATAAAAAGTTGAAAAACAAAACAAAACAAAGGGCCTGGAGAGGCAGGAGTAGTAAGATCTGACATATATTTTGAGAGTTGCCTGAATAATACCTGTTGATGGTCTACGGCTGTGCTGCCTAGTACAGTAGCCACTGGCCAAATGTAATTTTCATTTAAGTTTAATTAAAATTAAATAAACTTAAAATCTTATTTTTGCTGTTGCACTAGCCATATTTCAAATGTTCCCAACAGTCCTATGTTGCTAGTCGCTACATTTTTTTTTATTATGTTATGTTAATCACCATACATTACATCATTAGTCGCTACATTTTGAACACTGTAGATTACAGAACATTTCCGTCACTGCAGAAAGTTATGCTGGACAATACTGGTTTAGACTGGTAAGAGAAAGGAGCAAATCAGGGGAGAATTCCTAGGTTTTTGGCTTGAGCAACAGAGAGAACAGTGATCTCATTAACATAAGATGAGAGAGGCCAGGAGAGAAGCAGGTTTGCAGTTCTATTTGTGGAGATGTTAAGTTTCAGGAAACTGTATTAGACCCAAATAGATATAAGAGTCTGCAGCTGGGGAAGGTGGGGGGCGATTCAAGGCTGGAGATAAAAATGCAGCTGTGAGCTCACAGACAGCAGCTGGGGCATGGGACGAGGGGAGGGTCGTTCAGAGAATGAGCAAAGATACAAAAGGGCTGAGGACAGAGCTTGTCAGTCCCCCAACATTTACAGATCAGGGAGAAGAGGGCAAACCAGGAAGGGAAACCAAAAAGCATGGCCGAGTGAGAGGAAGAAAAGCAAGGGAATACAGAGATGGCCAGAAAACAGACTGGCAAGTGAGGGTTCAGGGAAAGAAGGGGTGATCACAGGTAATCTGGAAAAGAGCAGCTTGTGGGGAGAAATGGGAATAAGAGCCTGAATGGAGTGGGTTAGAAAGACTGAGGTAAGCAACGGTTAACAGCAGGAATAGACAGCTCTTCTGAAGAGTTTGGACTCAAAAGGACCCAGGAACAGGATGGTGGCTAGAAGGGACAAAGGGGAAGGGAGGGTTTCACCTTTAAAAAAACGGAGCCCTGAAGGCATGTTTGTGTGCCGTAGAGAATGATCCAGCAGAAAAGGAAAACAGACCACTTGTTGGAGAGAAACTAAGGCAGCACCCCCACAGCTGAAGCAGGCTGAGGCGGGGTGAGTTTCAGGGCCCAAACCACAGGGCTCGCCTCAGAAGGATAGTGGACAAGAGCATGCAAATAACCCAAGCCAGCAAGCGAACAAAAATCAATTCTAACTTATCCATCTCTAGCTCTCTGCCCCGTACCTGGGCAGGCAGATGTTCATCACATACTCACCCGCTCCACTTTATCCCTTGTTGTCCAAGGCTCAAATGGACTCATTTCAAAGAGTCGTGCTAGCCATCTGGAAAAAGGCATAAATATAGCGCATGTGATAAGCATCTCCATACCCAATACTCAAGCTAGCCTGCAAGAAGCATCAGGAGAAAGGCTGCATAGAGGCAGGGGCTCACTGATTGTTTTGTTTTTAAGAAAATAACCAATATCCTGGCACCACTACCTGTGAGGTTACCTTTCCTCTCAAGCTAACCCAGCCTGACTGCCCTCACTGAGAGCAGCCCTGTTCTCCACGGAAGACACAACAAATCCGAACAACTGAAAATTAAAATAAAGCCATTACTACCAACAAAACAAACAAAAAATATCTGACATTCAGAGAAGTCAGTGCCATCTAATCTAATTTAAACCTCAGACATTCAGATATGCTTCTGTTAAGAACGTGGGCCGAGCTGAGTAGTATTTAAGATGCAAATTGTAATCCTTAAAAGCAGGCGCCCCAAGGGAACCAAAAAAATTCAAAAGTAAGAAGAAGCCTAAGACGGATGATTCAAATCAGGAAGCAAACATAAAACCCAAGACAAGAGAGCCGCCTGCTTCAATTAATGCCATCTCTCCACTCTTACTGAAAACAGGGTTTTCCTTATCTGCCACCAAGTTCCTGTTAAGTATCCTCGGGGCAGGGGGTTTCAGCCTGCATCCAGGGTACCCTAGGAATTCCTCAGGGCCCCCACAGAGCACTGGGGGCAAAGGCTGGGAGTACGTGTTCTGAGGATCGCCCCTCACTACAGCTAGAGCAGCTCTGCTTCTATCTGATTTACCTAGTAGGTCTCCAGGGGGTTACTGAATGCGGGTCCCACAGCTTTCTAAAAACTTAAAAACATCACTCCAACGTGCATAAAAAAATGAAAAAGGAAGCTGAAGATGGGTCAAAATTTCTCTGGGAACAAAGTCTCAGATTCCAGACAACCTGTCCCGATGGCACTTTACTGGGCTATTATAGCGTAATTAAAACACCCCCCACAAACCTCCAACTCTCTGTGCTCTGGCTGTGTGTTAACAGAGGACCTCCGCGGTCCATTTCCGTGCCCTCGGTGGGCCACTCCGTTTGCATATGGCAACTCCACTATGCAGTAACTCTCAATTCCATGCACAGCCAAGGAAGCAGCTCCCAGCGGTCTGGCTGCACCAAAGCCGCCATCAGAATGACCTCACTACCGACTCCAGTGGATACTTTTAAGTCCTTCACCTTATCTGACTTTTCCGTAGCCTTTTATTCCACAAATACTGACAGAGTACCTACTGTGTGCCAAGCACTGTCCCAGGTGCAGGAGGTACAGAAGTGAACAAACAGCCTCGCTTCCCTTCTTGAAACAGTCATTTCCTCCCTAAAACACCCCCTATCCCCTTGATATCTAGGCTTCCAAATGCTCCACTTTTTTCACTTACATGTATGACTCACTTTGCTCTTCTTGATAAATTTCCCTGACTCTGCAGGTCCTTTAAATGGAGGTATTCCTCGTGCTTGGCCCCCAACCCTCCTCCTTCACATATACTTCATGCTCTTCCCTAACCTACGTCAGTCACGGAGTGAGAATGAAGTAGACGGCTTGAAAAACAGAACACCCCCAATAAATAGTATCATCACACTGCATTCTGCCTATTTTTCTGACATGTGTGTTAGAGCACAAGCTTTCTAAGGGTTTCGTATAATATCTTGAGTCCCTAGTGCCTTGCCTCAGACATAGTAGGCATTCAAGAAATATTTGTTGAATGAATGCAGGAGTGAAGTGCCATGTTGGTTTATAAGCCAATCCCTGGCAAACTGGATGTGAAGGTCTCCCTGACCAGACCACTAGTATGTGACATGATCATTCTGAGATTCTAAACCTGCAAAGGGAAGAAGTGAATCAAGAGGCAGGACAAGAAGAAGATAAGGCAACCACAAGGTCAAGTCTGAATCAACCCAGCTCCTTTCCCCAATTATATGATCAGACTGGTTTAATAAAGAAGGATCCTTTCCCATGTGTGGGTGAGTGATTTAGGGAAATCTGATTGCTCCTTCATACAACCTGCCGAGCAAGACACTTCTCCAAATTAAAACTCCGTGGTTTCTAATGAGAGAATCTGAAGAACTGCAGATTTAACCTCTCAACACACGTTGTTTTTCTCATCCACACTAATCCACATTTCCCTTTCTTAGACACCTCTGGTTCTGTCCTAGACTAACATCAAGACATCAGGAGCACCTCCTAATTAAGAGACAGAGGCTCTACTATAACGAACATACTCCGTATAACCCTAAATGACAGCATTACAAACAAATGTATGGAGTTAGCTCTACTTTAGAAGGCATAAAAAGAAACACTTTACTTACCGATAGGCAAAATGCGGCAAAGGGTACGGCAGGAAGGGTCTGTGAGCCACAGCAAAGACATACTGCACCAGGTCAAAAAGGACGTACTGACTGGGCCTACAAAAAGAAAACTTACAGTTCTCCAAATTATTGGCTCCTTACAGATTTTCTTTTCAAATTTAACAAAATAACATTTTCCTTATGAAAGAGGAAACACATATGCACTGCAGTAAATACAGACTGGCACAAAGAAAACTCACCCATAATCCCATCAAAAAAAAAGTTAATATATTTAATGTAGCCTTCTCATCCCCTTACATATACACATTTTTTTGCTTTTATAAATGTAAGATTACATAGGTCATCCTATTCTGTAATGTCTTTCATTTAACATTAAATCCCAATCACCTTTCTATGTCACTCAATATTCTAGCGCATATTTAATGATCACATAAATTGCACTGCATGTAATCATAACTATTTGATAAATTCCCAAATTGGGGGATATGGAAGCTATTAAAATATATTTTTCCTTTATAAGATAATGCTTTAATGAACATTCTTACAGTAAACATTTATACTTATCCATAATTATGTATTTATAATGTATTCTAGAAGTGGAACTGGCTCAGAGTATGCTTAGAAATTTTAAGGCTTTTATTGAATACTTCCATACTGCCTTCCAAAAAGGTCCTATCAATTCACATAAAATGCTAGCAGCCCCCTCGCCAAAAATGAGTTTAGTCATAAAACTGTGCCAATCTGCTGGGTAAAAAAGGTACCCCAACATTCTAATTTGCATTACTTTAATGATAGAGATTTATTTATTTTTCTTTATACAGTTTTACCTACTACCTACATACACTTCTTTCTTTTCTCTCTTTCCTCCTGAAGTCCCGTCTATAAAGAATGATTTGTAAGAATTCTTTATATATACATATATATGTGTGTGTGTGTGTGTATATGTATTTAGAGAGAGAGAGAGAGAGAGAATAAGAGAGTGAGAGAGAAAGCGCGCATGCATGAGGAGGAGAGGGAGAGGCAGACTCCCCACCAAGCAGGGAGACTGATGTGGGGCTCAATCCCAGGACCCCGGGACCACAACCGAAAGCAGACACTCAACCGACTTGAGCTGAAAGCAGATGCTCAACCGACTGAGCCACCCAGGTGCCCCAGAATTCTTTATATTTTAATGATATAGTTGGAAATATTTTTTACTGTTTGTATTTCACTTTTTAATGTTTAACTGTTTTGTGGCATACACAAGTTTAAACATTTCACTTAAGCAAAAGTTCGGATTTATTTTATGGTTTGATTTTATATTTAGAAAATCCCTCTACAGTAACCAGTGACATAAATTCCCACATATTTTTTCTTTTTATTTTAAAGGATTTTATTTATTTATTTGAGAGAGAGCACGAGAGGGGGAGGGTCAGAGGGAGAAGCAGACTCCCCGCTGGTTGGGGAGCCTGATGTGGGGCTCGATCTGGGACTCCGGGATCATGACCTGAGCCGAAGCAGATGCTTAACCAACTTGAGCCACCCAGGCGCACCCTGACTTATTTTTTCTAATGCTTTGGGGTTCTTTAATCCATAACATACTTTCCTTCTGCAAAGTATTTTTGTATTGATATAAGGTAAAGGTATAAGACTATTTACTGAATCATCTATCCTGTCCCCATATTTTGAAATGTCACATACTGTGTTCACTTCAGCAGCACATATACTAAAATTGAAATGTCACATACTATATATTCTTACATATATTTGAGACTGCTTCTGGACTTTCTATCCCACAGATCTGAATAATTTTGTACTGGTACAACCTAGCTTTAGTAATTATTATTGCTTATAATACATTTTAATATCTCTTCTCCCGTTTGCCTAGTCCCCTTTGCCTCAGAAAGCCTGTGAGAGCTCAAGAGTTGAATGAACATAATTCAGTGAGAAACGCCTCATTCTGACATTTTAACAAACAAAAACAAAAAACGTGAAAATGTCAGCGAGGGGAACTACCAGACAAAGGCCTCAAGTAGCTTCCTTCAAGTTCCAGAAGGATGTGTAAGGATCACTGCAGGGCATACAAGCTATGCCAAAGAACAATTTGTAATCTTCACAATGACAAGCAATACTGGTATCATGGGTAAACTAATTATATGTAATATACTTGCTCTTCAGCTGCTCTGAAGCACTTTGTGTTCCATTAACTGTGACTCAAGGACCGGTTTAAGTGCCTCTGCTCACAGAGAAAGGCACACTGAAGCCTGTGTCTTTCCCAGCTTAGGTTTCATGGTTCAGCATCGTAGTCATTCCTTTGCAAATAGCCTCAGCAAAACCTTGTCCCCCAGCCACCTCTCCACTGTACTAGCGTAGCCAAGTCCCTCCTCTGGCTCATGCAAGTATCTGCCTTCTTTGTGCCAGAACCCCAGCAAGACAGAGCTGGAGAGAAAATACAACTGGGCTACCTGGCCTCACCTATATTTCTGATCACTAACTTCAAATGGAAGACTCCGTTCTGCTTTGCTACCCTACTATGCTCTCCCAAGAGGTGTTCTTCTGTGCTCCCAGGGAATACTTCCTATCTTCTCCTCGGTCCTCAAGGTTTCCATATACCTCTCTGACCCACCCCACCCTGCCTTTTAGCTGATGATCTCCCCACTCGTCATCATTTTCTTAATGGTGCCTTGTGAAGTACGGAAGTTTTCCATTTTGGCAGTGTCTAATTTATCAGTTTTTCCTTTTATGAAGTATGCTGTTGATATCACATCTAAAAAAATCTCTGCCTGGGGCACCTGGTGGCTCAGACAGGTAAGCGTCCAACTCATGGTTTTGGTTCTGGTCATGTCTCCAGTTGTGAGATCAAGCCCCGTGTCCAACTCCACACTCAATGCCAAGTCTGCTTGAGAGTCTTCCACCCTCCCTCTCCCTCCCCCTCTGCTCCTCCCCCCACTCACACTCCCTCTAAAATAAATAAATAAATAAATAAATAAATAAATATCTTAAAAAAATAAAAAATCTCTGCTTAGCCCAAGGTCTAGAAGATTATTTTTCTTCCAAAGTTTTATAGTGTTAACTCTTACATTTAGGTCTCTAATATGTTTTGAGTTAATATTTTCATGTATTGTGTGAAGTTAAGGGCGTATGTTCAATTTTTTGCATGTGGATTTCCCAGGACCGTTTGTGGAAAAGATTATTCTTTCCCCATGAAGTGTCACAGCACTTTTGTCAAAAATCAATCATCCATAAACAGAAAGGTTGATTTCTAGACTATCAATTCTGTTTAATTCATCTATATTCTATTCTAATGCCAGTATCACAGTCTTTATAACTGTGGTTTTAGAGTACATTTTGGAATTAGGAAATTTAAGTGCTCCAACTTTAGTCTTGTCAAAATGGTTTTGGCTATTGTGGATCTTTGCATTTCCCTATAAATTTAGAATTAATCTGTCAATTTTTGCAAAAAAAACAAAAAACCTGCTGGACTACAGATAGGATTGGGTTGCATAAATAGATGAATTTGTGGAAAACTGCCATTTTAACAATATTGGCTCTTTCAGTCCATGACCAGGAGATGTCTGTTTACTTAACTCTTCTTTAATTTCCCTCAGCAGTGTTCTGCAAGTTTCTAGATACAGGTCTTGTATTTGTTAAATTTATACCTAAGTACTGTATTCTTTTGATGCTATTGTGAATAAAATTATTTTCTTAATTTTATTTTCAGATTGTTCATTTGCGAATATATGGAAACTGAGTTTTATATACCGATCCTGTACCTGTGACCTTGTTGACTTTATTAGTTCTCATAGTTTTATGTACATGTGTGTCTATCAAGAGATATTTAATGAATGAATGATAGAATGGACCAACATCCTATAGTTAATAACTATGAAAAAACTAGAAGCAAAATTAAGGTCTTATGCTTTTGCCTTCACCTCAAAGTGTCTGAGAAATAAGCAAAGTTTTCCCCTGGGCTAAAGAGTCAAAAAGAGAAACGCAGGTGCCTATCTAGAGTTCGCACACACAAAATGGGTACACTGCCATGCCTAGCACTTCCTTTCCCACCAACATGCCAAACAAGTATGGCGCACTGCAGCTCAGCAAAGAGACTGGAAGGGGCTGGGCAAAGGTAAAGAGGGAAATGGCTAACTCCTCCCAGAGTTATTTCCAGCAAGTAGTAAGCAAAATCTGTAAAGCCATTTCTATTCTTCTTTTCTTCAGAATCCTAGTGTAACTACCATTTGACTAGAGTCAGAAGTCTTTGAGTCTAGTGATTTATGGACCCGGAGCTGAACACAATTTTTGTGACTAATTCTCCTGGAGTATATAACTCTGTGCTAACACAGTGAACTAGGAACTCAAGAGAGGGGCACATATCTTGCAGCCGCTAGATACAGAAACACAATATGATTTTTTACACTGACAAAAATTTTACTTAAACTAAGCCTATAACAATAGTGAAAAACATAACAATGTATGAATTCATAATCCTGGGAATATATACTATGTTTCCTGGCTTAAAAAGAAAAGTGTCTTTTCTCTGGAAGCAAATATTTCTTAGGAATTAAGCTATCACTTAGTTGTTCAATCAGATTCTCACCTTCCATGGAACATCAGGTGTCATTAGTTTTGCTTCATAGAATGACAGGGTTCTAGGCCAATTATTAGGTGATTTGGTACCTATCAATCTGGTGGACTGAGTCTTAATTTCTTCATTTTAGTTAAGTCAGAAAAAAGGTCCTAAATCCAGCTGTGACAGGATTTAATAAAATCAGGTAAGTCATACAGCTTAACTGTGCCCCATCTGTCCTAAGAGCAAAGAGAGCATATTATAAATGATCAGTCTTGTACAGCACAAGCAACTGTACCCTAAACCATCCATCTCCAACCTTTTGGGGGCATTGCAATACTCTATCAAAAGCAATTTAATTTTGCAACTGTACTTATTCCCTAAAAGTATTCTGGTTGTGTTTCTGAATCTATAGTAACATTCTTTATATGTTAAAACATCACTGGAGTAGTACAAAAGCATCCTTGGTGATCACTGGACTAAGTATATGTAATAGTCTAGGGCAATTGGTTCTCTCAGACTTTGGTGACAGAAAAATCACTTATTAAAGCAGATTCCCAGTTCACTCAAAATTCTGATTTAATAGAACCGTTCAGGAGATTCTGACAATAGCGGCCTTTGGACAGCTCTTTGAGACACACTGACCTCAGGGCTAAGGGAATAAAATTTCTGGAATAAGTACAGTTGAAGAAAAACACTAAAAATGCAACAAATCTGTAGTGACATGTTTAAAAGTTATTGTTCTTGTAAATCATTACAATTTGTTCATTTTAACAGGTAGCACAATTTTAAAGTCAAACTCTAGTCACCTACCCAACGAAGGCAAAAGATTTCCCTCTGGAATCTGGATCCTTAATTGCATTAACAATTCCTTTTGATACATCTACAACCTGTAAGAAATCATAACACGTGTTTAAATAATTGTTGAAAGAGAAAAACAGAGGGATGGGGAGATGGAGGGTGAGAGGGAGGGAGGGAGGAAGGAAAGCAGGCCACATCAATCACAACCAAAAAATAAAAAAAATTTTAAAAATAAGTTCAAATAATGGCATTGTCCTTTTTTTTTTTTTTAAGATTTTATTTATTTATTTGACATAGAGAGAGAGAGAGAACAAGTAGGCAGAGAGGCAGGCAGAGGGAGAGGGAGAAGCAGGCTCCCTGCTGAGCAGGGAGCCCGATGCGAGGCTCGATCTCAGGACCCTGGGATCATGACCTGAGCCGAAGGCAGTCGCTTAACTGGCTGAGCCACCCAGGTGCTCCCTGGCATTGTCCTTTTTGAGAAAGCTCCTTAAAGAACCCACTCCTCAAGGGCTCAAATGGTCTACGTATTGGAAGGTTCGCCTAAATATTTTTTCTAGTCAGAACATGTTCACACTCAGACAGCTGCTGAGGCCTTCTGATTGGACTCTGCTCACTATCTCTGCAATCTCACCCCTTATCATTCGTCCTAACGCTGTTACCATGCCGCACAAATTAGTAGGCGGAATCCTATGGAACTGCCAATATCCTACCATTTTGACTTTCCCAAATAATAATCTTATATGATTTCAGACCCCATGGTTTTCAATCGGGGGTGATTTTGGCTTCTCCTGGAAGGCCCTTTTGGCAAAATGCCTGGAGAGGTTTGTAGTTGTCACAACTGGGGAGGTAGTGCTACTGCCATCTGGTGGCCGGCGGCCAGGACTGCTGCTGAACAGTCTACTGTAACAGCCCCTCCAACAAAGAATTATCCGGCCCAAAATGTCAATAGTGCCGCAGGTGAGAAACCCTGTTTTCAACATAATATGGAACCCAACATGCTCTTACCTCTGGACCCCTGTACACACTGTTCCTTCTGCTTGGAATGCTCTTCCCCAAACACCTTCATCTGACTTGCTGCTAGCCATCTTTAAGGTCTTACCTTCAATGCCGTTTCCTGTGGGAAGCTATCCCTGAACCTCAAGCCTGGATTCAGTGTCCCTCTGCTGTATTACATAAATCCTCTCCCTATCACAGCACTTACCACACTGCATGACAACTGCTTTGCTAGCCTGCCTCTGACTGAGGCCAACGTGAGGAGAGCAATCTGTGTCTAGTTCATATCTCTATATTCCCAGTGATGTGTACAGTGTGCCTAGCACATTCAATCTATTTTTCTTAAGTGAGCAAACAAGTGAACACACAGAGAATACATGTACCTCTTAGGTAAACTGAGAGGCAAGCAGTTGGAGCAAGTTGAAAAGAAAAAATGATGGAGTTACAGGATTAGGATAAAACCAGAAAACTGATCACCTGCCTCTGAATCCGCCAAAGCCCCTTCATCCGGGGTACTTACGTATACTGGTTGCTTCACTGTCTTCTTGCCCAAGGAAATAAGAGGTACACCACCAAACCAGCGAGTATCTGACAGAAGAAAGAGAAGTATGCTTTAGAAGGCCTCGACTACTAGAAGCCTCACCAATCTCCATATGCTCCAGGTTAGCAGAATCATTTTGCATAACTGAAATAATGGAATAAATGTAGCTGACATTGAGGAAGCTAATGGGCAGCCACTTGTTTGTCAGATAACAAACACGGAAAGTAAAAAGGCCAAATTTTTAAGGACGTGGAGAGCAAGGGAAAATGGTCAAATGGCTTGGCCACTTGGTGCATGGCCACTCCCAAGATGGGAAAATCACTGCACCCCATTCTAAGGAGGAACATAGGAATCAGTAGATCAGCAACACAACATGGGTAACTCAGAAAAGACCACTCTGGTAAAAAATGGAAATTTAGGATATGATGAATGCATTACCACAAATATGTGGGAAATGAAAAGATTATTTAATATATGGTGCTGAGACAATCATTTTACTAAAATGAGAAAAAAAGAGAGGAAGGGAGGGAGAAAAGGCTCATATCTCACCATAAACCAAAGCAAATCCCAAGTGGATTGAATGTAAAGGTTAAAAAAAAAGCCTTACAAAAAAACTTTTAAAGTAGACATTATTTATAAGAGCATCAAAAAGAATAAAGCACTCAGGAATAAATGTAACCAAATTGGCTAAAGACTTGCACACTGAAAACTGTAAAACACTGCAGAAATAAAACTTTTTAACGATTTATTTATTTGAGAGAGAGTAAGAAAGAGAGTGGGGAGAGAGGCAGAGAGAGAGGGGGAGAGAGAATGTCAAGCAGACTGCAAGCTGAGGGCAGAGCCTGACGTGGGCTTTATCACACGACCCTGAGATCATAACCTGAGGCAAAACCAAGAGTTGGATGCTTAACCAACTGAGCCACCCAGGCGCCCCACTGAAAGAAATTTATTTAATAAGCCACAAATAAATAGAAATACATCTCATGTTCATGGTGGAAGACAACACTGTTAATATGTCAAACCACCCAAAGAAATCTACCGGTAATGCAATCCCTATCAAAATCCCAATGGTATATTCTGCAGAAGTATAGAAAGCTCCATCTTAAAATTCATATGGAATCTTCAGGGACCCTAAATAGCCAAAACCATTTTGAGAAAGAAAAACAAAGTTAGATCATATGGGAGATTTCAAAACTTACTACAAAGCTACAGTAATCCAGATCCAAACTGTGGCATAAAGATAGACATATAAACCAGTGGAATAGAATAGAGAGAAATAACTTTTGTATGTATGGTTAAATGATTTTTTTGACATAGTGCCGAGACCATTCAATGGGGAAATGACAGTGTTTTCAATGACATCAGTTTCAATGATGCTGGGAGAACTGAATATCCATATATAAAAGAATAAAGTTGGACCTCTACCTTACACCATATACAAAAATTAACTCAAAATGGATCAAAGACTTAAACATAACAGCTACAACTACAAAATCCTTATAAGAAAATATGGGGGAAAGTTTCATGACACTGGATTTAGCAATGATTTCTTGGCTATGATACTAAAACATAGGAAACACAAGTAAAAACAGATAAGAAATGAATTTGGGGAAGGGAGGGAAGACAGTGACATAATTCAGTCCAAATCAGATGATAAATTTTATTTTATTTTAATTAATTAGTTAATTAATTTAGTAGGCTCCATGCCCAGTGCAGAGCCCAACATGGGGCCTGAATTCACAACTCTGAGATCAAGACCTGAGCTGAGATCAAGAGTCAGAAGCTTAACCAACTGAGCCACCCAGGCACCTCAGTAAATTTTATATTATATGTTTTTTACCACAATTTTTTTTAAATTGGAAATTAATACAGAATATGAAAAGACATGAGCAATCAGAGTGAAAAAACACAGGATAAAAATATCTAAATTGGATAAATGAACTGTGGTCTATACATACAATGGAATATCATTCAGTTATAAAAAAGAAATGAGCTATCAGCCATTGAAAGACATGAAGGAAGCTTAAATGCAGAGGCTAAGTGAAGGAAGCCAATCTGAAAAGGCGACATAGCATATTATTCCAACTATATGATATTCTAGAAAAAGCAACTA
Source organism: Leptonychotes weddellii (assembly GCF_054177405.1). Classification (NCBI taxonomy): domain Eukaryota; kingdom Metazoa; phylum Chordata; class Mammalia; order Carnivora; family Phocidae; genus Leptonychotes; species Leptonychotes weddellii. Next base: position 70,824,862 of record NC_138373.1, on the reverse strand, counting down.
TGGAGACAGAAAAAGATGAGTGGTTGTCAGGTATTAGGCGTGTGGGTAGCAGGGTAAGGAGGGAAGGATAAGAAGGTCGAGCACAGGAGATTTTTAAGGCAATGGAACTATTCTCTATGATAATCTAATGGTAGGTAGATGTCATTATACATTTGTCGAAATCCACAGAATGTACAACATAAAGAATGAATCCTAATGCAAATTATGGACTTAAGTTAATAATAATGTATCAATATTGGCTCATCAATTTAACAAATGTACCACACTAATGCCAGGTGTTAATAATAGAGAAAAGTGGGTGCCTGGGTGGCTCAGTCGGCTAAGCATCTGCCTTCGGCTCAGGACATGATCTTGGAATCCTGGGATCGAGCCCACGTTGGGCTCCATGCTCAGCAGGGAGTCTGCTTCTCCTCCCTCTGCTGCTCTCCCTGCTTGTGGTCTCTGTCAAATAAATAAATAAAATCTTAAAAAAAAAATAATAGACAAAAGTGTTGTGGGCAGAGATCGAGGGTTTAAAGGGTATGTGAGAACTCTGTGCTTTCCATCCAACTTTTCTGTAAACCTAAAACTACTGTAAAAAAATAAAGTCTATTAATTTTAAAACAATTTAAGTAAATATGCCAGCAACAAAAAATAACAGTAAATATGACAAAAATGTTATAATATGTAGTCTAAATCAGTAAGAAAAACATCTCTCAAAAAAACAAATACACATAGGCAAAGGACGTATAAAGAAAACTGGAAGAAAAAATATGAATAGCTAACAAGGAGAAACAGGAAGCAACTGATAAAACTGTACCCCACCAACCATCCTAGGACTTCCTAGGAGGGTCAGAATCCTCTCCTAATACATAAGTGAATAAATTGAGAGGTAACTGGTAATTTGATAGAATCGGAAACTAAAGCTGGGTTCTTATCACAGACTTTAAAAATGTATTCTCCCTTCCCACCCCCACAAATGTACAGGGAAGTCACTTTTTTTACCTGTAAAATCTAAAAATCTCATCACTTAGTCAAGGAGACTGATTTCTTCTGCCAAGACAAGTCTAATTATTAAGCAAACAAAGCCTGAGAGCAAGCATAACACGATGCCCAGCCCATGAAAGCAGTTTACATACCAGTTTAACAAAGGCCAAATTCCTATTTATTAGTCCCTAATCCCATTCCACAGAAATTGCTATTAACAAGGAAGACTGACATGACCTTAGGATCATGAGGTTGAGCCCCGTGTCGGGCTCTGCATTCAGTGAGGAGTCTGCTTGAGATTCTCTCTCTCCCTCTGCCCTCCCCCTGCTCGCGCACTCTCTCTCTCTAAAATAAATAAATAAAATCTTTAAAAAACAAACAAACAAGAAATACTGATTACATGCACCTGACAAACTACGATGCTGCCTCTTTGTCTTTCAAAATCAACATCCAAGGGACTTGGCAATCAGACTGAAAGTGAGAAAGTAGTTACGAGGGGCTTCATGTGAAAAATAGAAGTAAGGCCAATATTTAAGCACTGACTACGGGCTACTTCATTTCAGTAACACGCCACTCTTGAGACAGACATTTTCATCTCCATTTCAATATACAAGGAAGCTGCCCCTCGTACACCTGCCACAGTCACAGAGCTAGTCAGTCTCTGTCTCCCAAGGCTGCACTCTTCCCGTGAATCTAAGGTGCTTCTTTTCTTAGACAGTAATGAAGACCACACTAGGCACATTGAACCTTTGGGGAGAAAAAGGCAACTGGGGAAGAGAAAATATACCTCAGTCTGTCGAGTCAGAGAACCCTGTTAGCTTGCACTTAACTTCAACCTGGTTAACCGGTATCCTCTTTTCTACTACTAAGAATACAAGAGAGAATACATACTTGCAAAATGATTGAGGAATCTATCCTCTCTTCCAAAGATGTCCGATGGCTTTATGATGATGGCTTCCGGAAATGCATCTCTCACTTCCTTCTCTCCAACAGCCTAAACAACCAACCAAACAAAAAATAGAGCTCAGAGATGAGTGAACAGAGCTTGCGTTCCTTCCACTATCAGGACGTTACTTATATTTCAAAGGTCAGTTTCTCCAGATTAAGGCAGGATTCATAAAAGTCAGTTACATAGAATTTTTTTTTAAATAACATACAAAAGTGCCCTGCCTCTAATGGCTCTTTTTGGGTTTCTTCCTATACTTATCCTGGGGAAGCTTACGCAGAAGAAAGGAGAAAACTCAGAGTAGAATTTTTCCAGCCTCCATTTTTCTTTCTAACCATAGGTTCTCTAGATGGTGTCACCAATCTAGCAGGCTGCCAGACAAAGGAGAGTGTGGTCGGAGGCCATGATATGGAAGTGGCAGCACACATACCTACCCAGAGTGGGGACAGGCCAGGAACCTTCCTAACCTCAACACCCTCGCTTGTTTCCATCTACCTCCTAGACGAGGCCTCTTTCCGTGCAAGTATCAGCACCTTATCCAGCCTTCCTCCCCACCTGCACAGCCACTGCGAGTGACATACATGTCCAGGTGGACTTGAACCTCTGTTTCTTCAGCTTCTCAACTCCAGTGATCTCCTCTTTTCTCCACTTCTGCCCCCTTCAACTCATTCAGGCCATGGACCATATCAACAACTGTGATTACCCTTCTTCTGAAATACTACATGAAGACATCCTGTTCTCAGATGGCAATCTCCCATACTTCCAGCTGCTGCTTCTTCATCACCTGTTCCTGGGATGTCTGGTCATCACCTTCTCAGGAGCGCTAGTCCTCTGATGCTGCTTTCCTCCACATCAAGTCCTCCTAACTTACCTCAGACTAGATTCCATGGCCCAACTTGTCAATCAGTCTCTTACCAATACTGTAAACTATCTCATCCCTTTGTCTTTACTCCTCCACCCACCAGGCAAAATCCCAATTCTGAAACAACCCCATTAGCTTCCTTCTTTGAGCCATGCACTCCCACTGTCTTCAGAGCTAGAGGAAAATAAATACATAAAAATCATAAATTGGACAACTCAATAGCAAAAAAAAAAAAAGTCCCAATTTGATCAAAAAATGGGCAGAAGATCTGAATAGTCATTTTTTCCAAAGAAGACACACAGATGACCAACAGGTACATGAAAAGGTGCCCAAAATCACTAATCATCAGGGAAATGCAAATCAAAACCACAATGAGATATCACCTCCCACCTATTAGCATGGCAATTATCAAAAAGACAAGAAATAACAAATGTTAGTGAGGATGTGGAGAAAAGGGAACCCCTGTGCACTGTTGGTGGGAATGTAAATTGGTGTAGCCACTATGGAAAACAGTATGAGGGTTCCCCAGAAACTTAAAAATATAACTACCATATGATCCAGCAATTCCACTTCTGCTAACATGTCCAAAGGAAATAAAAACACTAACTTGAGAAGATATCTGCATCCCCATATTCAGTGCAGCACTATTTACAATCACCATGATATGGAAGCAATCTAAGTGTCCATCAGGAGATGAAGGGTTAAAGATGTCATAAATACACACACACACACAATGCAATTAAAAAAGAAGGAAATCTTGCCATTTGCAACAACATGGATGGACCCTGAAGGCATTATGCTAAGCAAAGTATTCAGACAGAGAAAGACAAATACCATAGATCTCACTTATAAATGGAATAAAAAAAAAAAACAAAAGCAAACAAAAACCCCAGCAAACTCATAGATACAGAGAACAGATGGCCAGAGGCAGGGGTAAAGGGGATCAAAAGGAACAAACTTCTAGTTATAAAATAAATAAGTCTCAGGATGTAACATACAGCATGGCGACTACAGGTAATTTGAAAGTTGCTAATAAAAGAGTAGATCATAAAAGTTCTCATCACAAGGGGCGCCTGGGTGGTTCAGTCGGTTAAGCGTCGGACTGTTGATTTCAGCTCAGGTCATGATCTCAGGGTCATGGGATCAAGCCCCATGTTGGGCTCTGTGCTCAGCAGGGAGGCTGCTTGTCCCTCTCCCTCTGTTCCTCCTCCCGCTCATGTTCTCTCTCTCTCTTTCTCAAATAAATAAATAAAATCTTAAAAAAACAAAAAGTTCTCATCACAAAAAAAAAAAATCTTTATTTGTGGTGATGTTAACCAGACTTATTGTGGAGATCACTTCACAATATATACATATGTCAAATCATTACATTATACACCTGAAACTAATATAATGTATGTCAATTACACCTGAATTCAAAAAATCATAAATTGCTGCCACTTATATACTCATGTCATAAATTTTAACTGGGACTTCAACATAACCCAAGTACTGTTTTCTTCTAATTAGCTGTTCTCTCCTATGACAATTTCAAACATTCTCTATTCTATTCAAATTCCTCCCTTACTATGCTTTCTTCCAATAAATGACTTCACCTTCTCATTCAAAGAGAAGATATGGCAGCAAACAAAAACCACCTCAAGTTCCCACCAGAAAATCCACAACTCTCCTCCTTTCTTATCTTCCCTGCTCCAGGACTCACTTCCATTCACTTTCTCAGGAACCTGCCCAACTGACTCTCTCCTTTATCCTCAGTCTCACTCTTTACCAGCACCTTCTCACCAGCACTTACACAATGTCAAGATCTTCCACCTTAAAAGAAAAACGATTCTCAACTCCACGTGCCCCTTCAGCTTCTTGCCCCATCCCTCTTCTTACCAAACCACTTAAAAATGCCACCTGCTCTTACTGTCCCCACTGCCTCAGCTCCTGCTCACTCTTTGTTCACCTGTGCTCTAGATTCTGCCCCAACACTTGCACCCAAACCATTCTTAATCAGATCAAAAATGACCTCCATCCATATTGGTAGATCCAAGGTGACTTTCCAGTTCTCACCTCACTCAGCTTCTCATTGGCATTCATAAGCAACTACTCCCCCCTTGCGACACTGTCTTCCCTTGGCTTCCATGACCTTATACTCTCCTGGTTTCCCTTCTACCTCACCATGTCCACTCCTTCTCAGTCTTTGTTTGTTTGGGTTTTTGCAGGTGCCTCCTTGTCTACCAGAGCACTAATCATTGGTATTCCTCTGAGCCCTGTCCAAAGTTCACTCAATCTACGCTTCCTCACTAGGCAACCTTATTCCCAAACATTGCTTCAATTAACCGGTTTTATTTTTTTTTTAAGATTTTATTTATTTATTTGGGGGAGAGAGAGAAAGAGAGAGAGAGCATGAGCCAGGGGGAGGGGCAGATGGAGAAGCAGGCTCCCCACTGAGCAGGAACCCTAGGATCATGACCCGAGCTGAAGGCAGACGCCCAACTGACTGAGCCACCCAGGCACCCCTAATTAACTGGTTTTGTATCTTCAAACCAGACCTCACTTCTGAGCTCCAGGATCATAAACCCCATTCACCATTGTACTTGGATGATTGACAGACACCTGAAATGCAACCTGAGTCCAAAACTGGATCATCCTCTTCCTTCTCTGTAAATACTATTTTTCTATCTTTGCTGTGCTTTAAGATTACCTAGGGATAGTTAAAAATATCGATGCCCAAGTTCTATCCCCAGAGATTCTACTTTCATTGGTCAGGGTGCAGGATTTTTCAAAGTTCCTAGTGCTTCTAATGGGCAGCTAAGGCTAAGAACCACTGCCCGAAAGCCTTGTCCTTCTCAAGTGTTTCTTCCCTTATTCACCAGCACTACCATCTACCTCGTGGTGTACACCACAGGGCTGGACATCTCTGAGTCTTCTCGCACCACTGACTCCAGCCCCAACCCTGGCCCTTCCAAACAAGCATGGATTCAGACGATTCTGTGAATGCCAGATGCAGGTAGGCAGAGAGTGCATATGCTCATTCTCCCTCATCCATGCGGTATAAAAATGCTGAGGCTTCAATGTGCTGCCAGCCAGTTCCATGACTATGAGAAACAGCTTACACAAAAAGAAGGAGCTGAAAGAATCACAGAGAAACCAAGCTGAAACTCTGATGAACCTTGGCACCAGTGTGGCTAAGTTTCCTTATTGCTGGATTTTTCAGATTACAGGGGCCTATAAACTCCCTTTATATTGAACCAGCTTACACTGAATTTTCAGATGCTAGCAATTAAATGCTCTGAACTGATAAGACAGATGCCCTCTCTACCCCCATTATATGCTCCTACAGCACAGCTCCCTACTTTGCAACACCAGGCACAAGTGGAATTATTTTCCTCAATAGATTAGAAACTAGATAGGAGCTAGGACTGTGTCTGTTTTATTTGCTACTGTATCCCCACCATCTAATACAATATACAGCACACTGTAGGTACTTAATAAATCATTTGTTCAATAAAAGAATGCAGTGGGTCAAAAAGCTGGAGTCCCTGGTAAAGAACTCTGCGGTCCTTACCAATGTGACCCAAAGCAGGCTCATGACAGCAGAAAACAAATGCTAAAGACAGCCCCAGACACTGCAATTCCTTTGAGTCCCTGATAATAAAGACATTTCAGGCTATAGAATGACCCCAAATCAGAATGGTCAATCCCTAGGTACAATCTGGATGACAATGTGGTTTCTGGAAGTATAAAAAGCCTAAATACTAGATTTCCTTGGCAAATATTTATCCCTGTCATCTTCAGCCTTTACATTACCCCTGTAAGAGTAGCATACGAACATACTAGGCACGAGGTTTGAGAAAAAAAGATGGTCTTTCAACCTGTAGGTGATACGGGTAGGACACTTTTGATAGAAATAACTCTACCTTTTATGAGGTTTACTATATAATCCTATTATGTCCCAAGCAACTTTCAGCATTTGAGAACAGGTATCCATCTCTGAAGCCCCTTACCATAGTTCCCTGCAAACAGAAAGCACTCAACCAAAATGTCAGAATACAACACACACATCACACACATCAATCTAATTCTGGATATGGAGAATTAGAAGCCCCTTTTATTTCTGGATATGTCAATGAGAAACCCTTCTCACTTAACTCATGTTTCAAAGGGGCCAAGAAACTCTGGGAACCACTTCCCAAGTCAACTTGTCACCTACCTTATTTCTCAGATATCTAGAAGAGCTTTTAATATCAGCATTCAGATGTGAAACATGAATGAGCTTTTCAACTCCAGCTTCCTTGGACACTTGAGCAATTGCACGGGGAATCTTCACAAAAATATCCTCAAAATCAAAGTTTCTGGAAGAAGGAAAAAAAAAGGGGGGGGGGGAATCAGTTAAGAACACCTGTTTAAGGATTCCAAAGCTTTCTGTGATAAGCTAGTTTTCATACTGTTGCTGGAATTCTTAATAGTTAAAACTTTTAAATGGCAACGATTTAACCCAAAGTCAAAATTAATATATATATGTATATTTTATATATATAAGTTTTACTGCTCATCATCATTACTGTACATAATTTAAACCTTACCATAAGTCATAAATCAGCACACATAATATTCTCTGTGCTCCAGGAATCCCAAGGCTGAGACCCTTTGAGAACATCTGGCTGCAGTGGCTGGGAAGGGAGGGGGGAAGTGTTGGGAGCTGAAAAGGGACCCACTTCTTATCCCCGGGCCTTTGTTTCCCCCAGGGGGAAAAAAAACTAAAAAAATCAGTCACCAGTTTAATCCAATAACATTAACATTACACAATAACATTAATGCTTACACTGTACAAGGCACTGTTATTAGTCACTATAGGAGATTTAAAGTTGAATGAGACTCTCCAAGTCACCAAAGAACTTAGAAATATGTGATGAGGCAGACATAGATTATCAAACTTTAATAAATGTTAAGAAAATGGTATGAACAAAATGTGCAACTATAAGATTAAAACACTATCTGTTGATAAACAACCTACACAAAGGCTAACAAGAACTGTTCAAACCAGTACTCATGTCATCTTTGATTAACAGTGTGAACACTGTTTACGCAAGAAAAACCAATGTTCAGCTTAATGAACAGTAGGATGGGCAAAATCGTCCTGCCTAACCCATCCCAGCTGGACGAATCCAAAACAGGATCAGCCATTATGAACCAACCGGTCATTCCGTCAAGCTGATGACACCAACCACACTGACATAATCCCTACCGGCTTTTTATGGGTAGCGCATCACATTGCTCACTTATACCAGACTTACTGCCAACTGAATCTCCTGAAAGGGGGTTTTTGGGTATGTAAACAGGTGTCCAATGCTTAATGATGGACTAACTAAAAATGTGACAACTACAATTCCTGACATTAGAAGGTACCCAGTGAATGTCTACTGAACCTTAAGATAGCATATGCAAAGAAAAAACAAGAGCCAAAGACTTACTTGGTTTCCCATTCTCGTCCAACAAGATTAATGACCACATTGCTGTGCTTCACTGCTCTTCGGATAGAATCTTTGTTCCTCCCGTCCCATTCCTATAAGAACAACAGCCAGTCAGATGCAAACATAAGGGCAAGTTTCAAAATAGGCCATCTGTTGTAGTCATAATATGGTACCATTTCATACAGGCTCCATTTATTACAAGAGAAATGGTCATGAGGTCTCAAATTCCCTCCTGATTTTCTGACTCTCCTGGAGACAAAAAGATCACAGTATATCTATTTTATTCAGGTAATGAAATGATAGAATTAGAAAAGACAATATTCATTTGTAGTGGGGCACATCCATTTCTGGCCACCCAACTGCCCCTTGCAAGTTTGTAAGGGAATCTGGCTACCAAATCTCCCTTCCTGAAATAGAGCCAAAGAGCCAAGGATCATTTGGGAGGAAAACTGACTTGCCCTTTTTGCAGCAACCAGCTACAGATTGAAGGTAGGAGGAGTATCTCTTAAAGGCTACCATTAAATTGGGAGCATTCATGACTATTTTCTTATCTCTCCTTAATGCTTTCCTCTTTATAAACCCAGATCTAGTCATTTCTTCTAGTCACTTCAGATCTAGTCACTTCAGACATTGAAAACAACACACAGGGAGGAGTGACCTGCCTAAAAGTGCAGGGTGAGCCAATGGCAGATTTCAGTGTAGAACTACATGTCTGAGTGATTCAGGCCTACAGTTAGGTTGACGATTCTTGTCCAAAATGGAGACCAGGGATTAAATTACCTCAAAGATACAGCATTTTCTATGTTAAAATGAAATTGGATTTTTTAAACATTTCGAAGGAAAATAATAAGTAGTAAGAAGTTCTTAGGGTCAAATGCTAAGGGGTATGTATGAGCGAAAGGAGAGTGAGTGAGAAAGGAACAATGGGGCAGGGGGAGTGACTGGGTGGGGCCCACTAACATACCTGTGCAATTTAGAAAGGGCTCCAGAAACCAGACTCAAGAGCAAAAGATGAAGCCCTCAAGAGGAGGAACTAGTTATAACTGATGCAGGAGAGGGGGTACAAGAGACATATAGAGTGACAGCTGGGGAGTCAGACAACTCCATTTGCCTTTTGTGAATGGTGTACAAAGTTATCTCTCCAACCTCTATGTAAAATTTGAAAATACAACCTATCTCAGGGGTTTGCTATGAAGATAAAGTAAGAGACATACAATCTGCAGCACAATGAGTGACACAGCTAATAAAAAAAAACAGTTCTTGGGGCACCTGGGTGGCTCAGTCGGTTAAGCGGCTGCCTTCGGCTCAGGTGACCGAAGGTCACTTTTTTAAAAAAAAAGCAGTTCTACACATAAAAAGCTAAAAAGACTTTTTTTTTTTTTTTAAGATGGCAAGAGTGGGAAAAAAAGAATCCAAGAAGTGGATTCCAAAACTCAGAGTGGAAGAGCTTGGGGTATATCTGCAGGAATGGCACAAGAGAAAAGCCTGGAGAGAAAGAATTAAAAGGAAACCAAATTCCCAGGGATAAGGCCCAGGGGGCACAATCAAGTTAGCAAACCAAGTGGTTGTTCAGACAGCAGTTTCCACCACAGACTAAAGCAGGGAAATCAGTACCTCACACTTAGTATGGTTCACCCTTCTCAAAAATAAACAACAATATAGTGAAGTCTTTCCGTTTTATCTTTCTCATACTTCCCCTTTTGTAAACATTATTATATTCAAGTAATATGCTTGGGGCGCCTGGGTGGCTCAGTTGGTTAAGCGTCCGACTCTTGAGTTAGGCTCAGGTCATGATCTCAAGGTCGTGGGATCAAGCCCCACGTTAGGCTCCATGCTGGGCACAGAGCCTGCTTAAGATTCTCTCTCCCTCTGCCCCTCCCCGCCTTCACGCTCGCTCTCTCTCTCTCTCAAAAAAAAAACGTTATATGTTTAGTCTCTGTATTCTCTATTAACACTGAGAGCTCCCTGTGGTCTTGTTCATCAAGACATGCTCAGAGTTTAGCTCAACGCCAGGCACTCTATAAATACCTGTGGAAAGAATGGAATATGTATCATATATCTCAATTCCAATGACTCCACATCTGCAAGCCAAAGTTTTCACCGATCATTCGTGAAATACTTTAATTTTGAGGATTGACAAAGTGACCAATAATCTCAAGTCACAAAGAAACAGGAAAAAAGCTAAGCTCCTCTAACTGTAAGACCAAGAAGATATTTGAGAATAAGATTTTAGAGAAGACGGCATCAGGGAAATCCAAATCAAAACCTCAATGAGATACCACCTCACACCAGTCAGAATGGCTAAAATTAACAAGTCAGGAAACGACAGATGTTGGTGGGGATGCGGAGAAAGGGGAACCCTCCTACACT
>NC_138373.1:70790257-70813759 GCF_054177405.1 Leptonychotes weddellii | reverse complement strand
GAGACGATGGACTCTGAAAAACAAACTGAGGGTTCTAGAGGGGAGGGGGGTGGGAGGATGGGTTAGCCTGGTGGTGGGTATTGAGGAGGGCACATTCTGCATGGAGCACTGGGTGTTATGCACAAACAATGAATCATGGAACACTACATCTAAAACTAATGATGTAATGTAGGGGATTAACATAAGAATAAAAAAAAAAGATTTTAGAGAAGAAAAACACTTTAGAAACAAGTAATTTCCAACATATTCTTAGCTTGTGAACATTCAGTAAGGAATAAATTAAAATGTTATTAAAAATAAGTAAAAATTTGGGCGCCTGGGTGGCTCAGTTGGTTAAGTGACTGCCTTCAGCTCAGGTCATGATCCTGGGATCCTGGGATCAGATCCCACATCGGGCTCCTCCTGCTCTGCGGGGAGCCTGCTTCTTCCTCTCTCTCTGCCTGCCACTCCCCCTGCTTGTGCTCTCTCTCTCTCAAATAAATAAATAAAATCTTAAAAAAAATAAGTAAAAATTTAAAAGAGATCACAAATAATCTGTATGAATATATCAGAGATCTTCAGAATGTTTACCAAATTATTTTTTGTTTTTATTTATTTTCTTAAAGATTTTATTTATTTGACAGAGAGAGACACAGCGAGAGAGGGAACACAAGCAGGGGGAGTGGGAGAGGGAGAAGCAGGCTTCCCGCTGAGCAGGGAGCCTGATGCGGGGCTCGATACCAGGACCCTGGGATCATGACCCAAGCCAAAGGCAGACGCTTAACGACTGAGCCACCCAGGCGCCCCCAAATTATTTTTTAAAAGGGGAAGTGTGTACATGGAAGAGCTCAACTTCATACAGAATGATAAAAGCAGGACAATTTAGCCAGAACAGGAGACCGAGCATCAAGGCCCAGAGTGTTTCTCAATAGGATAACTGTAGGCACTGGGGACAGTGTAACTCCTTGTGGAAACGGACTGCTCTGGGAGCTGTATGATATTTAGCATCCCTGGTCCCTAGCTAATAAACCAGTATGGTCTCCAGTCATTGTGGCAACCAAAAAGGCCCACACGTTTTTAATCACCCCCTTGAAGGGTCCCCCCCTACCCTGGTTCCCCACTGCCTCACCCCACTGGCAACTCTTGGCCAAAGGAAAAACCTGCAGATTATAGAATAGCAATAGGGAAGCACAACGAGCACTGTTCTAAATTCAGTCTGTGCCAAGGAAACCAAGTTATAAAACACCCTATTTGTGATTTTCACCATCTACAGAAGAACTGTCCAACAGAAATATAACATGAGGCACACAGGCAATTCTAAATTTTCCACCAGTCACATTTAAAAGAGTAAAAAGAAACAGGTGAAATTCATTTTAATAATATATTTTATTTAACCGAATATATCCAAAATATTATTTCAATATGTAGTAAGTGTAAAAAATTATTAATGATATATATCACTTTCTTTGTACTAAGTCTTTGAAATCTGGTGTGTATTTTATATGTACAGCATCTCTTAATTAAGATTAGCCACATTTCAAATGTTCCATGACCACACGTGGCTGGTGGCTACCATACTAGATGGCACGGGCCTACAGCAGGGGTCAGCAAACCATATCCCAAAGGCAAATCTAGCCTGTAGTCTAACTTTGTAAATAAAGTCTTTTTTTTAACATTTTTTTAAAGGATTTTTTTATTTATTCATTTAAGACACAGAGATACAGAGAGAGAGAGAGAGAGCATGAGCAGGGGGAGAGGCAGAGGGAGAGGGAGAAGCAGGCTCTCCGCTGAGCCAGGAGCCCGATGTGGGGCTCGATCCCAGGACCCTCGGATCATGACCTGAACCAAAGGCAGACGCCCAACCATCTGAGCCACCCAGGCGCCCCTGTAAATAAAGTTTTATTAGAACACAGCCACTTCCATTCATTTATGTATTATCTATAGCTGCTTTCAGGCTAGAAGGGCAGAAATGAGTAATCATGAAAAGACCCTGTGACCCACAAAAGCTAAAATATTTACTATCTGGCCCTTTACAGAAAATGTGTGTCAACTGCTGGGCAAGAGTTTAAAAGAAGGGGGTGAATGAAGGATGCCCTTGGTTCACTCTGGGATGAAACTGTTGCTTTATTACACTGTCTCTCTCTCCTAAAAATGTCCTCAGTAATTTACATCTGTCAACTCCAATAATCAGTCACACAGGCTCTTACCAGAAAGATAATCTGGCCCAGGTCACCCATGGGACGAAGGTGCATGGTGTCATATGGATCACACCGATAGGGTACGATCACCTGTGACCCCATACGTCCTAAAAAAGAATGGATTGAAACAAGGATCAACATTAACATAATATGGATATTTACTTTATAGGACAATGAATGATTTGGTAAATATTTAACTTCTAGTATGATAAATGAATGGATACCATGTTTAACAAAAAGCATATTTTGCTGTGCGAGAGATGCCGTAACTTTTCAGAGACCACATTCCTGTTTCTACAACCTATACAGAAAGCATGATAATGCTTCCTAATGAACAGCAGATCAGAATTACATAAACCCAAGATAAGAGTAATCTGTAACACTGTTAAATTGAAAGAAACATGGTTCATGGCTTCTCATTAGGCAACCCTAATAAATGGCACTGGGGCATACGGAACTTAAAGAACTACTTACCAAGATGGTTGACAACATATCGGCCCAGGAATCCTGTTGCTCCAAACACAGTGGCCACAATCCCACTGACTGAGGAACGCCCACCTTTGCCATGAGGTATGAGTGCATGATGAAGCTGGCGCTGGGGTGGGCCATGAAACACAGCTGTGGCTCTTGCAGTAATAGAAGAACCTTAAACAAAACCCCAGAGTATACAAAAATGGTAAATGTTAATATACATCTCTTCGTAGAAACTGGTATATATATATATATATATATATCTTGCAGTAATAGAAGAACCTTAAACAAAACCCCAGAGTATACAAAAATGGTAAATGTTAATATATATCTTTTCCTAGAAACTGGTAACATTATTTTGTTATCAGTACTTTCATATACTTAAGATGAATTTTTAAATCAAAAGTTGTAATTTAAGTGCCAACAGCAATAATAAACAAACTACCGCAACAAAGAATCCATGTGTCATAAGGAAATATATAAAAATTAGAAAATACAGTTGATCTTTCAATAACACTGGTTTGAACTGCATGGATCCACTTTTATGCAGATTTTTTCAATAAATACAGCACAATACTATATTTTCTCTTCATTATGATTTTCTTTAATAACATTTTTTCTCTCACTTTACTGTAAGAACACAGTATATAATACATACAGGTAAACATACAGAATATGTTAATCAACTATTTATGTTACCAGTAAGGCTTCTGGTCAATAGTAGGCTATCAACAGTTAAGTTTTAGGGGAACCAAAAATTACACATGAATTTTTGACTGCAGGGATGGGGGGGGGTCAGTGCCCCTAACTACTGTATTGTTCAAGAGTCAACTATAAACTTCCTGCCCTATGGGATACAATATACCTAGGAAGATAAATCACATTTAAAAAATTAAAGTTACATATTAAGAGAATATAAACCTCCACAATAAAAGGAACTGAGAGAATGCACAGGAAAAAAGCAATATAAGAGGAAGGATTCTTGGATAAAATGGATTTTGGGGGGGCGCTTCTTCCAGTTTTACTGAGAAATAATCAACATATATCACTGTGTAAGTTTAAGGTGTACAGCATGATGGTTTGATTTACATATATTATAAAATGATTACAACAGGTTCAGCTTATGTCCATCATCTCATAGAGATATAATAAAAAAGAAAAAAGAAAAAAAACAATTTTCTCCCAGTGATGAGAACTCTTAGCATTAACTACCCTAATGTTTTATCATTATCATTCGGCAGCATTAGCTATAGTCACCATGTTGTACATTACATCTCGAATACTTATTTATAACTGTAGGTTTGTACTTTTGACCACCTTCCTCCAATCCCCCTTCTGCAACCCTCTGCCTCTAGGAACCACAAGTCTGAGCTCTTTTTCTATGAGTTTGGGTCTCTTTTTAATCCCACATATAAGGGAGATCATACAAAGTTGAGATCATACGTATTCGTCTTTCTCTGACTTATTTCACTTAGCGTAATGCCTTCAGGGTCCATCCATGTTGCAGCAAATGGTCGGATTTCCTAGTTTTCTTTATGGGCAGATAATATTCCATCTTATATAAATACCACAACTTCTTTATCTGTTCAACCCTCGATGGACACTTAGGTTGTTTTCATGTCCCGGCTATTGTAAATAATGCTACAATAAACATGGGAGTGCAGGTACCTCTTTTGAGTTAGTATTTTCATTTCCTTTGAACATATTAGCAGAAGTGGAATTGCTGGATCACACAGTAGTTGTATTTTTAATTTTTTGAGGAACCTTCATGCTATTTTCCATAGTGGCCATTCCCTTTTCTCCACATCCTTGCTAACATTTGTTATCTCTTGTCTTTTTCATGATGGCGATTCTAATGTGTAAGGTGATATCTCATTGTGGTTTTAATTTGCATTTCCCTGATGACAAGTGATGTTAAGCACCTTCTCATGTACTGGTTGGCCTTTCACATATCCTCTTTGCCCATTTTTTAATTGGGTTATTGGTGGGGTTTTTGCTATTGAGCAATAAACTAGTTTGAGTAAGGCTGTAAAGAGGAACAACAGAAAGAATAGATTTCCGTGTGAAACATGTAAAACATATAACAATGTAGACGTGGGAATGAATAAGCCCAGTGCAGGGAACAGAAGATTTACCTGGAATAGACTCTGAAACTGATAACGAATGAAAAAATAAAGTTGATGATACATGCTGGAGGCAGAGGACTATTAGTAGAGAACATTTTTTTAAAAAAAGAGTACAGTTCAGACAATATAAAGCTACTGAAAATCATCAAAAGTAACGACAAAAGGAGTGTTTGAGAAAAAATTTTCTGACCTTTAGAAAGGTTAATTTGTCAAACCTCTCACTATTTACATCTCCACACTATATGCGCAAGGAGACCATGTGGCCTTAGCCTGGACATCTGCAAGGTGGGGAAACACGACTTCCCATTGCAGACCATTCTCATTTGAGCCATTCTAACAAAGGGTTCCACCACATGGGAGATCAATGACTGTTTCCCAGCAGCTTTGATCCCTTTGTTCCTCTGGAATGACAAAGAACAAATTTAACCCCTCTCCTGCATTTAAGTTCAGCAATTATATCTCTACTAAGTCTTTTCCAGGTTACACATTCCTAGTTCCATCAACTATTCTTCATTTGGCAGAGGTGTAAAACTCCTTTGGAATCACACTCCCAATTTTCAAGTCCCTTGAAACATATTATGGCAAAGTTTTAGAGCAAATTACTTAACTTTCAGAGAATAAGTAAAAACCAACTAAGACATTTAAAGGGCTAATAAACTTTTGCTACAATCAACAAACTGTTTACCATCAGCACTGGTGCTTTGTAAACTTGGGGAAAACTGAAAAAAACAAATAGGAATTGCTTTAGAAAATCTGTATTGGAAAAAAAAAAAAAAAGGAAGGAAGGAAGGATGGTAAGTAAGTAACTAAGTAAGTCTGTGTCTCTTCTCTGCACATGATTCTCCAGCGGCATTCTACCCAGAAACCATGGGTTTTCCCTAATCAGAAGCATGAAATTAGAGAAAAAGCCTAGCTTACTGAACAATGACTGAAACCACAAAGATTAAAAACAAACACTGCAGATCAGACACTTAACAACAAACTGTTACCACAATAACAGCTAAACTTACAAAACTGTTAACAGATGCCAGGCATTGTTCTAAGTGCTCAGTAGGTATTATCTTATTTAATACTATTCTTACTGTAACTTTACAGATGTGAAAGCTCAGGCTCAGAGAGTTTAAGTGACTTGCCCGAAAAGCCAGCAAAGGAGACTGAAAAGCAGCCCAGTAAGGTAAGGGGAAAACAAAAGGAAATGATACCCAGAAGGTAAATGAAGAAAGGGACTGACAGAGGTAACAGTTAACTCTATCAAAGGCTGCTGAAAAGTGAAGTAGGATGGGGACAGAGGACCAGAGACCTAGAAGATGTTGGTTTTGAGTGGCCTTAATAAGAGCAATTTTATTGCTGTGGGAATGACAGCCTGACTCGAGCAGGCAAGAGAGAATGTGAGGCAAAGAAGTGGGAAAAGGAGTATCAATGATTCTTCTGAGGAGAGATGATGTGAAAGGGGGTAAAAGGACTAGAAGAACATGAGGATAAGGAAGGATTTTTTTTTTTAATATTAGCTATTATAACATATTTATACACTGATGGAAATGACCCAGTAGAGGGGAAAAATGAATGATTCAGGAGAGGGAATGCACAGGTAATTGAAGATGGGATGGAATGCAAAACAAAGGAAGTGGCTTTAGATCAAAGCAGGAGGAGCTCGTCCACTATCACAGGAGGGAAAGCTGAGAATTATCACAGCTCAGCTATTAGATTTTTATGGTGGGAAAAAGATCGTTCTCATCTGATTCCTCTGATTTCTAGGTAAAGGTGAGAATGAGACAGAAGCACATGTTAAAAGTTTTAGGAGACTGACAATGTTAAATAATCATTATGGAAAAGGGAAAGCAAATTTCTTGAAAAACATAATACTGAAAATCTACTTGATATCTGTATTCATGAATTTAAAATAAGGTCAGTCAGTTTTGAGTTTTCTGTAGCTCAGTTCTCTACTGCAGGAAATGTGTGGAAAGCTTGATTTAATTAGTGGGGTTTTTTTTTGTTTGTTTGTTTTTTAATGCCACAGGCAGATGGGCTGGGGAGTTAAGAATGTATGGGGGAATGATTAGAATGATCAGTAAGGAAGGAAATGAGGACACTGGATAAAGGACAGTAAATAAAACAGGAAGAATGACTGGAGTCAAGGAATTAATATCTCAAATGATTGTTAGGAGATTTACAATAAATGTATATAAAGCATTTAGCACATTATCTAGCGCATGTTAAGCACTCCATGAGTAACAGATGCTTTCATTTGTTATTACTTCAGAATCTCTTGGGTGATGTTACACTAACCTCATGAGATTATTTATTTTCCCCCAACAATTATAGGCCAAGCACCATTCTAGAAACTGTGACTAGCACAATAAAAATGACAAAGTCCCTGGCCTCAGGGAGCTTACATTTTAGAGGGTTGACTTGAAAATTAATATGTGGGTAGGTACCTGTCACAGTGCCTTGCACTAGGTAGGTACTCAATAAATAAAAGTTGTTACCTTCTTTGGCTCCAACCTCTCTATTTTCTTCCATATGTTATGAACCATTAGGAGAGTAATATTCTTTACTCATTATATTCCTCTGCTCAAATACCTCTATTGGCTTCTTACTGTAATATATAAACCAATCTTCTCCAAACATATTTGCTTGCACATTGCATTAGTTTTAAACATTTATAAATCACATATACATTCTGTGTAGTACCAATACGTCATATACACTAAAAAACATTAAAGCACTTAGAATAGTGTCTGGTATACAGTTTAAACTACGTGTTAGCTATTGTTGCTGTTATTACTGAAAATGTTTTTTCAGTTCTAATACTGTATTTTTGTACCCCACTGATTCCTCTTGCAGAACCCACTTTCAAGACCACTGAACTAAACTGCTTGACTTTCAAAGTCCTCCATTATTTGATCTCATCTAACATAGTCAACTTTCTTTCCTACTATTCCGTATCTACAGGTAGTCATTTCACTGCCTCCTAAGTACTTTGTGATTCCATTCTCACCACCCTGTCCTTGCCCACGCCACGAAAAGGTCTAGTTTCTCTGACTTTCCAAATCAAAACAACCCTAAAAAAAAAAAAAAAAAAATCAGTGGAAGCACTAAAATTCTCCACTGGTCTTCCAATCTTCCCTCACTACTTCAAATGATACTAATCTTTCCCTCTTCTGATTTCCTACGGTACTTAATAGTCTCTCCATATCTCACCATATATAATTGTTTTACACGGTTCTGTTCTATAGTTTTTTGATTATGTTACACACTAGACTTGCCTCTCTAGAGTTTATGCAAAAGCTTACTTTACCAGAGACAATAAAGCATAGAGGTTAAGAGCACAAGCTATGGCTTCAACTAAAAAGAAGTTAAAGTGAAAATATTTACGAAACTATTTAGGACTGTGGTTAGCAAATAGCCAATACACAATAAATGGTAGTTACTATCATTCATGATCTACATTATGTCACACCAACGTAATACTTTCACAAGAACCAACAAATGTCTTTGCAAAGAAGTCATGGCTACAAAACCATCCACAAAATCGATGTGAACCAATCACCTTCCCAGTGGTATGCAGGAGCTCTACCCAAGATGGAAAATAGAAAAGTATCCTCCAAATACTCCTGACTTGCTCCTCAACCTAAACATCAGAACGACCTGTGGAGCTTTTTTAAAACCCAAGGTGCAAGGACCCAATCTCATAAATTCTGATTCAATAGCTCTGCAATGAGTCCCCATTTCTATTTTTTTCTAAAGCACTAAAAATGATTCTGACATGAAGCTAACTGTGAGAGCAAATGATATTTAATAATGACTTGAATACACTATGGAAATATACAACTTTTGGAGGTCGATTGAGGCAAATTTGTGAAAGGGTGGAGGGGGAAGAATGATAATTAAGTGTAACTGTATTCCCAATTTCCTTGCTTTTCTTGACTAGTTTTGTGAGTGTAAGGGTAAATTTATATTTTCAAATTGAGGAACATGACAGCAAATCCAATCAGAATAGGAGGAAAAATGAACAACGCTTAGACAAACCTTAAGATATCCTTTACTCTTCACTTTCCTTTCCACCAAGCTCCTCATTGTTCTCTCCAGCATCCCTCGCTCCCCCAGCCCCCAGTGCCTCGACCTAACACACTCTACATATGCAGGGATGCTTTTGACTTAGAAAGTTCTTTTACAGATATTACTTTATTTAATCGTTTCAGAAACTCCCTGACGTTGTGGTATTATCATCCCCACTGTAACACGAAGAATCTGAAATTGAGATAGACTAAGGCCTTGCACAAGTTAAGAAACTTTTCTCACTATCCTTTTTTTTCCCATCCTTTTCAGATTCCTCCCCACAAACCCCCGAACGTCCCGCCGCCGGCCACACACACTAATTTTTCCTAACCTCGAACCCTTACAACCCTATGAGAACTGATTCTTTCGATCCTTTACATGTTCCCCACTTTCTCCTTTTCCCTTCCCGTTGCTCACGTTCGCTCAGCACAGACCCCTTCCCAAGTGTACAATTTAATGTGAGCCAAGGAGGGGAAAAGGAAAGCAGAAACTACAGGCAGTCCCGGACCTAGAAAGACCAAGGTGCTCGGGGAGTCGGCGTGACCGCTGCAGGATGGCGCCACTCTCAACACTTCGGAATCCCGATCGGGGGCCGCTGTTCCCGGTGACACTTACGTGACATTGGCAGGGCCCGGACAACCCGGGGGTGAACGGCAGCCGCCATCTTCTCCCACAATACCTCACGGCCGGCGCGCCAACCCACTACGGCTACTGAGCTGGGCCAAAGTGATCTTCCACGCCTCTCTGCGCAGGCGCTAACCGGGAAGAGACGGGGTGGGTCAGAGATTGGGGTAGAGTGTGGAGAGAAGAGAGCAAGAGAAAGAGAGCGGGGCGCAAGGGAGGAAACGTGAAGGAGAGGGCAAAGAAAGGAAATAGAGAAGAATCCTGGGGTTAGAATCTCAGATCTGGAGTGGACTATAATCTTATTGCTAAGGAACGTGAAGTTAAGAGTCAACCAGTGACTGACTGAAGGACTTGCAAAATGGCAGAACCCGAGCTGCAGAGAGCCCAACTTCCCTGACTCTCAGTTCAGTTTGTTATTCCCTGAAAATGTCAGCAGCTCTGGTGAGACTAGGGGAAAATGGAGGCGTGGCCCCAGCACTCGGGAAGTTCTCAAAGGAGAGAACCAGGGTCCAGAGGAGAGGTTGGACAAGAAAGGAGTGAGGCGGGACGTAGCGAAATAAAGGAAGAGAAATAGAAATGAGGATGTGCACCTCGAACTCACGAAGCACATTCTCTCCTCGGAGCCATAGCTCTTGCTGTACCCTTTACCTGGCATGCTCGCTCAGATGCCTACACCAGCTCAAGTTTCTGCTCAGAGAAAACTTCTCTGACACCCAAGGTGGTCATCATTCCATCGTCTATGTTGTTTTTACTTAATATGAAAGCACTTACCACCACCTGACATATGACTCCAGGGATTCTTAACCTGGGGTGTGATTCATGAGTGGGCTCAAGGAAATCTGTGAACCTCCTGAAATGTTAAGTAAAATTTAGTGGGTATGTATGCCACTGCACATTTTTCTAGAAAGAAACTCAAGGTGATTCTAGAACAATAGTTTATAATTTTTATTTTCTTAACTGTGGACCTCTTTGAGAATCTGCACTGTTCTAGAAAGAGGTTTCTAGAGCCTGAGGAGATTGCAGAAAGATTAAACACTTGGATTTTTAAATAGTTTATTCTGGTCGCTCACTATTTCTGAGTGGGAGACAGCAACCAGCAACCTGTCCTGAGACATCTGCCTTGGGCTTATCAGAAAACAAACTAGTTTGGGGGAACTTTCTAGATTTGGTAATTCTTTCAGTGCTTTGTTTTTGTCAGGAAGAAAGTAGTGTGAGTTGCTTGGATGGACAAAAGTCCCCTAATGAGTAGAGGTTGCCTGTTATTGGGCTTGTAAGATTGGTTGTTTCCCACTCCATCCCCGCCCCCACTATTTCTTGAAGTGCCCTGTACCAAATTGAATTGGAAGAGAAAAGAAACTGCTGAAAAAAAAGAAAATTTCTTGAAGAAATTTTATCAGAGAGGTTTAATAATGCTACACAGTCATATTTCTTGGCCTCATCCGGTGTTCACCCAGCACTTAAAATTCTCTAATATTTGCTTCTGAGGTCAATATGAATATAAAATATTTAATTGGTTCTGATAAACTGTCAGAACCCGTTATCATCAGCAGCCTCCTAACACCTGTGAAACATGGCAAGTCTGCTATTTTACACTTGAAGTCAAACACTGACTCATGTTCTCAATACTAATTTCAAGATTGCATATTGTTGAAAGAGCACTGACTTAAAACTCAGAATACTAGATCCCAGTCCCAGCTCTACCAGTTAATAGTTGTAATCTGGGCAGATTTCTACACCTATCAAACAGGGAAAGTAATACCTGCCCTGTTGCCTCAAAAGATTATTGTGAAGATAAGATGACATAATGGGTGTGAAGGTGCTTTGTCAACTGCAAAGTACTATATGCATGTATGTGAAGTTCTATTTAAATACCACCGAAGTATCAAAGTTCTAGACTGTTAGAGCTGGAAGGGATCTTAAGAGATGAGTAAGCCCAATTTGTTTATTTTAAAGATGAAGAAACTGAGACAGTATAGAAGATCATCAAAAGATAAATAACCTTGTTGAAGAAAGCCTGTAACAAACCAATCAGTCACTTTTGAATCTGTTAACAATTTTAATCTTTATCTTGTGGGCTTGATCAAGATTCTTTTTGTTTCATGGAAACTATGTACTAGTCCTATACTCAATCATTAATTAAGAGTACATAGGGTAATATTTCCAAAGAGGATGTACTAAGAATAAAGTCCTCCTCAAGGATAGAAATTGTCAACCAAATGCCTCTAAGTCTGATTTATCCCAGTACCTTTCCTCAGATTGAGGCACTGTAGAGAATGGATTAGTGCAACTGTATCTGACCATTGAAGATAAATTATAACCCAGAAATGGTCAGTCTGGGCAAAATATCTGCAAATTTACTTATTTGTTTGTTTGTTTATTTATTTATTTTTACAAAAGGTAAGATGCTTATAATTCAGAGTCAAGGCTGGGTCCACAAAATGAAGTGGTTCTGTGGGCTTTGCATAAAAAAATTTAGTAGATGCTCAATTTTTATTTCTTCCTCTCTGTACCCATCTGAATTTGTTCATACATACGAAATACTCTGTTGTTTTAAGTGCAATCCATTGGCAAAATTTTCCCCTCCCATATTCCCTGCCTAAATTAGATACTTAAAGGAGAAAATTAATTAGGGGAAAGCAAGCCCAGTCCTTCCAAACTAAGCGTCAGAGACATGGAGTATATCTTAACCTATCCCCTTGTCCTTTGACAACTCAGTTTCTGATAGCCTCACTACTGTTGCTATAGAGACAGTGATATCACCAGTTGCAATTCTGATGTCACTCTTCAGTCCCAACAAGGGGGAGGTACATGGAAGTCTGGGGGAGGAAACAAGATCTTGAGCTGAGTAAGAACATCCCAGCATCTTCACTGACTTTTAAAGTATAGTCTGGAGTCTTCTGTGGTTCACTATTCCAGTGCTACAGAGGTAGGAAATTCCACTGGACTGATAAAACAGCCCATTTTCTGAGCCTCTGCAGTTAAAAAGGAGAATTCAGTGACAAGTGATGGTTAACTTAATGTTCAACCCAGCTTCCCTCTTTGCACAGTCAATTTTAATTTTACATCAGAGTTTTCTGGAAATAAATGAGCCTCTCCCTCAGTAGCATTACAGCTAAACCTATCATCTTTGCTGCTGAAATTTTAATTTTGTTGCAGATTTAACCAGATCTCCTCAGCCATCCTTTTGGGATCATGAGGGTGTCTTACTCCTCACTTCCCAGTTTGACTGGAAGCTTAACTAACTGCTGACTTCTTTTCATTGTGTAGCTATTCCAAAAGTTGTTGTTGTTTTTCTCCTAGTGCTCGAGTAGCAAAATCAGACTGGTGTAGCTCTGAGTCCTGATTCTCATTTACTTTCATCCTCTTTACTCTTATTTCTGAAGTCTTGGCTAGACAACAGAGAATTGGAAAAGACAGGATATATATATATAGCCATGTGAAGAAAGTGTCTGTATTTATCGTACACCAGAGGAAGAAGCTAAGGGAAAGTGAAAACGGAGGAGATCCACAGAGAAGTTTAATAGTGAATGGTATCACCAAGGGAAAAGACACACACACACTTCTAATCCTTATTTAAACAAAATCAATTGTAACTGATGTCAGCAATAACCAAATTTATTGAGTGTGTACAATGTGCCAGGCACTTAGAAGAAGGGAATGAGAGAGAAAAAGAGAATGGATATAAATGAATATATTCTTCCTTTTTAAAACTAGTAATAAAACTTGGTTGAATAAACTTTAAAACCTGATCAGGTATGTATCACCCTGCAAAATCTCCATTTATGTTGCCTGTAATTTGGGCTTTTCTGTGACTTTAAGAACCTTGAATAAACAGGAGCCTCTTGCTTATGATGGATGTAGGAGAAAAATGTCTTGAGATAGAGCTACGGTCTGAAGTACAGGAACCATAACCCATAACCAAATCCCTGTGCTATGCCCTCTCTGGCTGACATTCACGATTTGCACTCCTCCTCAATTATTACTGAGGTAGTAACCACATTGGCATTTTTAAGGGGTATCCTTCTATGGGCCGCAGGATCCCTCTGTTGGCATAGAAAAATTTCATAGCTTCTGGGATGTTAACCTGCAGAGCTCTAATATTTAAAGGAATATATCCAGTGTTTTTAACATTCCCTTTCTGGGCCTCAGTTTCTTAATGTGTAAAATGAGGGTGTTAGAATAAATGGTTTCTAGGATCCATTTATCTATACATTGTATAGAGTTAGCTTTCTTTCCTCATCAAATTTAATAGGTAATACAAATCATCTTTTTTCTCTTTTATTTTCTACCCTAACTCCAGGATATTATTCAGCAACTTTGAACTTAAGATATTTATCAATCTGTTTATTGGCTCCACTAAACTCTAGATTTTCCTTCCCTCTTTTTCATTTCATTATGGGAAATGTATACAGATTTAGAAGTCTGAATATCATTATCATCAAAAGATATTTAAGTACTTCATATAAATACAATTAGCCAGGACAATTTAGGGAGTTTAAAGTCTAAAAGAAGCTTCGTGGATGCAGATAAAAATGCAGAAGACAAAGAAAATAGAATAAAAACATTAGTACATATAAGTGTTAAGTGTTTGCTGGATATATATGACAGGGAGGTTGTTGATTTATTTGTATTATTGGGATAGGAAGTTCTGTTAATAAATCATTGGATAAATATACCTTGGATATATCTCTAGGGTGAATGTATCCCCAAAAGGAATCAAGCTTCAAGAAAGCCTGAATGTGTGGCTTAATAAATCATTGGATAAATGATTAATAAATCATTGGATAAATATACCTTGGATATGTCTCTAGGGTGAATGTATCCCCAAAAGGAATCAAG
Organism: Leptonychotes weddellii; assembly: GCF_054177405.1. Lineage (NCBI taxonomy): Eukaryota > Metazoa > Chordata > Mammalia > Carnivora > Phocidae > Leptonychotes > Leptonychotes weddellii. Next base: position 70,799,463 of record NC_138373.1, on the reverse strand, counting down.
CTTCAAGAAAGCCTGAATGTGTGGCTTACCACCATAGCAAACTTGAGCAAACCATTTTTTTGTTGTTCTCAGATTCTCCTATTTAAGAAAGAAAGAAAAGATTATACTATCTGGAATTTGAAATAGGCAGTATTCCTATATTCATTCTTTGAGCAGGTGATTATTAAGCACCAACTGAAGACACTAGTTACTGTGAGGGATACCAACATGAGTAAGAAAATGCATCTGTCCTCAGAAAGCCAGCTAATAAAAGAGATGAAATATATGTGAGCAATTAAAGTGCTAGATGGGATGTAAAGGTTGAAGCAAAATATGATGGAAACTTTGATAGAGGAGCAATCACATTCAGTTAGGTACTTAGAAAATATTTCATAGATGTGGTAAGCTTGTCCTGAGCTATCAAGCAAGGGTGGGATTTAGAGAGACATCACAGGGGGGAGGAGGAGGTGCATGGATATTCCAGTATGAGAGTACAATGCCCTAATGTCTTCTATTTAAATGTCTTAGAAGAGGAAGTACAAGGAAGATCTTTGATCTGGAAGCTAGATCTAACATTAACTATAATTCCCTTTACAACATGAAGATGTGTATTTCTCTCAAGTCCTCAAAAGAATATTTACAAAGTGCTTTGAGATCCATGAATTCAGGACACTTATTCTTCATTCTAGCTACTTACTTTCTGACCTCCTAATCAAGAAGTTTGAGACTAAGCTAAAAACTTTTAGTTTTGTCATTGTTAAATAAGCCTTTATGATTATTACTGATTTGAAAGTGGAGAATAACAATAGTCATTTCAGGAAGTGTTGGCCAGAAGATGGAACCTTTTAACCTTTTTTTTTTTTTGGTCATCTGGGAACATCAGACTACACCCAGATTAAGATCTGGACTATAAATTTGAATGTCATTTTGTACTCATGACTTGTGTACTACATGTGAAAAATAATGAGTAAGTCAAAATCATTATTTGGTAATAAGAGCAATAGGGTTCATAGGTAAAATTAGTCATTTTTATTTGTGTCTTTCCATTGCAGATCCCTTATATTTCATGGCAGGAGGGTTGGATAAATTTAGGGATAGTGAAGACAACAACAAATTAATCACGAACTTTCCTCATATCTCAGAACCTGTCCTCAGTAAGAGTAAGTGATCACATAATTTCCTTACTTTTGTACTTGATTTTCATTCTTGCTTTTAAATTGCAATATATAGCTTAAATAAGTCAGGAGCCCCTATTGATTTTGTCATTTTCTATTAGAAGTAATTCATTAAGATAAAATATCAACTGGAGATTGAAAGGTAAGTTTCTGGCTCTCACTTGGTCTATCAACAGTTCAGAGCAACCTGTTTCCAAGTCTTCTCATTCTCTATCCAAGTAATAGTAACATCCATTCCTTTATTCATGGCAATATGCTTACTCAAGCATAAGAATATTAGCATATAATAGTTGCTGAGAGACAATACAAGGCTTAACTTCATAGACATTAAGAACTCCCTTGTTATGGTTGTAAAAAAAAATTAAGATACTGAAGAATGTTAGGAAATCTTAGAAAATTTTTAAAGAAAAGAATAAATAAAAATAAATCTGGACCTGGCCAGTTTTTCTCAGAATCTCCAGGGATTCTCATTCTTATGTTGATGTACCTTAGAATCACCCAGGATGCTTTTAAGAAATTGAATGCCTAAGTTTCCCCACCCCAAAACCGCTGAAATGGATTCTTTGGGAGGTAGTATCTCAGATTCAGTATCTTTAAACAGTTCTCTGGGTGATTCTAACTAATCAGGGAGGAAAACCCACTGTGTACCGAAGGAAACTATTGTATTACAGTGTCAGGAAGAGTAAGAGAAAAAGTGTTCCTAATCTGAGTTAGTGATTAGGGTGTGAAAACAGGTACAAATCCTTGTGGGAGCAAAGGACAAGTAGCTCTCAAAAGGTCTTCTATTTTTTTAAATAATTACTTGTAATAGTCTATATAAGAAAAATAATAAATCCATTTATAAATAAGCTTAAATCGTGTGTAATCTGTATTTGATTTGTGTTGGTTTTATTTTGAGGGAGGATGTCAACCCCCACCACTGCCCAAAGTCCTTTAAAATAAACATTTCCAATTAACCAGATATTCAACTCTTAATAATGCTTATTTCAAGCAATTTTTTATAAAATTAAATTTCACTGTAAAAAAAATTAGGATAAGCTTTTGGACTTTATTGTGACAGTTTAAAACAACTTATAACAATTTTATTTTTTTAAGATTTTATTTATTTGAGAGAGAGTGAGAGAGCGCGCACGCACACAGGAGCCAGGGGGAGGGGCAGAGGGAGAAGCAGACTCCCCACTGAGCAGGAGCTGGATCCCAGGACCTCAGGATCATGACCTGAGCTGAAGGCAGAAGCTTAACCACTTAACTGACTGAGCCACTCAGGTGCCCCTCTAACAATTTTAAATAAATGTTTTATTTTATTCTAACCAAATATGAATATATATATATATTTCTTAAAGATATTTACATTAGAGAGGAAAAAATTGACCATCTTATTCCACCTTGTTGAGAAGTAGAGTTGTAAGCAAAGTTTATAATGAAAGAAGGGAACTTCAGTGTGGAAGCCTGGTAGTGGAAGTCTGGCATGGAAAAAGATGTCAAAGAGAAGCCTCTCATACTTGTAGATTATCAGTGGACAAATATGATAATTAGCCATGTTTTCAATAAGATGCGATGCTAAGGAAAGTGGACAAGACTAAGACCAAAGGAATAGGGGCTGTTATGCTAAATTTTGAGGTTAGCAAAAAGCAAGTATAAGCAATTCTTTCATGAAAAGTGGCAACAAATGAAAGAAGAGAGTGGTAGCAGTTAGAGGGAGGCTTGGGATGGGAGAAGACAGCTAAAACGATTATCAGTTTTCTGGTTTGGAAAACTGGCTAGATGGCAGTGCCATTACTGAGATTAGGGAGTAGAGCAAAGTATTGGGAGGGTTATGGAACAATCAACATCAGCAAGGGCATCCATGCAAAGGTCCATTGGATGGTGTACGTGGCATCTTTCTCTTGGCATCCAGAAGTTTGGCTGAACCATGGAGACTAAGAATTTCCCCACCTTTGGCTATTTGGAGGGAGGGATTGGTCTTAAGGAGGAGCTACTAGACTTACTACTGCTAATATAAGTTAAGTTAGTGCTCTGGAAATTAATGAAAATGAAGCATATATTACTTAAAAATAAGTTGGGGCAAAAAATAATAAGTTAGTGGGACAAGAACAGGCAGAGAAAAGAGAAATTAATTCTATCTTGATCGCATTGAGTTTTGAGTGTTTAGTGAAAATCCAGGATGTGGAAAGGTTGTCAAGCAAGGACACATAGAGCAGGACATGGTTACATAGGTTCATTCACGAACAAATCCATATTAAGCACCTCTAGCACATAGCAGACACTGGTCTCAGTACTAGAGATACATGTATTTAAGAAATCTTAATGCAACTGAGAACCGAGAATGAAGAGATCTAGAGTCCCGTGGGTTGAAGTAGCTCTTGGGACAGGTCTCTATTGAAAGCATTGCTCCTATTTTCCACACCTCAGCCATTTGTTTATTTCTCATTAATTTCATGTAACTTGTCCTTTGACGACCCTTTCTCATTTTTTTTCTACTTCCAGATGTCGGATAGGGTTGACTGGTTACAAAGCCAAAATGGAGTATGCAAAGTTGATGTCTTTTCACCTGGAGACAGCCAACCCCAGGACTGGAAAATGGTAAGGGTCGACCTCTTTATAAATACTAATTTAGGAATAATGTGGAATACCATTAAGAATAGACTTATGAACTCCACCACCACTCCTCACCTCTCTTACTCACTACTCTTACTTACTCACTACTTACTTGAAATTCTTGGGGAAAAACATGAACTCCTCTAGAATAAAAAATTCTTCATATATGGTAATTTCATAGAAGAAATATAGTATAATTAATGCAAAACCTATATATTACAGCTGTAAAATTTTCTTTAATTTTCAAACAGAAGGGGATTGGATTTCAAACAAATGTCTACAAAGTTCATAGAAACTATTTTCTGAAATGTAGGATGCCTCAAAATTCTCAGAACTATAAGGTCTCATCTAAGTAACATTATCATTCTGCCGTCATCATTCAACAAACATTTATTAAGTACTTAGTATCAGGCACTGTAAGTCAGGGTCCAGTCAGAAGATGGAAACCATAGCAAATAATGTGATGTTAAAAAATTTAGTGAAAGATAGTTAACTACTAAAAGCTGTAAAAGGAGACTCTGAGAATTCCAGAAGTAGCAAGTGTAGAGAGCAGCCACTACCCCTAGGCTGCAAGAGAGTGAACAGGAAAAGACTAAGAACTCACAGAAGCTCCCTCTCCTTCAGCCAAGGTGGCTTGAGATCTCTTTGGAGAGAGTGTGGCTGCCACAGGAGCACTAGCCTGCTGGGGCCGAAGACACTTCCCAGAGGGTTCAAGTGGGCCAGAAGTGCAGCGTCTTTCCAGTGCCCTCTACTAACAAAGCCAGCTGCCAAAGCAGAAATGTTTAGAGGGGTCCAGTTCCAGTGTCACAGAACAAGGCAAAGAAGGGTAGACTTGGAGTTGAGGGACAGACATGGATCACTGGCATAGACTCTGTGCTGAGTCCTAGGGTCAGAGATATAAAAACAGATTAGACAGAATTCTTTTTCTTTAAGGATCTCATAATCTAATGGAATGACTATGGCAATTCTCATCCTTAGTATTAATATTTCTCAAACACCTATTTGCATGTAATGTTACATGACCCATCTTCTGTTTATTCAAAATCTATTTGGTTTATCTTATGTAGCCTGAGAGAGAAAACACTAACAAATCTAAGACATTAAACATATAGATAATAAATATCCAATTACTTTAGAGTAAGTGCCAACCAAAACTGCTTCTATCAGATCTTTTATTTACCTCTGCTCTTTCATGTAGAAAAACAAAAGATAGATAGATTTCAATACTAAATCAAATAAACAGAAAAAGTCATGATTTTTCATTAAGGGAGGAGGACTCTGGGGGATGCAAAAAAAAAAGAAAGAGGGGCGCCTGGGTGGCTCAGTCGGTTGAGCGTCTGCCTTCGGCTCAGGTCATGATCTCAGGGTCCTGGGATTGAGCCCCACGTCGGGGCTCAGTGGGAGTCTGCTTCTCTCTCTTGCTCGCTCTCCCTCTAGCCCTCCCCACTGCTCGTTCTCTCATTCTCAAATAAATAAATAAAATCTTAAAAAAAAGAAAGAAAAAAATTTCTGCCCTCATAGACCTTACTATTAATTTGGGAAAATAAAAAATATACATGTGAAAATATAAAAATAATCAAAAAGTTCTAAATAACCAGTAGACCCTAAATATAAGAAGTTCATGATAATTTGCCAAATGGATTTTCTAGCAATAATCGCTATAGCTGTTCAAAGAACAGATCAAAGTGGGAAGTGGTCAGGGAAAATTTCATAAAGTATATTTAACAGAGCTAGAGGTGAAGAAGAATAGGATGGTAGGTATATATGTTGACTTCAAACTAAGGTACTGGAACAGAAGATGGCTGAGGAGAGAAAATTAAACCCCTTAACCCTTTTTATAGTCTCCTTCATGGATGTGAAAATTTTCCCTGGCCTTAAATAAGAAAGACTCAGAAGTAATTTGGCATCCACCTTCTCCAGCTCCTCATGATACTACCGTATAAAAAGAGAAAGAGTTAAAGATTGCAAAGGGGCAATGGGGTTTGGAAGAGATGGATATTTGATTATAGACTACATTGATAGAAAAACACAGGTGGTTAGTCTTTCAGTCAGTCACTATGGCTTCATCAACCACTTCTGCAAAATTCTCCTGGATCAAGTGGAATAATGGACTTAGGGTACACACTTCTTAGGTTTAAAAAATGTAAATGGACAATAAAAACCTATTAACACAGCAAGCTAACACAATTCTTTATACTCCATCATAAAGCTGCTTACTACGCTATATATTTTTTTATTATTATGTTATGTTAATTACCATACATCACATCATTAGTTTTTGATGTAGTGTTCCATGATTCATTGTTTGCGTATAACACCCAGTGCTCCATGCAGAATGTGCCCTTCTAATACCCATCACCAAGCTAACCCGTCCCCCCACCTCCCTCCCCTCTAGAACCCTCAGTTTGTTTTTCAGAGTCCATAGTCTCTCATGGTTCATCTCCCCCTCTGATTTCCCCCCCCTTCATTCTACACTATATTTTTTTAATTATCTGTGAAAAGAATTGAAAAAAGATAAAAGAAAAAGCCCCACATCTGCATCATAAGACTTTCTTGTACAGGTTACAGCCCAATTATGAAACATGCCTATTTGCAGAGAATGAGCCTATCTTTAAATATGTAGGTAATATTAAGGGATAATTTTCAAAAAAAAGGGGGGGGTAAAATCCAGACTCTCAACCAGATATGAAAAGGAACACATGTTAAAGATTTTATTTAACTCATTAATGAGGTAATTGGTGAGGTGTTACAACCAGTTCAAAGGAGAATAAAGAAAGAGATGGATTATAGACCAGGAATATTGAAATGAATGTGCAAAGAGAGGCCAAACTGGCCTCTTCCACAGTGGAGAAGGGAAGTCAGCTGAACCTCCAGTAGGCAGAATTTACATGTCTACAGACATGTAGACTTATTCTGCATTGTTGTCAATTATCTACAGTTTACAATTGTAAAATAGCCCCCACAGAATCAGAATCAGATTATGTGGAAGGCTGTAAACAATGCTTAATCTGTAGACGATAGACAATGTATCGTTTTCTGTTGGAGCACAATTTTCCCCCTACAGTTGCCTCCATTTTGATAAATCTCAAAATAAAGTAATTTTGATCACAAAATAAGGCTAATTTCATCAGATTTGGTTGATTATTTATATAGGTATAGCAATCAGATGGGCCTTAAGTTTGCTTTACCGGAAGTCTTCATAAGGAAGCTCAAATTGAACTTTTAAAGGCCTCCATTCCTTGCTATCCTGAGAGTAGGAAGTCAAGAATAAGAAATTTTTTCTACCAGGTTTCACCTTTAGTTCCTATAAAAACAAGAATGTACACCACTGGATTTCCCTGAAACCATTGTTCCTAAATATAGTTAAGTTATACTAATAAAAACTTTTAGGCAAAGTGCTTTCCATTTTTTCTATTTCATAAAAAATATGTGGGGGAGGGGAAGTATGTAACTGTAAACTGTTATACACTAACTAAGGTGCATACTAGCAGAACGCATGAACACACATAAAACAACTTCCTACAGCCATATACATCCCTTTATAACCAAGTGGCAGAAATGGACATATTTATTAACAGACCCAAAGATATAGCTTCTCTATCATAATAAAAAATAATAAGCAAAAGCATATAAACTATTTTAACCATTAGTATTTCAGTATTCTATCTTACTTAGAAATGATCAAAGTATCCAATGAATATCCTTAAATAACTCAATTTAATACCTGTGTTTTAAGTTACATAAAGATGCTGGAAATTTACCATCAAGCCAACAATACTATAAAATATAATAACTGTTAAAATAAGGTTTGTCAGAATAATATTCAATTTGATTAACACAAATTTATATTTTTTATGATGTTAAACATTAAGTAGAAGTAATACTAGCTTGCTGGATTTGTATAAGTTTATGAAGAGCATACCAAAGTAAAATAAAAATGTATACTTGCATTATATGTGTAATACTGATAAATCATAAAAGACATAGCTGTTTTTATTAAATCAAAATTATTAAATTCATCTTGTTTGCCAAAGATTATCCTAACTTATGTGAACTTAAGCTCCTAAAATCTTTCTGGGTTAGGTTCTTTAAGAATTCTCCAGGGACACCTGGGTGGCTCAGTTGGTTAAGCCTCTGCCTTCGGCTCAGGTCATGATCCTGGGGTTCTGGAATCAAGTCCAGCATCAGGCTCCTTGCTCAGTGGGGAGCCAGCTTCTCCTTCTGCCTGCCACTCCCCCTGCTTGTGCTCTCTCTCTCTCTCTGACAAATAAGTGGATAAAATCTTAAAAAAAAAAAAAAGAATACTTTTTCCAATCAGAATAGAGATCCTTTAATTTAAGGGACTTTATAATCTGATTTGGTATCATGTGGGAGTAGGAAGATATTACTGCTTACACTTAATGCTTTTATGAATGACAAATACTAATAGCTTATAGCCTCAATTCTAAACTTTCAGCCATTGGATTCAAATGTCCAGTTTTCAACAACAATCACAAGGCATACAAAGAAACAGGAAAGTGTAACTCAAAGGAAAAATGTAGGTCAACAGAAATTGTGTCTGAAAAAGACCTGATGGCAGATCCACTAGACAAAGACTATAAAAACTTGGGGCACCTGGGTGGCTCAGTCAGTTAAGCATCAGCCTTCAGCTCAGGTCATGGTCCCAGAGTCCTCGGATCAAGCCCCATGTCAGGCTCCCCACACAACAGGGAGCCTGCTTCTCCCTCTCCCTCTGTTCCTCCCCCCCACTCATGCTCTCTCTCGCGTTCCCTCTCCCTCTCAAATAAAGAAAATAAAAATAAAATCTTAAAAAACAAAACAGACAAAAAACAACTGTCTTAAAGATGTTCAAAGAACTAAATGAAACATGGAGAAAGCCGAGAAAACAATGTATGAACAAAATGCAAATATCAATAAAGAGAAAACCTAGAGATAACCTAGAAGAAACTATGCAGATGAGAAGTATAATAACTGAAATGAAAATTTCACTAAAGGAATTTGAAAGCATATATGAGCAGGCAGAAGAAGGAATCAGCAAACTTGAAGAGGACAATGAAAATGATTATTTCTAAGGAACAGAAAGAAAAAAGATTGAAGAAAAGTGAACAGAGCCAAAGGGACCTGTGGGACACCATTAGGCAAACATAACACATTGTGGGAATCTCAGTAGGAAAAGAGAAAGAGAAAAGGCAGAGAGGATATTTGAAGAAATAAAGGCTTAAGCTTTGCAAATTCGATGAAAGTCATGAATATAAATATCCAAGAAGTTCAACAAACTCCAACAAAGATGAACTCAAAGAGACCCATGCTGATAGAGGGTACATACCTCAATATCATAAAAGCCATCTATGAAAAACCTACAGCGAATATCATTCTCAATGGGGAAAAACTGAGTGCTTTCCCCCTAAGGTCAGGAACGCGGCAGGGATGTCCACTATCACCACTGCTATTCAA
>NC_138373.1:70763358-70789757 GCF_054177405.1 Leptonychotes weddellii | reverse complement strand
CTCTGTAACCCTCAGTTTGTTTCCCAGAGTCCAGAGTCCCTCATGGTTTGTCCTCCTCTCTGATTTCTTCCTATTCAGTTTTCCCTCCCTTCCCCTGTGGTCCTCTGCGCTATTCCTTATGTTCTATATATGAGTGGAACCATATGATAATTGTCTTTCTCTGCTTGACTTATTTCACTTAGCATAATCCCCTCCAGTTCCATCCATGTCAGTACAAATGGTGGGTATTCATCCTTTCTGATGGCTGAGTAATATTCCATTGTATATATGAACCACATCTCCTTTATCCATTCATCTGTTGAAGGGCATGTCACCTCCTTCCACAGTTTGGCTATTGTGAACATTGCATTGGGGTGTATGTGCCCTTTCTTTTCACTACATCTGTATCTTTGGGGTAAATACCTGATAGTGCAATTGCTGGGTCGTAGGGTAGCTCTATTTTTAACATCTTGAGGAACCTCCATATTGTTTTCCAGAGTGGCTGTACCAGCTTGCATTCCCACCAACAGTGTAAGAGGGTTCCCCCTTTTCCACATCCTCGCTAACATTTGTTGTTTCCTGTTTTGTTAATTTTTGCCATTCTAACTGGTGTAAGGTAGTATCTCATTGTGGTTTTGATTTGCATTTCCCTGATGGCTAGTGATGTTGAACATTTTTTCATGTGTCTCTTGGCCATTTGTATGTCTTCTTTGGAGAAGTGTCTGTGCATGCCTTCTGCCCATTTTTTGACTTGATTATTTGTTTTTTGGTTGTTGGGTTTGGTAAGTTCATTATAGATCTTGGATACCAGCCCTTTATCTGAAATGTCATTTGCAAATATCTTCTCCCATTCCGTGGGTAGCCTCTTAGTTTTGTTGACTGTTTCCTTTGCTGTGCAGAGGCTTTTTATCTTGAAGAAGTCCCAAAAGTTCATTTTTGCTTTTGTTTCCCTTGCCTTTAGAGACATGTCTTGAAAGAAGTTGTTATGGCCGATGTGGAGGAGGTTACTGCCTATGTTCCCCTTTAGGATTTTGATGGATTCCTGTCTCACATTGAGATCTTTCATCCATTTTGAGTTTATCTTTGTGTATGGTGTAAGAGAATGGTCCAGTTTCATTCTTCTACATGTGGCTATCCAATTTTCCCAGCACCATTTCTTGAAGAGACTGTCTTTTCCCCTGGATATTCTTTCCTGCTTTGTTGAAGATTAGTTGACCATAGAGTTAAGGGTCCATTTCTGGGCTCTCTGTTCTGTTCCATTGATCTATGTGTCTGGGTTTTTTTGTTTTTTTGTTTTTTTTTATGTGTCTGTTTTTGTGCCAGTACCATGATGTCTTGATGATCATAGCTTTGTAATATAGCTTGAAGTCTGACTCATTTTTTAATCAGGTTGTTTTTTGTTGTTGAGTTGTATGAGTTTGTCATATATTTTGGATATTAATCCCTTATCAGATGTGTAATTTGTAAATATCTTCTCCCATCCAGTAGGTTGCCTTTTCATTTTGTTGATGGTTTCCATTGCTCCACAGAAGCTTTTTATTTGATATAGTCTTATGTGTTTATTTTTGCTTTTGTTTGCCTTACCTTTGGAATCAGACTCAAAAAAAAAAAAATCACTAAAACCAATGTAATGGAGCTTACTGCCTATGTTTCCTTCTAGGAATTTTATGGTTTCAGGTCTTATATTCAAGTATTTAATCCATTTTGAGTTAATTTTTTATACAGTGTAAGATAGTGGTCTAGGTTCATACTTCTGCATGTGGCTGTCCAGTTTCCTAAGCACCATTTATTAAATAAAACTGACCTTTCCCTGTTGCATATTCCAGGCTTTTTTTTTTTTTGTAAATTAATTGACTATATGTATGTGGGTTTATTTCTGGGCTCTCTATTCTGTTCCACTGATGTATGTGTCTGTTTTTAGTGGCAATACCATATGCTTTTGATTACTATAGCTTTGCAGTACAGTTTAAAATCAGGGAGCATGATACATCCAGATTTGTTTTTTCTTTCTCAAGACTGCTTTGGCTATTTGTAGTCTTTTGTGGTTCTGTACAAGTTTTAGAATTATTCTAGTTTTGTGAAAAATGCCACTGGGATTTTGATATATTGCATTGAATCTGTATGGACATTTTAACAGTGTTAGTTCTTCCGATGCATGAGCACAGAATATCTTTACTTTTATTTGTGTCGTCTTCAATTTCTTTTATCAGTGTCTTGTAATTTTCATTTCACAGTTCTTTCACTTTCTTGGTTAAATTTATTTCTAGGTATTTTATTCTTCTTGATGCAGTTGTAAATGGGATTATTTTAATTTCTCTTTTTGATAGTTTGTTATTATTGTATAAAAACAAAACAGATTTCTGTGTATTGATTTTTTTCCTGCAGTTTTACTGAATTCGTATATTAGTTCTAACAGGTTTTTGGTGGAGTCTTTAGTGTTTTCTGTATATATTACCATGTCATCTGTAATTAGAGACAGTTTTGCTTCTTCCTTTCTGATTTGGATGCCCTTCATTTCTTTTTCTTGCCTAACTGCTGTGGCTAGGACTTCCAATAATATGTTGAATAAAAGTCCAAGAATGGGCTTTCTTATCTTGTTCCTGATCTTAGAGGAAAAGCTTTCAGCTGTTCAACATTGATTATGGTATTAGCTGTGGGCATGTCATATATAGCCTTCATTATATTGAGGTAGGTTCCTTCTATACCCACTTTGTTGAGTGTTTTTTTAAATCATAAATGGGTAATAAATTTTGTCACATGCTTTTTTCTGCATCTATTGAGATCATATAATTTTTATCCTTCATTTTGTTAGTGTGGTATATCATATTGATGGATTTGCAAATGTTGAGCCATCCTAGCATCCTCAGAATAAATCCCACTTGAGCATGGTATATAACTCTTTCATTGTACTATTGAATTTGTTTTACTAATATTTTGTTGAGGATTTTGCATCTATGTTCATTATGGATATTGGCCTGTGATTTTCCTTTTTTCTGGTGTCCTTATCTGATTTTGGTATCAGTATAATGCTGGCCTTGTAAAATGAGTTTGGAAGTATTCTCTCCTCTTCAATTCTTTGGAAGACTTTGAGAAAGCTAGGTATTAAATCTTTTTGAATGTCTGGTAGAATTCACCTGTGAAGCCATCTGGTCCTAGACTTTTGTTTTTTGGGAGGCTTTTAATTACTGACTCAATCACCTTGCTAGTAATCAGTCTATTCAGATTTTCTTCCTGATCCAGTCTTGAAAGATTACTTGTTTCTAGGAATTTATCCATTTCTTCTAGGTTGTCCCAGTTTGTTGGCCTGTAGATTTTCAAAGTAGTCTATGATCCTTTGTATTTCTGTGGTATCAATTGGAACTTCTCTCTTTTGTTTCTGATTTTATTTGAGCTCTATATGTGTGTCCTTAGATGAAGTAAATCTCTTGCAGGCAACAAAGAGATGGGTCTTGTTTTTCTTATCCATTTTGTTGATTACTTTCAGTTTTTGTAGTTCCTCTCTGTTCCTTTCTTCTCTTGCTTTCTTTTCCTGTGGTTTAGTGATTTTCTTTAGTGTTATGTTTAGATTTCTTTCTCATTGTCTTATGTGTATCTACTATAGATTTTTGCATTATGGTTACCATGAGGTTTGCATATAACATCCTATATATACAACAGTCTATTTTAGGTTGATAGCATCTTAAGTTTGAGCACATTTTTAAAATTCTACATTTTTACTCCCCACCATGTTCTTTTTGTTTTTGATGTCTTATTTTACATCATTTTATTTTGTAGGTCCCTTAACTATTATTATAGTTACAGGTAATTTTGCTACTTTTGTCTTTTAACATTTTTTTTAATTATGTTCAATTAGCCAACATACAATACATCATTAGTTTTTGATGTAGTGTTCAATGATTCATTAGTTGCATATAACACCCTGTCTCATCACCACACATGCCTTAATTCTTAATACCCATCACCCGGTTACCCCATCCCTCCACCCCCTCCCCTCTGTAACCCTCAGTTTGTTTCCCAGAGTCCAGAGTCTTTCATGGTTTGTCTCCCTCTCTGATTTCTTCCCATTCAGTTTTCCCTCCCTTCCCTTGTGGTCCTCCTCACTATTCCTTATGTTCCACCCTCTTACACTGTTGATGGGAATGCAAACTGGTACAGCCACTCTGGAAAACAGTATGGAGGTTCCTCAAGACATTTTTTAACCTTTAACCTTTACATTAGCTTTATAAATAGTTAATCCACTACCTTTACTTATATTTGCATTTACAGGTGAGATTTTTACTTTCATATGTTTTCTTGTTACTAGTTAGTGCCTTTCATTTTTAGCTTAAAGAAGTTCCTTTAATATTTCTTATAAGGCAAGTTTAGTGGTAATGAACTTTTTTAGTTTTTGCTTTTCTGGGAAACTATCTCCCCTTCAATTTTGATTGATAACCTTGCAAGGTAGCTCTTCTCAATCTCAATTTTCCTCCAGCACTTTGAATATATCATGCCATTCTCTTCTGGCCTGCAAAGTTTTTGCTGAAAAATCTACTGATAGTCTTATGGGGGCTCCCTTCTATTTTCTCTTCTAAAAGAAAAGTTGTTTTTTTTTTTTCTTGCTGCTTTAATATTCTCTATCTTTAAGTTTTGACATTTTAATTATAAATTAAATTATCTCTTTGGGTTCATTTTATATAGAACTTTCCTTGCTTCCTAGAACTGGATGTCTGTTTCCTTCCCCAGGTTAGTAAAGTTTTTAGCCATTAATTTTTAAAATATATTTTCTCCTGTTTTTTCTCTCTCTTCTTCTTCTGGGACCCCTATAATGAAGATGTTATTCTGCTTGATATTGTCCTGCAGGTCTCTTAAGATATCCTTACTTTATTTTTCTTTTTGCTGTTCTGATTGGGTCATTTCCAGTGCTGTCTTCTGGGTTACTGATCTGTTCTACTTCATCTAATCTTCTGTTGAACCCCTCTAGTGTATTTTTCAGTTTAACTATTGAATTCTTCAGCTCTGTGACTTTTGTCTGGTACTTTCTTATATTTTCCATCTTTTTATTGAAGTTCTCACTGTGTTTATCCATTCTCCTCCTGAGTTCAGTGAGCATCTTTATGACCATTAATTTGAACTCTTTATCAGGTAGATTACTTATCTCCCTTTCGCTATGGTCTCTTTCTGAGGTTTTGTTTTATTCTTTCATTTGGAACATATTCCTCTGTCTTTTCATTTTGTGTGACTCTTTAGGTATTTATATTTGTTTCTAGGTATTAGGTGAAACAGCTATCTTTCCCAGTCTTGAAGGAGTTGTAGCCTCATGTAGGAGATGAACCTTATTGTTCAACTGTGCCTTAGCTTTTGGTTGTTTCTCAGACTTTAGTGATTTTCTTTTTGTTTTTAAATTTTTTATTTGACTTTAATTTAATTAACATATACTGTATTATTATTAGTTTCAGAGGTAGAATTTAGTGATTCATCAATTACATGTAACACCCAGTGCTCATTACTTCAAGTGCCACCCTTAATGCCCATTACCCAATTACCCCATCCCCTCACCCACCTCCCTTCCAGCAACCCTCAGTTTGTTTCCTATAGTTGAGTCTCTTATGGTTTGTCTCCCTCTCTGTTTTTATCTTATCTTATTTTTCCTTCCCTTCCCCTATGTTCATCTGTTTTGTCTCTTAAATTTCACATGAGTGAAATCATATGGTATTTGTCTTTCTCTGACTGACTTATTTCACTTAGCATAATACCCTCTAGCTCCATCCACGTCATTGCAAATGGCAAGGTTTCATTCTTTTTGATGGCTGAGTAATATTCCATTATATATACTATGTACATCACATCTTCTTTACCCATTCATCTGTTGATGGACGTATGGGCTCTTTCCATATTTTGGTTACTGTGGACACTGCTTCTATAAACACTGGGGTGTATGTGCCCCTTCAAATCACTGTTTATATCCTTTGGATAAATACCTAGTAGTGCAATTGCTGGGTCATAAGGTAGTTCTATTTTTAACTTTTTTGAGGAACCTCCATACTGTTTTCCAGAGTAGCTGCACCAGTTTGCATTCCCACCAACAGTGTAAGAGGTTTCCCCTTTCTCCACATCATTGCCAACATCTATTGTTTCCTGAATTGTAAATTTTAGCCATTCTGACTGGTGTAAGGTGGTATCTCATTGTAGTTTTGATTTGTTGCTTGATTTGTTCTTAATACAGTTCTTGAGGTTATGCCAAGACCTGTCAGTGTTCCAAAGGGAGGGATCTCAGACAGTGCCTAGTTTCAAGTTAATTGTAAGCCAGATCCTCAGGCAGCAACTTTTAAGGTATGTAAATATATACAATCTTGGGGGTCCACAATTACAATCCCTGATGACTTCCAGACTAGGAGATCTGGAGGTATTCCTGGGCAACACTTGCAAAAATCGTGTATTTAGACATGCACATAAGCTCCTTTTAAGGAGGTATCAATAAACTGTGGTAAGGCCAAGGGACTGGGCAAATATGGTGTCTCCCTGCCTATGTTCTTTGGGGGTGCCTCTGTAACCTCTGGGTGTGTGGCAAACCTGAAGCCTGCCCCTCAGGCTGAAGTTCCAGGACAAGAAGATAGGCCTTTTCCACATGAAGACTGGATGTTTTAGTGGGCTCTCTGTGCAGTACCATAGGGTGGTAGCTTGCCAAAGACTCTCTCTGATTGTTTCAGATCCCTAGGACCCAGAAATGCAATCCCCTTTGGCCACCAGAGCCAGGTTCTCAAAGAGCATCCCCTGTGTGATTTGTGCCTGTCCACTGACTGTGGCATGGTGAGCTGTGGCTGCAGTGTGCAGGAACTGGGTGCTCCCACTGGAGCTAGCAGGCTAGGAGGTGGTGTGAGAAGGGGGCATCCACCCAACTGGCACAAACAAGGCGGAAGGAAAACACAAAAACAGCTCCTGCCAGTGCCTTCATCCACAAAGAGAGTACCAGAAAGTTTCTGCCTCTCTGGCAGATGAAGAAATGAGTCTTCTTTGCATATAGTCTAGGAGCCTTTCAAACTGTTACTTTTGTGCTAGGTTCCAGGATGAGTGGGTTTGTGTACAAACCCTTTAAAAGCAGATTTTTCATTCCCTATAGCCTTTTGGTTCTCCTGGAAGTATTGGTTTTTAAGACCAGACACTTTGGGGGCTTATTTTTCTGGTGCAGTTCCTAAGAGTTGGGGTGCCTTATATGGGGCACAGACCCCTCATTCCTCAGGGACAAGCTCCATTTTATGAGATCCCTCCTGATTTAGGTCACTGTGCCTAGGGTCAGGTTTATTGCTAGACCATGTCTCTGTTTCTCCTACCCATCTTTTTTTTTTTTTAAAGATTTTATTTATTTATTTGACAGAGACACAGTGAGAGAGGGAACACAAACAGGGGGAGTAAGACAGGGAGAAACAAACTTCCCGCGGAGCAGAGAGCCTGATGTGGGGCTCAATCCCAGGACCTTGGGATCATGACCTGAGCCAAACCAGACGCTTAACGACTGAGCCACCCAGGCGCCCCTCTCCCACCCATCTTGATGTGGCTCTTTTATTCTTTCTTATGGAAGCACTGTTTAGTTAGCTTTGGGGTCCTTTTCAGAGGGAATTATTCCATATGTAGCTGTAGATTTGTTGTGTTTGTGGGAGGAGGTGAGTTCAGGATCCTTTTATGCTGTCGTTTTGAATCCTCCTCTGAAAGGAAATTTTGAGGCTGGAAAGCATGAGTATTTATGCAAGTTGCTGCTTCATGGTAATGTAGAGGAATTAAGAAACAGAGCATCCCTACAACACATACACACACACACACACTTAGGACTTTTGATAACTTCATCTCAATTGAGAGAAATGGAATAGCACCAATTAAGTAGTAAGCATGGCACAAGAAGCTGAAATTATTTATAAAAATAATTCATCCTCATAGAAACCAGGAGGGATTTTCTCTGTTTAATAAGTGGCATTAGTAATCCTTATAACTGGGTTACTTGATTTATCTGATGCCTGGGGAGACACGGGATTGTATAATATCCAGATAAGGCTTTACTAAACAAGAAACTGTATGATTTATAGACTTGCTATTCAAAGTGGGTCTGTGGACTAACAGCATTTGCATCACCTGGGGGCTTGTTATAAGTACAGAATCAAGCTCCACTCCTGCCCTACTGAACTAGAAATTCAATTTTAGCAAAATTCGCAGGTCATATGTGTGCACAATTAAGTTTGGGCTAGAGGACAGAACATGGGGTTCCAATCTGAGATACATCCCTGAGTTCTTTTACAGTTTTCCCAGTCTGTAAAACAGACAACTATTTTGGTACATAACAGTTAACAGAGGGGGCTATTTTCACAAAAGCTAATGAAAAAAAAATCTAAAAAGGAGCATAGGTTTCATGTGTATAATGTGTGAAATGTTTTTGTTCTATATCCATCTTTTAAGTCAAGCCCGGCATACATAATATACATAAATACATTCTGGTTTTATATTATTTTGAAATAGAATGTCTATAATATACTTATCCAAAATGAAAACAATATACTTGAATTACACACACATACACACACACACACACATTTGCCCACTGTAAAGATAAAGATGATCATCTAAAAGAATGGAAAGGATGGGCAATGGCACATTCAAATTTCAACTAATGAATAGATTTGCATTGAATATCAGTATATTTTTAATAAAAGTTGGATGAAGTATACTTCAAAGAAACTACCTAAAATGATTTGAGATTTTTTTTGGAAAGAGATTTTTTTTTAAGATTTTATTTATTTATTTGACAGAGAGAGACACAGCGAGAGAGGGAACACAAGCAGGGAGAGTGGGAGAGGGAGAAGCAGGCCTCGCACTGAGCAGGGAGCCGGAAGCAGGGCTTGATCCCAGGACCCTAGGATAATGACCTGAGCCAAAGGCAGATGCTTAATGACTGAGCCACCCAGGCACCCCATGGAAAGAGATTTAATAAATATATGGAAATACTCTCATGCTGATGCAGTAACATTGGAATCCCCATGAACCCAATTCCTTTAAACAAATTTGTATCCATGTTTGACTAGATAATATGTGCATAGTATTATATCCAAAGGCACAAAAGGCACAGTGAAAATTAAGTTTTTTTTTTTTCCTATCCTTATCTCCCATCCCATTTCCCTCCCTGGAGAAAAACTTTCTGATCAATTTCTTCTTTATCCTTCCAGAAATACATATGCATACACAAGCAAATACTTAAAGGTATATATATTTTTTTCTTTAAGTCACAAATGTTAGTACTATATATATATATATATATATTCTGTTCTGCAATATATTTAGCTGCCACATTCTTTTTAGTAGCTACATATTATTGTATGAAGACTCTGTACTTAACCACACATACATAGGTATGGACATTTCAGTTGCTAATATTTCAGCAATGCTGAATGCACAGATTCAAACATCTCTGTATGTGCTAAATACCTAGGAAAGGAATTTCAAGATGTCTGTGAAAAATGTATTTGTGTATTAGATATATATTTCCAAATTGCCTTCCATTGAGCTTGTACCAATTTGCACATCTATTAAAGCAACATGAGAATGCCCATTTCCCATGCTTTGTCCCACAATGAGTGCCAAAATTTTTATCTTTGCTGAATGTTGCCTTTCTTTGCACATGTCTTATTAGGAATGAGGATAAATATCTCTTTATATGTTTTTTTGTTTTTTTAAGATTTTATTTATTTATTTGAGAGAGAGAATGAGACAGAGAGAGAGAACATGAGAGGGGGGAGAATCAGAGGGAGAAGCAGACTCCCTGCTGAGCAGGGAGCCCGATGCGGGATTCGATCCTGGGACTCCAGGATCATGACCTGAGCCGAAGGCAGTCGCTTAACCAACTGAGCCACCCAGGCACCCCTCTCTTTATATGTTTAAGAACCACTTGAATTTCCTTTTTCATGGATGAATTGTTCAAAACCTCTGCCCATTTTTCTACTGGGTTGCTAGTCTTTTTCTTATTGATCTGTTAAGAGTTTTATATATATAATAAAATTAGCCTTTATGATATTAAATACAATTTTTTGTCATTTGTATTTTTATTTTGTTTTTGTCATATATTTTTAAAATGTTTATGTAGTCAAATCTAAGTAATTTTTCAACTTTTTTCCTGGATTTTGTGTCATATTTTAGAAAACACTACAACATATTAACAAAACTTACCCATGTTTTCTTCTAGTACTTTTATGATTTTTTAAAAATATTTAAGACTTTGATCCATTTTCAATTCATTTTTATTTAAGTATGAGGTAGGGATGCAACCTCTTATTTTTTTTCCAGATGGCTACCTGTCTTTGGTTCTTTTCTTGAATTTTCTGTTCTGTTCCATTGAATTGTCTACTCTTACTATTTTAATAGCATACTGTTTTAATTACTGTTATTCTATAATGTGTTTTAATATATGATAAGACTAGGGACTCCTTATTTCTCTATCTCAGAACTTTCTAGGGTTCCCCAGCCACAAGTATCCATGTACCTGTTTTCCATCATTATAGATTTACCTCTTTGTCATTTTATATAATGGAGCCATAAAATTAAAATAAAATAAAATAAAATAAAATATGGCTCTTTTACATCTGGCTCTTCACACTTAACATAATGTTCTTGAGGTTTATCCATGTTGTAGTATGTATCAGTTCATTCCTTTTTATTGCTGAATAGTATTTCATGAAATGGATGTACTGCATTTTGTTTATCCATTCACTAGCTAATGGGCATTTGGATTGTTTTTACTCCTTTGCTATTATGAATAATACTGCTATGAATATTCACATACAAGTCTTTGTGTGGACATATGTTCTCATTTCTCTTGGCTAACAAGGAGTAGGATTGCTACATTTTAAGGTAAGTATAATTCTTAAGAAACTGCCAAACTTTTCCAAGATGACTGTACCATTTTACATTCCCACCAGCAATTTATGTGGGTTTAAGTTTCTCCACATTCTCATCAACATTATTCTTTTTTTTGTTATAGCTCTTATAATGGTATCTCACTCTAGATTTAATTTGATAGGCCTACATTAGAATGACTAAAAATGTTGAACATCATTTTGTGTGCTCATTAGCCATTCATATATATTCTTTGGTGAGTTATCTGTGTGAATCTTTTGCCCATATTTTGACTGGGTTGTTTTCTTTTTTTTTTTTATTATGTTATGTTAATCACCATACATTACATCATTAGTTTTTGATGTAGTGTTCCATGATTCATTGTTTGCATATAACACCCAGTGCTCCATGCAGAACGTGCCCTCTTTAATACCCATCACCAGGCTAACCCATCCCCCCACCCCCCTCCCCTCTAGAACCCTCAGTTTGTTTCTCAGGGTTCATAGACTGGGTTGTTTTCTTCTTGTTATCAAGTTAAAAGAATTCCTTATATATTCTGAAAAAAAAAAAGAACTCCTTATATATTCGGATACAAGTCCTTTATGAGGTATACATGATTTGCACACATTTTCTCTCAGTCTGTTCTTGTGCTTTTGATGTTTTATCTAATAAATCTTTGCCTAACCCAGTAGTTCTCAACTGCGTCAGCTGTGAGGGGAGTTGCTACTTGGGTCTAATGGTAGAGGCCAAGAATGCTGCTAAGCATCCTAGAATGCACAGGACAGCCTGCAACAAAAGAATTACCTGGCCCATAAGGTAAATAGTGCCAGACTGAGAAACCCTGACCTAACCCAAGGCCATGAAGATTTTCTCCTTTGTTTTCTTCTAAATGTTTGATAATTTCAGCTCTTATATTTAGGTCTGTGATCCATTTTGAGTTCATTTTTATGTATAATGAGGTAGGCATCTAAGTTCATTTTTTGCATATGGATATACAGTTGTCTCAGCATCATTTGTTGGAAAGACAAATGGATATCTGGCCCTTTTGAATTATCTTTCCCCTTCATAAAAAAATCAATTGACCATAAATGCTGAGGTTCTAGCTTTCTTTTGATTGGTGTCCCAATGATACATTTTTTTCAATAATTTTACTTTTAAATTACCTATATCATTTGAAGAGAGTGTTTTTGTAGGTAACATATGGTGTTGGGTCTTTTTAATCCATTCTGACAAATGGTGTGTTTATACCATTTACATTTAGCCTAATTATCGATATGTTTGGATTTGGGTCCACTGTTCTAATTTGCCTCCTTTTCCCCCATTTGTTGCCTTCTTTTAGATTATTAACCTTATTTTTAGAATTCCATTTTAATTTATCTATTGTGTTTTTGACTCTATGTCTTTGTATTGTTTTCTTAAGTAGTTTCTCTAAGGATTACAATAGACATTGACTTTTCAGAGTCTATGTAAAATCAATAGTTACCACTTAAACTGTGGTACTGAAATCGTAATTCTATCAGTCTCATTACCGTCCCCCTTATGTTGTAGTTATTTTATATAATCTTACGTATACTGGAAAAATCCATAGACAATGTTATTTTTGCTCTCAATTATAAACATACAGCTGTACCTCATTTTATTTTGCTTCGCTTTATTGTGCTTTGCAAATATTGCGTTCTTTACAGATTTGAAGGTTTGTGGCAACCCTGTGTCAAGCAAGTCTATTGGCACCACTTTTCCAACAACATTTGCTCACTCTGTGTCTCTGTGTCAATTTGGGTAATTCTCACACTATTTCAAACTTTTTCATTATTATATTTGTTATGGTTATCTGTAGTCAGTGATTAAAACTCACTGGAAACTCAGATGATGGTTGGCATATTTTAGCAATAAAGTATTTTTTAATTATGTACATAGTTTTTTAGACATATGCTATTGCACACTTAATAATGTAAACAAAACTTTTATACGAACTGGGAAACCAAAAACTTTGACTCGCCTTATTGTGATATCACTTTATTGTGGTGGTCTCGAACTGAACCCACAGTATCTTCAAGGTATGCCCATATTTTAAAGAACTGAGAAAAATAATTTCTTATTTATATTGTGATTTTTACTGTTTCTGTTGTTTTTCATTCATTCCTGATGTTCCCAGCTTCCTTCTAACATCATTTTCCTTCTGTCTAAAGAATTAGAACACATTTTCTGGCAATGAAATGACTTCTTTTAGTTTTCTTTAATCTGAAAATTTTTTTGGATCTTATTCCTGAAGTATAATTTTTGATATAGAATTCTGATTTGGCCATTCTTTTTAGTGCTTAAAAGTGTTATATCATATCCTGACTTCTATGGTTTCTGATCAGGAATCTGCTGTCATTTGAATTTTTCTCTTATAAATTATGCAGCATTTTCTCTGGCTGCTTTCATATTTTTTCCTTTTCTTTAATTTTTAGCAATTTGATTATGACAGGTCCTAAAGTGAATTTCTTTGGGTTTATCTTATTTTAGGCTCACTGAGCTTTTTTAATTTGTCAGTTATATCTTTTGGCAAACTGGGGAAACATTCATCCATTATTTCTTCAAGCACCACACTTTTCTCCTCTCCTGGAATTCTAATGACATAAATATAAGACCTTTAGTATTGTTCCACAGGCCCCTGAGCTCTCTTTATTTTTTCAAAGAGGTTTAATTGAAGAACGTTTAATCAATCTCTTATATTGTTCAGTGTGTGTGTGTGTTTTCCCTATGAATCGGTCTTTAAGTTCACTGACTTTCCTCTCTTGTCTTCATTCTATTTAGTCCATTTTGATTTTGTGTTTTTTAGTTCTAGAATTTTCATTTGGTTCTTCTTTATATCTTCTCTTTGTTAAGACTTGGTCCTTCCATTTGTTTTAAGAACATCCATGTGTACTTTAGTCTCTCTCATGGAAATTTCCCCTTTTGGAAAAGCTCCTGATATTTGGCCTGTTTGTTTTCCTTCCTCTCAGAGAGTCAGGTGCAGAATACACAAAATAAAAATCTGGTTACTTAGATGAATGGCAATGTACTGTGTTCATATGGCTAGAATGATTGCTTTGGCTAATTTTTCTCATTTTAAGCTTGGAGAGAGAGCTAAACATAGGGTTCAGAGACCTGGGCATGCATGTTGCCTCTGCTAATTTCTAGCACTGTATTACTGACAAGTCTTGCCACCTTTCTGGGCTGCATCTTCCAGGGACTGAATGGATCTCTAAGCCGCTTTCCTGCTTTTATAGCATTCTAGGCTGTCTGTTCTATAGGGCATGGAAAGCACCATGTGCATTTGTCCTCTGGCTATTTCCCCCCTGCCCTTGTTTGGTCTTGGGACAATGATGGAGACTGTTTCGTGATATTACAGTGAATTTAAGAACTTAAGAATTCTTAGAAAACAGGACCACAGGGCGCCTGGGTGGCTCAGTTGGTTAAGCGACTGCCTTCGGCTCAGGTCATGATCCTGGGGTCCCTGGATCGAGTCCCGCATCGGGCTCCCTGCTCGGTGAGGAGCCTGCTTCTCCCTCTAACCCTCTCCCCTCTCATGTACTCTCTCTCTCTCTCTCATTCTCGCTCTCTCAAATAAATAAATAAATCTTTAAAAAAAAAAAAAAAGAAAGAAAACAGGACCACCATTGACCAAACACCCACTGGAAGCAACAAGATTTAGTCTTAGTGGGAAATTGTATTTCCATATGATGGGCAGGTGGATGCTAACATCTCTTCTTTAAGGATGATATAACCCTCTTCTGTCAGACAGGCTGCATACTTGCCAGTTATGGCGAGGCCTTTTTACTGCAGTTTACCAAGGTCTGCCCAGCCTCTTTGTTCTAGCCTTGGCAGGCCCTTTCCTGTCTGCTCTGGGATGCTCTGCCCCTCTACTACTGCTTTTCTTTCCTTTCCCCAGCTACTTCAGCTCTCGGCTGCTGCTGTGGACAAAGGACGCAGTGTCGGTGAGGTCCTGCAGTCAGTGCTGCGCTATGAGAAGGAGCGACAGCTGGATGAGGCGTTGGGAAATGTTACGCGGCTACAGCTGCTGGACTGGCTGATGGTGAACCTGTGATCAGCGCCCGCCTACCACTTTCCCCTCTTCTCCTCCCTTCTTACTTCCACAGTTCCCCTCTCCATATCCTTAAAGAGCCCTAACATTATCTTCATACCACTCACATCAAAGACATGTCATCTTATGCCAGTCACTGGATTTTGCAGCTTTTCCTGTCCATGCAAACAAGAACACAAAATTAAAAAAATTACAATTAAAGGGCTCCAGATGTATGTTTCCTTGGGATCCAGTGGGAAAATAAGGTGAAGAAATTTCAGGAATTAAAAAAATAATCAGATGGATAGCAGAAGAAAAATAGTGCTGGCCTGAGAGGCCCTGGCTAAGGTCATACATCCTGTTTCTAATGTATCCGATCTGTGCCACAACTTGAAGATGCCCTGCCTTAAAGTGTCCCTAAGAATAAGAAGCCACAATTTATTTTAGCATTTATAACCATTCCAATCACAAAATATTTTCTATTCAACCTAAATCATTCAAATTATGATACTGAGGACTTGGCTTCTTCGCTTCTCTCTGGGGGGTTGCAGAACAATTGTCTCCCTCAACTTTATCCATGGTTGAAGATAGCTAGTGTCAAAAAAACGTCCAGAAGACCTGAGTTCTACTGCCAGTTCTATACTTTTCTGGCTATAGGACCTGGGACAAATCACCTGCTATGGCACTTCTCTCATTTAGTGTCCATATCTCCGCACTGAAGAGGCATTTTCTGTTCTTATCCTGACCTTTCTGTGGAATTTTATATTTTTCATCTTTCTAGAAACTTTCTCCTTTGGTTTCTAATTTTTGGGTGTTTTTTTTTTCCATCTCTTGGGGACTCTATTTAAGTTTGTTACCCCCTGGCATATTTATCTTTCCTACTTTCTTTTGACTCTCTGCTCTTCTCATTCTGTTTCACCTTTCCTGGGTGATCTTATCTCACCCCATTGCTTCAATTATCCGGTGTCTTCCTTCATGAAATATTACAAAGTAATTGAAAACTATAAAGCCAGGTATATTTTCCATGTTGTTTATGAGGTTATGATCTTAAGTTTCTTATAAAATTGTATCTATTCTATAATTACAATCATATAGAGATTATGTATTCATGCAGAGAAGGACTAGAAAGCTAAATGAGATTTTGAGGGTGATGGATGAGTGAATATATCCTGTTGTTTACTCAGCTTCCCTTCCTTTGGGAAATATTCTGTCCCCTACTCCATGGTGCTACCATCATCACAGTATGGGCTTGTGACCCAGGCTGTCCAATCACAAGATCCCAATATCTCAGACATAGTGCTTGGTTCAAGTCCAGTCACTTCTGAGACTTTCCTACCAGCACTGCATCTTTTGACAGGATACTGGTGGTCACTTTAACTTCTGGGCAGAGCTTGTCTTTAGAATGAAAACCACAAAAAGAAGCAAGGCTAATAGGTAGAGAGGGAATCTGAGCCCTATGACCTTGTCTGAATTTTTAGACTCCATAACGCCTGAAATCACACTTATCCCTCCTGATTCCCCAATTACATAAACAACTAAATGTCCTTTGTTGCTTAAGCTAGTTACAAGCTAAATTCAAACTAGTTTTTCATTTTCATTTTCAAACAAGAATTCACAGGTCAGCTGTCTTGGGGAAAAAGAAAATAAAAATATTTAGAGTTCTATTAGTGATGCTATGACATTGAATACTTGCCCCTCCGCCCCCATATACACACATCATTTGTGCAAGGACATTCTCTCTCATCCCTCATAATAGGAATCATGCTAACCGGCCATGTGAATAAAGTTTTTTTTAAACAAACCTTTATGCATTAAAAAACAACAATCTGAAATATTGTACAATATAAGTGCTGTCTCTAATACAAATCATTGGTGGAAAGGAACAGGACACACCTTCAGCAAAGGTCATATAATAGGTGGTAAAATATTCATGTTCTTGGGTGAGGAGTTTTTACTTTGTTTTTCTGGGGAGGTCTCGGACCCCTCTGGTCCAACAGCTGCCTCTGGCTTTCCGGAAGCTTCTATTAGTTGAGGCAGCTGGACAACTTCAGCTGCATGCTGCAGAGAGCCCTGCTGATCACCCGAATTCTGAACCTGCTTAGTGGTGCCACCTTTTATTTTGTCTATAGTCTCTTCTTTGGTGATCACCTCTGCCGAAGGAGAGAGAAGACAGAAGGAACAGTGTTCAAATGTGAATTATATTCTGTCCATTAGCCTGTAAATTACTTTGGGAAAATCCTGGTTGTAATGATATAAAAACACATTCTATGTGCTTTATAAATGAATAATGCCAGGCATTATTCTAAGCACTTTACATTTACTAATTTCTTTGATCCTTTCTGCAACCATAGAGAATAGGCATTATTCTCATTCTCATAAATGAAAAAACTGAGACACAGAGAGGCTAACTAAATTGCCCAACGGCCCACACATGGTAAATGGTAGAGCCAGAATTTAATCCTAAGCAACCTGACCCCAGTGACCATGAACAAAACCATGAGGCTATATTGCATATAAAAGATATCTGCATAATGCCATAATCTGATAAAATTTCAAAAGGTAATTATAGGTCAGGCAGAGGAGAACATGGTGAAAGAAAAGGAAGAGAAAGGGAATTGAAGACAGGAGAAAAGTGGAAATTCCTAATATAAAGGGGCAAGAAAGAAGCAAACCCAGCTAGAAGCAAGTCTCCTGAAAGAGGCTAAATCTCAAAAGTGAGAAATGACAGGCTAGTAGTGATGTAGTCAGAATAACTATCCAAGGTTGAGTTCAGAGAAATTGACATGAATCTTCCAGAGATACCCGAGCCCCGGACTACAGGAAGAGGACTGGCTATTTGAGGGGCTGTACCTTTTATGTCCAAGTGATGATGCCCTCGAACCTTGGCCTTCGGAGCCTCAGAGGGGAGACAGAGACTGGCTTTCCTCAGGGTCTGGGGCCTGGACCGTGGTTTGAGATTCCGTGGCTCATGAATCCAAGCATGCTTGAGGGCCTGGTCAGGAGTCATACGAAGAGAAGGTTCCCATCTATATACCAACAAAGCCCAGCACGAGTTATTGTTTTGCTTCCCTTTCTAATGTTGAAAACATTTAAAAAGACACTAATAAAGAACCTAAATGAGATATAATAAAAATAGTTCATTCTTAAAGAACCCATTTAAACCATGTTATAACTCAAAGATATCATTATAGAACAGAGATTACAACATAAAAAAGTACCTGGAAACAACTATGAAAATAATCTTTTTAGGAAATTTGCATGACAAACCAGGGAATATATTACAGCCCAAGTCTTCCAGAGTTCCTAGAATTTCCCTCCCAAGAAATATTATAGAAAATCTTAACCATGGGGACTTAGAGGTCAATAAACTAAGATCAAAACAAAGAGATGCTTAATTTCAAGTTCCAAACTACAAAATCTGGGCCTTCAAATATATCACACACAAAATTACAGCGTGTTAGAATATTAATATTATAAGGAGATTTGGGTATAATCCAGCCAAACATCTAATGCAGTAACAAAAGGCATCTGACAGAACCTTCAACATGGAATCATCCTGCCATTCTTGAGTTATTTTTAGTGACAAGGTACTTAGTCACAGAATTAGCTATTCCAATCTTGATAAAACCAATTCTTTAAAAGTTCTTCATTTTTACTGAGCCAAAATCCACTAGGACTTTTACACTAGTAACTTAGACCCAGCTTCTAATTTTACCCATTAACATTACAGTAGTCCCCCCTTACCCATAGGGTAATACATTCCACCCCCAGTGGATGCTTGAGTCCACAGATAGTACAAAACTCCACATATACTGTGTTTTTTCCTCTACATACATACCTATGATAAAACTTAATCTATAAATTAGGCACAGTAAGAGATTCACAATGAGAACTAAGAATAGAACAATTATAACAATATACTATAATAAAAATTATGTGAATGTGGTCTCTCCCTCTCAAAGTATCTTCTAGTGCTATACTCACCCTTCTTAAGACGTGAGATGATAAAATGCCTACGTGATGAGATGAAGTGAGGTGAATGACAGATACAGTGTGATGTAGTGCTAGGCTAGTACTGACCTTCTGACAAGACATCAGGAGGATCATCTGCTTCTGGACTGCAGTAGACAGTGGGTAACTGAAGCCACAGAAAGCAAAACCATGGGGGGGGGGCCTACTGTATACAGAATGAGACAACTAATCTTTTATGTCACAATCCTCCAACTATCCAAAAACATTTACATTACTACTAAGTGTTGGCCATATAATAAGGTTGTCACCTTCCTAGATGGGAAATTTCAGCTGTTGTCTTACGATGTTCATCATGCTGGGAATAGCTTCTAACTGCAGGTAGATGGCATTAATATTCTAGATTTATAAGGTCGTAAACAACCCAAGCTCCCAGTTCTTTTTCTTTTTTTCCCCCCAGTTCTTTTTTAAATGAGCTACTGCTAAGCTATAACTCCCCTCTCCTTACTTTCTAAAGTTGGCCTATAAAGCTTGACATAGGACTTTACATTTGCCCCTATTAAATTTGACTCAAAATTTTTAATCTGTCATTCCAAAAATTTGTTAATTAGCAAAAAAAAAAGGAATGATAAGATAATAGGCCCCATTAGCTTGATCACCTCCTGCAAGTTGTGAGCAACCAGCCTTTTGCCCTAAAAAAGAAAAAAATTTCTTTCTTGGTTCTGAGTTGTGTTCTGGATGGTTGGGGTTTCTGGACAACTCACCTCAGTCTCAGTAGTGAGTTTCTGTCATTTGCTAATGCACATTCATTCTGTGGCCTCAGCAAAAGGCTGGGGCAGGGGGATGGAGATAATGGTGAAATATAGGATCCTTCTCTAGCTCCATTCTTCAAATGAGTAGCATGACTCTCTAGATGGGAAAACTTTCAGCAGTATTTGATGGCCTATCCTCTGAGCTAGTACCTCAATTCCCAGAGTGCACAAATACAAGAGGAGTATTTTGCTAAAACTATTCCATCCCACTGGAAGAATGAGAGAACATAAACATATGGTTTCAAAAATACTCAACAATTATAGGACTGATAAAGGTAAAGACACCTTAGGAATACTTCATTATATAGAAAAGGAAACTGAGGCCCAGAGAGAGACAATAACTGACCACATATCATGTGGCTAATCTATTTGCCATTTAGTGCAGACACACTTGCAAAACCTCTTTTAAAAGAATGACAAGAGCTAACATTTTTGAAACACTAGGCATTGTTCTGAATGCTTTATGTACTGTTCCTTTTTTTTACTATGACTTGACCAAAGTACAGAACCTAATTTCTAAGAGTCAAAATTAGCATATAGATTCCAAAAAGCTGTACATAATAAATGGTTTATAAATCATCCCTTCTCTAATCCTTTAATTTAGGCTGTAAACCCTAGGGGAATGGAGAGGGACCCAGAAACCATATACTGGGTGTGTATGCAAACAGTTACAACATACAAGAGGTTGACCTCAGTTCCTGAAGCAGAAGCTATTTAGAACTGGCCTACAACCTTGCTGCCAGGCAGTTTGAGGCCAAGAAGGCAAGCCCTACCCACACACTAATCCAGGGCAAGTCACTGAACCTCAGCTTCCACATCTCAAAACGGAGCAAATCATCTGCCCTCCTAGTCACACAAGAATGGAAGAGAACAGTCTAATGAGGAAAAGCATTCTACAGACTCTCAAGCTCTATGGTCAGTATTTATTATTATTTTTATAACTATGTCCCAGCCCCAGACTTTCACCAGCAAACGTGGGAAAATACAGTGTTTAAGAAGAAACCCAGGGCGCCTGGGTGGCTCAGATGGTTAAGCGTCTGCCTTCAGCTCAGGTCATGATCCCAGCGTCCTGGGATCGAGTCCCGCATCGGGCTCCCTGCTCCTTGGGAGCCTGCTTCTCCCTCTGCCTCTCTCTCTCTCCCTCTGTCTCTCACGAATAAATAAATAAAATCTTTAAAAAAAAAAAAAGAAGAAACCCAGAGGCAGAGACACCCCTGCAAACTCACACCAAACACCTTCTGAGAAAGTCCAGGAAGCTGGTGTCGTAGGTTTTCAGCACCATCGTGAGATCCTTAGAATCCGGGTATCTTTTTTTCCCCCTGTTGTTGGTCATATTTTTAGGAAAACCTTTGGAATCTTTGGAGATACAACATTTTGTGTTTAGTTCCAGGTGTTAATATATATTAGTCACATCATAGCTGTTCACTCAACCATGCTGCTTCTTGGAGTGGTCTTTGCAGCTCTAGCTTTGTCCTACACCACCCCCCTCCCACACACACAAACATGCCCTCCATCTCATTCAGATGGAAAGAATCACATGTAGATTATCCAATGAATATGCAATTAACCTTTACAAACACTTTTCCCCCCTATTCAGTATGTTCTGAGCCTCCTTTCCACCTCCTCCTCCCAAAATCAAATGGCTTAACCTTAACTAGGATAAAATAATAATGAGAATGAATAATAATAATAATAATAATAATAAATCTGAAGTGACAAAAACATTCAGCTCTGAACAAAAAAAGATGTTGTCTATTCTTGGATTATCTATGCCCTTGCTCCTTTCCCACTAACCCAATAAAATAATTTGGAACATCCCTGAAGTATAACAAGAAAGTCATTGTAGGAGAATCATCTGCTTTCAGAACTCATTTACAAGCCACAGAAGCAAATTAATCTCATTACTTTTTTATAGTCACATCAAAATTTTGTCCATAAATTGGAATGATTAAACTTGCTTTGTTGCTTAAGACACAGTCATTCTGACTGATTAAAACTCTCACCAAATGTATTTATCATGCCTGGAAAGAAGCCCTGAAGACAGCTCCAGAGGTTTCTCTAGAATATTCTGTGCAATGCTTTGAAGGGGAGGCCACTCATTTGGACATCATGTTCAGAAAAGATGACCACTTATGCTCACACCTTGTAAATCTGCATATGGATGGATGTGAATATACACACACAATTTACACATTAAACAATTCTCACAAAAACTCAGTAGGAGTCACATGATGGACATTTTGGAAGATGCATAATGAAGCCCTTCTATTACTTTTATAATCAATGCAATATGTGGGGCCTCAAAAAGAACATCTGCTCACACTGAATTCCTAGAAGAGACTCTGAATGCGTATATGTGTGTATATAAACACATGGGTATGTGTGTTTACAGACATAAAAATGAGTTGGGAGTATTGCAGAGGGTATAGGTACTGTGAACTCATAGAAACCCCATTTCCTTTTTTACTATGGCACCAGTGCTCCCATTTGACCCTATGTTGCTCTTTTTACAAATGATTGAATAATCAGGGTCACAGGCTTATAAATAACAGCTTCTAAAGTCATCATTATGTAATTGTTTTTCTTGTACAAGTTTTTCTCACCTCTCTTGCTCCTCAATATTTAATTAATCTCTCCATCTCCTTCTTGTGACCTGGAGCACCTAAGCATCTTAGTGCCTTTGAAGCAACATCACTTTGCTGCTAATGAGGGGTATAAACTACAAGTGGCTGGGGGTTGAGGAGCTGTTGGCAGCCCAAATCTGGGGAAGGGAGAGCCAGTAATTGAGGTGAACATAGTGTTTCTCAAACTTATCATAAATATCACAAAGATCTGTTGTCAAAAACATACAGACTCCTGCATCCCACCTCAAATCTGCTATATCATAGGTTACACAGGAAGATAATGGGAATTAACATTTTTGTCAAGTTTCCAACTGATTCTTATAATCAGATAAAGTTTGGGAAATGCTGAAGAAGATGCAGATCCCAAAAAAGTCCTTTCTTATGCAGGAAGTGAAGATGTGGATGTTGCTACCAAAAACACATCATTATTCTAAAGCCTCATGCTGGTGGTAAAAACCAGTACTCTATGAACCAGACCCTCTTACCAAAATGCCCTATATTCCTTTCTTTTTAGTGCCCCCCACAACGTAAAATCTTAAACTCAGTGTTATGGGCTTAAGATGTGACTCTTCCCACAATGTCTTTGTCTGTCAAGAGGGAACACCAATTTCCCTACTTTTCTTTCCCTAAATCCTTTGAAATCCAGAAGGCTAAATTAAAAGTGGTGGATGGTAAAAGCATACCTGGGGTTAAAAGACCCGTTCCATTGACCTATGTATGTTATAAAAACAAGTCAGCTAAAATCTTCCTGCCTGCCATCAGACTGCTCTAGAAGAAGGGTTAATGCATGGGCACTGTTCTAAGGCAGCCAGGACACTTACCGTGCCCACAAGGAAGGTCTTCAAAGCTCCAGCCATGACTACAAGATGATGTCTCAAAGATTTAACCTTGGAATGGCATGAGACTAACCAATCAGAAAGGATGATAGCTTTGGTACTGAAACAGGGTCATGGAGGACCCTCAGCTTGCCAGGCCTTAAACTTTTAGTTTCTGGATATTGGCAAGTCCAACAGGTCCTGGGAAAGGGGCCAGGGAACCTGTAGCTGTGGCAGGGGCTTTTTACCAAATGGTGCAGGAGTAGATTACATTTTAACCCTCACATGACTGAACTAATGTATACTGACTGACCATCAACATGACTAAAACCGTCTTGTCCAGGAATCCCCCCATCAGGGTATTTTTAACTCTTTTACTTATGGGGCAAGCTGTGGAAAGAAAGTAAGGGATTTGCCCCTATTTTGAAAGCACTCTTGTGTGGAAATAAGAGGTGAGAGGGCTAGGAATGATGGATATTCCATAGCCAATAGAAGCCTATGAACTATCCCGATGGGAATGAGTGGTCAGAAATGTCATTCCAGATGGTGAAGAGCCCCTATCTGTGGAGTCCCCTTTCCCTCATGTCTGGCTTCACTCCACTTGGCCGAATTTCTGGTCACTATGGATTTTTCTACATAAGAATCCCTTAAGTTCTTGTGGTTCTTTAAAAGGATTTTAGATATGGGACCGACTTCATCTATTTGGTGCATAGTGCCCTGGAAGCCCTGCCTCAGTTGGACCTTGTTAATCCACCTGTCCATCTTGCACAGCACCAATCAGACAGAAAGGCAGAGGATCAGAAAATCCAGAGCCTGGAAACTGTGATGGAGGTTGGGCAGCATGGGGCCATGGATGAAGCTTAACTCCAGCAATTAGGTAGCTGTCCTATACATAACTGGCAAGCCACAACATATCCACAGCCAAACTGTTCTAACAGCTTTATTTACCCATTTTATAGCAAAGTTGCTATGATTCTGGCACAGTAAAGATTTGGAGGATTAGGAGAATTTCAGCAGGAAAGAATGATGCTCCATTAATGATATAATGTAGCAAAGAAATTTCCCACCATTCTTAGAAGCTTCTGTTCTATGATTTCTCTGCACAGTACATAGTATGAAGGGGCAAGCTGCTTGCAGGAGAAAGGAGAATTTACAGGAAAGGGCATAGTTATAAGCTTTCAAGTTTCAAGATCTGCTGATAGATCTTCTGAGCAGAAACCTTGTCATTTTTATGCCAAGACCTACTTCCCAATGTGACTCCCCCATCCCATCTCCATCATGCTTTCTGGTACCACTTCTCAGCAGCTTTTTACTTTTCTAGCAGAAGCTCCTAATCACAGCTTGCCCTTTGGGATGGGCCCAGGCAAGAGCATTGAATGAGGTTTAGGTATGGGAGGTATGGGAGGTATCTCCAAGGTCTTTGAGACTTCATCATCACAATGGGAAAAAGAGCATTAGAGCTGGGGACTTACCAAAGAATGTCCATCTCCTGGAGGCCATCTGAATGAAGTGGGTTGGTGGCAGGCCCAGCACCTTCAACAAGTACAATGCAGTGGGTTCACTCTTGTGGAGTCACACATTAGAGCTGGATGGGACTTTGGCTAAATTTTGCTTCTACAGATAAGGACCAGGGGATATTAAGTGATAACCTCAAGCCAGTGATAAAAAGGCCAAAAGCATGGGTCTTCTGACTCCTAATTTAGGGCACTTTCAGTATTCTGAGTATCAATATCAGCCATGTTATTTTAAATAAGCATTAAGACCAACTGGAGGTAGCCCACTTTTAGTGGCAGCCAGATCTCATTGTCAGAATAAATAAACCAGTGTATATGCTGACCACCCTTGAATTAAGGAATGACATATCCCAGCTCTGGGAGGTGGAAATCACCAGATGGGCATCAGTCCACTATATGACAAAAGAAAAGAAAAGTGTAGCACCTACTTATTCACCTTTACCCACTGCAGCCTATAGGGATGTACAGAGACAGAGAAATTACAGGTGTCCTCAGCCCTAGGTTACCTATCCCTGCAGCTGGGTTCCCAGCCACATCCATGCACAACACTATCCTCCTCCTCTTCCTCCTCCTCTTCAGCCTCAGTGACACTGAGGTCAGGAGGAAGCTGAATCAGTTCTGGGCCGGGGGGGGACCTCAACCCAGATCCCATGCTCCCCAATTCTTCTTGGTATTGGAAACAGGATTGGTTCAGGAATGCTTCATTAAATCATTCATCATCAACCTTAGAAGCCAAGTACTCTGATCATCTCATTTTACAGAGATCCAGAAGGGAGAACTGACTTGCCCAAGAGAAAGGGCTGGGACTAGACTCCATGTTTACTGATTTCCAGGCCAGTGTTCATTCCATCATAGTTATCATTTATAGCTATTATTACATAAATTATTTTAATACTTATTAGTTTCAACCATGAAATGAAACTATGTTTAATAATTCTCAAGGGTATGTGTGTGTCCCTTTGACCATCCATAACTTCGAGTCGATCTAGAAAATAGAAATTTGGGATGGATAGATAGATAGATAGATATTAGATAGATAATTAGAAAGACTAAGATATATATATACACACATATATACACATATATATACACACACACACACACACACATATATATAGAGAGAGAGAATATCTTTGTCCACAGTCAAATATTTTTGTTCACTGGTATAATCCTAAAATGCAAAATTTCTAATTTTTTAGGGTTATTTTCTCCTGTTTTGTCTAATTTAGCTCCATAATACGATGCCTTTAAGAATAATACATAATAAACAATCATACAATGAGCCTTGGTAAAGCTTTTTTATTGGAAAATATTCTTTCCAAAAAGTCAGGATAGTGAATGACTAATTACTGAACAATACATAGATTTGTATAGGTGTCATCTCTGGTTTTTAGATATTTCTGAGTACATTTGAAAAACTGGTATAACAGTTTCATTTTAAAATGTCACAAAAACAGACATATAGACCAATGGAACAGAATAGAGAGTCCATAGAGTTGGACCCTCAACTCTATGGTCAAATAACCTTCGACAAAGCAGGAAAAAATATGCAATGGAAAAAAAGATAGTCTCTTCAATAAATGCTGCTGGGAAAATTGGACAGCTATATACAGAAGAATGAAACTTGACCATTCTCTATCTAACACCATACACAAAGATAAACTCAAAATGGATGAAAGATCTCAATGTGAGACAGGAATCCATCAAAATCCTAGAGGAGAACATAGGCAGTAACCTCTTCGACATCAGCCACAGCAACTTCTTTCAAGATACATCTCCAAAAGCTAGTG
>NC_138373.1:70747438-70762858 GCF_054177405.1 Leptonychotes weddellii | reverse complement strand
GAACAATGAATCATGGAACACTTCATCTAGAACTAATGATGTAATGTATGGGGATTAACATAAGAATAAAAAAAAGAAAAAAAGAAAAAAAAAAAAGAATGGGCAGAGGACACAATTAGACATTTTTCCAAAGAAGACATCCAGATGGCCAACAGATACATGAAAAGATATTCAACATCACTCATCATCAGGGAGATGCAAATCAAATCCACAATGAGATATCACCTCACACCTGTCAGAATGGCTAAAGTAAAAAACACAAGAAACAAGTGCTGGCAAGGATGTAGAGAAAAAGGAACTCTTATGCACTGTTGGAGGGAATGCAAACCGGTGCAGCCACTGTAGAAAACAGTATGGAGATTCCTCAAAAGATTAAAAATATAATTACCATATGATCCCATAATTCCACTACTGGACATTTACCCAAAGAATACAAAAGCACTAATTTCAAAAGATAAATGCACCCCTATGTTTATTGCAGCATTATTTACAATAGCCAAATTATTATGGAAGCAACACAAGTGTCCATCAATAGATGAATGGATAAAGATGTACACACACACACACACATATACATATATATATATAGAGAGAGAGAGATGTATATATATAAGAAGTTGTGGTGTATATATATATATATATATGATGTGTGTGTGTATATATATATAAAGATGTGGTATATATGTATATATAGATGTGGTGTATATATATAATAGAATATTACTCATCTATAAAAAAGAATGAAATCTTGCTACTTGCAACAACAT
The DNA here is from genome assembly GCF_054177405.1 of Leptonychotes weddellii. Taxonomy (NCBI): domain Eukaryota; kingdom Metazoa; phylum Chordata; class Mammalia; order Carnivora; family Phocidae; genus Leptonychotes; species Leptonychotes weddellii. Next base: position 70,762,091 of record NC_138373.1, on the reverse strand, counting down.
GGATGGATCTACAGAATATAATGCTAAGTGAAATAAGTTAGATAAACACAAATACCATACGGCTTCATTTATATTTGGAATTTAAAAAACAAAACAAATCAACAAAGATAAATGAGACAAACAAAAAAACAGACTCTTAACTATAGAGAACAAACAGATGGTTACCAGAAAGGAGGTGGGTGGAGGATGGGTGAACTAGGTGAATGGAATTAAGAGTACACTTATCAGGGTGCCTGGGTGGCTCAGTCAGTTAAGTGTCCAACTCTTGATTTCAGCTCAGGTTGTAATCTCAGGGTCATCAGATTGAACCCCACGTTGGGCTCTCTGCTGGGCATGGAACCTGCTTAAGATTCTTTCTTTCTCTCTCCCTCTGCCCCTCCCCATCCCACCCACCCTCGACTCATGCTCGAGAGTGCTCTCTCTCTCAAAAAAAGGTAGAGTACACTTGTCATGTTGAGCACATAATGTATAGAATTATTGAATCACTACATTGTACACCTGAAACTAATATAACATTGTATGTTAATTATACTGGAATTAAAATTTTTTAAATGATTAAAAAATAAAAAGAAAAAGGTCACTTTCATAATATGTTGGAAATTTCATCCTCTGCAATTTAATATATATATTTATATATAATATTTATATATTTATATATAAATATATATGTTATATATAATATTTACATATAATATATATTTATATATAATATATATTTATATATAATATATATTTATATATATTTATATATCTATATATAAATATATAATATTTATATATTTAATATAAAAATGTTAGATACCAACTCAAAAGTGTACAGAGGGGCACATAATTCCAAAAATACTTTTAGGGAACATCCAACAACAACAAAAAAGTATGCAGGCCCCTGCCCGACAGTGACTGATGTAGCCCAGTGTTTGTGTGCAAGCTATGGATCCCACAGCGGCCCTCCCCCTCACCTCCATGATGCAGGCCAGCTGCTCTGCTTCATTCTCCCCAGGGAAGAGAGGGTAGCCTGTGTACAATTCAGCCATGATGCAGCCCAGGCTCCACATATCAATGGCCATGTTGTAGGGATGGCCCAGAATCACCTCTGGGGATCTATAGAACCGGCTTTGGATGTAGGTATATACTGTGGGGAAAGAAAGAGAACCATCAGGTAAAATCCTCCTCTCCAAAACACACTTCCTCAGGACACCTTCTCAAGGGAAGGTCGAGGATAACTAAGACTCCCCCACCACTTTTCACTCTCCAGGCTTTTCAGGGAGATGGAAACACAAGTGCTGACCAGCACTTCTTTTTTTTTTTTTTAAAGATTTTATTTATTTATTTGAGAGAGAGAATGAGATAGAGAGAGAGAGCATGAGAGGGGGGAGTCAGAGGGAGAAGCAGACTCCCTGCTGAGCAGGGAGCCTGATGTGGGACTCAATCCCGGGACTCCAGGATCATGAACTGAGCCGAAGGCAGTCGCTTAACCAACTGAGCCACCCAGGCGCCCTGACCAGCACTTCTGAGTCAGGTTACGTATATAATCTCATCAAATCTTCACAGCAACCTGATTATCATGTGGTGTTACTATCCTCACTTTATTGGTCAAGAACTCTAAAGTAGGCGTTGTTCTAGGGAAAGATATTTAAGTTAGCCAAACTTTATAAAAAAGGAAACAGACTAATATAAAGCTAAATTTTCAAACTATCACGTTAATTTGGGGTAGATGCTTTCTGAAAGTATTGTGATTTGGCAAGGGAAGAGGCATATTAAAATGGAAAAAGAAACATGCAAAATGCACACTCTTCTAACGTGTATTCAACGTATTATGTGCATTGTGTTGTATAATGTAAAGAAGGAAGAGCCCACAAAATCTCAGCAGATAAAGCTGTACAGAAGACAGTACTATGGGGAGCCTAGATTTTACAGAGGTGGGAGAAACGGGACACTACAGTTACTTCCACATGCTGACATTCTTTACCCAGATACTGGCAGGGCAAGGATTCTGTAGTCACTTGTCTGTTGTTTGATTGTTTACAGTAAAAACATAACTAAAACAAAATAAAGATATAATAAAAATGACTTTTATACCCTGCCTACATCCAAAATGCTTTTGATGCGCTTTGCAAAGTACATATATACACAGTGTAACTTTAAAAAACGGATTTAATGGACACTTCTATAACCCTTAACATGTTGGGACACCTGGATGGCTCAGTCAGTTAAGCATCTGCCTTCGGCTCAGGTCATGATCTCAGGGTTCTGGGACCCGGTCCTGCATTGGGCTCCTTGCTCAGCAGGGAGCCTGCTTCTCCCTCTGCCTGCCCCCTCTCTCTCTCTGACAAATAAATAAATAAAATATTTTTTAAAAAATCCTTAACATGTGCCAGGCACTATTCCAAGTGCTTCATACAGAGCAACTCTCAGTCCTTATGACAATCTTGTGAAGCAGGTGCTATGATTGTCCCATTTTAAAATGAGAAAACTGAGGCATACAAAGATTAAATAAATTATCAAGGTCACTCAGCTATGTGGCAGAGCTGGGATTTGAACTCAGGCCGTTCAAGTCTGATATCCATACTCTATACTGCCTCATGGTTAAGATAAAGATAAAGGGAAGTCAGAAGCTATATAAAGGGGGAAGTGACTATCTGAAGGCCAGGACAGGATCATTACAAATTCTGCTGGCAGCCAAGGCAAGAAAGAGGCTGCACAGCTTTCATGGCTGAGAAGAGTAAGCAAATGAGTACTTTGTGGGAGGCAGACTGTTTTCTAGCTGGAATTTTTTATGGGTTCCGTATATGAAAGATAACATGTGTCTTCAAAAGTAGTGCTGCAGAATATTTAGAAACAACCATCTAGTAGTCTTTTCTTTAGCCTCAGGAGGCTTCCTCTGACACTCCCTGCCACCATGAAGGCTGGTCCCAAACCCCTCTTTGCTGTTGCCTTGATACAGTCTGTACGTATTTATAATCACTGCACCTGTCCTGTTACCTTTGTATCTTTGTTTCTTCCATTGAACTGTAAGCAATCAGAGCACAGGATGTGTTTGGTTTTTTGTTCCTATACCCAGAACGGTGACAAACACATACAAGATACTCAATTAAGTGTTTGTTAAATGGTACATGTTCTTGCCATCAAACTTGATAAAAGTCAAAGAAGAGGCACTTAAATCAAGTTCAGTGACAGTTGTACAAATGTACTCCAAGGCTGCTTTCTGGATTCTAGCCTGGAAAAAAATATAAAGTCTAGAGAGCTTAGGGCAGTGATTCCCAAACCTCAGAATGGCTGTGTGTTCTACAGTACAGACTGCTGGGATCTCCCCCAGAAATTTAGATTCGGTACATCTGGGGTGAGGCCCTGGGAGTTGTAAATTTTCAGAGGCCTCTAGTAATTCAGATGCACGCCTAGTTAGTTTTGGGAGCCAAGGCTCTGGGGTAATTCCAGATACAGAACTTAAGAGCTGTAAAGGACCTTTGTGGTATTTGAGTCCAATCTTCTCATTTTATAGATGAGGAGACTTAGGCTCAGAGAAGTGAAGCATCTTGTTCAAAATCACACCAGCAATTGCTGTGGCTGAGTCCGGACTAGAACCCAGGTGACCTCACATCGGAAGTGGTGTTTCATTCAGTAAGGGAAAGAAATCGCAATAGGAAAATTCAGACAAAGGGACCAGAACGTGCCTACCTTTCTGGTGTTCATAACAGCTTGATCCAAAGTCAATGACTTTAACAGAGACTTGGCCCTTTTGGTATAACACTATATTCTCCTAGAGAGAAGGAGAAAGACAGACGTCAGTTTTAATAATGTTGCTCTACACACTCTATTTACCAGAATGCCTGCCATCCTCCAGGACCCAGTTCAAAATGTGACCAGTTCCAAGTTGGCCTCCTCCCACATCTCCAAACACCATGTTCTCCGCCCTCCTCTGACTTCCCATTCGATTTGTGGTCTGTACCTCTTGTTTGGACCCAGCATTTGCTGCTTTGCAGTATTTCTTTTGCATATATTTTGTCTCCTTTCCCATATAGAATGTGTAACTCCTGAACCCTATGGGTTTATTTTTATCTCCTTGGCACCAGACTCTATCTCTTGCTTGCCTAAGGTCTTAGAAATATCACTGACTGAATTTAACGTTTCCATTAAGTGCTCCCCCAACATACTGATACGTCAGTAAGGGACCAAAAAAAGGCAATAATTTGAGTTGTGATTCTTTCGCTGACTTTGGGGAAAACGTGAAACCAGTGTCGCCGGAGAGTTGTGGTTAAGCAAGCAGAGCTCCTGGGCTCTCAGAGCATGAGGGTGTACTACCTAGGCCTGGAGTTTAAAGCCCCAGTCATATTTTCACAGCTCTCAGTATCAAATGAATTGACTATTATGAATATCAGATGAATTAGTTCCTTACTGAGTCCTTAACTTTCTAGATATGACACAGCAGGCCTGGTCTGAAGCCTCCAGCTTCACAAATTAAGAAAGTACAAATTTAGTCCATATACCTTTCCTAAAGAATATCTATATTAACTGGAAGAGTTCATTCAGCAAAAGTCGTTAAAAAGCAGACATTTCTAGTGTGTCTCCAGACCAGTGGAAAGGTTCCTTAACTAAATGGTGTAGGCCCTCCCATCATATTGACAGAAAAACTCTATAGTGGGGATGGATGCATCAGACCATCAGAGCTCACTGAAACTATCCTAACTCCTTGATTATTTTTTTAAATTTTAAATTCAATTAATTAACATATAGTGTATTATTAGTTTCCAGGGTAGAGTTCAGTGATTCATCAGTTGTATATAGCACCCAGTGATCATTATATCAAGTGCCCTTCTTATTGTCCATCACCCAGTTACTGCATCCCCCCACCCACCTCCCCTCCAGCAACCCTCAGTTTGTTTCCTATGATTAAGAGTGTCTTATGACTTTCTCCATCTCTAATTTTGTCCTGTTTTATTTTTCCCTCCCTTCCCCTAAGCTCATCTGTTTTGTCTCTTAAATTCCACATATGAGTGAAATCGTATGATAATTGTCTTTCTCTGATTGACTTATTTCGCTTAGCATAATACCCTCTAGTTACATCCACGTCATTGCAAATGGCAAGACTTCATTTTTTTTGATGGCTGATATATATACCACATCTTCTTTATCCATTCATCTGTCAGTGGACATCTGGGCTCTTTCCATGTTTGACTATTGCGGACATTGCCACTATAAACATTGGGGTGCAGGTGCCCCTTCAGATCACTACATTTGTATCTTTGAATAACTCCCTGATTCTTGATCTACACTCACCAAGCACTCTCCTGGTTGCATGCACACTTTTCTAGGGGCATATATACTCCAGTTTACTATTTCTCAAAGAAATCCATTATGTCATGTGAATTTCCTTGCTTAGAGTCAGTCCCCTAAGCCCCAAAACCATGGATGTAGTGACTCTTTGAAGCTGCAAAGCTGAGGATTAGGAACTTGAATGTGGAGAATAAATCAATGTATCACCATTCTTGTGAGACTCTACCAGTAAACCCTGAGAGAACATCTCTATCTTGTCAATATTGGATTGCAAAAATATCCGAAATTTGCCCAATGAGTTACGGTTTTTTAAAAATTTTGTTTTGGTATGGAGGTTCCTCAAAAAGTTAAAAACAGAACCACCCTACAATCCACTAATCACAATACTGGGTATTTACCCCCAAAATACAAAAACACTAATTCAAAGGGATGCATGCACCCCTATGTTTATAGCAGCATTATTTACAATAACCAAATTATGGAAGCAGCCCAAGAGTCCATCAGCTGATGAATGGATAAAGAAGAGGTGTACAATAGAATACTACTCAGCCAAAAAAAAAAAAAAAGAACGAAATCTTTCCATTTGCAACAACATGGATGGATCTAGAGAGTATAATGCTAAGGGAAATAAGTCAGTCAGATGAAGACAAATACCATATGATTTCACTCACATGTGGAATTTAAGAAACAAAACAAATGAGCAAGAAAAGAGAGAGAGAGAAACCAAGAAACAGACTCTTAACCATAGAGAACAAACTAATGGTTATCAGATGGGAAGTGGGTGGGGGGATAAGGGAAATAGGTGATGGGGATTAAAGAGCACACTTATCATGATGAGCACCAGGTATGGTATGGAAATGTTGAGTCACTATATTGTACACCTGAAACTGATATAACACTGTGTTAACTATACTGGAATTAAAATAAAAAACAATAAAAAAAATCAACTGTTTCAGGGAGGGTGAGGAGAAGGGAATGAGGAAAAGTTAAGGGATATTTGCATATCTGTGAGAATCATCTTGTTTTTGGAACCAGCTCCTGATTGAATATCTTCACACCCTTATACCTTTCCCCTAGCTACCTCTCTGTACTCCTCAAGCTTGCAATCATTAACTCTTCTAACAAGCATTTATTTGTTGCCTACCATTACTGTTGCCAGGTACCATGACAGATCCTGGGAATAAAATGGTGAGAAGACAATGGTCCCTGACCTTGGGGGAGCTTGCAGTCAGTGGAAGATAAAGAAACCATCCCTACATAGCAACCAGGGCAATAATAGAGCTAGGTAGAGAATACCAGCAGGACATGTGGGAAGGGCACATTCAGTTGGAGCAGAGGATTTGCTGTACCCTAGAACCAACTCAGAGTACAGTGCATAAACTCAGGATTTAGTACAGCAGTTCTCCATCTCTCTGCATAACATATGTCTCTGCACACCCCCAAGCCTTCTGTAGGAAAGCCCTCAGACCTTCCTGCTCCTGTCAGTCTTGATGATAAACTACATCTCTCTGCATTGCCCCGATATCTGTCCCTTAGTCTTCACCGAATCTCTCGTGGTTTACACAACATATAAACATAACTGCTTGGCTTCCACCCTGGAGCCTTGGTTATGATGGCTTCCCAGTTACCACTGGGAAACAGAATGGGGCAAACAATTTCTGAGGGTGGGAATCAGTTCCCCTGGCAGGACAGAGCTTGTACTCACAGGCTTGAGATCACAGTGAATGATTTTCTCTACATAAAGCATTTGCAAACACTTCAAAACAGAGAGGGTGAAGCGCCGAACTACTGACAGACTGAAGCCTTGAAAGCTATTATTCTTCATCAACTCATATAAGTTGATTCTGGAAAAGAGAGAGAGAAAGTGATGTGTATCAGTGCAGAAGGTATAATGCTGAGTTTGAACCCGCAAACAATCCCATATCACCTGGTTTCCCTCTGGTAGTAGGCAAACCTCAGACCAGGAGGCAGGGCTTTCAAGTCCTATAAACTCAACCTTCCCCTTGATTCATGGTGGATCTGGTGTGAAGCTCCACCGTGCTGGGCTTTCAGACGTCCCTTGTTTCTTATGTGGCAAGGTCATTAACCACTTTGTTACTCATGTGGGTGTTAAAACGTTGGGCCAAACTTCTGAAATATTCATAGTTTCTCAGGCCCTTGGAAGAGATCCAGGAAGTCCATCACCCAACCAAGTGGCCACTCCTGCCCCAAACTAATAAGGCTATCTAAAGACATATAAATGTTCCTGATAGGTAAGGCAACAAGAGAGTGGATAGATAGGGGCTGAGGCAAAATGGAGAAGCCCTACCCTATCTAAAGTGAGCCTGGATGCTTGGTCCCATCCAACGGTAGCCTTGCAGAAATGAGGGTTTACTCTTGCTAGATTATACCAAATTTTCTAAACAGGAAGAAGCCTGCACTACTGTATAAAAGCCTGCTATATTATGTGAAATCTGCTGACTTACAAATGTTGGAAACAAATGCAAAGCATTTTAACAAGAAAAATATATCTGTGAGCTGCCAGTTTGTGACTCTGCAAACCATAAGATGGGGAGAGGAGGGAAAGAAGGGGCACAATCCAGAAACAACTCCTTCCTGGTTTCTCCCAATCTTCCATATCCAAGCCTTCTCTAACTCTGGAAGTATTTAGGAAGCTATTCGTTCTTGGGGAGTACAGGGGAGATGTGAAGCTCTAGCCTCATTCTGACTGGCTGTGTGACCCTGGGCAACTCCTAACCTCTCTGGTCTTTGGATTCACCCTCCGCACGCCTGTCCCCCCTCTCTTTTCAGAGCTCTTTTAAGTACAATGACATCTAACTGTGCAAATACTGTGAGTAATGGTCTAGAAAGGCAGCCTGGCTTGTTCATTTTGACAGAAGGAAGATAATTCGCCTCTGTATACTGGGAAGTGGACCACATTCTGTAGTCATCAGAGATGCTGAGAAGAGTATCAACCTTCCTTCTGATTCCAATTTAGCTGGTTCCTAGAATTTCACTAACAGCAATGGTGTCATGGGACCAGCTCAGTGAATCCCATAATACTGAGCCTCTGAGCGTCTACCCTAATTATTCCCCTTTGCTAAATGTTTTCTGGGTTTCTGGTTTTGTTCAAATTATGGAAGATGATCTTCTCAAAGAGAAAAGTAATCAAATTAGCATGTCCTTCCAATTATCACACCCTTCCAGCTCCAATATTCAGCTAGGTGATGCCAATCTATTTCAGTCAGGTTCTGCTTCCTGACCAAAAATACCTGCTCCTATCCTTATTTGCTCAAAATCAAAGTCCTTTCCCCACTGGGAACAGCTAGCTTCCTGTTCCCTTGGGTTCCAACCTCAGCACCACAGGATTATAAAGCCAGTGAGTGGGGACATGGTGGCAAAGGATAGTCCTTTTCAATATATTTCAGTATCAATCTTGAGGGCAGAGGGCTTGAATTGGCTATGTCACCCAGTTTGGCACCCAGAACTTAGGCAGCACATCCTGAGTATGCTGGCAGGTGACAGGCATGACTGAGGCATGGGGTGAGATGGGCAGCTTTGGGCCCAGCTCCTTTGACTCCTTGGCCATCGTGTCCACTCTAGTCATTAAAAGCTCACATCTAGAAAAATCTAGTGTTCTGACCTCAAAGTTTCTCTTCTGTCACCTTAAGCAATTTTTCAAAAGAAAATGAACTAAAAGAAAAAGCAGCTGACCCCAGGAGTTCAAAGGTGATGCAGAGATGATTGCGAAAATAGAAAAAGTCCTTCATGTGTACCACATTGTGGGTGTTGTCTTTGTCCTTCCTTCTGAGAGCTTCCAGGATCTTCAGCTCCACCAGGGCCTGGTGGTGAAATCTGAAGTGGTGGGGGAGTGGCAGGGAGGATAGGAAATGGGGACAGAATTCACAGTGTCATGTCATGCTACAGCAGTTAGCCCCTTTCTCCAGCCCCTCCCCATCACCCCAACAAGACTCCAGGGAGAGGAGGCAGAAAGCACTAAAAGCTTCATATTCTTGCTTCCTCTGTGCCCCATTGTGAAATCAGATAGAGAAAGAGGAAAATGATGAGGAAGATCAAAGGAAAATGCAGAGTTAGGAAGGGTTGGCATTATGAAGGGGCCAGAATCACACAGACCACCTCTCCCATGGCCTAGGCCATCTACCAAACCACACCTCTTCTTATTCCTGATGATTTTCAAGGCCACCAACTCATTGTTTTTGTGATCCAAGCACTTGGCCACCTGTCCAAAGGACCCTTTCCCGATCATCTCCAAAACCTCATAGCGGTAGGCAATGTGGTCATGCAGGACCTGCAGAAGCCAGACCAGGGTAAGGAACAGAGTCATAGGCTCTGGGGCTTCCCTGATAGTGGGGCCCCTGTGTCAGCCCATGGTTTACGCCTGGGGGAACTTTCTGAACTGCACCAGGTATTTATGTAATTCCCATCCTCCTCTCATTGCTTAGGTTGTTGCTCGGATCCCAGGCTACCAAGGTGGTGCCAGGAAGGTCCCACAGGCTCTATCCATGTCAGGCAGTGCAAAGAACATTGGATGGTCTTTAGAAAACTTGGGTTCTAGGGACACCTGGGTGGCTCAGTCTGGTTAAGCGTCTGCCTTAGTCTCAGGTCATGATCAGGGTCCTGGGATCGAGTCCCGCATCAGGCTCCCTGCTCAGCGGGGAGTCTGCTTCTCCCTCTCCCTGCCGCTCCCCCTGCTTGTGCACACACACACACCCACTCTCTCTCTCTCTGTCTCTCTCTCTCTCTGACAAATAAGTAAATAAAATCTTTAAAAATTAAAAATTAAAAAAAGAAAACTTGGGTTCTAGTCCCAGCCCTGCTATTACCTCTAGTTTTCTGCTTATGTGGGAACCTGCAAAGTAAGAGGACTGAACAAAGTGGCTCTCAGGTCCCTTCCAGTTTGGATATTTCATAATTCTTGAATGCAGCTGAGCAGTAGCCTCAGTTTGGGGGAAGTTCTATTTCAGACCCCTGGTGTGTCTGTTCTGCCTCTTCCTGGTCAGATCTAGTTCTCCTCTTGACTTATCCAGATTTAATTCTAACTTGACAGTAAGCAATACAGAACTCAAACCTTTCTCAACTAAGAAGAGAAGCATTTTCCAAGAGCCAGAATCACCCATTCCCTCCATGGGCTGGAAACTAGAGAACAGGTATTTATTCAAAGCAACGGGAAATTTTTAATTAAAAAGACTTTATCTGCGTATCTTCAGACAAGTCACTTACTAACTCTGAGCTGAGTACCCTCATCTGTAACTGAAGATCCTGGATAAGAACCTCTAATGCCTTCCAGTTCTGAGAATCTCTGATTCCCAGTTTTGCACTCAGGAATTTGGGAGAGATGAAAGACATATGTTTGTATACAAGTCCTCAGGAAGTGTTTGTGATTCTGTGGTGGTAGTTCTTTCATATAGCAGGAATCAGGATCATGAATATGAACAGGTACAACTTTACTAATTGTGGAAGTGGATTGCCCTACTTGTATAAGTTTGTTATGACAATGTATAGGGAAAGGGCAAGGGACAAGTTCTGCACATGTTGGCATAAAGGTATTTTGTACAGGTCACCAGTTTGGTTGTATCATAATTATCTATCTACATGTCAACTTTGACATTGATCGTCATTACTTGAGGCTAAGAACCAGGTTGTACTCATTTTTATATTTCCTTTTATATTTCCAGAGTCTAGCACATGCTCAAGCATATGAGAGGTTCTCAAATAGGTATTCAATTAATGATCGCTGACAGAATAGAAATGAGAATGCAATTGTGCTGCTTGTTTGGGAATTTGGCACGCACTGGAATGCAATGAAGATGGAGATTCTGAGTATACAGTGAGCATGCATCATCTACCTGTCTGCCTCCACCAGTAGCATAGCTCCCTAATATTTGAGACTGAGGAACTGAGCTCCAGTGAATTAACTTAAAGGTAGTGCTGACATCCCTGGGGAATTTCCCAGAGACTCTATACCCAGGTAGGGTTTGGGGTGGAGGAGCTAAGGATGTCTGGATGAATTGGAAGTAAGGTTTGTATTGGAGATACTTAACCAAGGATCCATTAACAGCCCACCCCTCTTTGAAACTTTATGTATGTTCAGGGTGCCTTTTCTGGAATAAGTACTTACAGCACATATCAGACTCCCAAAGGGATCCTTGGCCTAAAAATGTTGAGAACCAGGGCACTAGATTGAGGATTTGTGCCAGAAACTCTAAATCCTTCCTTCTCAGAGTGTGACCCAAGGACCAGCAGCATGGGCATTGCCTGGAAACTTTTGAAAAAGGCAAAAATCTCAGGGGCTCCGTCCCACACCTGCTGGATAAAAGTCCACATTTTTAACAAGATCTCCAGGGGATTAGTGTGTATAGTAAAGCTTGAGAAACACAGCTCTAAATACTCTTAAGAAATAATGTCTCTTTGGGGCACCTGGGTGGCTCAGTCAGTTAAGCATCTGCCTTTGGCTCAGGTCATGATCTCAGGGTCCTGGGATCGAGCCCCACGTCGGGCTCCCTGCTCAGCAGGGAGTCTGCTTCTCCCTATCCCTCTGCCTGCCTTTCTGCTTACTTGTGCTCTCTATCTATCTCTCTGTCATATAAATAAATAAAATCTTTTTTTAAAAAAAGAAATATGTCTCTTCTTTGAAGCCATCAAAGACCAATCTTTAAATGTAACCAAGTTGTGAAGAAATGTCCAGAGGAGGAATTTCCCAGTAGCCTACTAACCTGGTAGACTAAGCATCACATATCTGGACATTTTCAGAAGTGGAAATTCCTTTCTGAAGCAAAAGAGACACTTTTCACTGCCCAGATTTTGCCTTCAGGCTGGTAAGAGGCACTGTCCTAGCGAACCCCAGATTACAATCAGAAGAGGAGAAGGAGAGATCCATCTTTGCTAGGATCCATCTTTGGGAAATTGAAAGGAGTCAAGGACTAGGTGCCAGAGACTACAATGACAAGAACTTTTCTTGGCTGTGGAGAAATGGCATTTAAAATGAAATAGAAAAAGGTCCATGTATGGGCTTGTATGGAGAAGACAAAAAAGAGGATGTTGGGAAGACTGCATCTTATTCCATGAAGTATGGCCTTTCCAATGGGTGCAGAGCTATGCAGAAAAAAGAGCCTGTGGAAATTTGCCCAGGACACAAACCTGTTACTCCAAATACTCTTGGAGAAAAATCAGTACTCTGTTAGCAGAGTAGTTTGTATATTAATTGCAGTTTTCCCATTTTTAAACATGGCATTTCTTTGGTTTAGCAACTACTAGAATCCTTCAGGATGCCTAGTCTGAGATGTATTGGCACCAAATGCTATTAAAACACACACACACACACACACACACTTTTTTTTTTTTCCTTTCCAGACTACTTCTTGTCCTTAAGCCCCAGGCCCCTGGAGTTACCATGACCTATTCCCCATCACCTTCATATAGGAGCCGTGTTCATCATCGAAACTTGTTTTGCTGAACTTCTCAGGAGTCATGTGGAGCTTCTCTGCTTCAAGCCCCAGGAACCACAGCTCTGTGTAGCCCAGAATTTCACTTTGCTCATATGAAGATAGCTGGTTCTTAAAAAACTTTAGGGCCTCTGTGTGAAAGACATTATAGTTGTCAGTTGAGGCAACATGGGGATTTACCCAGGGTCCTGATGATGACACCCCTTCTAGCTCATGAGACAGTCACTCCTTTCCTCAACTAGGTGCCTTACTAAGGACCATGTGTCTTGAATCTCACAGGGTAGAAATGTAAAGGATAAATGTTAAGGTGTTGTACTATTTCAATAAATCAGGAGGGAAACACAAGGAAGGGAAAGGAAGAATTTAGCCCTTTGCTAAAAGCTATGGGTTGCAGCAGCATTGGTAAAAATTTGAGGAGGAAAGCTAGTGTCAAGTAGAATGTAGTTACAGCAGCAGTTTCCAAGTTTGACGCTACACAAATAGTTTATCCCAAGAGGGTTTGCAAACTATAATGTCTTCAAGGGCCAGGCAGGTAACTAAGTGCAACTTTAAAGGCCCAGGAGGTATTCCAACTCAAATCTGCAGCTCAGACCGCAAGGAAGGAACATGTGTTTGCTCTTCTCTACCCTTCTCTGGCCAGACCCCATCAGGTGTTTGGTGTTTGGTCTGGTAGCAGGTGGGGTGGGGTTCAAACTTTAAGGAGATAAACTGGAGAGTGCTGAGAGAGAGAGTCCTGGGGTTTGGGGGTGGGAGGGGAAGGCACCACATTATTTGACAAACTGCTGAAGAGTTGGAGAAGGAACTGCCAGAAGGAAAAAAGACATGAGAGACAAGACCTGTGTGAAGGGCAGTCATGTGAAAGCTGAATAAGGCATATTCTTAGCCCAGAAGATAGAACCAAGACCTGAGAGAGCAAGGAAGGAGATATGAGCTCTTTAAAGGCAGAACTAACTCAAGACTGAAGTGATTGCCTTGTGGGTGGTTCCTAAGATTGTTTAAGAAGAGGAAGGACAACAATTTCAAAGCTGTGGGTAAAGAGCTCTAAGTGTTAGATAATGTTGGTACAGTGGGTGTTGGTTCTCTTTCTTTGAATTCTAATAAGGGATGAATCTCTGAACCTTGTGAGGAGTTGGGCTCCTGGCCAAAAACTTATGTGTGATCTTTCAGGCCCAACCATAGGTAATTACAAAGACTTCCTGGCAGGGTTCGTGGGGAAACTGCCATCCCCACACCAGCATTGGTGCAGAGCCAGGACATGAACTCTCTGAAAAGTTGCTCAAGGGCTCAGGTTCCCCTGGGCAGCCATGTGCATATACACATCTACATTTCTAACCCAGAAGCCCCTATTCAGATGTGGGGGGCAGAGCAAGATGGCAGGGGAGTAGGAGACCTGGATTTCATCTGGTTTCAGGAATTCAGCTGGATAGAGACCAAACTATTCTGAACACCTACAAACTCAACAGGAGATCAAAGAAAAGAATAGCAACAACTCTCTAAACAGAAAAGCGACAACTTTCTGGAAGATAGGACATGTGGAGAAGTGAATCCGAGACAATATTTGGGAGGATAGACGGCGGGGGAGGGGGCCTCCATCGGCCACTTCTGGCAAGTGATAGAGCCGTGGAGCACAAATCAGAACTTTTAGAAGTCAGCTCCTCTGAGGGATGTCGCTCCAGTGGCTAAGCGGGGCGTGGAACCCTTCGCGGGACAGTGTGGTCTCAGGAACCTCGGGGTCACAGAAAGACCAGGGGTGCCTGAGTGCGGCAGAGCTCCCAGGGATCAGAGCAGGGAAGCCGGCTGCAGAGACAGAGCCAAGGTGCGGGCTCTCAGCTCAGGGTTGCCATAAACCATGATCCGCAGCACAGTCGGGCCACTGCTCCTCCAGCAGGGACCCAACAAGCGGCAGATCCGGGGAGACTCCCCTTCCTCCCCCGGGAGGA
>NC_138373.1:70738542-70746938 GCF_054177405.1 Leptonychotes weddellii | reverse complement strand
AGCCTGGTGGTGGGTATTGAGGAGGGCACATTCTGCATGGAGCACTGGGTGTTATGCACAAACAATGAATCATGGAACACTACTAATGATGTAATGTATGGTGATTAACATAACATAATAAAAAAAAAGGTAAAAAAAAGAATATGGGTTTGCATTCTGTCTGCCACGCGATGGTTTACAGCAATGGCTGGTTAACTCCACTTGAATCTCAGTTTTCCCATCTGTAAAACGAGGATAATAATTGTACTTGCCTCTAAAGTTCATGTGAGAGTCATCCAAACACTCAATAAATATGAGCTCAAGCAGGTAGAAAAAATTATATATAAGTTGCAAAACTTGTGATGATTTTTCTAAGTGATGACCAAGACCATCCTGTTTGCATAATATTTTTAAATGTGAACAGAATGTTGTCTTTATTATATTATCCTGTTTTGCGGTAGATTTACTCTTTTAAGTATTTTATATTGATTTCCTTTGTCAAAATAAATGTTTTAGGAATTAATAAATTTTTGTGCCTGTGAATCACAAAATAATGTTTTTTATTGTATCTGGTAATGGCAAGGGTAGGGCTAGGGGGCAGTGGACTCTGCATTAAGATTCATTTTTATGAGTTATAACCCTGAGGGAGAGAAGGCTAAGGTTAAATCAGGAACACTGCTTGGAGGTGATCTAAGAGTCATAATTTTAAGGAGGTGGTCTGTGATCTACAGGGAGGAGACTTTTTATCAGGCCTCGGATAGGCTGTTGAACTCTGGCTCTTCCATTCAGTGACACAAGCAAGATTCAAAGTCAAACCTGAGTGCTGTGGGCTCAAGTTTGCCACAGAATTTTCAGAGCAAAGTTCCAAATAATATGATCTTTTGAGTCAGGTGTGAAATTCAAACTGAGAGCATTAGATGAAAAAGTACACCTCATTTAGAAGTAATCTTGTAGATGGTGATCACAAAGTCACCACATCACACAATTACCTTTAGGCTGTGGTGTTTCACTGGTTTTTGAGACTGGGTAAAAAGAAAGACACCATGTTTGTGTTAGGGGGGGGGAAAAAACAACCCCAAACACACAGACCTTTTCCGGAAATGTTTGGAACCATTCTGAGACACCTCTGGTGTGGTTCCAGAAATACAGAGCACAATACAAGATACTGTAGAAGAGACGCTAGTCCAGGGCCTCCTCAAACACAAGCCACCTGTTCGATGAAGGCCTTGCAGTTCTGGAGTTCATGAAACTACGCTCTGGCCCTGCAGCCAATGTCCCTCCAAGCCCACCCAGACCTGGCTCTGCCAACAAGCCTGGTCCATCCACACCTCCAGAACTTCCCCTCACCCTGTCATCAAAGGTGCTTGGAGGACAATGGTCACTCCTGGGTCTTGGGTCCCCAAATCTTCATGATGATACCTCTCTTGCCCAAATGAAATTCAAGGATCTTTACCTTCCCAGGGTTGATATTCTGTTTCTTTCTTGCTTTCAAAATTGGGAAGGATGTCAAACTGCAGTTCCTTGGTTTTTTAGCATCCATGTTAGTCCTGCAGGAGGAAGAATAAAAAGTACATTCGCAGTAGGAGCAAAATATAAGTAATGGCCCCTGCACCCAGGGATGGGAAGGATGAAGGGCAGGCTTGGAGATAAAAAGTGGCAGGCCTAGGGTGCCTGGGTGGCTCAGTCGGTTAAGCATCTGCCTTCAGCTCAGGTCATGATCCCAGGGTCCTGGGATCAAGCCCCACGTGGGGCTCCTTGCTCTGTGGGAAGCCTGCCTCTCCCTCTGCCTCTGCCTCTCCCCCTGCTTGTGTAAGCTCTTTCTCTCTTATAAAAATACTTTGTAAAAAAAAGTGGCAGGCCTAAAAACAGTGGCTGAGTCTCTGCTAACTCCTTTTTTTTCCCTCTTGGTGGCAGATGATATCAGGAAAGGGGATGTCTTGGCATCAGCCCTTGGGTGCTCAGGGCAGAGGGAGACAGCAGCCCAGGAAGCTAACGAGCTAACGAGGTGGCCAGCAGTTTAGGACACCAAACAAAAAGACCCATTTCCTCTAGCTCGCTGCAAAGTAAACCATTCTCTTACCACAACCACCTTTTGCTCTGAAAGATACATATATAAGCGGTTACTCGGTAGCTTAAAGCCTACAGAAGAAGAAAAGGGACAATGGATAGAAATGCTTTGCCTGGATCTCATTTAGCCATTTTTTGCACCTTCTTTATTCAGACCAGAGCTATATGAAAAATGAACTCACTGCAAGACGAAAATCTAATTTGCATTAAGTTTATGGAATCTGGTTAAAGCGATGATTTATGTAAATGGAAGAGTCTTAGAGGCTCTGACGCCCGTTCCATTAACAGCTGCTGGAACGCTGCTTTGTGTCCCTTTGAAGTTCCTTTTCAGCCTCTAACTCTAATAAGAGCCAAGGGAGCCAAGGATATATGAACAAGGACAGAACAGGGATCAGTGCGAATGTTATCCTGGCTTCTGCAAACCACTCCATTGGTAGGTTCTTAAAGACCCTATAATAAATGGTGACAGCATCACAATTCTGAAATTATTCAGAGAACTCAAGACACGTCCTGCCCACTATTATCGCAGCATAATGTTGAAAAACCAGAAATTACTTGTCTATATATAATGAGAAGTTAAAAAATATGGCACATATGTATTATAGACTATGATGTGATCACTTTAAAAAATGAAGTCTCTATGTATGCCTGTAATGTATTGAATAAAAACAGAACAATATGCATGATTCCATATTTGTTTAAGAAAAGAACGAGATGGGGGCACTTGGGTGGCTCAGTTGTTAAGCATCTGCCTTTGGCTCAGGTCATGATCCCAGGGTCTTGGGATCGAGCCCCACATCGGGCTCCCTGCTCGGCGGGAAGCCTGCTTCTCCCTCTCCCACTCCCCCTGCTTGTGTTCCCTCTCTCCTGTGTCTCTCTCTCTGTCAAATAAATAAATAAAATCTTTAAAAAGAAAAAAACGAGGTGGAGGTGCCTGCGTGGCTTAGTCCATTGAGCTTCTGCCTTTGGCTCAGGTCATGGGATCTTGGGATTGAGCCTGGAGTTGAGCTCCCTGCTCATTGGGTTCCCTGCATCTCTCCCTCTGCCCCTCCCCCTGATTGTGCTGTCTCTCTCCCTCTTTCTCTTCTCTCAAACAAATAAATAAAATCTTTAAAAAAAGAGAGAAAACAACAAGATGTTTGCATGTCTTAATCAGGTATATCGAAGAACATAGGAAAAATAAAAATAATTACCACCTTTGAGGGGTGGAGCTGGGGGAGGTGAGTGGGAACATGAGTTTTAACACACACACACACACACACAATATGAAAAAATCCTATGCAAAAGTAAGCAAAAAGTAATAGTTGCTTCTCTTCAAATGATCATAATGTCACTTCTTTCTTCCCTTCCTTCCTTTTTACAAACATTTGCTGAGATAATTCTTCTGATAAACCAGACACAGCCTCTGCCCTTAAGGAGAGTTCATTATCTAGGAGGGAGACACATGGAAACAGGTCATTACAATGCACATGATCAGGGCAGTAATAGAGGCCAGTGCAAAGAGCTAATGAAGCACACTGCAGGGGGTGAGGAAGCCTTCACACCTGAGCAGAGTAGAGCTGTCCTTGAAGAATAAACATGACAGGCATGGAGTCAAGAGCAGATGGACAAGACAGCAAGCACAACAGTAGGAAAGAGCACTGTGTTCTTCAGAAAGTGTGAGCACATGGACATTACCGTAGAGGGCTAGAGAGGTGGTTAGACTGTAAAGAAAGGGTCTCATGGTTCATTCTAAATCTGACAAAATCAGATTTGTACTTAGGATCATCTCTCTGGCAATACCATGGAACAAGGTTCAGAGGAGCTCAAGTAGGAAGCTGTCTTGAGCATCTAGGCAAGAGAGGATGAGGACCTCAACCAAGGCCATGTGAGGACACAGTGGAAGTGGGAACTTGGGAATAATTTGGGAGAAAGAACTGGTAGAATTTTGGCCATCAATTCAATGTGTGTGAGGGTTGCAAAATCCAAACATGGGGTAAGAATGAATACAATTCTTTCTGCCAAGGCTCTGTATCAAATGCTCCCTCCATCTATTCCACAGGGATGTGGGAGACAATCAAGTCCACATGCATCTTTCCCAGCAAGTGGAGCTCTTTTCGTCTATTCAGTTTCTGGTGCTCTGTAGGTGAAGAGAACATGAAGACCTCAAGAAGATGCTGAGGCATCTTGGAGTCTAGTCTCAGTGCTGTCCCCAGATAGATTCTAAGTCATATGCCTTGTCTATCCTCAGTTTCCCCATTTGTAAGATGACAGGACTGGACTAGATGGCCTCTGATGTCCCTTCCAGTTCTAAGCTTCTTTGATGCTAACTTTATTAAATACTGCCAGATTGGAAAAGTTCTGTTGTGCCTTATTCCACAAGTTCTCTCCTTTGGATAATTCTGTGATAATCAGAGACTATCTTGTGCCTTTTTTATTTCCTAAGAATGCATTCAATCTAGCTTCAATTTAATCCATGACACATAACCTATGTTCAAATCTTCACAGATGCCACTTTTTATCCTCAAAATAAGTGGTGAACTATGAGAATGTTTTATATTTGTTTATAACTATTGCATGAAGGGTCAAAGATAACAAACTCATCTCAGAGCTAGAATGAATATGGCTTTGAGAACTGAAACTAAAATTTAAAATTTCCTCCTATTATTTTACACGGAGATCAGTTTCCCTACCTCTCCAGCTTAGACCCATCGCCTTCCTCTGGATTTCAGCACTCTTGTATGTGGAGATCATTTTGTCACTTGGTCAACAACTTGAGTTTTAATTATTTTAGGGGCATACATTTCATCTCATCTTGATTGTGAATCTCTTGGAGGCAAGAATGATGAGCTCGGATTTTATTTTATTCCTTACATTCCTCCTTCGGACAAGGACAATGACTTGTCCACTGAAAGCTCTTGGTACAAAGTGCTGAGAAAGAGACAACTAAGATAGTTCGGATGAATTCATCAAAAAATTTGAGACCACCATCTGAATGCCAGAGACTGCATTAAGCATAGGGGCCTGAGAGATAAGGAAAACAGAATCCTTGCTTTTAAGGAGAGTTCAGGGTCCGGTAGGCATAACAGAGCCATCGACAGTGGGGCCAGCCTTACTGCACACATAGTATTTTACACATAATGTGTTATCTATGTACACCAATCTTCAATGCCCAGAAAGGAAATATATCTTTTGAGATTTACCTGTTATGATTTCAGTATTTCTATTGCAGTTGTCAAGTAGCTTGATCTTTATGCCTTGGAGAGCTACGTTTGGGGCAGAAATTGTGGCAGTGTAGGACTGGCAGGGACTCCCTTTGTATTTCTGTGAATAGGAGATAATGTACTTAATGTACTTAAGTTACTCTCACTGCTGCAAAGAAAACTCCTTGGCCCCTCTGCAATTATCCTTGAAACTCTTCATGGTCCATGGACTCTCAGAGCTGGAAGAGGTTTTAGGGGCCATTCATCCATTTTCCCACCCCATTTTCCCACTCTTTAGAGTATCCCTGGCAATCATTCAGTCTCTGCTTGAATATTTCTGTGACAGAGCTCACTGTTTTTCTGGGCAACCCATTTCACCTCTGGCTGCTTATACATATGGTTGGTGCTCAGCAAATGTGGGTGGGAAGAAATGATACTGAGCAACATATCCTCCACAAATACTTGCTATCCTCTGCAGA
The DNA here is from genome assembly GCF_054177405.1 of Leptonychotes weddellii. NCBI lineage: Eukaryota > Metazoa > Chordata > Mammalia > Carnivora > Phocidae > Leptonychotes > Leptonychotes weddellii. The sequence continues at coordinate 70,741,231 of NC_138373.1, read as the reverse complement.
ACAACAAAGAACACATCTACCCTCTCTTCTACTCCAAGAGCTCTTGAATATTCAAAACAGTGTCTTCTTGCCTCCCTGGCACCTACTCATCTCCAGGCATTCTGTAGTTTTATTTCAAGCATGTGTTCGTAGGATAGAGCATCCAGGCATGACAGAGAGAACTTGTATTGTGATTGTTCCTCTCTACTTTCTAGTTTTTCTATGACCTTGTTTTAAGTGGCTATCGTTTTCTAGAGTCTAGATTATGTACTAATCAATGCTAAATCAGCCAGCGAGATCTTTACATCACTCACCTGGTCACTATATTTCTATTAATGAAGTCTACACCAGTATTTGCCCCTTTTAGCTGTCACAACACACTCATGTTGGATTTGGGATCAACTAAAACCATGGAGTCCCAGCACTGGGTCCTCCACAAGTTTGCAGAGGATGTATTCTAGCCAAGTTCCTGACAACAGTACGGAGCTGGAGAAGGCAAAGTCAAAGAGTGGCTGGCACACCACTCGAGACTCCTTTCAGGTTTCTCATTATCCTCCTGATAAGGACTAAAACCGAGAAGGGAAGTAAAAGACATAAGTCCCAGAACCAATTAGGCACAATCCAGGTTTGGAGAATTCCTTAAAACTCCCAGATTTTACATACTTAACACACGTAGATAATTAAATCCCTCGAGCAAGACTGGCAGCAAAGGACACATTTGTCCTTTCATAGTTTGAACTTTCTATAAATGGCCTTGCACCTTTGCCAGGTCTCCACTGAAGCCTGAACAGTGAAGCTTGAGTTAAGATTGTGGACCATCAGCCATTTAAAACAAATCAGAGGGGTCACAAGTTACTTACACCCTGAATTGGCTGATGGACGTTTCAAACGTAGCAAGTACCACAAATCAACTACAGATTAAAAAAAAAAAAATCCAAATTTTGCATTGTTCATTCCCCTTTTAAGTAAAATATTTGCTAGGACGAGCATTACCCTAGAGTGGCAAGTACCACCCAGAGGAAAAGTGATGCTCTGGATGTACCTACGATCGATCCACACACAGCTTAAAGCAGTCCTGCATTGGGCTCTGCTTGAGCATGGAGGCTGCAAGCAGATCGGCTGGGCCAAGATAGGCTGGTATCAGCCACATCCTAGGACATCCACGTGAGGCGTGGGGTTGTGGGCTCACTTCTGACCTCCAAAAGGACCAGCCACGCCCTGAAGATAAAGGAGGAGGAAAGTTTTGCGCCCCACGTTGTCGGGGTCAGGGCCGGAAGCAATTTCAGGAGAGGTCTTATGAGTTTCCTAAAATCCATCTCTCCCCAGCCCGCACTCAGCCAAGGTCTGCGACGCAACTTTCTGTTAGGAGCAAACTACATGGATGTCAGTTTGTGAGGATGCGGCGGTTCGGAGCACTTCTCCCGTCCGCGCTCACACCCCGCGCCTCTCTCTCCTCCGACCACACTCCGCCTGCTGTTTCGCATTCTCTGCACCTCCCTTCTCCCCGCTTCCCCAGCCTTCTTCCCCCGTTGCCCCAGATGCTTCTGCCCCACCGCGGTCCCTTCCTCCCCGCTGGCGCTGCGCGCTGCCTTACTCGGTCCGGGCGCCGGCAGGTGGTGGCAAGAGCTGCCTGGGGCTGGCGCACGCTGCCCGGCGGCCGCTGCGGGGCGCTTGCTCCCACACCCTGCCCGCGCCGGCCCGGGACCACGCCCTCCTCCCGTAGCTATAGAAACTCTGGCCGCCCTTTTTGTGACTCCGGCCGCGGAAAGAACTTAGACTTTGTTCCCGTCCCAAACCACCGTTCACATCTGCCTAAAGAATACTTCTCTTTCCCCCCTACTCCCATTCTCTCGCCTCAGGTAGAATTGGACATCCCAAGGATGGGCAGATTAGAGTTCACCGAACTGCCCGGGCTCATGAAATTGTTCCTACTTTGTCCCTCTTCCAAAAAGTTTGTGGTTCCCGGAAGCTCACGGCAAAAGTTCCAGATATAAAGTATTCATCAGATGAGCACTTTTTGAGCTTTGGCTCTGCACCAGGTTTTAAATGCATGAAAACTAAGAAAAGTTCTAGCTGAATGACAGTAGCGGCGTGACCTGGAGGAATATGGTCTGGTCTGAGGAAACAGACATTCAAAAAAAGCTTTTAGAGAGATGAGTTGAATTTGAGTCTTCAAGGCCAAATAGGAATTAGCAACATAAAGCAGGCAGTTAAGAGCCCATGTAAAGGCCTTGAGCTAGGGGACCACATGGTATCACGGGTGTCAGCCTGTTGGGTGAGGCAAGAGTCAAAAGTGCATAGGGGACAGCATGAGACCAGGTTGAAGAAGCAGACAGGAGACAGCCAGATTTGAAATATCTCATGAACTAAGCAGGCTAGGGTATATGTATGTGGATTTTAAGCAGAGGGGTGTTCATGCTCAGATTTTAGAAAACTTTCTGGCAATATGGTATGGAGGGTAGGCCAGAGTAGGTTAAGAATCAAGGCAAGAAGATGTCCATCGACAGATGAATGGATAAAGATGTGATATATATATACAATGGAATATTATGCAGCCATCAAAAGGAATGAGATCTTGCCATTTGCAACGACGTGGATGCAACTGGAGGGTGTTATGCTGAGCGAAATAAGTCAATCAGAGAAAGACATGTATCATATGACCTCACTGATATGAGGAATTCTTAATCTCAGGAAATAAACTGAGGGTTGC
>NC_138373.1:70727853-70738442 GCF_054177405.1 Leptonychotes weddellii | reverse complement strand
AAACAAACTGAAGGTTCTAGAGGGGAGGGGGGTGGGAGGATGGGTTAGCCTGGTGATGGGTATTAAAGAGCGCACGTTCTGCATGGAGCATTGGGTGTTATGCACAAACAATGAATCATGGAACACTACATCAAAACTAATGATGTAATGTATGGTGATTAACATAACAATAAAAAATTTTAAAAAAAAGAATCAAGGCAAGGATGCCTATTAATAGTGAGTGATGTTTCAGAGTAAGGGACAGCAGGTGGAAAAACAGTTCTGAGCAATTTACAAAATGGAAGAGAGCTCAGTAACTGGATGTGAAGGGCAGAAGTGCCCCAGGCCCTCCAGTTGATAGTGGTGCCATTTACTAACAGAAAATCTAGGAGGGGAAACACGGAGGATAGGGAGGATATTACTGATTTACTGGTGACTTAATGCATCAGATTATCAATGAAACAGGCTCTTGCACAGAGCAAGATCTGGGCTAAAAAAATCCTGACTTGGCAGTCATTGTCACATAGGTGACCACTGGAGCTTGAAGTCACCTAAGCTTAAAAAAGGGGGGGGGGGCAGGGGAAAAGAATGGAATCACACAGAATAGGGCACTATGGTGGAAAGAGTGGATGTAGGTGACACAAGATTGTAAGTCTGCAAAATAATGAAGAGCAGGCAGGGATATGGGGAGAAAACTACAAAAGAATAGTGTCATGTGAGCCCAGGAAATAAAATGTATTAATAGGTAGGTTATGATGAATAGGGTCTATAAGATTAGGTGAGAAAACTGTACACTGGATTTGACAACAGAAAGGTCATTAGTGCTTTCTGCAAGGCCAGTTTTAGCATAATTTAAGGTAATTTTCAGTATAAGCTATTACTTTTTTAAAGATTTTATTTATTTGAGAGAGAGAGAGAGAGAGAGCAAGCATGAGTGGGGGAGGGGGAGCAAGAGAGAATCCCAAGCAGACTCTTGGCTGAGTGCAAGCCCAATGCAAGACCATGACCTGAGCCGAAATCAGGAGTTGGATTCTTAACCCAATGAGCCACGCAGGTGCCCCAAACTTACTTTAAATAACACAGAGGAAACAGGTTCATCAGGCTGGTGCCAGATGATTAATCAGTGATAGCAGTACCTAATACAGGGTAGGCTCTTAATAAATGTTTACTGTTGAACTGCACCATATAGAGCACCTTAATACCTTGTAACTGAATACATGTTTTAAGAAGGGGATGCAGTGGGGTAGGTGAGGTGGTATACAACAGTATACAAATATACACAGAAAAAAATGTACAATAGCAATAAGCAAATGCTCACTTTTTTTTTAAAGATTTTATTTATTTGAGAGAGAAAGAGAGAGACACAGAGCATGAGCAGGGGGGAGGGTCAGACTCCCCACTGAGCAAGGAGCCCGACACGGAGCTCGAGCCCAGGATCCTGGGACCATGACCTGAGCCGAAGGCAGACGCTTAATGACTGAGCCACCCAGCTGCCCCTGCAAATGCTCACTTTAATCATTTTTCTAAATTCCTTATTTTCACATTAACATAGATGTTTCTATAAACCAAGAAAAACTGAACCAATAATATTATATGTTTTAATGGTTAACATGATGAGCAAGAAAAAGAGAGAGACTTTGAGGAGGAAGGAGGAGCAGAGATGAAGGGAGAGGGAGAGGAGAGAATCTCGAGAGATTCTGTGCTCAGCATGGAGCTCAAACCCACAACTCCGAGATCATGACCTGAGCCGAAACCAAGAGTCAGACACTTAACCAACTGAGGCACCCAGGCGCCCCTAATGGTTAACATGATTTGAAGAGTTTTTATTAAAAAGTGATCAGGAGCTGGTTGAAATTCTCACCATAAAATGTGAAATATCTACAACTATTTTTATTCATAACAAATTCACATTAAGCTTCCTGAAAAGCTGTATTATCTAATATCATAATAGGGATGACTAAGTACTTGACAGCCACCCTCTAATCACTGGCTTCACAAAGTGATTATTCTAAGAAACAGCTCTCCCCCACCCTTATACTTACAACAAAAAGACTAACATTTTTTTTTTTTTTTTGCAAAACATTCATTTAATCGTGAAATGTAGACAATCAGAAATAGATGGATGTAATGGTATGAAGGAAAAGAGTATATCAAGACTCTTCCACTTTTATTAAAGGTTTTGGCAATGAGAGCTTCATAAAATCTCATGAAATTCTATTTGCTATATAATAAACATCTATTTCTGAGTACGAGACATATGCCATATTATAGTAACCATTTTAATGTGTAAAATAATTCTGAATTCTTACTATAAAAATATTTGGCTAAAATATGAAACATCTTTGCAGTAAAACTGACAACACAACCTAAGTTAAGATTTCAGAAATGTCTCCTGGAAAAAATGGGCATGTTTCCTTTTGCCAGATAAAGCCACAACAGTGAAAGTTAAGGTGCCATAAATCAGACAAAGCTGGAAAGCAACATCATCTTCTTAGAACAGTATGCAACATGGACTTCCTCCCAAACAGACAACCACTTAATGACAATGACTTACTACACACAGGAAAAAGAGAACACGTTCTTCAGAAGGAAATGACATCACAAAATAATTCTTATAAACAATCCTCTTCTTGAAGTCTTGAACAGCTTCAGAGAACATCATCACAAAATAGGTAGAGGCAATTCACATAACCTTAAAGGATTCCTTTATATTATGATGCCCTCCTTAAATAGAAACACACTTCAAATATAAACACACTTGTAAAATTCTGATTCTCTTAATCAAACATTTGTTTACCACCACACTCAGATGCTAGCGGCGCTTGGATGCAAAGGTTTAACTCGTGCTAATCTGGACAAGCCAAGGCGGAGACTCTGACTTGGAGACTTAACAGACACCCCTGCCAGGGGGCTCTTCCTCCTGCTGCAGCCGCTGCTTCCAGATTCCGCTGAAAGAAAGCATAGCACCTGCTGCTGGCGATGTTTGAAATCTCTTAACAAAGATCAACTTCTAAGACAGAAGATGCAAAAAGAAAAGCAGGTGCGGATTACTGTGGTATGTAAGTTCTATCAAGCCATAAACAAGATCAAAAGAATGAACAGTATTAAAGGGCAGAAAGAATACAGTACTGCCTATTTTCAAACAATGTTCAGAAGGCAAGTTAATGGCACCAAAACTTTAAGCACAAAAGCTGAAACAGGTAAGTTGGGAGCAAGTAACATTGGTTTTAAAGGCATGAAGAACTGCATGCGGTTATAATTTCTAAAGTAGCAGAAAAATCCAATGCATTTTTTGAAAATGCTTCAATTTTTACAAATACTCCTTGAATCTATTTTTTCAAATATTAAATTATTGTAAACATGACAAATATTCTTTTTATTTATACGTTTATTTAAGTGACATTATATGGTATTTGTCCTTCTCTGATTGGGGGTGGGAGTGGATGGGTGAAACAGATAAGGGGGATAAAGGGGTTAAGACGTACAAACTTCCAGTTATGAAATAAATAAGTCACGGAGATGAAAAGTCCAGCATAGGGAATATAGTCAATAATATTGTAATAACGTTGTATGGGGACAGATGGTGACTATGCTTATCATGGTGAGCACTTAGTAGTGTGTGGAATTGTTGAATCAATATGTGCCTGATATTTTACAAGATGAAGTAATTAAGAGACATTAAGTAATCATGCAGTTTCAGACTGCCATCTTTTTTTAATAATGCTTTTTATTTATATTTCAAGTTTTATTTAAATTCTAGTAACACATAATGTAATATTAGTTTCAGGAGTAGAATTGAGTGGATTCATCACTTACATATAACACCCAGTGCTCCTCACAACAAATGCCCTCCTTGATGCCCAACACCTATTACTCCATCCCCCTACCCATCTCCCTTCCAGCAACCCTCAGTTTGTTCTCTATAGTTAAGAGTCTCTTATGGTATGCCTTCCTCTTTTTTTTGCTTCCCCGATGTTCTTCTGTTTTGTTTCTTAAATTCCACATATGAGTGAGATCATATGGTATTTGTCTTTCCCTCACTGACTTATTTTGTTTAGCATAATACCCTCTAGTTCCATCCAAATGGCAAGATTTCATTCTTTTGGATGGTTGAGTAATATTCCATTGTATATATATATACCACATCTTCTTTAACCATTCATCAGTTGATGGGTATCTGGGCTCTTTCTGTAATTTGGCTATTGTGGATAGTGCTGCTATAAACATCAGGGAGCAATACAAAAATACTGACTCAGACTGAAATCTGTCTATTAATACCTAGTTATCAGGGGGTGACCACTGTGGACCAATCAAGAAATGTCAGTGAAAAGAAGTAAACCAAACCTGAGTAGATTTGAAATGACTTAGAGAAGAAGGGACAAATGAGAGACATACCAGAGGGAGGAAAGTGGACAGAGAGAGGCTCTGACAGAAGACGACACACATTGTGTTTAAGGAAGAAAAACGGTATCAATCTCCCTGGACTAGAGGGTTCATGTGGTTGGGTGAGAGGAAGTGGATAAAGGACTAGTTAGGAAGCCACAGGTGCTTTGGGGCATGAAATGAACAGGGCCTGGACTAGGTTTTTGGTAATGTCAAGATAAGTGAAGGTCAAAGAATTCTTAAAGGATCAGTGAGGCTTGGCTGTGGAGCAAAAACAAAGGAAGAGAAGTCAAGCCTGCGAGGGCATTTGTTAAATGCTGGAAGCCCTGTGTACAGGTCCCGAGGTTTCAGTCAGACTGTGACCAGCGGGTCTTGAGCAAACCGATTTGTTGCCAAAAATAAATATCAGGAATGTTAAATGTTAACACTCTTTGACACTGTAATTCCACCACTAGGAATTTGTCCTAAGAAAATAATCAAGGATGTGCCCACAGATTTCTAAAATAAGGACGTTTGTGCTTATTGCAACCTTATTTATGACACTGAGAAAATAAGAAACAATCTAGATGCTCAGTATAAGCATGTAAGTATAAGGGAATGACATATGATGAATAAATGCAGCAATTAAAAACCTTGGTTTTGAAGAGTACGTAATAATATGGTGTTAACATTTACAACTAGGGAAAAACATCTGCCAGTGATAATTTTCCAAGCCCCTGCCCTTGATCAATAAATATGCCATACCTGGTGGGATCCACTTAGGTTTTCTGCTTTCAGCTGAAGGGCTGCGTATTTGTAATGATTTCCTAGTGGCCTCTGAAGAAAGAGAAACCTTTTTTGGTGAAGGCTGAGATTCTGATTTCACAGCAGCTGGAACAGAGTCTCCTGAAGTCACTTTAAAAAAAATAGAGAGAGAGAGAGAGAGAAAGTAATGAGCACTGGGTGTTATATACAACTGATGAATCACTGAACTCTACCTCCAAAACTAGTAATATACTCTATGTTAATTAACTGAATTTAAATAAAATTTTTAAAAAATATACATAGAAAAGGTTTTTCACAGAGGAAGATTAAGTCTAGCACATAGGTGTAAAAATTATAAACTTACATAATCTTATAAAAATTAAAAAGGCAATATCATAAATTCGGAAAATTCTTATTATACACAAACATTCACTGAGAGCCTAAGAATAGCCATTTTTACGAGCATTTGTAGGCAAGGCAGTATGGTAAGCATTCCACACACACTACCTTTAACTCTCAGAGCAACTCTGATACAGATATTGCTATCCACACTATCAGATAAGGAAACAGGCTAAGCAATCTGCCTGTAGTCTGATAGCTGATAAGTACCTGAGCCAGGATTAGGAACCAGGTCCAAAGTCTATACCTGTAGCCATGACATAACAGTGTCTCATCAGTACATGTCAATGAGACAATATATTAGGCTCTAGGGTTACAAAGAGTATAGCTCATGGATCTTGTTCCCAAGGAACCTAGACTCTAATAGAGTTCAGTCACTAGACTAGTAAAAAGCTCAGGTCGTGATCTCAGGGTCTGGGGCTAAGCCCTGCGTCAGGCTCCCTGCTCAGTGGGGAGCCTACTTCTCCCTTTCCCTCTGCTGCTCCCCCAGCTTGTGCTCTTGCTCTCTCAAATAAATAAATGAAATCTTTAAAAAAAAAAAAAAAAAGGAAGGAAGGAAAACCAAAGAAGCCCAAAACATGTGGCAAGAGGGATCTCAAATCAAAGACTAAGTCAAGATTGAAAGCAAGAAATGAGAATCATGCAAACTTCCCTGTTCGTTGTCTGGAAAAAATGTGGTCCAGTGGCTAGAGCTTGGGCTCTAAATGGACAAACCTGGGTGCAAATTCCAGCAGCTCACATAATTAGCTGGAAGAATTCCAACAAATTCTTTAACCTGAGCCTCAGTTTTCTCACCGTAAAATGCAGGTGACCCTAGCTGTCTCGGAGGGGGGCCGTCAGTGCTGCAGGAGGGAAATTCTAGCAAGAGGTCCACAGGCAGTGGGGCTCAGAACTCTCAGCTGCTTTTCTCCCTTCCCCACCACCCCCTTCCTTCTGTGTATCTTAGCTAGAAGTGAACACTGGCAAAATGTTAGGGAGAACAAAGGCAGAGAGAAGAAAAACACACTAAATAAACCAAATACATTCCCTTTATAAAATTAAGTGTTTTGGACTAGGCTTACCCAAAGTATCACACTTGGATTTAGGTTTCTTCTCCTTCTTTTCAACGGGGGATTTTACCTTCACTTCTTTCTTCTTAATTTCTTTCACTTTATTTTTTCCCATAGTGAAGTCTTCGTCATCGTCTTCACTCTCATTAAAATCAGAGTCATCCTCAGACTCTTCACCTGAAACAGAGGATTACATACTTGATCTTTGTTCTAAAAAGTGAGGCTTCCATGTATACCTGAAACTAGTATAACCTTGTATGTCAATTTACTTCGATTTTAAAACAAAGTGAGGTTTCTATTGCCTCGACTTTACAGCCTTTGCACTCGATTCTTGGGCACCTCGTGCTATGCTGTGCCACTGCAGGACTGAGAGCATGGTTGCCTGGGTTTGAATCCTGGCCCCTCTGCTTACACTTTGTGTGACCTCAGACAGGCCGCTCACCTCACTGTGCTTAAGTTTCCTATGTATAAAATGAGGATAGTCATAAAGCCTACATGAGAGGGTTGTTGTGCAGATTAAAGGAGTTAATATAGGTAAAGCATTTAGAATAACATGTGGCCAAGAGCAAGCAAAACAAAACTGTTTGCTCTTACTATTATTATCATTATAATTTCCCATCAGTAACCTTCACTTCCAATTTTTCCAATTTAACTTAGTAACTTTTTAAAAGAATAGTAGGGCATAATATTAGCAACTCCTTCAAAACAAGGACCTTGATGGTAATAATAACAGTATACTTTCCTTTAATCACATAAACTTCAACATTCTAGAATAGAAACCCATTGGGAATCGAGAAGAGACTAACCATACCACAACATATTAACTGATAACCCTATGTATGATTTCATTTGGGACACACCTTTCATTTCCCACAAACTCTTCTCTGTATTATATGAGACGATACAAGCTAGTGAGGTGATATGTTAAGTAGCTACAGCTGCTCTGGAAATCAACATATTTCACACAGCTGGAACAAATAATCCTAAAATTTGTATGGAACCAGAAAAGACCCCGAATAGCCAAAGGAATACTGAAAAAGAAAACCAAAGCTGGTGGCCTCACAATTCCGGACTTCAAGCTCTATTACAAAGCAGTCATCAAAACAGAGATCAATGGAACAGAACAGAGAGCCCAGAAATGGACCCTCAACTCTATGGTCAACTAATCTTTGACAAAGGAGGAAAGAATAGCCAATGGAAAAAAGACAGTCTCTTCAACAAATTGTGTTGGGAAAATTGGACAGCCACATGCAGAAGAATGAAACTGGACCATTGCCTTACACCACACACACAAATAGACTCAAAATGGTTGAAAGACCTAAATGTGAGACAGGAATCCATCAAAATCCTAGAGGAGAACACAGGCAGCAACCTCTGTGACCTCGGCCACAGCAACTTCTTGCTAGACACGTCTCCAAAGGCAAGGGAAACAGAAGCAAAAATGAACTATTGGGACTTCATCAAGATAAAAAGCTTCTGCACAGCAAAGGAAACAGTCAACAAAACAAAGAGGCAACCCACAGAATGGGAGAAGATATTTGCAAATATCTTATCAGATAAAGAACTTAGTAAATACCCAAAAAAGATATAATCCAGTCAAGAAATGGGCAGAAGGCATGAACAGACACTTCTCCAAAGAAGACACACAAATAGCCAACAGACACATGAAAAAATGCTCACCATCATTCATCATCAGGGAAATACAAATCAAAACCACAATGAGATACCACCTCACACCAATCAGAATGGCTAAAATTAACAAGTCAGGAAACAACAAATGTTGGCAAGGATGCAGAGAAAAGGGAACCCTCTTACACTGCTGGTGGGAATGCAAGCTGGTACAGTCACTCTGGAAAACAGTATGGAGGTTCCCCAGCTATTGCACTATTAGGTATTTATCCAAAGGATACAAACATAGTGACCTGAAGGGGTACCTGCATCCCAATGTTTATGGCAGCAATGTCCACAATGGCCAAACTATGGAAAGAGCCCAGATGTCCACTGACAGATGGATGGATAAAGAAGATGTGGAATATTACTCAGCCACCAAAAAAAAAAAAAAAAAGAAATCTTGCCATTTGCAACGATGTGGATGGAATTAGAGGGTATTAAGCTAAGCAAAATAAGTCAATCAGAGAATGACAATTATCATATGGTGTTACTCATATGTGGAATTTAAGAAACAAAAAACAGGCTCATAGAGGAAGGGAGGAAAAAATAAAACAGACAAAATCAGAGACAGAAAAAAACCATGAGAGACTCTTAACTAGGAAATAAACTGAGGGTTGCTGGAGTGGAGGTGGGTGGGAGGATGGGGTATCTGAGTGATGGGCATTAAGGAGGGCACATGATGTAATGAGCAGGGGTGTTATATAAGACTGATGAATCACTGACCTCTACCTCTGAAACTAATAACACAGTATATGTTAATTGAATTTAATAAATTAAATTTAATTTTAAAAAAGAATATCTGATAGTTAAGCAATGATTCTTCTGTTTTGGGAAAGGCCAGGGGAGGGGAGTCAGAAAGCCATGTCTTATAACTAATAAATTCTGAATACTAAGTGTAAGTAAGGAGTAGTACTATATTCATAAAAACTTTACATTTTTTTATATTATAAAACAGTACATGCTTTTTGCAGGAAATATAGAGCACACCAAAGAAATATCAATGCAAAAGAAAATCCACTCTTAATCTCGCCACTCAGAGATAACCACTGTTATGCTCAGTGTATATAATATTTACCTATCTGTAGGAAATAATAAATTTTATATAAAAAAATACATAAACATTTCCAAGCATACACAATAGACAATAATAAACTACCACTCAGACTCAATATTCATCAATATTTTTCTACATTTGTTTCATCTCTCTCTTGTCTTCTCTTCCCCTTCCTCCTTGGAGTATTTTAAAATAAATCCAAGGCATCAGCTCATTACACTCCTAGATACTTCAGAGTACATCTCTAAAAAACCTGGGCTTCTTTTTTTTTAAAAACAGCAATGTCATTATCATATCTTATAGTATCAACAAGAGTTTCTTGGCATCACCTTCTATCCAGTCATTATTAATCAAGTAGGGGAGTTTTTCCAAAATTTCAAAATATAGACTCTTGGAGGACAAAACTTCCTATGTATCCAACAGTTTTGGTAGTGCATGTATTCTTTTCTTGGCTTGAGGATAAATGGTAGGAGCTGACTAAACTCTATTTATCAAACTTTTCTAAAGATGGGGTCCAACTGATCATCATCAGTCAACAAAGAAAGTAGTTTAAATAATTTGGTGGTGGGAAGACAGAGCTCCCAGAATCCCAAGTCGTTAACACACCATATTGGCAAATCTGGAAGGCCCAAACAATGGGGTTATGGATTCTGTGAATCTTCAGATGTCCTTAAGAATTCTTAAGTCTTATGTTCTCAGTGAGGGGGAGGAGCAAGATGGCAGAGGAGTAGGAGACCTAAATTTCGTCTGGTCCCAGGAATTCAGCTAGATAGGGATCAAACCATTCTGAACACCTATGAACACAACAGGAGATCGAAGAAAAGAATAGCAGCAATTCTCTGAACAGAACAGCGACCACTTTCTGGAAGGTCTCTTCTGATTTGTTTAGTGTATATTTTTCTGGGGTCATTGTTACACTGTTAGCATTTTGTTCTCTCATTCATCTGTTCTCCTCTGGACAAAATGACAAGATGGAAAAAATCACATCAAAAAAAAGAACAAGAGGCAGGATCAACTGCCAGGGACCTAGTCAATACGGATATTATTAAGATGCCAGAACTAGAGTTCAGAATGATGATTTTAAAGGTACTAGCTGGGCTTGAAAAAAGCATGGAAGATATTAGAGAAACCCTTTCTGGAGAAATAATAGAACTAAAATCTAACCAAGTCGAAATCAAAAAGGCTATTAATGAGGTGCAATCAAAAATGGAGGCTCTAACTGCTAGGATAAATGAGGCAGAAGAGAGAATCAGTGATATACAAGAACAAATGATGGAAAATAAAGAAGCTGAGAAAAGGAGAGATAAACA
>NC_138373.1:70658081-70727353 GCF_054177405.1 Leptonychotes weddellii | reverse complement strand
AAAAAAAAAAAAAGAAGGAATTGAAAGGGAAAAGGAAACAATGTTGCAGATCACCAAAGGGCCAGCAGAGATTAGAAGCTGCAGCCTTATGGAGATCAGAAGAATCCAAGTATGGCAGGCAGAAGACTGATAGCGGAAGCAGAATGGAGTAGAGGGGACAGAGGGGCTAACACATCGCTGCAGTATATGGGTAAACAGTATTTCAGTCACCTGAGAAGAATAACTGGACCATCAGGAAAAAGGTGAAATAGCATAATGTTTACAGTAATACCGATTACCTTGGTTATGAAGGAATGAGCTCCATTTACTGTAAACGGACCTACTAGATATTTCAGATGCTAATATATTTAAATGACGAAACTTTTTCCTTAACCACCTTTTGATGAAGATCTTTTAAAAATGTAGTACAGGGGACCTGGCTGGCTCAGTAGGAGCAGTGTGTGGCTCTTGATCTCAGGGTCATCAGTTCCAGCCCCATGTTGGGTGTAGATTACTTTAGATAAAGATAAATAAACTTTAAAAAAATTTTAAATAAGGAATGTAGTACACATTTCCTTGCTTTCTTAAACACAGTATATAAAATTCAGTTCTAACTCTTGAGGACCCCGAGTCATTACTCTAAATATAAGTGATTATACCTTTACGTGATACAGTGAGGCACAGCTACAAGGAAGGACTGTCTGTCCCATCACTGCAGATGCAGTACACTGCAGAGATGTACTGAGTATGCTGCTGTTATATAAGGAATTTCCATTGTGGAGGACCATTGCCCCTGATAACAGAGCTGTACTTTAATGGATGTACTTGCCTGGTAGAGGAGATTCTGATGGCCTACTAAAATAAAGTGTGTATGACTGTGAATCCCTACTGTGTGGAGTAATTCTGTTTTCTTCTGTGTTTCCTTTTCTTGTCTACTGTCATAGGATCTATTGCTTGTCATCTTGTTCTGTTTTCAGCCTCTAAAAACCTTATATGGTTTTTTCCTAATCACAGCTGTGTCTTTGCTATTGCACTAATTTTTTAAAATAATGAGAAGTAAGCTTGGCTAGATGAGGAAAGCTAAACAGAGCCAAATATTGGCAAAATTGTGAAGTTGGCTATTTATTTTTGGTGGTGCCCTATCTTCCATTTCAGTATTGTCTTCTCAGGTCTCTTTGTATTCATCCATTCATCAAATGTGTACTGAGCTTCTGTTAGATATCAGATATTGTGTTAGGCACTTGGGGATAAGCAGAAAGAAAATAAGACACAGTTCTTACCTTCTCAGAGTTTATAGACTGTCAGCAGACAGATATTTAAAATTAAGTGCAGTGGGGCACCTGGGTGGCTCAGTCGGTTAAGCATCTGCCGTCAGCTCAGGTCATGATCTCAGGTCCTGGGATCGAGCCCCATGTGGGGCTCCCTGCTCAGTGGGGATCCTGCTTCTCCCTCTCCCTCTGCTCCTCCCCCACTCATGCACACTCTGTCTCTCACTCTCAAGTAAATAAATAAAATCTTTAGAAAAATAAAATAAAATTAAGTGCAGTGAATGTGATAAGTGCTATGGTACAGGACAGTGCAAGGAGAGCACAAAGCAGGTACACCTATTCTAATCTAGAGAACTTCAGGAAAACTTCCCACAGGAAAGAGAAAGTGAGTTGAGACCTGAAAGATTAGTTGGAAATAGGTAGGTGGAAGGTATGAGGTGGGAGAGGAGAAAAATAATACCCTAGGTAGAGGGTATAAATATAAAGGTTTGGAGGTGAGAGAGCCCATGGCACATTAGAAAAACTGAAAGTTGTTCAGAATGGCTAAGAAAGAGAGTTGCAGGCCATCTTGAGTTCTGTCTTTATGCCAAAGGTAATGAGCAGCTTTAAAAGAGTTTAGTAGAGGAGTAAGATGATGATCATATTTGCACTTCAGGAACGTCAGTTCAGTGCATTAGCGTGAAGAGTTTATCCTGCAAGGGAGAAATATTGGAATAAGTTAGAGGACTGTTGTAGTTAGGGAAGAAATTATGAAAGCTTAGTCTAGAACAATGGTAGTTAAAATGGTAAAGAGAAGATAACAAATGACTTTTCATTCATATATTTGTTTATTCAGCAAATACTTTGTGTGGATCCTGTACTAGGCATTGGGGATGTATCAACATAACAAATCTGGTCCTTATTCCCATGGAACGGTAGTGAAGAAGACAGTTAATAAGTACATAAATTATAATTTTAAAAATGTTATTAAGGAAATAAGTAGGGTACTGTCATGGAGAACCATGAAGGGGGTTATAAACCTAATTTATATAGGATTAGAGAACTCTTCTCTAAGGTGTTAATATTTAAGCTGAGACATGAAAGATAAAAGATCAATTGGCTCAGATTTCTTGCTTGGACAACTGAGGGAATGGTGGAGTGGTGGCTCCCTTCACTTGAGCTCCCTTCACTTGAGAAGCAAGTTACAGCATAAAAATGATGGCTTCAGTTTATACCCTTTAAATGTGAAGTGCCTACAAGAGGCACCCATGTGGAGATGTCTCATAAGCACTTAGCTGTGTACACCTGGCACTCAGGAAAGATGATTGGATTGGAGCCATGGGTATGGGAGTCATTCATACATAGATGAGTTTTGAAGTCATGGAATGAATGAAATTGCCCAGGGTGACTATGTAGAAGGAAAAGAGTACATGCCTGTCCAGAATCCCAATGAAACCCTGCATTAGAATTGTCTGTTGACTTACCTGTATCTCCTGCTTGTATGGATAGCCACCTGGAAATGTTTAGTGTATTCTCTATTATAGCTCTGGTACGTAGCCCAGTGCCTGAAAATAACAGAGCTTTGGTATGGGTTGGATAGATGGGATAAGTAGATGGCAAAAAAAAAAAAAAAAAAAAAAGATGGATGAATATACAAGTAAATGAACACACTAACACTTAAGGGATGAACAGAGGAAGAAGAACCTGCAAAGGGAAGAGAGGAATTGGCCCAGGAAGTAGAAAGAAGACAGAAGATTATGGCTTCATGAAAGTTGAGAAAAAAGAGGTGCCAAGAAGGAGGGAATAGTTCATATGTCAAATGCTTCCAAGAAAATGAAGTGAGGGAAAGTCTCAAAAATATCCATTAGGTTTATCAGGTAATCTTTATCTGCAGCAAGGTCAGTTTTAATGGATTGGTGGGACTGAAACTAGATTTCAGTGACTTTAAGAATGTGTGGGAGTATTAAGGAAGGCACGTACTGCATGGAGCACTGGGTGTTATACGAAAACAATGGATCGTGGATCACCACATCAAAAACTAATGATGTATGGTGACTAACATAACATAATAAAATTTTAAAAATTAAAAAAAAAAGAATGTGTGGAGTGTGGAAATAGAATGAGTATAGATAACTCAAGAAGCTTGGTTGCCTAAAGAAGAATGATGAGACACTTGCAAAATGAAAACACAAGATCAGAGGTTTGTTTATGATGGTATCAATGAAGACTAGAAGGGATAGAATCCAGAACTCAAGTAGAGAATCTTGACCGGGAGGAGGTACATTTCTTCTGTTATGGCAGAAAGGAAGAAGAAAAGGATGGATATAGATTCTGAAAATTTTACTGCTTTAGTAGCAGAAAGTTGAGGACATTTTCTTCTAACTGCTTCTACTCTATCTGGGAAATAAAAACAGGCCATGTGTTTAGATGAAGTGGGGAACTGATGACACAGTTGGATGTTTGAGGAGAGAACTGACCAGAAAAAGATAGGATTTCCAGGCATCATTGAAGGGAAAAGTTAGAGTAGCACCAATCTGTCGTCATAAACTTTACAGTTTTGTAGTTTTTCTGCTGCAGCATTCTATAGCCTGACTGCAGGCATAGAGAAAAGGAATAATACTAGAGTTTTGTTAGGTGGGCAAGAGAAAGAACATCAGTCAAGGGGGTTGAGGATTTTGGCAAGAAAATATTTGAATGCTGGACCATTCTCTAAACTACTTAGGGAAGAAAGTGAAGCTGGGTGGGACCTAATGGCTGATAAAATATAAGAAAGTAGAAGGGTCTGTGCAGTGGAGATCCTGATGATTTAAAGAACTCATTGCCTGGGAGTAATTGAATGTGAATCTTGGTTGGAGGTTATAGTCAGACTGAATGTTTCAGTTTCAGAGGCTGAGCTGTTCCTGGGGATGACACAGAGTGGGGGACTCAGGGGGAGCAGAGGACTTAGTAAAGATAAGTTCAGGGAGGGGCGCCTGGGTGGCTCAGTGGTTAAGCGTCTGCCTTCAGTTTGGGTCATGGTCCCAGGGTCCTGGGATCGAGCCCCGCATCGGGCTCCCTGCTCCACGGGAAGCCTGCTTCTCCCTCTCCCTCTGTCCCTGCTTGTGTTCCCTCTCTCGCTGTGTCTCTCTCTGTCAAATAAATAAAATCTTAAAAAAAAAAAAAAAAAGATAAGTTCAGGGAAGCAAGAGGCAGGGCACTGGATTGGGTTACCCACATTGACATCCAGGTAACCCAGGCTGATGACAGGAGGTGGAACAGAGAGGAAGTCTGTGGTGTGAACTCAGGGCCAAAGCTTTATGCGGGAAGGTAGAGGTGGAGAAATAATGGCCTGGACATTAAATAGTTTTCTTTTTGCAGGCCTTTACTCAATGCCCCCATTCCCGTCAGCCATCACAGTTCCTTTCCTAGCATCCTCTCTCCTGAGGGGTTGGTATGAGTTAGGTTAGGGGAAAACTCTGTTTAGTGCTTCTCATGTAGGTAGTTTGTACCTATTGGTAAGGCTTGCTCTAGGCCAAGTGTTAAATTGATGCTGCTGGTTACTGTTGTTAGCTGATCTGATTTGTGAGGTTCCTGAATATTTGGTACTATGTATGGGCAAGCAGATCTCTATGATCTCTCACGGGCTCCTTCCTACAAAGTTTTAGCCTGAACCTGAAGTGAATTTTGAACTGAGCTTAAGTCACATGGGCTGCTTATAATTCCTAGAGCAGTTAGCAGAATGTGCTTTCAAGTTTTCAGAGGCATTAGAGCAGATGAAATCCATGTTCAAGATTCAGCTAGTCACCTTAAACTCTTCCCTCCTGATCTGGCAATTGATTGAAGTATAAGTGAAAGGTAAGGGATAAAGGTTTACCTGTTGATTGACCGATTTGAAGATACCTATTTCTGGGATATGTCCACTTGCTTTAGTTTTAGGTAAATTATTACTCTGAGTTATGTCCTCATCGATTATAGTTTTTATTTTCATTGGCAAGGAAAGGGAAGAATTCAGATTGTTCTTTTTTTATAGGTGTCTGTCTACAAAGATCAGTAATGGAAAAAACATTGAGTTCTTTGTGTTATTTCCACTTTTGCCATTAAATTGTGTAATCTTTGACAAAGAACTGCTCAGCCAGTTTTCTCTCCTATAAAGCATTGTGTCTTTCTGATGTATTGACATATCTCAGGTCCTTGGGACAGGCATCCGTACCTCCCCAATGGATATGTGTGCATACTTCCTTGGATGGATCCTTGTGTGTGTTGAGGGTATCCCTATTTTGCCTCTCTCCATGTTTCTGTTTTTCTTGTTTATCAGTGTTTACTCAGTCCCTTATCATTTTTTTAAAGATTTTATTTATTTATTTGAGAGAGAGAATGAGAGAGAGAGAGAGCACATGGGGGGGGAGGGTCAGAGGGAGAAGCAGACTCCCTGCTGAGCGGGGAGCGTGATGCGGGACTCAATCCTGGGACTCCAGGATCATGACCTGAGCCGAAGGCAGTCGCTTAACCAACTGAGCCACCCAGGCACCCAGTCCCTTATCATTTTGATAGCTACTGTTTTCATATTCTTAAAAGCATATTCTTAAAAGATTTCATATTCTTAAAAGCATTTTAAGAAGAAAGAATACTAGAAAATCAAAATAATTGCGTAGGTTTATCCTGATGTAAAATCCTACACATGAATTGGATTTTCAGGGTCATTGCATCACTAAACATGTGAGTATATATGTAACCTCATTTTCTAAATGTATATCCTATAAAACCTTTTTTAGCAATGTATTTTTAATAATGAGAAGCTTTTTTTTTCTAATTATAATAATATAAAGAAAGTTAAGGTCATCAGAAATCCTACATTCCTGAAATAGCTACCATTAGCATTTTGTTGATCATCCCTTTGTGTGTGTGTGTGTTTTACAGAAATGTTATTCTGTAATTTTACAGAAATGTTAAAATTCTGTTATTTTACAGGAATGAGATCATAGCACCCTTAATTTTTTTTTCAATTATGAACACTTCCTATCCCTTCCTCCATATTAGTACACCCTCCTCATTCCTACCTCCAGGTAATTCATATTACATCTTAGTTTATACCTTTCCATCTTTTTGTATACTCAAATAATCCTATATAACCTATATATACACATATATAAATAGAAGGTCTCTATCCTTGTCTGATGTACAAAAAAAATTCATAATATATGTACTCGTCTAATAGTATAGTAAATGAAAATGCCGTGTCATGATTTAAGAATGTCTGTGTGTCATCTTGTAGACCACGTTAGAGCATGCAAGGCCTGAAGAGCCCAGCTGGGATGAAGATTTTGCAGATGTGTACCATGACCTAATCCATTCTCCAGCCTCTGAAACTCTCCTAAATTTGGAACATAATTACTTTGTTAGTATCTCAGAACTGATTGGCGAAAGAGATGTGGAGCTGAAAAAATTACGAGAGAGGTATTTCAGATTTCTTGCACTATCATAATTAAATGTCACATTGTCAGATACGATGACTGCAGAATAATTGGTTTACATTTAATTGTAAAATTGAAAAATAGAAAAAAGTTCTCTAATATTGGAAATTAATTTTCTTGTGTGTTTCAATCTGTAATTTCAACTAGGAAGTCATCACACAGGCTTATAAAACTTCTCAAGTGATTTACCTGAATAAATTATGGTGACTTTATATATTATTTCTAATCTTTATATATTATTTCTAAGATCTAGGCACTGTGCAAAATGCTTTAGATGATGTCTTAGCCTGTTCAGGCTATAACAAAATACCATAGACTAGGTGGCTTAAACAAGAGAAATTTATTTCTACCAGTTCTGGAGGCTTAGTAGTTCAGGATCAAGGTGCCAGCAGATTTGGTATCTGGAAGACCTGTCTCCTGGCTTATAGACAGTGCCTTCTCAATGTGCGCTCCCATGGCCTTTCCTCAGTGTGTGGTCCTGGTGCGTCTCTTCTGGAGAGAGAGTTCTAGATACTAATTCCATCATGAGGGCTCCAACCTCATGACTTCTTCTAAACCCAATGACCTCCGAAGGCCCCACCTCCGAAAATCATCACATTGGGGGTTAGGGTTTCAACATACGAATTTGAGGAGACACAAACATGCAGTCCATAACAGATGGCTTATCTCATTTGATTCTTACCACAGCCCAGCAATTATTACCCCCTTTTACAGATGAGGAAAATAAGTGAAATAACTTGTCTAAGGACAAGCTAGAATTTGAAGTCATAGCTCCACTCAAAAGCTCTTAACCACTGTACCAAGCTCTCTCCCTATTTGGAACCTCTTTAAAACCCTGCCGTTACTAAGTTCATGGTCTCTTTCAGTTCACTTTTGTAAGTTTATTTACATGAGGGGAAAAAATAGCACTAGTATTATTCCAAGACATTTTAATTCATTGCATACAGTATTGAAAACAATGCTTTTGTGATTCATTTTTTTCCCTCCAGAGTAAGTAAAAAATTGCTAGCATTATTTATTTTAAAACATGACTTTCCAGATTGCTTCCTAGCAATTCTATAAAATGTTATAATAATCAGGGTATGCTTCTTCTAGATAATCCATTTTAATCCAGCAGAATCTAATAACATTTATTACCTTAAAAACATTCACTTAAGACTTTAGGTATATGTGGTATTAAGATAATGTTTTGAGTGGCTGATGTGAAATTTCTTTAATTGTAAAAGTATATTAGGACCAAATCACATGTATTTCTTGTGACTGACTTGATAGTCTGTCCCAAAGCTGGTTTGCTCCTGGCTCTCATTTGCTTTGCATTAGAAAACGTTGGGACCAGCAAGATGAGAATAATCTGTTATTTTGAGGGTTGTCATAGTTAGGAAAATTTAAAACGCAAAAATCATAAGCAAATTGATTTAGTAATTTTTTCCTGAGAAATACTCTTCTGCATACCAGATCAGCATTTTTACTATATTGCATAGGTTGGTACATTTTCATAACAGTTCTCCTCTCAACCTTTTGTTTTCCTATCTAGTAAAATACTAGAACATTCCCTGTCAGAAAGAACTTGATATTTTGACATTTGTCACTCCGTATGGGTTTAGCTTTGCTGTTCAGCTGCATTGAGGCAGTTTATTCCTTTCTAGGTGGGATACCTGCAGTATGAGTCGTTGTCACCAGGTAAAGAGTTGAAGCTGTGTCCCTGAGGGAGACAAAAATTTTATTTAGTCCTTTATTATGTAGCCAGTAAAACTGTGACTATATTTTTAGAGTAAGAACAAAATATAGGTTAGATTTATATAAGTATTCTTCCTCTGGGGAAGCTGCATTAATTTATTAATTATCTGCATTTACTGGTACTTCATACTTTTTTTTTCTATTGTGGAATAGTTTTTTTGTAGGAGTTTGGGGTTTTTTTTTTTTTTTGTAAGATTTTTTTAATTTATTTGACAGAGAGAGAGATAGCAAAGAGCAGGAACACAAGCAGGGGGAGTGGGAGTGGGAGAAGCCGGCTTCCCGCTGAGCAGGGAGCCCCATGTGGGGCTCGATCCCAGGACCCTGGGATCATGATCTGAGCCGAAGGTAGACGCTTAACAACTGAGCCACGCAGGTGCCCTGGTTTATGTTATTTTTTGAAATGTCCTTTGGTCAAATCTCTTGATGGGGTTTTGCTTTTTTTTTTTCTTTGTAAACATAAACAATATTTAAATACATTTATTTTTTTTTCTTAAGATTTTATTTATTTATTCGACAGATAGAGAGCATAAGTAGGCGGAGTGGCAGGCAGAGGGAGAAGGAGAAGCGGGCTCTCCGCTGAGCAGGGAGCCAGATGTGGGGCTCGATCCCAGGACCCCAGGATCATGACCTGAACCGAAGGCAGCCGCTTAACCGACTGAGCCACCCCGGCGTCCCTAAATACATTTATTTTGACAACAATTTGTAGTTTATTCTCCACATACCCAAACTGTTAGCTTGAAAGGGAAAAATAAGCTAGGTTCCTCTTGAGGTAGGTGATTGTTGTAAAGGTTAACAGTATAACTTAAGACAAGTTAGACTTCACTGATAGCTATGGAAGTTCACCCAATTCATTTACCCAATGCATGAGCAGAAGTGACACATTTTCTTATTTCTCTTTTCATTTTAATTCCACTTTACATCTTTAAAAGACAGTTTCTTAGCACAGTATAATAATTTTTTCTGTTTTGTTCTGTTATAGCAGACTGTTATAATCGTTTTTTCTAAGTGTCTTCAAGATAATGTTCAGGTTGTTAGAATTATCACACCTGACATACTGAGCCAATACCTAGTTAGATAGAACTAGAAATATAATAAAATTTCCTTTCATCTTAATCCGAGAAAATGTATATTGTATCATTAACTGTATCATTAGCTCTTGCATTTCTGACACATTTAGGATGAAATGTTCGTGCAATTTCTTTTGTTGAATTATTTATTAGTCTTTTTTTCCTCACTGTTAATTTGCTGCTGTTAGCACACCAGATTTAAGATACAAAAATTTGAAGATACTCATTTATTGATATTTAAAGATACTAAATCTTTAAAACTTAAAAATGGCAATGATACTTTTTATCCACTAGAGGGAACATGCATAATGTAAAATATTAATCTATTTATATCAAAGTTTGTATTTATAATTGTCGCAGTTATTTCTGCTTTAATTAAAAATTTTACTTGCAAGCACCTGGCCCCCAATAGTTATAAAAAGTTATTGGGGTCACCTTCATTAGAATTAATTGAGGACTAAATGGTACTGAATATTTAATACTAGGAGGTAAATACAGAAATGTATAAATAAATGTATAACATATAAATGAGTTTTATTTATCACATACATATAAGTGTCTTAATCAGTTGTTATAAGTAAGGATAAATGCTCTTACATTAATTAGACTGATAGTAAAATCCTTTTCCTTTATGTCTTTATTTCATTCTTTTCACATTTGTTTGAAATATATTTTAGAACAAACTTTTTAAATACATTTATATTAGAAGATAATTTTTTAATTTGAAAATTTTTAAGAACTTATTAAAACATACAGAAAAGACAACAAACTGTAGGTGTACAATTCAGTAAGTTTTTATAAAGTAAGCACACCCATGTAATCATCACTCAGCCTCAGAAATGGAATATTTCCAGCACTGCAAAAGGCTCCCCCGGGTCTTCTTGTCATAGCCCATCTCTCCCATAAATAACTGGTATCTGAACTTCTAATACCAGTGATTAGTTTTTCCTGTGGGAAAACCATGTTTAATTTCTGCACAAATGAAGAAGGTAAGGCTAAAACATACTTTAGAATGTATCTTATATTCCTCTATAAGGAGAACTTTGTGACTTAATACCAGTTTAATTCTTAGAACCTAATTGACAGCTTCGGGGATACTATAAGCTAACTTTCAGAGCTTGAAGTCACTTTAACTCCTGTGCGTATAAGTAGAAAATGTATTAAAGCTGGAGTCAGAGTATCTTCTTTGAGGAAATCTGCAGATGAGAAAGGAGTCTAGTTTCAAGCATTAGTCATGGAAATTGAAAGATTGCCTAGATTTTGACTGCTTTCACTTATGTGAAGCTTAGATCAAGATCTGGCTGTACAAATGACGCGTTATATGACATTATCATTATTCCCACATACCCATTTCCAGGGCTTCAGAGTGATTTCTAGGTATTACACTTGCTCTGCCTGGACATCTTCCTATAAAAGAAAAGATTTTATTTTCA
Source organism: Leptonychotes weddellii (assembly GCF_054177405.1). Lineage (NCBI taxonomy): Eukaryota > Metazoa > Chordata > Mammalia > Carnivora > Phocidae > Leptonychotes > Leptonychotes weddellii. Next base: position 70,716,440 of record NC_138373.1, on the reverse strand, counting down.
CTTCGTAGAGATTGTTTAATGAATCTGGAATGGCCATACCCCTTAAAGATATCATGAATATTATCTCATCTGCTCATTTATGTTTTAGACAAGGCATCGAAATGGAAAAGGTGATGCAGGAATTGGGTAAATCACTGACAGATCAAGATGTAAATTCACTGGCTGCTCAGCATTTTGAATCCCAGCAAGTAAGTGAAGTGCAATGATTTTTAGATACACAGTTGCATTTTCTTTCACTTATGTTTGTAAAAAAAAAAAAATTGACCACTTGGTGTACTCTCTCTTTTGAGGACTTAGAAAATAAATGGTCAAATGAATTAAAACAATCAACTGCGATCCAGAAGCAAGAATATCAGGAATGGGTGATAAAACTTCATCAAGACCTAAAAAACCCTAACAACAGCTCCCTCAGGTATTAATCATCTATTGTTCTTGTTAGATGAAAGTTCATTGTTAGTAAGAGTTTTTATGTATTATAAAATTGAATCTTTTAGTTGTAGCTATTTTTAAGTTACCAATGACAGTTCAAGATAATTTTATACTTCTAACACCTTTGGTATTATCTGGATTTGTGTGGGTTATTTGGGAGGGGGGTAAATTGGTTGGCTTAAAATAGTGATTTGCCCCCTTAGAACTTAGCTATAAATCTCTTAGGTGTGTATATCTAAGTATCCCAAGTACAAACTCTTGTTCATTTTAAATTGGTTTCTGTTCAGTGCAATAAGCATTGGTTGAATGCATCTTAAATGCCACGCACTCTCTAAGCAGAAAATCAAAGATGCCTATGCATGTGGAGCTTATATTCTAGAGAGACTGACCTATAAATAAGATAATACTGTGTAGAATGATATGTGCAGTCAGAGAAGCATGTGCAAGGTAGAAAAGGAGTATATACACAACTAATGAATCATTGAACACTACATCAAAAACTAATGATGTACTATATGTTGGCTAATTGAACTTAATAAAAAAAAGAAAGGAGTACAGAAGACTTCTGTAATTCATAACTTGTACAGTACCTGATGGCCTAAATGCATTGTATTTCATATGTTGCCCTAGAGCTTGACAGTGCTTATGTTTTTTCCTGGCTGTATACTCATATGTTTGAGAATTTCTTTCTTTCAAATCTTCAAGTATATTCAACGGGAAATGTACTTAGAACAGTATGATAATCCTGTTTCCAGCAGTTGCCTGGAATCTGCTCCAAACATTTAGAAATAGCATTTTATTTGTGTAATGTCAGTCTCCCCTCTAGTCTTGCCTTGGAGACAAAACCCATGTGTGTTTTTTCTACTGTTATACCCAGATCCTTGCCAAGTGTCTACCTCTTCACACTGGCACATAAGACATGCTCAGTAAATATTTATAGGATGGGTGGACAAATAGGCAGATGGATGAATTATCATTTAGCTGTTTACCTGATATCTCTATCACCTCTTATCCAAATATTATAATCTGTCATTTGCCTTATTTTCCCAAGACAACACCTTAGAAATATTTAAACAAGTTTTTATGATTAGAAATGGGGTAACATCCTTGACACTGACATATTTGACTATACTCCTCATTTCAAATAAAAATAATGAACAAAAAATTTAAAAAAATAATGAGCACAATACAAAGGGAGAGGTGTGCAGAAAGAAGGGTTGGGAACATCTGTATCCTATAATGTGTAATGATGTTTCTCAAACTGCTGGTTACAGTCTGCCAGGACCATTCTAGATTCTTTACTTTCCAGTCAGACCTTTAAAAATCGCAATAAAGGGTCACCTGGGTAGCTCAGTCGTTAAGCAACTGCCTTCGGCTCAGGTCATCCCAGGGTGCTGGAATCAAGCCCCACATCGGGCTCCCTGCTCCACAGGAAGCCTGCTTCTCCCTCTCCCACTCCCCCTGCTTGTATTCCCTCTCTCGCTGTGTCTCTGTCTGTCAAATAAATAAATAAAATCTTTTAAAGAAATTAAATAAATTTAAAAAATCGCAATAAAATGAGATCGAATGCAATGGAATGGAACAGAGTATGGCAGAGTAGAATAAGGAAAAAATATGAGAGCACATCATACATGAAGCTTTCTATAAATAAATGTGTGTATTAAGCCAGAATGTAAAGTATATACTGTATGTTTTGGTCAGAGATGTGGAGAGTCTGGTGATGGGCATTAAGGAGGGCACATGATCTGATGAGCACTGGGTGTTATACGCAACTAATGAATCATTGAATACTACATCAAAAACTAATGATGTATTATATGTTGGCTAACTGAACTTAAAAAAAAAAAAAGGAAATGTGGAGAGTCACTGATTTCGGGAAGCTAAGAAAGCCCCTTGTTATAAACATTATCTCTCGCTTTGCTGCTGTAGTTTCAGAAATTCACTCTGTAGAATCAATTCCATTGTGTACATATTGGCCTCTAGCTGATGCTGGGTTTACAAACTAAGTATTCCTAGGAAAGAATGTTTTTACTGTGACTTTGTCAGTTTTGCTTTTCTTTTAATAGCAGCTTCCTTGGGCAGCAGAAACTTGTTTTCAACTCAACTCCGTATAGAACTCCATAAGAAGTTGATAAAAGTGGCATTTTATTTTTAGCCATTATTTTTGCTTTTTTTTAAAAAAAGTCAGGCCTACTGAAGGGTAAATTATGCAAATTAAAATTTACCTCTTTTAGGTTTACATTTTGATGAGTTTTGACAAACTTAACTGTCATGAAATCATCACTGCAATCAAGATATAGCATTTCACTTCTATACCTTTATAACTCATTCCTTTCTCTTTCCCAGCTCCTGGCAACCTGCTCTGATTTCTGTCCCTGAAGTTTTGATTTTTTTTCAGACTGTCTTATAAATAGAATCAAACTGTTATGTAGCAGTTTGTGTCTTGCTTCTTTTACTTATCATAATGCTTTTTATTCATGTTGTTTCATTTATGAATGGTTCTTTTCTTTTTATTACCCAGTAGTATTCTAGAAATTTTATAGTTAAGATTTATATGCATAAGTCATGATGTATTATTTCATATATATTATCTAAGTAAATATGTCTACTATAAAATAATGAATAAACATATATATATATATATATGATGGTGTATAGTTTTGTTTTTCTTATGATATCTTCATTTGGTTTTGGCATCAGGGTAATGGTGGTATCATAAAATAAGTTGGTGGTCTGCTGATGACCCTGTCAAAGGAGTTGATATCTGTGATCATCAATTTGACATCATATTTTTATTTCTAGTACTTTAATTTCCTTTCTCTCTTTGCTTAAATTCCTTATGTGTCCTTGTGTATTGTTTTCCAATAGATCTTTTAGCATATTGATCATCATTATGTGAAAGTCTTTTTCTTTTATGCCCAGTATCAGGGTCATCTCTCAGTCTGTGTCTGTTGATTGCTTTATCTCTTGACAATGGGTTATTTGTTTCTTTTGCTTGCTTTTTTGGGTCTCTCTTTTTTAAAAGATAAATGCTTGTTGTGTGTATTAGAAGAGACTAAGGTAAATAATATTTATGTCCAGAAATGAACAGGCCATTAATGTGAAGGTCATGCCACCCTAGTCAGTAGTTGAGCTGAGTTTGGTTTTTGTTCCATCAGTGATACCACAGGCTTCATTTTCTACTGTAGTAAGCTGCTGCTACTTTGTATTTAGAATGGGGCTTTGGGTTCTAGAGGGTTTTTTCCTGTCATTCTGTTCCATCCTCACTTTCAGGAGTCTTTGTAGGCTTGTGCCACAGCATGAGGTCTCTATGCTGTTGCTCTACCCCTGAGGAATAGACTGTTGTTGTTTGTGACTTGGTGCTAGATTCATAGTTGGGGGTGGGGAACAGGTCTCTGTTGTCTTTGTCCAGCTTCAGTCTTGGGCAAGCCCTGTATCTCTAGAGCTTGGGTTGGAGCATTCTTAGCATTTCTACCTGTGCCACTCAAGGGGCTCCCTTGTCTCCTGGACTGCCTCCAGTGTTTTCTTGGAAATACCTGGTGGAGACCAGTGGAAAAGAGTTTGCAAGTACATGCAAACCTCCCTCGTGCCTGAGGCTCATAGCTATTCTAAATTTACATGCTAGCCCACACTTGGCCTTTAAGAATTCATTAAAATTTTAGCGATTTCTTTTTACCTCTTTACATTACAGCAATTCATTTCTGCCATGCTCTGCCAAAAATGAAAACTGTGTCTCCTGTCTGTCCTTGGAGGGGTGTGTTGCATTTTAGAATTGAGTTTACTTGGTTGCCATGTTACCTCAAGTTTCAGAAAAGTTAGGATTTTATAGATTATCTGGCTTTTTCTTGTTGTTAGAGAAGGAGCAGCAATCTCTTGTGGCTTTTCAAATCCTACAATGAGGATGGTTTATTAATATAAATTTATTTTTAAGTTTAAATTTGCCATATATCCTAATGAAGTTAGTGAGACTAATGAGACTCTTTGGAATAACCCCAAACATGTGGTCCAAAATGACTATTATAGACTTATATCATCTTCAGCATACCACGAAATTTGAATTTACAGTTGTACAGTGCCTCCATGGAAACCTTTTCAGCAAATAAACAAGAACAGAGTAGAGCAAAGGGAAATGTCCTTGAATGGAAGGAGAATGTTGGCAGGGAAAAAAGCAGGAAAAGATTTAAAAAAATAGAAGATGTGAATACATCAAAATGAACTTCATCTTTTTTATTATTCCTTTTATTTGACTTCTTAATTTTTATTTCTATAACTTCACCTATTTTTTAGTTTTTCCTAGAGCCAGGCTTGATATAGGATATATTATATTTTTTTAAAATATGCCATTTTAAAGTAGTAAGTTAATCACTTCATTTAATCATTCTCTTAGGCCACATGAGTTGATATTCTAATGACTGGAAAGAATAATATGCAATACTTACTGTAAAGAAATCAAAAAACAAGTAGGAATTTTAAGAACTTCTGGTGTTTATGATTCTTTCTTATTACCATGGATTAAGGAGTAGTTTAGGAATAAATTAAGTGGTATTCTCAGCTTTTGTTTTGTCTCATTTCATTATAAAGCTTTCTTTCCTTCAAGAAAAGTTCCTGACAAATAGACCAAAAAAGCATATGAATAATTTTATTAATTTCAGTGAGGAAATTAAAGTTCAACCAAGTCAGTTCAGAGAATCTGTAGAAGCAAATGGAAGGATTTATGAGGAGCAGAGAAAGTTGGAAGAAAGTTTTACCATTCACTTAGGTAAGTGGATTCATTTTTTGCAGGTGTAACTTATTATAACTTGGGAAGCTTTTTTTATGCTGTAAGAGAAAAATCCCTAGCATATGAGTACAATGTACCCATGTTGTTTTTAATTATAAATTATGTCCTGCTCCCAGCAACATGCAGAAGAATGAAACTGAACCACTTTCTTACACCATAAACAAAAATAAATTCAAATGGATGAAAGACCTGAATGTGAGACAGGAAACCATCAAAATCCTAGAGGAGAACATAGGCAGTAACCTCTTTGATATCAACCACAGGAACTTCTTTCAAGATATATCTCCAAAGGCTAGTGAAACAAAAGCAAAAATGAACTTTTGGGACTTCATCAAGATAAAAAGCTTCTGCACAGCAAAGGAAACAGTCAACAAAACAAACAGGCAGCCTATGGAATGGGGGAAGATGTTTGTAAACAATGTATCCGATAAAAGGTTAGTATCCAAAATCTTTAAAGAACTTACCAAACTCAACACCCAAAAAACTAATAATCCAGTCAAGAAATGGGCAGAAGACATGAATAGGCACTTTTCCAAAGAAGACATCCAAATGGCTTACAGACACATGAAAAGATGCTCAACATCACTCAGCATCAGGGAAATACAAATCCAAACCACAATGAGATACCACCTCACCCATGTCAAAATGGCTAAAATTAACAACACAAGAAACAATAGATGTTGGTGAGGATGCCAAGAAAGGTGAACCCTCTTGCGCTGTTGGTGGGAATGCAAACTGAGGCAGCCACTCTGGAGAACAGTTTGGAGGTTCCTCAAAAAGTTAAAAATAGAACTACCCTACAATCTAGCGATTGCACTACTAGGTATTTACCCAAAGGATACAAAAATACAGATTTGAAGGGGTACATGCACCTCAATGTTTATAACAGCACTATCAACAATAGCCAAACTATGGAGAGAGCCCAAATGTCCATCAACCAATGAACGGATAAAGAAGATGTGGTAGATATATGTACAGTGGAATATTACTCAGCCATCAAAAAAATGAAATCTTGCCATCTGCAACAACATGGATGGAGCCAGAGTGTATTATGCTAAGTGAAATAAATCAGTCAGAGAAAGACAAATACTATATGATCTCAGTCATAATGTGGAATTTAGGAAAGAAAACAGATGAACATATGGGAAGGGGGGAAAGTAAAAAAGGAGAGAGGGAAACAAGCCATAAGAGACTCTTAACAATAGAGAACAAACTGGTGGTTGATGGAGGGAGGGGAGTGGGAGATGGGCTAGTTGGGTGATGGGGATTAAGGGGTGTACTTGTTGTGATGAGCACTGGGTATTGTATGTAAGTGAATTCTACACTGAATTGTATGTCACTGAATTCTACCCCAGAAACCAATATTGCAATGTGTGTTAACTAACTAAAATTTAAATTAAAAAAAAATTATGTCCTGCTTCTAGAGTTTGTTGGCTACACATTTTCTGTTTTAGCTAATATTTATTTTTTAAAAATAGAAAGGTTAAATCTGAATAGTTATCAGAATGGGAAATTGCAAGGCCTATTTCTAATTATTTGTAGCACAGATTTATCTGAATTCTTGCCGTAGAGATTTGCATCCTGTTATAGTGGATTTTTGCAGCTGTCTGAGTTTCTTTCTGGGACTGTTGCCCACCCCCCAGGAGCCCAGTTGAAGACCATGCATAATTTGAGATTGCTGAGAGCAGATATGCTGGACTTCTGTAAGCACAAAAGAAATCATCGAAGTGGCGTGAAGCTCCATCGACTCCAGACTGCCCTATCGCTTTATTCCACGTCTCTGTGTGGCCTGGTTTTACTAGTAGATAATCGAATCAATTCATATAGTGGTATTAAAAGAGGTAAGTTAACATTACCATATTTGCTTCATTAAATTTCCCCTTTAATACCATTCTTACAAAGAAAGGAATTACAGAAAAACAAAAAATTTAGCCCTGGTATTCTAGTAGCCAAGCAACACACATACCCAGCCATGGCTATTTTAGATTTCTTTCATACTTCAGCATGGGTAAAGTGCTTCAGGATGTTTACTTTTTCTTAAAATTCTGTTTTATCATAAGTAATGCTCTTATAGGATTCTTGCTTCAAGGCGTAACAAAAAGAATAATCAAGACACAAATGTATTCAATTCAGAAGCAGATCCTGGCTCAGTATTTTAGTTCATCCCTTTGTCCTTCCTTCCTAGGTTTTTTAGATAACATATTTCTTAAGTGTTCTAGGTATAATTCTATGTTCCCTCTGTACAGTTCACTTTATATGATTATTTTAAAAACTTTATATATATTGAAATGTGTAACTTCTTAAGGAAGCTTGAATAGAGTTTATTTCCCATCATAAATAAAAGAGCTTTCTTGTATTTTTCAGCATTTGGGGGACTGGATTATGATTAAAGTAACTATTATTTAAAGAAGGTTTGGAATTATCTGAAAATTTCCTTGTCTATTAATTGTTTGCTCTTTTGAGTGATTGGGAGATTAGGTTTCTGATTCAAACAAAATCTCTGTCCCCTAACTTAAGACATAAGTATTGAAAGGGCAAGTATAAGAAATCATATTTGTGAATTTTATATTTTATTCTGCTAGCTCTCATTGTCTGTAAGTAAATACTCAATATTTGATAGTTCATCTATAGAAGTTCATAAATGTTTTGGGTTCTTTAGATTTTGCCACAGTTTGCCAAGAATGTACTGACTTCCATTTTCCCCGAATTGAAGAGCAGCTGCAAGTTGTCCAGCAGGTGGTACTTTATGCTAGAACCCAACGAAGGAGTAAGTTGAAAGAATCACATGGTCAGTAAAACTAAATTTTTCAAAATTTCACTTTCAGTGTATTCTGTCCCTAAGCACTCTAATAGCATGTAGACCATTATTAAAATACAGAAAGTTGTATTGGTGGAAAAGTGGAAGAAAGAAATTAAGAACAAAATTCAAGATCTTTAAAAGCTTGACTTCTGTTCTTAATTTCCTTCTTTGCATGACTTTGTTCAATAACCTTAGCAAAAACTGTCTTTAAATTTAAATTCTGTAGTTACACTTTAAAGTACTCAGTGGAAAGTTGGTGGTCTTTTGATCCAAGTTCTGTATCTCTAAAGTGGACATAATTACTACCTCAAAGGGCACTGAAGTGATAGAGTAAATGTTAGCACAAAATATACTTTTTAAATGTTCTACCTTTGATCCCTCTTAGGTAGTAGGAAGTCAGTTATAAGAGTTGTTTTTGATTGTTCTTTTGAAAAATTACTATGTCCAGAACTATATCCTGTTTTTTTTTTTCATATTTATCCATAATATAAATATCCTTTCTAACTATTTGAGAAATTTGCTGGAAAATTATTTTTAAAGCTATAGAAAATGTTCATGGCATCTCTCTGTAGATTTCTATTTATTCTTAGACTTAAGGGAAGATATGGGTAAAGGAAAGAACTTTGGCTCAAATTACAGAGTTCTATTTTTTAATTGAAAAATATAAGTTTAAAAAGTAGTTTCTTTATAAATTAAATTGGCATCATAAGTTTTAGTTAAGAGCTAAATATAAGGGTAATATCCATTCAAAAATATATGTAAGTTGCATGTTTCTTATTTTTCAGACATTTCATATTATGTCACAGGCATAAAATAACAGTATATGTTCTTATTTGGCTTTAATGCATACTCAGTATTTTATTTTATTTTTTTAATAAAAACTTGATGTCTTGCCCAAAAAATAAAATATGGCAAGTTTTTAAAGTGTGGCTGGTCAAACTTTTAAATCTTCCTCTGGTACTTGGATGTCTATTTTGTTGGTTTGTTTTGCAATTGTAGTGTTTAAAAGAAACCATCATAGTACTTTTGGTTCATATGTTTTGTGTTTTGTAGTAAGCAAAGAGATACTGTTTTATCTTTGCTTGCTGTCTTTGTTCCTCTCCCAATGTAATTTGTAGAATTTCTCCCTTTCTCCTGATGCTAGAAGGTAGCTCTCTAGACTTACCTTGATTAGCATTCACTATGGTTTCCATATTCAATAGACTTCTAAAAACTTGTTTTATTTTTTAATCATTTCCTAAATAGGTAAAACAGTCTCAAGATTCACAATTTAAACTGTACAAAAGAGCATACAGTGAAGGTCTTCATAATTGTCTGCCAGCCATTCAGTTTCCCCCACCCCGCAGAGGCAGCCAAGGCTGCCTTGTACCTCCAGACCTATGTCTGTATGTGTATCCATGCGTGTATGTGTGTGCCTGTATTTATTTTTCCTTTTTACACAAGTAGCATCTTTCTCTGCACACTTTTCCGTATTTTGCTTTTTTTACTGAATATTTATTTATTTTGGCCATCATATCATATCAGTGCATAAAAAACATCCTTATTAGCTTTCCACTGCCCCATAGTAGTCCATTGCAAGGCATCCTGTTATTAATCAGTTCCATGGTAGACATTTAATCTGTCCCAGCATTTTTGCTACTATAAGTAATAACGCATGAATCACTTTATGTGTACATCATTGTGCATGTGTGAGCATATCTCTAGGAATAGACTCCGAAAGAGAAATTACTGGGTTAAAGGGTACATACATTGGTAGTTTTGATAGTGTTAGCTGTTGCTCTCCATAGCCTCACCCCTAGTTTATATTCCCACTCTAGGGAACTGTGGCTTTGCTGTGACACTGTGTGTCATATATGACAGAGCCAGGCTGTGTGAGGAAGTCATAACAGAAATGTATCCTAACATAACAAAGGACCTTTCAGAAAATTCCAGTGTGTCCTCTTATTCTTCTACCATCTTCTTCCTCCATCTCATTCAAACTAGCAGTGATGTAATCAGAAATATCTTAATATTATTCTTAGTAGTGACTAAAAGCATGAAGATTGAGATCATGACAGGTGTGGGAGAAGGAGGAGGATTCTAAGTATATTTATGAGAGATAGAAAGTGTGCAGCAAATGACAGGAAGTTTTCAAACCACATATAGTTAAGGCAATGTGTGTAAATCATGGTATTATTTTGTTCTTGTTCAAGCAACTATTTTGTGGTTTAAGTGAGTCAGTGAAACAAGCAGGTCTATAAAAGACAACTTTCTGAAAGGAACCCACATGTTGTCATAGAAGAGCTCAGTGAAAATACTTTCTCTGTCTTTTCCTCTTCTGTGCACACCCACGTATTTGTTCTACACGTTTACATCCTGATACTCAAGTACCTATTTATTCTAAGGCATTCCATTGTTTTCCTTACTGTGTTCATTATATTAGAATCTTTATATTTCTACAATCCACGATAACAAGCCAAAAGCAATTTTGTTTTCTGTGTACATGTTATATACATTTTTTTAAAAATGAAAAATAGTAATTTTCTTAATATTACAAGGTATTACCATTAAAACATGGAGAGGGGAATAGGCTATGAACTGTTCTCTCTTATTCACTTAGTAGGGATTCTGTTTGTTCATACCCCATGTAAACAAAATTGTTAGAGTCCTTATTTATCATTTCTTTTGTTTTCTGTGCTATGATCAGACATTTATTCAAAACTTATCAGTTGCTGGGGTGCCTTGGGTGGCTAGATGGTTAAGCGTCTGCCTTAGGCTCAGGTCATGATTCCCAGGTCCTGGGATTGAGTCCCATGTCCGGCTCCCAGCTCAGTGGGGAATCTGCTTCTCCCTCTCCCCCTGCTTGTGTTCTCTCTGTCTCTGTCTGTTTCTCTCTCAAATGAATAAATAAAATCTTTAAAAAAAAAAAAAAAAGCCTATCAGTTGTATCGCTCTGTATGAGAGACAGACTATTACATTAAATATAGATTCTGGCAACACAGAGCCTCCTCTCTCTGCCTCTTTCTCCCTCTATTGACAAAATATTTTACAAGGTACAATGATATAATCAATTATTCCGAGTAGTCGCTAAGTAAAAATAGTAAATTACTTTCATTCAGAACATTTTTGAAAGCATAATTGCCCTTGGTATTTTCAGTTTACTCATTTGAAGATCTGACTGTTTTCAAGTGATACTCTGATGCTGACAGCCATTCCAAATAGTTTTGTATTTAATTGGAATACATATACACCATCTTAAAGAAAGCTGCTTTAAATGCTAATATTCATTCTGCATTTTTGAGTTTTGGTAGCAGATACATCTGAATCTTATAAGAAATCTATTAAAAATACATGAACAGGGGCGCCTGGGTAGCTCAGTCGTTAAGCAGCTGCGTTCGGCTCAGGTCATGATCCCAGAGTCCTGGGATCAAGTCCCACATTGGGCTCCCTGCTCTGCAGGAAGGCTGCTTCTCCCTTTCCCACTCCCCCTGCTTGTGTTCCTGCTCTCGCTGTCTCTGTCTCTGTCAAATAAATAAATAGAATCTTTAAAAAAAAATACATGTACATATGTAAAATAATTTGTGTCCAATTATAATAATGTATGGTCAATTGTGATTTATTTTACCAGTATTTATCCGTCTAAATAATATCATGCCTTCCAGAAAGAAAAAACAACTATTGAATATCTAACACAAAAAGTTCCCATTTGAAACAAAGTCTCATGTATCTATTTGAAATAAATTGTATATGGTGTCAGATAAGAAGTAACAGATTTCAGAATGGGCTCAATATCAAGTGATTCCTGGTACTACTAACCATTGCTTGTAGCCCTGAACAAGTTATATCAGCAACAGTGACTCAGATTCTAAAAATAAAGATGGCCACTCTACAACTATCTAATGAAGTTGTTTTATGTGTAGTTAATTTAGTGCCCTGAACCTCCCAGATGAAAAATAGGGTACTGCCAAGTCAAATGTGGTTAAGCCCATAGGGTTTGGAATCTGGGTATGTGAGTTCAAGACCTGGTTCTGCCACTTACTGTGCATCCTTGGTTAAGTTACTTAACTTATGTAACCCTCTGTTCCCTCATATATACAATGAAGATAGTAACAGTATCTACCTCATGAGGTTGTGTTTTAGGGGTTTTGTGAGAATTAAATGAGATTATGCATGTAAAACATGTATCAGAATGCCTGGCACCTAGCTATCCTTAGTAAATTTTTGCTGTTATTGTGATTGTTTGGGGAGCAGTAGAATTAAATGTCTTCATATGTTGTTATGTTCTTTCATGTTGTATTATCTCATGAATAGATTCTGGAAACCGAAATGGAGGAAATGATGATAAGGCTAAAAATGCTGACAGAAACTACTTAAATATTTTACCTGGTAAGTAGTATTTTATTTGAAATTGCAATTTTCTTATGATCACATCCATGGAGATCATAGATTTGAAATAAAAGTTCTTATGGTGTATACATTATAAGAAGTTTGTCAGTGTATCACTTTGAAACAACATTGTATCTACAGAATATACTTTCACAGATGTTCTGCAATTTAAATCTTTATTCTTATACTAGTACTGACTTTCTAGATCCATACAATAAAAATTGTCCAGACAATTGCATAAATTTAATCCCATTTGCTATTTTAAAATTCTTCTGTTATACATTGTTTCTTAGTTTCTTAAATGAAGCAAGAAGTCATTTTTACTCTGAAATATAAACAGTACTAGAGACAGAAACAGTTGAACTTGTGGAAAGAACATGAGTCATATAATTTAGAATCTTTCTTATTTCCACCTCCCCATAACTGTTCCTGTTTCCCATTTCTTTAATTTCCTTTGTTATTTTCAGATAGATTATTTATCAAATGGAAATTCAGGCTCTTGATCCTCTTCCACATTGAATTCACTCTGGTGATCTTGTAGTGTTCAGATGACAGAGTATAGCAAGGAAGGCGTATCTGTTCACAAGCATAAAGTCTTTTGAGCTAACTAGTAAAGTTTGCATTTTCCTAAATAACTAGGTTGTTTCCTCAGTGTTTCTACCCCAGATTTTCTACATGTAGGTCACATTCCATTTAATAAGCAAATAGCATGTCGCTTTCTGGTATTCATCTTGTCAGTCCCAGTCAGTTAGCTTGTGGTCATCAGCTTCCGAACTCCCTCCCGCCTTCAGAGATTCTACCTTCGTGGGTAATGTTAGAGGCAGGATTGCATCACCACATGCTGTTTCCTCCACTTTGTGGAACAGGAAACTGTCCTCCTCTCTATCTAAAAATATCTTCATTGAGACAGGATTTATTGTATTTCTCTGCACAGATCCATAATTTAAATCATCCATATTTTGTGGCTTTCTTAAAATGTGCCAATCTCATTACCTATTCCGGAGGTACTGATGTGTGGGTTTTTTTCAACTTACCTCTCTCTTGCTATATTTATTTCCTTCCTTGCTCCTTTTTGGGAAGAGCCTATAGGTTAGTATCACATTATTACCACCAAATCAGGAGGATATGTCGTAGTCCGCATTAGAAAAGGAGTATCAAACTATTGGGTTAGATATGCTGACAGCATCTGAATTTCCATTTGTTAAAGGATGCCAACAGCAAGAAAGTTTACCAGAGATGATGAAAGATCCAAATCACAAATGCTTTTAAGTTTTCAGGTTGAAAAAGAAAACAGTTTTATTTATATATTTATTACCAGGAGGTTTGCTCTATCATTATCTAAGTATTTATGGTTTATATTATTTAACTCTCACAACAGCTTTGTAAGAAAAGCAGTCAGGCATTATTTTTCTCATTCTTACACGAAGTACAGAGGATCTATAAATCAAATTGATTTACCCAAGATCACTCAGCCAATAAGTGCTTAGAGACCAGATTTTCTCAATACCCAATCTAGTCCTTCTGCTATATCATATTATTTTGATGACCACTGCCAGCTCCATGATCCCCATTTCACTACTGGGTAAAATGAGGCCAAGAGACAAATCATGTAAGGTCAAACAAAGCAGTGCCAATTTGGGGATTAGGAGCACCTGACTCGTTCACTAAGTCATCTGCCTCAACACTGGACCATAGCCCATATTTAATGCTGCCACTCCCCTCATCTCAATGATCAGTTAGAATTGAGGAGGTAATATACTTCACTGGGCCCAGAATGATACTGTCTCATACAATCTGCCAAGTTTCTGATAGGCAGTCTGCATCTTTTATTGCCTTCCAGGGTAATTGTAACTGTACTCTTCTTTTTATCTTTTATCTTAAGTCAAAAAAAAAAAAAGGCCCTTGCATGGGGCCTGTTAGTGGCATCCATGGATACAGCTTACAAACACTGGTAACTACAGATGAGTAAACACTGTGCTAATGTATATCAAATATTTTTAAGCATACTCTGTGTTTATAAATCAATATAAGTAAAATCCTAAGATAATGACTTTGAAGCAAGGGGAAGCAGAATTTGTGAGGGCAGGGGTTAGTGATGTAAGTGTAGTTCTTAGAAGCAAAGCTTTCCTAGAATTTTCATATCAGAATTTCCAGGGAGGCATGTGTGTTTGTAAAAACATATTCTTTATAAGCTTGTATATTTTACATATTTATACTGAGAGAAACTGTAGAATATAAAGGCTGATGGCTAGTGTGGCTACATAGAAAATGGAGTGATTATAGGAAGCATGGATTTTAAGGCTTGTCTATAAACATTTGTTCATCAAGTCATTCAACAAATACTTATTAAATACCTTCTATGTACCAGGCACTGTTCTCTGTGCTGGAGATAGAACATTAAACAAGAGAGACAAAATCCCTGTAGTCATTGAGCAGAAACAATGGTCTCTTTGATAAAAAAGCTTTTGCACAGCAAAGGAAATAGTCAACAAAACTAAAAGGCAGCCTACGGAATTGGAGAAGATCTTTGCAAATATCTTATCAGATAAAGGGCAAGTACCCAGAATCTATAAAAGAACTTACCAAATTCAACATTCAAAAAACAAAAAATCCAGTCAAGAGATGGGCAGAAGGCATGAACATACATTTCTCCAAAGGAGACATTCAGATGGACAACAGACGCATGAAAATATGCTCAACATCACTCAGCATCAGGGAAATACAAATCAAAACCTGAATGAGATACCACCTCACGCTGGTCAAAATGGCTAAAATTAACAAGTCAGGAAACAACAGATATTGGTGAGGATGCAGAGGAAGGGGAATCCTCCTACACTGTTAGCGGGAATGCATACTGGTGCAGCCACTCTGGAAAACACTATGGAGGTTCCTCAGAAAGTTAAAAATAGAGCTACCTTACAACCCAGCAAGTGCATTCTAGGTATTTACCCAAAGGGTACAAACATAGTGATCCGAAGGGGTACCTGCACCCCAGTGTTTATAGCAGCAATGTCCACAATAGCCAAACTATAGAAAGAGCCCAGATGTCCATCAACAGATGAATAGATAAAAAAGGTCATATATGTGTGTACACACACATTATACCCACACACACACATATATATATAATGGAATATTACTCAGCCATCAAAAAGAATGAAATCTTGCCATTTGCAATGACATGGATAGAACTAGAGGGTATTGTACTAAGTGAAATAAGTCAGTCAGAGAAAGCAAATACCATATGATTTCACTCGTGGAATTTAAGAAACAAAACAGATGAACATAGGGAAAGGGAAGGAAAAATAAGAGGAAAGCAGAGAGGGAGGCAAACCATAGGAGATTCTTAACTGTAGGGAACAAACGGAGGGTTGCTGGAGAGGAGGTGGGTGTGGGTTGGAGTAACTGGGGGATGGGCATTAAGGAGGACACGTGATGTGATGAGCACTGAGTGTTGTACGCAACTGATGAATCACTGAATTCTACCTGTGAAACTAATAATACAGTATAAATTAAATTGAATTTAAATTAAAAAATTTTTTAAAAATAAAATAATCTCAAAGAATTTCAGTGCTGAGAAGAAAATAAAACAGAACAATGTGGAGAAGAAGAAGTGAGGGGTGTCCTATACCAGATGAGACAGTCAAGGAAGAGCTCTCTGAGGAGGTGACCTTTGATCTGAGACATCATTGTGAAAAGAAGTCAGCCGTATAAGAATCTTGGGGAAAAACTTGGACAAGGCAGCCCTGATTTGGGAACAAGCTCTACATGTTTGAAGAACTTTACAAAAGCCTGTGTGGCTGGGACAGAGGAGAGGGTAAGACAAGAGGACAGATAGCTAGGCAGCATCCAGGTCACATAGGCCACGGGAACCACAGTAAAGAGCTTGGATTGTTTTCTGAATGAAGTGTGAGCCTGTTGGACAATGTTAAGTAGCAGAGTTTTATAATCTGATTTATATTGAGATTGTTTGGGCTGCAAATGTGGAAATGGTTTGTAGGTAGGCAAGACTGGGAGCAGAGAGATTAATTAAGAGGCTTTGACAAAAACCTAGGTGAGAGATGATGGTAGCGTGAACTAGGGTAAGAGCATGAGGTAGGGTAATAGCAATTAAAATGGAGTATCTCAGATTTGAGATATTTGTTGGAGATATTACTTAAAGTAGTTGATGATGAATTGTATTGTGGATTAGGGAAGAGATACTGAGATATAGAAAGTAATTAAGGGCAGCTTCTGTGTTTTGTCCTGTGCCATTAACTAACTGAAGGGAGATTAGATCCACAAATTCAGATGGAGAATGCTGATTTAGGGGATGGGGAAGAGAGGTAATCAAGCAACCTGTTTTTTTACATGCTCACTTTGAGTTAAGTAGGACATTTTGAGCATTTACATCAAAAAGTACTCATTTGATTTACTTACTTAAGACTTGGTGGTCACCATACCAGTTTGTGAACCTAATGCAAAATTGGCTATTGTCTCTTTTTTTCATCACCTTTCCAAGAATTAAGGAGCAATGGCTGTATTTGCTTCCTGAGCCCAACATAGGTTCCTGATACACCTCTCCTAGTTCAGCTCATTGACTGCCCTAATTATAGTTACTTATAAAGCCTATCGATGAATGTGATTTATTCATTTGAAAATCATGATTGTATTTGGTGTTCACAGGAGAATTTTACATTACACGGCATTCTAATCTCTCAGAAATACATGTTGCTTTCCACCTTTGTGTGGATGACAATGTGAAATCAGGAAACATCACTGCTCGAGATCCTGCCATTATGGGACTCCGAAATGTACTCAAGGTTTGCTGTACCCATGACATCACAACAATAAGCATACCTCTCTTACTGGTGCATGATATGTCAGAGGTAAGCAGATAGAAGAATACCATAATTTTATAAATATGTTAACCATCAATATTGTGTAGTAATAATAATCCACTTTACATTTTAAAAGCACTTTTTAAAAAACTAATGGACCTTTGAATCTCCTATCTGGTTAATAGCACTGAGTGACATATGATACAAAATAGTGAATAATCCTTAACCATTTATGTTCAGAGAATTATAGCCTTATAGTAGGTAAACTAGAAAATCAGAATTAGCTTTAGCTTTGGATAAGACATATACCCCTACTTCTCTCCCTCTTCCTCCATTTTTGTCTTAAGTAGCATTAGATTTACCTCCACATTTATATTTGGCCTACACTAACATTAAAATTAGTTTGCATTCTCTGAGTATGCATTAATAGGCAACAGAAGGAGATACTAGACAACAGGAAGAAGCCAGCCTCATTTTAACATTCTCTCAAAGATGCTCAAGGATGCTTTTTGGATAATATAAGTGTTGGCTTCTACAGTTAAAATGTGGTATAATCATCCATTCATTTTATTATGTACTGTGCTTTGTTTCATATTTTGGAAAAAAATCTTCCCGGGACTGCTTTCTCTCCTGTTTTCCTTCTCATCCACATAAAAACTGGTTAGAGGGAATAAGCTGAAGAAATAATACAAAGACCAAAACTCAATTTCAAATAGCCTGGAGAAACAAAGTAGCCTCAAAACAGTGGTGGTGCAGTCAAGTGCTTCTGGGAAAGCTAGTGGTCAGCCTGGTGATGAAGGACCCACATCAGCAACTTGGGGCCTGCTGGTTTGGAGGTGGCTTTTTTTTTTTTTTTTTAAACGAAATGGCTTAATGCAAATTGTGAATGTCAGGAAGGAAGTTTGATCATTGATTATTAAAAGTTATTTCTCGAAATAAAAGATGTATAAATGCTGCTTTTTAGAGCAAAACATTTCGATTCATTCATTTTAAATGCAATACCCTATGTAAACACACACACAAAATCAATTCCAGGTAAGATGAGGTGATTTTAAATGATTTACCACTTACATCCCATTTGTATTTTCATCAGACACGTTGTTTCAATTAAGAGAATTCTGGCTCCATCCTATGAAAGGTGTATCCAACTGCCTGATTTATCATTCCATTCACTTATATAGCCTAAGTCATACCTAATACGGTATCAGGAGAGGTTAACACACATGGTTTGTTTGGGGTTTTTTCAACTGTAGCTTTATAAAGTTTTAGTTCCATCAGGAATGTTTAGCCATTGTTAAGTTATCACTAACTAGTCCATCTATAAAAGTGTTTGGAGAATAACAAAGTTTGTGATGAATTCCAGCCGCAAGGAAACATCCAAACATTCCTGCAGCTGGACTCCTGGTTAACCAGTTTATAAAAATGGTTATATGTAGGTGGGAAACAACCTCAAAAACAGTATTTCCAAAAGTCACTAAGTTTGGATTTACTTCCAGACATCTGATACTACTAGCATTCCCTCTCCCACAATGTTACAAAAGTTACATGTTTTAAATTGGGACAGCCAGCTGCAGGACATTAAGTTTGTTTCCAGAGTGTCCATTTTAATTCACAAAAGTATATTGAGCCGCGATCCTCCCATTTGTTGTATTTAAACATCCATTCGGGTCAAGAAGTTTATTCTACAAACTCAGACAACGTTTCACAGGATATAGAGTTAATCTTTGTTTTAGCTTTCATGCAAGGGTCCCAAAGCATTTTCAGGTGTTGTTTACTTCCTCTAGCAAACAGAATTTCTAGACGCTCGGTTACCACATTTTAGTGTGTGCACAGTAATGACGATAATGTCTGAAACAGCCCATGTTCTGTGGTAGCTAGAGCTGTAGAAATTAATTGCAGTTTAAAAAAAAAAAGGAAAAAATAATCTATCAGCGAAAAGAAAGACATCCTGATAATCACCAGTTTATCTCTATAGATATTTGTAATCTAAGATACTGTCATACTGGTGCCAATCTAACCTGATAGGTATGGAATGAACGTGCAAGCCAAGACTATCAAGTTTCTGATTTCCTTTTCTTTTTTGTTGTTAACTTACTGAATAATTTGGGACTTAAAGGTTTTAGTTATTATAATTGTGGTTGATGAAGATGTTATTTGTTTTTAAATTTTTATTAGAGTAGAATACACATATAGAAAAGTATACATAAGCATATAGCTCAAATTTTCACAGACTTAACACCCATGTAACCAATACCCAGATCATAAAACAGAACATTATCACCACCCCAGAAGCCATCCTCATGCTCCCTTCCAGTCAGGTAAACCACACTCTCTCCATGAGGGTAACCATTTTTTTCCGTTTTGAAAAGCATAGATTACTTAGGCTTGTTTTTGTAGTTTATATAAGTAGAATCATATATACATATTCCTGTATCTGGCTTCTTTCACTCAATAATTATGTTTGCAAAATTTACCCTTATTATTGTCTGTGGTTGTAGATTGTTCATTCACATTGTTAGATATTCACTGTGTGATTAGACCACAATTATTTAGCAATGCATTCTACTATTTATGGACATTTGGGTAGTTTCTAGGTTTTGATTATTATGACTTACGTTGCTATGAACATTCTAGTGCATAGATTTTGGCATTTCTGTTAGGTATAGACTTAGGGATGGAATTGTTAGGTGTCAACGGTATGTGTATGTTTAGCTTTGGTATTTACAACCAAATAGTTTCCCAAAGTGGTTGTACCTAACCCATTGTTTTTGAACGTGAAAAATAAGAATGCCAGACTGTTCCTCACCTTCAGATAATGACTGAGAAACTGATTAATAGTATTTCAGGTACCTCAGAGGCATATACTTGAGAGTAAAGAATAGTTTTTCAGTTTCTCCCATGGGTGTATGAACTCAGAAAATAATTCTGATATAACTTTTAAGACATATACCAACTAAATCTTAATCGCCTCTGCAGTTCAACCTTACCCTAATCAGAAGATTCAAGTTGAATAGTCAAAGTATGGCCTGTTATTTTTTAGAAGATACTGTCTGCAATTATAATCATAATTGACATTTTTAAAAATTTTAGTTACAGTGTAGTTAACATATAGTGTTATTTTAGTTTCAGGTGTGCAGTATAGTGGTTCAGCACTTCCATATAGCAACCCAGTGCTCATCAAGATAAGTGTATTCTTAATCCCCTTCACCTAGTTCACCAGTCCCCCCACTGACCTCCCCTCTATTAACCATCAGTGTGTTCTCTAGTTAAGAGGCTGTTTCTTGGTTTGTCTCTTTTTTTTCTTTGTTCATTTGTTTCTTAAATTCCACATATGAGTGAAATCATACAGTATTTGTCTTTCTCTGACAAGCTTATTTTGCTTAGCATTATACTCTTTAGATCCATCTATGTGGTTGCAAATGGCAAGATTTCATTCTTTTTATGGCTGAATAATATTCCATGCATATATATACCACATCTTCTTTATCCATTCATCTTATTGATGGACACTTTGGCTGCTTCCATAGCTTGGCTATTGTAAATAATGCTGCAGTAAACATAGGGGTGTATATATCCTTAGAATTCATGGTTTTGTATTCTTTGGGTAAATAACCAGTTGTGTGATTAGTGGATTGTAGGGTAGTTCTATTTTTAAATTTTTGGGGAACCACCATACTGTCTTCCACAGTGGCTGCACCAATTTGCACTCCCACCAGCAGCACAGAAGGGTTCCTTTTTTTTTTTTTTAAAGGTTTTATTTATTTATTTAATTCACAGAGAGAGAGAGAGAGACAGCGTGAGAGGGAACACAAGCAGGGGGAGTGGGAAAGGGAGAAGCAGGCTTCCGGCCCAGCAGGGAGCCCGATGTGGGGCTCGATCCCAGGACCCAGGGATCATGACCTGAGCCGAAGGCAGTCGCCTAACCAACTGAGCCACCCAGGTGCCCCATCACAGAAGGGTTCCTATTTCTCCACCTATTCACCAACACTTGTTTCTTGAGCTTTTGATTTTAGCCATTCTGACAGGTGTGAGGTGGTATCTCACAGTAGTTTTGATTTGTATTTCCTTGATGATGAGTGATGTTGAGCATCTTTTCATGTCTGTTGGCCATCTGGATGTCTTCTTTGGAAAAATGTCTGTTCATGTCTCCTGCCCATTTTTTAGTTGGATTATTTGGTTTTGGGGTGTTGGGTTGTGTCAGTTCTTTATATATTTTGGATACTAACCCTTTATCGGATATGTCATTTGCAAATATCTTCTCCTGTTCAGTAGGTTGTCTTTTAGTTCTGTTAGTTAATGCTTTGCTGTGCAGAAGCTTTTTTTTAATGTGGTCCCAATTATTTTTGCTTTTGTTTCCCTTGCCTCAGGAGACATATCTAGAAAGATACTGCTACAGCTGATACCAGAGAAATTACTGCCTGTGCTCTCTTCTAGGATTTTTATGGTTTCAGATCTCACATTTAGATCCTTAATCCATTTTGAGTTTATTTTTGTGTATGGTATAAGCAAGTGGTCCAGTTTCATTCTTTTGCATATTGCTGTCTGATTTTCCCAACACCATTTGTTGAAGAGACTTTTTCCCATTGCATATTCTTGCCTCCTCTGTTGAAGATTAATGTCAAAGACCATATAGTTGTGGTTTTATTTCTGGGTTTTCTATTCTGTTCCATTAATCTATGTGTCTGTTTTTGTGCCAGCACCATACTGTCTTGAATCACTACAGCTTTGTAATATAACTTGAAGTCCAGAATTGCGATGCCTCCAGCTTTGCTTTTCTTTTCTTTTTTCAAGGTTGCTTTGGCTACACAGGGTGTTTTGTGGTTCCATACAAATTTTAGGGTTGTTTGTTCTAGCTCTGTGAAAAATGCTGTTGGTATTTTGATAGGGATTGTATTAAATGTTTATATTGCTTTGAGTAATATAGACATTTTAACAATATAAATTTCTGTTCTATGAGGTTGGAATGTCTTCCATTTTTTGTGTCATCTTCAATTTCTTTCATCAGTGTTTTATAGTTTTTGGAGTACAAGTATTTCATCTCTTTGGTTAGGTTTATTCGTAGGTATCTTACAGTTTTTGGTACAGTTGTAAATGAGATTGTTTTCTTCATTTCTCTTTCAGCTGCTTCATTATTAGTGTATGGAAATGCAACAGATTTCTGTACATTGATTTTGTATCCTGTAACATTCCTGAATTCATTTATCAGTTCTGGTGGTTTTTTTGGTGGAGTCTTTTGGGTTTTCTATATATAGTATCATGTCATCTGCAAATAGTGAAAGTTTTACTTCTTCCTTACCAATTTGGATACATTTACTCCTTTCTGTTGTTTCATTGCTGTGGCTAGGAACTCTAGTACTATGTTGAATAAAAGTCATGAGAGTGGACATCCTTGTCTTGTTCCTGACCTTAGGGGAAAAGCTCTCAGTTTTGGGAGTCAGGCAAGTTTTATGAAAAAAGGGAGTGGTCACTAATGTGAATTATTACCAGTAAGGACAATTAGAATATAAAACTGAGAAAAGGTTTGGTAATTAATAATCATTGAATTATAACCCATTGTATAAAGTAAATACCCATAAGTTCATACTGTTGTAAACAGATGATTGAATAAATAAATAGGGGAGAAGAAACAATGCAGAGGAATTCCAAATAATTTATATAGATACTCATTCTTCAGGGAGGGAAGCAAAAATCACCTTTTACGTGTGTGCTGTTCACAGTGAGTGACTTCTTTCTAAAGAGTATGTTATGGAAAGGTTGGGGAACGGGAGAGGGGAATAACTTTACAGTGGAGAAACCTGAGAATCACTGCCTCAGCAGGTGATCCAGATCAATGTCAACAGTCATAAATCATGTTGATAAGGTGTATTGATATGATATTATAAAAATGACTCCTTACCTCTGTAGTCTTCCTACCAAAATCCATAGCACCACTCTGACCCTGAGAAAAACAGCAAATTCCAGTAGAAGGCATCCCTTACCTGACCAGGACTCCTCAAAACTGTAAGGTCATCAAAAACAAGGAAAGTCTGAAAAACTCACAGGCCTGAGGTGACATTATAACTCAATATAGTATAGTATGCTGGATGTGATCCTGGAACAGAAGACATCATTAGATAAAAACTAAGGAAATCTGCATGAACTATGGAGTTTAGTTAATAATAAGGGATCAGTAGTGATTCTGTCTTTTTTTGGCTATGAATTTGTTTATTGCATCACATTTACTGCACCCAGTAGAAAGATTAAACATGTACTCAGGGTTTTTTGACTGACAGCAAATAGAGATTCTTTAGTGAGATCTTGGCAGTTTGATGGTATATATATACTGTCTGTCATGTATACATGGCATACATATACATATACTTGCATGCATACATATATATAATTTCATTGATGGAATAATAAATGTCAGAAATGTATCAGAAAAACATGTTTATATTTATATTATTTATAAATAATAAAATAATAAATATACCTAGTAGTGCAATTGCTGGATTATAGGCTATTTTTAAATTTTTGAGGAATATCCATACTATTTTTCAGAGTGGCTGCACCACTTTGTATTCCCACCAACAGTGCAAGAGGGTTCCCACTACTAGGTATTTACCCAAAGAATACAAAAATACTAATTCGAAGGGATACATGCACTCCGATGTTTATAGCAGCATTATCAACAATAGCCAAATTATGGAAAGAACCCAAATGTCCATCGACTGATGAGTAGATAAAGAAGATATGGTCTGTATATACAATGGAATATTAATCAGCCATAAAAAAGAATGAAATCTTGCCATTTGCAACAACATAGGTGGATCTAGAGAGTATTATTCTAAACATAGGTCAGTTAGAGAAAGACAAATACCATATGATTTCACTCCTATGTGGAATTTAAGAAACAAAACAAGCAAAGGGGGAAAAAAAAAAGAGGGAGAGGTAAACCAAGAAACAGACTCTTAACTATAGAGAACAACTTGATGGTTACCAGAGGGGAGGTGGGTGGCGGGATTAAGGAGTGCACTTGTGATGAGCACTGGGTGTTGTATGGGAGTGCTGAATCACTATATTTGTACACCCGAAACTAATATTACACTGTATGTTAACTAACTGGAATGTAAATTAAAACTTAAGGGGTGCCTGGGTGGCTTAGTCGGTTAAGCATCTGCCTTCGGCTGAGGTCATGATCCCCGGATCCTGGGATTGAGTCCCACATTGGGCTCCCTGCTCAGTGGAGAACCTGCTTCTCTCTCACCCTCTGCCTGCCACTCCCCCTACTTGTGTTCTATCTCACTCTCTCTCTCTCTCTGTCAAATAAATAAATAAAATCTTTAAAAAAAAACTTAAAAAATAATATGTATATAAATTTTAAATAAATTACAATACCTTAACTCTATAAAACAGCAGTTTTTAAATTTGTGTTCTGAAGATCCCCCTAGGATCTTAGCCCCTTTCTGGGGCTCAGCAAGATTTAAAATATTTTCATAATGATACTAAAGCATTATTTGTCTTTTCCATTCTCATTTTTTCATGAGCATCAGTGAGTTTTTCCAGAGGCTGTACACAACAGATTAAATGCAGAGTGGATATAAGAATCCAGATGTCTTCTATTAAACCAGGCTTTAATGAGATTTGAAGATATGTAAATCATTGCCACTCTTCTCACTTAAATTTTTTTGTTTAAGGAAATATAGTTACTTTCTACTGAAAAAAAAAAAAAAAAACATGTTAGGTGCACCTGGGTGACTTGGTCAGTTAAGCGTTGGACTCTTGATTTCGGCTCAGGTCATGATCTCAGGCTGGTGAGATTGATCCCCATATTGGGCTCTGCACTCGGGGGAGTCTCCTTCTCTCCCTCACCCTCTCCCCACCCCCTGCTTGTGCACACACACATCCTTTCTCTCTCTCTCTAAACTAAGTAATCTTTTTTAAAAATAGGTTAACATGCAATAGGTTTTTCATTGTCATTTTTAAGTGAAATTGATTCTTTTGTGTGTTGCTGTCCAATTTCCCAACACCATTTGTTGAAGAGACTGTCTTTTTCCCATTGCATATTCTTGCCTCCTTTGTTGAAGATTAATTGACCATATAGTTGTGGGTTCATTTCTGGGTTTTCTATTCTGTTCCATTGATCTATGTGTCTATATTTGTGCCAGCACCATACTGTCTTGATCACTACAGCTTTGTAATATAACTTGAAGTCCAGAATTGCAATGCCTCCAGCTTTGCCTTTCTTTTTTCAAGGTTGCTTTGACTATTCAGGGTGTTTTGTGGTTCTATACAAATTTTAGGATTGTTTGTTCTAGTTCTGTGAAAAATGCTGTTGGTATTTTGATAGGGATTGTATTAAATCTGTAGATTGCTTTGGAGAGTATAGACATTTTAACAATACTTGTTCTTCCAATCCATGAGCTTGGAATGTCTTTCCATTTGTTGTTGCTTAAATTTTTTTTTATCAGTGTTTTGTAGTTTTCAGAGTACAGGTCTTTCACCTCTTTGGTTAGGTTTATTCCTACGTATCTTACAGTTTTTGGAGCAGTTGTAAATGGGATTGATTCTTTAATTTCTCTTTCTGCTGCTTCATTATCAATATTTTTTACATTTTTCTGTTTTAATTTCCAATGTAATAACTATCAAGAGATGAAATCCACATAGACAAAAGCTCATTGGTGTCCTCATTGATTTTTAAGAGTGTATAATATTGGGGCGCCTGGGTGGCTCAGTCGGTTAAGTGTCTGCCTTCGGCTCAAGTCATGATCCCAGGGTCCTGGGATCAAGTCCCGCATTGGGCTCCCTGCTCCTTACCCCTCCCCCTGCTTGTGCTCTCTTTCTCTCTGTCAAATAAATAAAAATCTTAAAAAAAATCTTAAAAAAAAAAAAGAGTGTAAAAGATCCTAAGACCCCATAAGGTTCAGAACCACTCTAATGAAATAATAAATGTATATTATAGTTATGATTATGAAGACTCGCAACATAGAAAAGTAATTCTGGAGATAATGAAAAGAAGTAGAATTTAAAATGGTATAATCACTGATTGTAACTATAGAAAATTATAAGTGAATCGATTATAGTCTGGCAGTAGCACTCATGTGTGCATTTGATCAGAGATTAGAAAGGAATGTAGAAAAATGAATACATTTGGTTTGGTAGGTGGCTGGGATGGGATGTTTGTGTATTTCTGTCATTTTTTAAATAACATGTTATATAATAAAAGCATTTTGATGCATTGTTCCAGTATTATACAAGTTAATGGAATTATTCATGCTAAAACACAGTAGTTGGAGTTCTGATGTCAGTTTGTCTTTAGAATTAATTATCTAGAAAGTTTTAAGGGTATGTTTATTTTTTAAATTATATTTACTAGGATAATTAAATTGGTTTCTATTCCACAAATGTAATCTAACAGCTATAAGGAGTTATACCTAAAGACCAGAGAAATCCAGCTAAAGTTAGCAAAAAGTTGCCCAGATCTGTTCACAAAGTAGAGGTCAATGTTATAGATAAATTAAGACTTGATTTTTTTTTTTTTTTTTTTTACAAAATTCTGTTAAAAACATGATTTATTTTGGTTCTCTCTTTAGGAAATGACTATACCATGGTGCTTAAGGAGAGCAGAACTTGTGTTTAAGTGTGTCAAAGGTGAGCATAACCTTATATTTTAACAACATGACCTGTATTTCTTAGTCCCAACTACTGAAATTAGAGAAACCCAGGAGAAGAATATGAACGTTACCTCTGTCCTCTGGTGCCTCAATTAAAAGTGGTTTAACAAGGCAAATATTTTTTACTTATCTTTTTTCCAGTCATAAAATAAACAAATCTCTGGCCCTCTTGAAATGCAAGGATATTTGGATATTATTTATATTTTGCTCTGATTATGTCTTGCTCTCTGTTGCCTTTTTATTTTCTTAAAAAGAAAAAAATAGAACCACATCTTCAATTATCCTTTAATAACCTGCCTCATTGTATAGAGACTAAATAGGACTTGAGAAATCATGAGTAAAAATGCATTAACAAAATTATGTTAAACCTCTCTGGCATGGGGAATTAAGGATTGCAGAAGTTTATCTGTTCTTTGGGCCTAGCCTCTCCTGCACACAAGTGGCTACCTAAAAAGGCAAGACATGAAGCCCCACATGAAAATTCAGTTTATCTTCATAAGGGACTTGTAGGTTTGAGGACCAGAACTCATAATTCAGCAAAGTCTGTTGTTCTGTTTTAGGTTTCATGATGGAAATGGCTTCATGGGATGGAGGAATTTCCAGAACAGTACAGTTCCTAGTACCACAGGTGTGTTATCTGAATAGATCTCTCCCCAGTTTAATCTCTGCTATAATATTGCTCCCAGATACAGCTAGACACCCTGTCCTAAACTCAATATAACATAATGAAATGCTCACAGCTTTCTGTTTATTAAGGGGAGAAGTGTTTGGATGCCATAAAAGCATTTACTTTATTGTCAAAGATGTCAGCATCTGCCACTCAAGGGATCTTTTATTTAACCCCAAAACCAAATTTGACTCTTTTGTTTTTTTTCCCACATTTATGATTGAAGAATTCAATAAATATGTGATTGAAGAATTCACGTAAAAGGGCATTAGCAAAAAATGATTCTGTATTCTATATAGAGCCTAGCAAAATTAGTGGTACTTTACTTACTGACTATACTAGAGTTATCTAGGGATTTTTCTGGTAATCAAATTTACTATTTGACAGAAACAACATAGGTTCTCAGAAGGAAAACACCCCCTGTCCATAACCATGCAGTTAACTCAGTCATGAAAGAGAATTTTCATATACTGCTCTCCCTATCTAGGACTAGTTCCATATTTTAAATTACTTTTAAATTTTATTTTTAAATTTTAAAAATCAATGATGATTTAACAAATGTGAACTTTTTTTTTACTTCTAACAGAGTATTTCTGAAGAAATGTTTTATCAACTTAGTAACATGCTCCCCCAGATCTTCCGAGTATCATCAACACTTACTCTGACATCCAAGCACTAAATCCTTAGAGACTGACGCGTTGGCAGAAGAAGACTGTTAAACTTTCCAGGAACTTGAGCTGTGCTGGGATTCTGTCAAGCAAAAGATGCCCAGAAAGAGAATTTGTAATCCAAGCCCCAAATCAAATCATGATGTAGGTCTGTGAAACCTTACAAAAATTCATATACCATATAATCTAGTGATCAGCCTTTTACTTACACATTTATTCTTAAAATTTCTTTATGGAAAAATCTTTTTTTCTACTGTTATGCCCTGTCTGTGAATATTAGTAAGTTAAAACGTCTTATATATCATTACCTGGACACTTGATACAGGAGATTGTTAATTGCATTTTCATGGAGACATTTGACTTTTCCAAAAGGTTTGAGTCATATCAAGTGCAAGACTTAATTAACCATAAAAATAAAATCTTTCCTTTACCTTATTTGCCAAGCAAAAATTAAAAGGCACGGAGATATACATTGCAAGTATGGATTTCTTGTGAAAATCTTTGTAGAAACACAAACATATGAGACAAACTTTTAAATTCTCCTGTTTCAAAAACTCTAAGGTTTTATAAGTCAGAAAAAAAAATCAGGAAAGGACTTTGAATTCTTTACCTCTGTCTCACCCTCTCTATATGACCTTGCCCTTGTCTATTAATAACATTTCATGGGCTGGGAAAATAGTATGCTCATTTGCAAGCCCAATGGAAAGTTAGTCCAAACCAGCACCTGGCAGGATTTTAGTGTTCGGCAACATTATGACAGTCAGACAACAAAGATCATTTTCATTTCTCCATCCTGCTTCCTGCATTCTCAACTTCCTTAACCATTCTTCTACTTCCTGCATTCCATTGCTGATAACTATGTCCCCATTTCTTTCTCTGCTCTGTTTCCTCTCCTTTTTCATCATCTTTCCTACTTTCTCAGATGATGCATATCACTTATTTCTCCCATCTGTAACACATTTGCTATGAGTAGTGACTACATTAAACAAAGACATTTGCAAAAGCAATAGTTTCATCATATCCAAGTTGTATGCATGTTGTAACTGACCAATGAAATGAAATGGAGGGCCTTGACATTATGAGGAGGTGTTATGGCCTGATTCCAAGAAACAGAAAGCACTCTTGTTAGTGTACCTAAATACCTAAATGTAGTAACTTACAGAAACTCTTTTGACACACAAAATGCTTTCCCATAACACAGAATATGTCTTGATTTTCTATGTCTTGATGCAAGGAAGTGACTGTCCAAGTAACAACACTAAGGAGAACACGCACTCCAGACTGTGTCCATTACACACTAACACTTTCCACATGCTTTTCCAGGGAATCTGGAAGGTAGGAATTCTGCTCTCACAGTGAGAAATTGTCTTCCAGGCACCACTGTTATCCTTGAGACTGATTCTAATGCAAAGCAAGGTAGACAGAGGTGGAAAACAGGTGTGTTTAGAGCAGTATCAAAGACTACTTTATTTTTTTTTTAAGATTTATTTATTTATTTATTTGACAGACAGCGAGAGAGGGAACACAAGCAGAGGGGGTGGAAGAGGGAGAAGCAGGCCTCCCGCCGAGCACGGAGCCCGATGCGGGGCTCGATCCCAGGACCCTTGGATCATGACCTGAGCCAAAGGCAGACGCTTAATGACTGAGCCACCCAGGCACCCCAAAGACTACTTTAGATCATAATATGAAAGGTCAAGTTGGAAGTGGGTGTAGTTGGATCAATATAAGATGTTCAAAAAGAGGAACTGAGAATCTTTCCATAGAGGTTCTGTAACTAGGTGGACAGCCAACAGCTAGGGGCATAGCCAGAGGTCAGGGGGTAGGAGTAAGGGTTCACTCATGGAAACTTGGTGAATGCTGCTGCCCCGTCCTTCCTTTGCCACTATATAATGTAGTGGCTTTCACTCCAGGGCAATTAGAGGTAGTGTTTGGCCCATGAAATCAAGATAAATGTATTAAATATCCTTTTTTTTCACATGGTACTGTATTATGAGATATACAGAGTGGTAAGATTGGAAAAATGCTTATGATGTTATATGAAGACATACCAAACTCTGAGCTAGTAACAAATATATAATTCAAAGCACTAATTATATGTATGCAAGTGATGGGGATTTTAGTGAAGCAGTAGATGAGGAAGTCTGGAATTTTGTGTTTGGACCAGAAAAGGTGAGATCATGACCTTTTCCTGAGTGTTCTAGAGAGCTTCATGGAGGGGAGTGGTTTGGGGCACTTCATGAGTGATACGAAGAAGGTACCTTAGCAGGCTGAGACTAGAAGGGGCATTCTCGGTCTAAGATACAGATAGGAACAGAAACCAAATGAAGGGAGGCATTGGTAAATGGCCAGTAAGTTGAGAGAAGCTGACCACAAGAGCGTTTTGGGGGTGGGGTAGGGGGCCTTAGCTCAAACATTGGTGAGGAGTGTTCCAGTGAGCACGAAGCTTTTTATTTGCATAAACAGTTAAGTGTTCCTAAGACAGATGACAATATGGTACTCAAGGCCTTAAAAATATGCTTTGGAAATCACGCAGGGGCATTGAGCCTGCTGTGTCCATTCCATACTGCTCTGTCCTCCCCTTCCCCGATTTTTGTTCTCAAAGCACAAAACCAAGCAAAGCTGTAACATTGCCATTGATCAAGAAGTGTGGCACCAGCTGTTCTCAGCATGACAGTGTGGCCAGAATGGAAGAAATGCATGAAAAAGAATTTCAACAGAAAAACAACTCAGTTTGCCTGGGAGTTGGCAGACCTCTTACTGGCACAGTACACACATCCTTTGTGCCACTTTAGTTGGAGGCTGGCTCATTCTCACAAGAAGAAAAAATGTTCCACAAAGGAAAGATGAATTCACGGAAACATTCCTAATGTAGAGGCCCTAAGGGGAATCAGCAGAGCTGTGCCAAAAGAAGAAACAAAACTTAAGAGAATGGAGTCTTGGCTGTTTCTCAGTCTCCAGGTGAAAATGATTGCTTTTCTGTTACTCCGTTCTCCCATTTAGATGAAATTGGACTGCTTTGCTCAAAAGGAGTTACAGCAGTGTAAAAATCATTATCACAGTTATGAAGTAAAAAATGTTTTACAACACCTATTTACCAAAAGTACCATGCATTCAGAACCATTTAGATCAATGTTTTTCTACCCTTTAACCATCAAAGACCCTTTCCATCATCTTCAGCATATTTCTCTGAAATGTCTTGAAAACTTTTACCTAGCAAACAATTGAAGTAAAAAAAAAAAGTAATCTTTTTTTGTTGTTAAAGACATATCTGTGGAGCTGAGTGAGAGTATTAGCAAGCAATACATAGTATTCCCACATAGATTATCATTGTATGATTCCCATACATAGTTTTTACACATAAAATACATAGAATTATTGTGTAATACCAGGCAAATTCACAAAAACAACCTTGCTGTTTTACTTAACCAGCAAGGTCTCATCCTAGTGAAATGTACTTCAGAAAGATTTTTTTTTGTTTTTGCTTTTGTAGTTTATTTATTATTACATTCAGTTAGCCAGTATGTAGTACATCATTAGTTTTTGATGTAGTGTTCAACAATTCATTAGTTGCATATAACACCCAGGGTTCATCACAACATGTGCCCTCCTTAATGCCCATCACCCGGTTACCCCATCCCCCCAGCCCTCTCCTTTCTGTAACCCTCAGTCTGTTTCCTGGAGTCCAGAGTCTCTCATGGTTTGTCTCCGTCTCTGATTTCTTCCCATTCTGTTTTCCCTCCTTCCCCTGTGGTCCTCCACACTATTCTTTATGTTCCACATATGAGTGAAATCATATGATAATTGTCTTTCTCTGCTTGACTTATTTCACTTAGCATAATCCCCTCCAGTTCCATCCATGTTGATGCAAAAGGTGGGTATTCATCCTTTCTGATGGCTGAGTAATATTCCATTGTATATATGGACCACATCTTCTTTATTCATTCATCTGTTGAAGGACAGCTCAGCTCCTTCCATAGTTTGGACATTGCTGCTATGAATGTTGGGGTGCATGTGCCCCTTCTTTTCAGAAAGATTTTTTTTTAATAGCTCTTCAAGGACCACCAATTTCAGGAACCCCAAGCTGGGAATCACAACTTTAGACAGAAATACTTACATGAGAGTACATTACAAAGGGAGGGCAGAGATAAGGACAACATGAGTGGCAGATTGACTCTAGAATCCCATTCGATAAACACCAAGTGTTTACTGCATTTCTTCCACACACAAAGGCACAGTGCTGAGCAAGAGTCAGCCTCTAGAAGGCTATACAAAGGCTATGGGACTTGAGGAACTATTTGATTAAGGTAAAAATGCTTGGCAAGCTTTTCTGTGATCTGTGATGCTGACTATGACTAAGATAAAATCCCAAGTGAAGCAGGTGAAGGGATGAGAAGCCTCCTGATAATAACTACAGAACTAATAATATGGGCATGTGATGTCCTATTCAATATTCACAGCTACAATTATTGCAGTGCAATCCAGATCTCTCTTGCTATTCTTTTCCTGACATATCCAAATCCAAGATTTGGCTGAATTTCATGCCGTATATAGTCAATCATCATTAATCATGGATTCTATATTTATGATTTCACCTACTTGCTCAAATTTATTTTTAATTCTAAAATTAATCCGTAAAGGCATTTATCAAGGCACATAATCATTTACAAAAGCACTGGTTTTTTTTATCAAATCCAAGTTGTGTGGCTGTTGTAACTGGCCCACAGAATGAAATAGAGGACCTTTGGCAGCACTTTGGCATCACTCAGGAGTGAAACATTTTGAGTAGACATACACATTTTCCCAGCTGAAAGGAGAAAACACTCTGCCTTCTGGTTTCAGCTCTCGTAATATAAATAAGTATCCTTTTCATGGTCTATTTAGTGTCATGTTTTTCACACCTTTGTGCTTTTTGTTGGTGATTTTGCTGTTAGCCTCCAAGTGCAGTGCTGAAGTGCTATCTAGTGTTCCTGAGCACAAGAAGGTTGTGACGTGCCTGATGGAGGAAATGTGTGTGTTAGAGAAGCATTGTCCAGGCGTGAGTTATAGTGCTGTTGGGTCATGAGTTCATGGTTAATGAGTCAACAGTCTTTATTAAATAAGATGTCTTTAAAAAGAAACACACATTTGGGGCGCCTGGGTGGCTCAGTTGTTGGGCAGCCGCCTTCGGCTCAGGTCATGATCCCAGGGTCCTGGGATCGAGCCCCGCGTCGGGCTCCCAGCTCAGCGGGAAGCCTGCTTCTCGCTCTCCCACTCCCCCTGCTTGTGTTCCCTCTCTTGCTGTGTCTCTCTCTGTCAAATAATAAAATCCTTTAAAAAAAAAAAAACACATGTAAAAATGTTATGTTCACTTATTTGTGGAACATAAGGAATAGCATGGAGGACATTAGGAGAAGGAAGGGAAAAATGAAAGGGGGGTGAAATCAGAGGGAGAGATGAGCCATGAGAGACTATGGACTCTGAGAAACAAACTGAGGGTTCTAGAGGGGAGGGGGTGGGGGGATGGGTTAGCCCGGTGATGGGTATTAAGGAGGGCACGTACTGCGTGGAGCACTGGGTGTTATACGAAAACAATGAATCGTGGAATACTACATCAAAAACTAATGATGTATTGTATGGTGACTAACATAACATAATAAAATTAAAAAAAAAATAAAAATGTTATGTGTGGATTAACTCACCAAAATGTAGTGAGAGGCTTGCAGGGAACTCGCCCTGTATTCCCTCTAGGAGCAATGGCTCAAAATTTCCTCCCTCATGTTCACAGCACTAGAATCAATAGTCTGTGTGTCTTCTCTCACAGTCAAGAGCTACCTGTATATATCTTTAGCACGTGGGGAAAAAGACATGAAACTATATTACAGAGAAGCAAACAGATCCTTTCTGGAGATGTTTAGGAATTAAGCAGAAATTGCTGTCACAGGTTAGGTATGACATCTGCAGGAAGAGAGTGTATTTGTGGGTCTCTCCCTCCCTGTTTCATTCTCATCTGCTTTCTATCCTTCTCTTTTTTTCTTTATAATGAAGTCCTAGCTTCCTGTTATCAGCAAATCTGTACTCAACTACTCAGGATGACAGTATGGCATCAGAGATGGGGAGCACAGCCCCTAGAATTAAACCAGGTTCAAGTGCCACCTCTCTGACTGACTTGCTGTGGCTTGTCACATTGGGCATATTACCTAACCCCCCTAAGCATGTTTCCTCATCTGTAAGCTAGGAAAAATTAATAATAGTATCTACCTCATTGAGAAGTTGGAAGGATTAAGTAAGAAAGTGCACACTACCTGGCATATAGTCATTCTATAAATATTTGCTGCTATTATCCTTCCTTCATGCCTTCCTCTCTCCCCCTTCCTTCCTTTCTTCCTTCCTGTCTGACCTTTCTCCTTCTTTCCTTCCTTCCTTTCACTACATAGTAGGGATACTAAGTCATTTAAAACGTCATGTCCTCAAGGAGCTTACAGCCTTATTGAGTTGAGAAGGCAACCCGTGTAACTCACAGTATTAGCCCGCATATAATAAGGGTATACAGTCAGTGCAAAATAAAGTGTACACGGAGTGCTGTGGAAGTCAAAATAGAAACATGAGCAATGCATTGGGCCAAGAGGGATGTTGAGCCCCATGAGAGCGGCTTACCCTGCCTTTCTCTGGCATTGAGTGAGTATCCTCTGGGAGCCCTTGTTACACTCAATAGGTCAAGCACAAATCCTCCTGGCAGGCAGACAGAATGCCACCTGTGCCAATGGCAGCAACAACTTCAGGAACAAAGGACAGGGCAGGTTAGAATGTCAGGAGGAAGTCACAAGGTAGGTGAGTAACCCTGTATTTGAGTGGAACAGGAAGGACTATTACATTTTTATCAGGTGGATCTAGATTTTAGACATAACAATAGTATTAAGTAGTTATAAAAGTGAAAGTCTCCTAGCCCTGCAGCAGCCATAAAGAATTTACTTCTGTCATGCTTCCCTGGTTCTTCTCTCATGATTCTCTTGTCAGTGAGCTGATCAAAAGTTTCCTATCTTACAGGTGACTGAGGCCACAGGATTAAGCGCTGGCAAAGGATTAAATGCTAGAAAGGTATAGGGAAGAAGTCCTGCCAGTGGAGGATAAGAATTCAGACATAACTAGTCGACTTGGTGTACTTTGTGCATGTGGTGGCAGTGAAGGGGTGAGGGTAGTAAGTACAACTCTCTGTTGTAAAAATCATCTTGGCTATCAGAATAGCAAACCACTCTAAAACTTAATGGCTGAAACAGGAAGCATTTATTATTCATGACTCTGTGGGTCACCTCTGTAGTTCTTCTGGTCTTACCTGGGCTTTCATGAGTAAGTCTTCAGACCTACTTCAGTATGTCAAATAGGCAGTTCTGATGAACTTGGCTGGGGTCTCTCACATGTTCGAGTGTTGGCTGGCTGTAGGCTGGAATGGAATGACCTCAGCTGGGGCAACTGGACTTTCTTTCACTGGGTCTCATCCTCTGGGAGGCTAGCCCAGAATTTTTCACATAGCAGGAGCAGAGTTAGCAAAGAGAAAGTGGAATCATGCACTGACTCTTGAGTTCTAGACTCAGAGTGGACACACTAACACTTCCACCACATTCTATTGGTTAAAGCAAGTCATGAAGCCAGCCCCTACTCAAGGAGTGAGGTAGTTGTTGATGAGAAGGGCACAATGAGAAGTCACACTGTAAAAAGCACGGACACAGGATGGGGAGAAGAATTGGCAATATTTTGGCTATTAATGTATCACTCTCTCCTCAGCAATTTCCACTTTCTTGATGTTGTTTTTCATTCTTATGGGTTTATTTATAGTTTCAATGCATATATAGTGTAGCCATATCTATACAGTGTAGCTGTAAAATGTATCATGAAATGTGCCAAAGTGTCATATTGAAAGCTTATTTTCTACATGTCATTCAACAACTTGCTTTTTTTAAAATCCCACATCATGGGAGCGCCTGGGTGGCTCAGGTCATGATCCTGGGATCCTGGGATCGAGTCCCACCCTGGGCTCTCTGCTCTGCGGGGACCCTGCTGCTCTCTGTCTCTCATGAATAAATAAATAAAATCTAAAAAATATACATATATATTAAAATCTTACATCATGTTTTTGAGATTTAATCATGTTGACACAGAGTTAGTTCATTAATTTTAACTGCTATATTATTTCTGAATACTCTGAATTATATGCTTGCAGCCCATGTTATTTATTCATTCTCCTATTGATGGACAATGGGAGGTTATTTTCACATTTGTGCCACTTTGTACTGTGCTGTAGTAACCACATTCTTACACAGGTATCATTGTGCATATGTGCTAGTTTCTCCAGGGTGTATATCTCTGAATGGAACTGCTGCATTATAGAGTATTGACATCTTCAAATTTGATAGTTCCAAATATTACTCCAAAATATGTGTACTAAATTCCCCTTCTATTGGCAGTATGTGAACACCCCCTTTTCTCCATATCTCATATAAACTAGGAAAGAATTTTCAGAAATTTTAATTTTTCCTATTTTAAGTATGAAATAGCATCTCATTGCTCTTTTGCTTTACATTTCTGTGGTTATGGTGATGATGAATAATAGCACAGCATGTTTGTTGTCCATTTTTATTTTTATTTTTTTGAGTTGCCTGTGTGAATCCTTTGTTTATTTTTTCTATTGGGTTGTCTTTTTCATATTGATTTGTAGCCTTTCTTTTTATAGCCTGAACATTAAACCTTTATAACTTATTCTTGTACATCTTTTTCCCCAGTTTATAGTTTGTTTGTTTTTTTTTTTAAGATTTTATTTATTTATTTGACAGAGAGAGAGAGATAGTGAGAGCAGGAACACAAGCAGGGGGAGTGGGAGAGGGAGAAGCAGGCTTCCCGCCAAGCAGGGAGCCCGATGCGGGACTTGATCCCAGGACCCTGGGACCATGACCTGAACCAAAGGCAGACGCTTAATGACTGAGCCACCCAGGCACCCCTATAGTTTTTTTTTCACAGAGTTTTAAATTTTAGTGTAGTATAATTTATCACTCTGAGATCTGAGCTGGAAAGCAAAAATAAACGTATATCTAGGCTCTTCATGGTAAAACTGCAGGACACCCAAAATGAAGATAAAAATCTTAACAGTATTTTAATTTTTTAGTAAAAACCAAGCAAAAGCGATTTGAATTACAATTTTAAAAAGAGCAGACTTCTCAGTAGCAATAACAGATGCCAGAGAATGATCAGTGTCAGAGAAAATAACTGCCAACTGAAAGTTTTATACCCAACGAAACTATCATTCAAGCCATACAACTACATAAACACATCTAGGTAAAAAAAAGGAGGTTTCAACTAGCAGAACTCTCTAAAAGATCATCTCAAGGAAATTACTTTACTTCAGAAAGAAGAAAACTTATCTTCAAAGGAAGGGAGAATCTTTCAAATTGAGAACGTAGGGTTTGTTCATATAAAACAGCAAAAGACCAAGAGAAACTTGACCAGGTCATCAACAAAAATATTTAGCTATTTATGGATTTTCTGAACTACCTTAAGAGGTTAGCCATGGAGCACACATGGCACACTGTCTCTGTTTAATGTTTGTTAGTGTCCTTTTGTTGGCACATCCACCTTAGTTAAGTCAAGACATCATTTCCCTCATCGGAATTTCTCCATCTCTAAACCTTTATTTCATATTTTCCACCTATGCTACATTCTAAGTCAATATCTTTTATCTGTTCACTGTTTCTCTTAATTTGTATGTAACTTACTGTTTGTTTCAATTTCATTTAACTTCAGTGCCAAGGACCACATATTTTTTTGTATAGAAATTCTACATTATTTTCATTTATAAAAAATCTTTGTAAATCTGCCTGGTATTTTGTTGTAGTGTCTTGTTCTTTTCTTATGTTTTATATTCTTTCTATGACTTTAATCATTTGAGATATATTTATTATATATGCTTATCAGATTATTCAATTATTATTATTTTGGTGAGAACACTTATGTTCTCTCCTAGCAAATTTCAATTATATAATACAGTGTTGTCAACTATACTTACCATGTTTTACATTAGATCCATAGATTTTATGCATCTTATAGATGGAAGTTTGTATCCTTTTACCAACCTCTCCTTTTTCCCCCACCCCCCAGTTTGACTTTTTTTTAAGATTCTACAGATAAGCAATGCCACGCAGTATTTGTCTTTCTTTGTCCAGTTTATTTTACATAGTATAATGCCCTCAAGTTCTATCCATGTTGTTGTAAGTTGACAGGATTTTCTTCTTTCTCATAGCTGAATTAGGGGTGTGTGAGTGTGTGTGTGTGTGTGTTTATACACACACACATCTTCTTTATTCATCTGTTGACAGACATTTATGTTGTTTCCATATCTTGGCTATTGTGAATAATGCTGCAATGAACATGGGAATGCAGATAACTCTTCGATCTCCTGTTTTCATTTCCTTTGGATATATAACCAGAAGTGAGATTCCTGGATCATATGATAGTTCTATTTTTAATTTTTGAGGAATCTCCATGCTCTTCCCCATTGTGGGAAAACTGGCTGCACCAGTTTACATTCCCACCAACAGTGCACAGGATTCCCTTTTCACCACATCCTCACCAGCACTTGTTATCTCTTGTCTATTTTCCCCTCAGTTTTATTGAGATATAATTGACATATAACACAGCAACATAATGATTTGATATAAGTATATATTGTGAAATAGTTACCATAATAAGTTTAGTTAACATCCATTAATTCACATAGCTACAAATATTTTTTCTTATGATGAGAATTTTTAAGATCTACTCTCTTAGCAACTTTCAAATATAAAATGCAGTATTGTTAACTATAGCAACCATGCTGTATGCTATATTCCCAAACTTACTTATCTTGTAACTACAAGTTTGTACCTTTTAACGATCTTCACCCATTTCCCTCCCCAACACCCTCACCTCTGGCAACTATCAATCTGTTCTCAGTTTTTATGAGTTACTTTTTTTTTAGATTGCACATATAAGTGAGATCATACAGTATTTGTCTTTCTCTGACTTATTTCACTTAGCATAATAATCTGAAGGTCCATCATGTTTTCTCAAATGGCAGGATCTCCTTTTTACGTCTGAGTACTATTTCCTTATACACACACACACATATACACATCACATTTTCTTTATCTCTTCATCTGTCAATGGACACTTAGGTTGTTTTCATATATGGGCTATTATAAATAATGCTGCAATGAACATAGGGGTGCAGATATCTCTTCAAGATAGTGATTTCATTTCCTTCAGATATATACCCAGAAGTGGAATTACTGGATCATATCATAGTTCTATAAACTTTTTGAGGAAATTCCATATTGTTTTCCATAGTGGCTGCTCAATTTACATCCCCACCAACACTGCACAAAGGTTTCCTTTTCTCCGCAGCCTCACCAATACTTATTATCTCTTTTCTTTCTGACAGTAGCCATTCAAACAGGTCTGAGATGATATCTCATTGTGGTTTTGATTTGCATTTCCCTGGTAATCGGTGATATTGAGCACCTTTTCATATACCTGTTGGCTATTTGTATGTCTTCTTGAGAAAAGTCCTTTATACTTCCTGCCCATATTTAATCAGGTTGTTTTATTTTTTTCTATTGAGTTGTATGAGTTTTCACCTATTTTGGATATTAACCTCTTAACAGATACATGATTTGCAAATATTTTCTCCCATTCCGCAGGTTGCTTTTTCATTTTGTTGATGGTTTCCTTTGCTGTGCAGAAGTTTGTTTGTTTGTTTGTTTTATCCTGATGTAGTTCCACTTCTTTATTTTTGCTTTTGTTGTCTTTCTTTTGGTGTCAAACCCAGAAAAAAATCATTGCCAAGACCAATGCAAAGGAACTATGCTTTCTTCTAGAAGTTTTATGGTTTCAGGTGTCATGTTCAAGTCTTTAACCTATTTTGAGTGGAGTTTTGTGTATGGTGTAAGATAGTGGTCCAGTTTCTTTCTTTTGGGTGTGGCTGTCCAGTTTTTCCAACACCATATAGTGAAGGACTCCTTGCCCCATTGCCTATTTTTGGCTCTTTGTCATAAATTATTTGACCATATAACTGGGTTTATTTCTGTTTATCTTCTGTTCTATTGATCTATGTCTGTTTTATGCCAATACCATGCTATTTTGATTATTATAGCTTTCTAGTATAGTTTGAAATCAGGAAGCATGATGCTTCCAGCTTTGTTCTTTCTCAGGATGGCTTTTGCCATTCAGAGACTTTTGTAGTTCCACACAAATTTTAGGATTATTATTTCTTTTTCTGTAAAAATTGACATTGGAATTTTTATAGGGATTGAATTGAATCTATAATTTCTTTGAGAAGTGTGGATATTTTATTTTTTATGCTTTTATTTACATTCCAGTTAGCACACAGTATAAGTTTCAGGTGTAGAGTTTAGTGATTCAGCACTTCCATACAACACCCGGTGCTCATCACAAGTGCCCTCCTTATCCCCCATCACCCATTTAACCCATCCCCCCACCCACCTTCTCTCAGATAACCATCAGTATTTTCTCTATAGTTAAGAGTCTGTTTCTTGGCTTGCCTCTCTCTCTTTTTTTCCCTGTGATTCTTTTGTTTCTTAAATTCCATACATGAGTGATATCATATGGTATTTGTCTTTAATTGACTTATTTCAGTTAGCATAATATTCTCTAACTCCATCTATGTTGTTGCAAATGGCAAGGTTTCATTCTTTTTTATGGCTGAGTAGTATTCCATTATATATATATATATATAATATATATATAATTCCAATATGTATATATATTCCATTATATATATAGTTACAAATTATATATAGACATTTATATATATATACATATATAGATATTTATATATATAGACACATTTTATATATATATAGAGACATTTGGGCTCTTTCCATAATTTGGCTATTGTTTATTATGTTCCTATAAACATCAGGGTGCATGTATCCCTTTGAATTGGTATTTTTGTATTCTTTTTTTTTAAGATTTATTTTTATTTATTTTAGAGAGAGATCGTGAGCAGGGGAAGGAGCAAAGGGAGAGGGAGAGGGAGAATCCTCAAGCAAACTCCCTGCTGAGCATGGAGACTGATGCAGGCTCGATCCCAGGACCCTGAGATCATGACCTGAGCCAAAATCAAGAGTCAGATGCTTAACCAACGAGCACCCAGGTGCCCCAAGTATTTTTGTATTCTTTGGGTAAATACCTAGTAGTGCAATTGCTGGATCATAGTATAGGTCTATTTTAACTTTTTGAGGAACCTCCATACTGTTTTCCACAGTGGCTGCACCAGTTTGCATTCCCACCAACTATGTAGGAGGGTTCCCCTTTCCCCACATTCTCACCAACACCTATTGTTTCCTGTGTTGTTGATTTTAGCCATTCTGACAGCTGTGAGGTGATATCTCATTGTAGTTTTGATTTGTATTTCCCTGATGATGAATGATGGTGGGCATCTTTTCATGTGTCTGTTGGCCTTATGGATGTCTTCTTTGGAAAAACCTGTATTCATGCCTTCTGCCCATTTTTTAATTGGATTATTTGGTTTTTTGGGTGTTGAGTTTTACAACTTCTTTATAGATTTTGGATACTAACCCTTTATTAGATATGTCATTTGCAAGTATCTTCTCCCATTCTACAGGTTGCCTTTTAGTTTTGTTAGTTACTTCTTTGCTGTGCAGGAGCTTTTTTTTTTTAGGATTTTATTTATTTATTTGACAGAGAGAGAGAGCACAAGCAGAGGGAGTGGCAGGCAGAGGGAGAGGAAGAAGCAGGCTTCCAGCTGAGCAGAGAGATGTGTGGTTCAATCCCAGGACCCCAGGACCATGACCTGAGCTGAAGGCGGATTATTAACCAACTGAGCCACCCAGGCATCCAAGAACCTTTTTATTTTGATGAAGTCCCATTAGTTTATTTTTGCTTTTGTTTCCCTTGCCTCAGGAGACATGTCTAGCAAGAAGTTGCTGTGGCCGAGGTCACAGAGGTTGCTGCCTGTGTTTTCTCCTAGAATTTTAATGGTTTCCTGTCTCACATTTAGGTCTTTCATCCATTTGAATTTATTTTTGTATATGGTGTAAGAAAGTGGTCCCATTTCATTCTTTTGCATGTTGCTGCCCAGTTTTCCCAACACCATTTGTTGAAGAGACTGCCTTTTTCCTATTGCATATTCTGGCCTCCTTTGTCAAAGATTAATTGACCATAGAGTTGTAGGTTCATTTCTGGGTTTTCTATTCTGTTCTATTGACCTATGTGTCTATTTTTGTGCCAGTACCATACCATTTTGATCACTGTAGCTTTGTAATGTAATTCGAAGTCTGGAATTGTGATGCCTCCAGTTTTGCTTTTCTTTTTTCAAGGTTGTGTTGACTATTTGGGGTGTTTTGTGGTTTCATACAAATTTTAGGATTGTTTGTTCTAGCTCTGTGAAAAATGCTGTTGGTATTTTGATAGAGATTGCAGTAAATGTGTAGATTGTTTTTGGATAGTATAGACATTTTAACACTATTTGTTATTCCGATCCATGAGTATGGAGTGTCTTTCCATTTCTTTGTGTCCACCTTCAATTTCTTTCATCAGTGTTTTATTAGTTTTCAGAGTACAGGATACCTAGGAATAAACCTAACTAAAGTTGGTAGTGTGGATATTTTAACAATATTAATTCTTCCAATCCATAAGCATGGGATTATCTTTTCATTTATTTTTGTCTTCTTCAATTTCTTTCATTGGTGTCTTATAGTTTTCAGTGTAGAAATCATTTACCTCTTTGGTTAGATTTATTCCTAGGTCTTTTATTCTTTTTGATGCAGTTATAAATGGGATTGCTTTCTTAATTTCTCTTTCTGATAGTTCATGGTTAGTATATAGAAATGCAACTGATTTTTGTATATTAATTTTGTATCCTACAACTTTACTGAATTTATTAGTTCTAACAGTTTTGTGTGTGTATATGTGGAGTCTTTAGGGTTTTCTATATATAATACCATGTCATCTTCAAATGCAGACAGTTTTATTTCTTCCTTTCCAATCTGGATATCTTTTATCTCTTTGTCTTGCCTAATTGCTCTGACTAGGACTTCCAGTACTATGCTGAATAAAAGTGGGGATAGTGGGCATCCTTGTCTTGCTCCTGATCTTAGAGAGAAAGCTCTCAGCTTTTCACCATTGAGTGTGATGTTAGTTGTGGGCCTGTAATGTATGGCCGTTATTCTCTTGTGGGGCATTCCCTCTATACCCAGTTTGTAGTGGGTTTTTAATCATAAATGGATATTGAATTTTGTCAAATGCTTTTCTTTTTTGCATTTATAGAGATAATCATATAATTTTTATCCTTTATTTTGTTAATGTGGTATATAACATTGATTTTTAGATGTTAAATCATCCTTTCATCCCTGTAATAAATCCAACTTTATCATAACGTATGATCTTTTTAGTGTATTGTTGAATTTGGTTTGCTAATATTTTGTTAAAGATTTTTGCATCTATGTTCATCAAGAATGTTGTCTTATAATTTTCTTTTCTTGTCCTTGTCTGGTTTGGTATCATGGTAATGCTGGCCTTGTAAAATTAGTATGGAAGTGTTCCCTCCTCTTCTGTTTTTTGGAAGAACTTGAGAAGGATTGGTGTTAATTCTTCTTGGAATATTTGGTGTAATTCAACAGTAAAGCCATCTAGTCCTGGACTTTTCTTTGTGGGGAGATTTTTTTGTTACTCATTCATTGTCCTTACTAATAATTGGCCTGTTCAGCTTTTCCATTTCTTCATGATTCAGTCTTAGTACCATGTATGTTTTTAGGAATGTATCCATTTCTTCTGGGTTGCCCAATTTTTTGGCATATAATTTTTCATAGTAGTCTCTTGTGATCCTTTGTATTTTTTGTGGTATAGGTTGTAATGTCTCCTCTTTCATTTTTAATTTTATTTCTTTGAGCCCTCTCTTTTTTTTCTTTATAGGTCTAACTAAATGTTTTTTTGTTTCTTTGTTTATCTTTTTAAAAAGACTATCTTGGGGCACCTGTGTGGCTTAGTCGGTTAAGCATCTGACTCTTGATTTCAGCTCAGGTCTTGATTGCAGGGTCATAAGTTTGGGCCAACATTGGGCTCCATGCTGGACATGGATCCTACTTAAGAAAGAAAAAAAAAAAAGATTATCTCTTAGTTTTATTGGCATTTTCTATTGTCTTTTTAGTATCTATCTCCTTTATTTCTGTTCTGATCTTTGTTAATGCCTTCCTTTTACTAACTTTGAGCTTAGTTTGTTCTTTTTTTAGTTCCTTGAGGTGAAAGTTAAGTTGCTTATCTTTTTGATTCTCAGTTTACTTATCTATAAAGTACAATTAATACCTTTTTCTCTCTCAAGTTCATAGAATCAGACAAGGAAGAAAAATGAGATATGAGAATGCTTTACAAATTATAAAGTTACAAAAAAGGTAAGATTTAATTTGATTCTTAAGAGCCAGGGCCATATCTGAATATG
Organism: Leptonychotes weddellii; assembly: GCF_054177405.1. Taxonomy (NCBI): domain Eukaryota; kingdom Metazoa; phylum Chordata; class Mammalia; order Carnivora; family Phocidae; genus Leptonychotes; species Leptonychotes weddellii. The sequence continues at coordinate 70,671,778 of NC_138373.1, read as the reverse complement.
AGAATCTTATTTCTTTTTGGGGATAGGTAGACAGAAGGAAGAATAAAATTATCCACTAAATAATTATTGAGTATCTGTTATGTGATCATACACTATTTTAAATACTAGAAATATTACATAATGGTGAAAAGGACAGATATGATCTTATCCTCTGCCTAGTATGAGAGATACAATAAATCAAGAAGTAAATACATATGTAATTATAAATTATGATGATTCCTATGGGGAAATAATAAGAGGAATATAATTGATATGCAAATATGGGAAGGCTTTTAGGAGAAAATGACATTTAAGCTAAGACCTGTAAAATTAATAGTAATTAGCCATACAAAGAATTGAGGAAGAGGTTTTTTCCAGGCTCAGGAAATAAAACAAAACAAAGAACAAAAAAACTTTTTAAAAAAAATTCAGCAGCTGCAGGAAGTATGCAACTGAAGGGAGAAACTAAAGCCCCAGACTTCTGACTAGAAGATGAAAAATAGGAGACACAGGAAAATCATAAAAAGTGAGAGCTTTAACACCCCATTAAGTTGTTTATGAACTCCTGGGCTTACTCCAGAGATGTGTCAACATGGATCTGATCCTAAACATCATACTAAAAACTTTGATAATTGAATTATGAGATAGACCAACACCCAAATTCTAGACTGTTCACTGACCAGCACACATGTGAGAAAAATTCAAATAGCACTGCAAAGACTTTGAAAATGGAACTTACATTGAAAGCATAATTCAAAAAAGTTTGTTTTGAATTTATGGCCTGAAAGAAACTGGGTTGATTGCCAGCTAAAAGAAACATATCAACATTCTCCATACGGTTTAAACAAGACCCATGATTTTATAACATAATATTTTAAATGTCCTCGATGAAATCTAAAAATATTTGTCATACACAGGACAAGAAAAATCTCAACTCCCAAAAGATAACCAACAAATCCCAATTCTGAGATTACACAGATGTCAGGATTATATAACAAAGAATAAAAAATAGCTATTATAAAAATGCTTTATGAACTAAGGACAAACTCTTGAAATGAATAAAAAGCAGACATTCTTAGCAAAAAAATAGATATAAAGAAGAATCTCATGAAAATTTAAGAGCAAAAAAATGACATTCTAAAATTAAAACAAACAAACAAACAAACACTGGGTAGGATCAGAAGTAGAATGGAGATGACAAAGAGAAGAGTCAGTGAACCTGAAGATAACTCAATAGAAATTCTCCAGACTAAACAACAGAGAGAAAAAAGACTGGAGAAAAAAATGGGCTGAGCCACAGGGGCCTGTGGGAAATGACCAAAAAGTCTGACATTCATGTCATTGGAGTTCCAAAAAGAGAGTGAAAGTAGTCCTGAAACAACACGTGAAGAAATATTGGCTGAAAACTTCCCAAATTTAGTTAATGATAGAAACCTAAAGATTTAAGAAGTTCAGCAAATCCCAAACAGGATAAAATCAATGAAACTTACACCCAAACTCATCATAATCAAACTACTGAAAACTAAAAACAAAGAAAAAAGCCTTGAAAGCAACTAGAGAAAAACCAATGCATTACCTATAGAGAATGCTAATTTGAATTGAATGGCAGCAGATTTTGTAGATATTGTAGATGCCAGAAGGAAGTGGAAAAATACTATTTAGGTGCTAAAAAGATTGTCAACCCAGAAATCTGTATCCAGTGGAAAAATACTATTTAGGTGCTAAAAAGATTGCCAACCCAGAAATCTGTATCCAGTGAAAATATATTCGAGAATGAAGGTGAAGTGAAGACATTTTTTGATGAAGGAAGACTAAGAGAACTTGTTGTCAGCAGACCTGATTTGAAAGTATTGCTAAAGGAAGTTCTTCAGACATTAGGAAAATGACTTTCAGGAAGAAATTTGGAATATCAAGAATGAAGGAAGAGCAACAGAAATGGTAATTGTCTGAGTAAATATAATAGACTATTCTTCTCTTGAGTTCTTTAAAGTTGAAAGCAAATATATATATATAACACTGTCTAATGAGGATTTCAATGTATGTAGATGGAACTACCTAACAACTACAAAATAAAAGGAGGGGGTAAAGGGCTTATATGCTGATCAGGTTTCTATATTTCACTGAAGTAGTAATATTAAGCCTAAGTGCACTATGAAAACAATAAAAAATCCTGAGATAAGAAATTTGTCTGATGCATTAAGTAAATAAGAAGTCAAATTGTAACAAAGGGCTACTGGGTCATGACTGCTTCTTCCTCATCTGAGAAAGATTCCAAATGGAAATTTTGCCTCATGGCCCAGCCCTTTCCCACACCCCCGTATGTAAACAATCACCAAATCCTCCTTACTTCTTTCAAATCTCAAATATTTCTTTCCATTCTGTTGGGGTCTTCATAGATTTTTTTTTAAGATTTTTTTTTTAAGATTTATTTATTTATTTTAGAGAGAGAGAGAGAAAAGAGAAGCAGGGGGGAGTGGGAGAGGAAGAAAATCTCAAGCAGACTCCCCACTGAGTCCAGAGCCTGACAAGGGGCTTGAACTCACAACCCTGAGATCAAGACCTGAGCTGAAATCAAGAGTCAGATGCTTAGGGGCACCTGGGTGACTCTGTTGGTTAAGCGTCTGCCTTCGGCTCAGGTTATGATCCCAGAGTGCAGGGATCAAGCCCAGCGTCAAACTCCCTGCTCATTGAGGAGTCCGCTTCTCCCTCTCCTTCTGCTCCTCCCCCTGCTCATGCTGTTCCCCTGCTCATGCTCTCTCTCTCCCTCTCATTCACTCTCTCTCTTAAATAAATAAAAAAAATCTTAAAAAAAAAAAAAAGAGTCAAATGCTTGACAGACTGAGCCATCCAGGCACCCCTGGGGCATCATTTCTTATCTATATACCATTCCCCACAAATGGTCTCCTAACTCCAGTTTTGCCTCCTACTTTTTTTCTTCATCCCACTCCAATTACCTAAAATTCAAATGTCTTTATGTATTTCTGCTTATAACATCAATTGCTCCCTCAATACTTTTAAAATAGTGAATTCTTTAGCCTGTTCCAAGGCTTTTCATAGTATGCCTCCTGATCATCTCTCTACTCTCATTTCTTGACGCTCTAATTTCTCCCCCTAACTATATTCTCTAGACCAGCATAGTAAACATTTTAGGTTTTGAGGGCCATATGTTCCCTGTTGCAACTACTTAACTCTGTACTTGTAGTGCAAAAGCAGCCATAGACAATATGCAAATAAATGGGTAGAATTATTTGCAAATAACTTAAATTACAAAAACAAGTGTCTGGCTGTATTTGGCCCATGGGCCATTATGTGGTGACCCCTGCTTTAGACAACTGAACTACCTACAAATCTGTGGACATGGCATTTTCTTTTATCTCTTGAGTACTGCACAATCTATTGTCTGTTTGGAATGTCTCTCTCCTTTGTCTGGCTACTTTCAGTTCATTACCATGTATCAACCTGGATGCCACTTCTTCAAACTCTCCTTAGACTCCTTGTCCCTCTACCTCCATTGTTGTACCTACCACACTAATATATTTACCTACTAATATATTTACCTGTTTACTTGTCTGTCTTCTCCCACTTGTATATAAGTTTTGGAGGGCAGAAACTATGTCATGTCCGCACTTTAATCCCTAGTGCCTAGCAGGGTACTTGGCACATATAAGCACTATATAGAACTTTCAGTTTTTCCATTGAGTGAAGGGAAGGCCAATAGCCCTCTGGCTGACTCAGCCCCTGTCTTAAACCTTCAGGGCTGGGAAAATACTGCCTAAGTAGATGGTTGTATCTCCATGGAAGCTGTCATCTGTTTTGGGCAAGCCATCCCTTTCCTTTGGCCTGGCTTCTTCTTCCAGGGAAGTAGAGGTCCAAAATTAAGGACCAACCACTGTATCTCCTCTCAGGCAGCACCCATCCCATCTACCAGGCAACTCAGAGCTATCTGACCCCACTTTCGGCAAACATTCTCAGCCACTGATTTTAAAAATAAGCCCCGAGGGGGAAATTGCTACATCTCTTTCCAAAGGCTGTTGTAGATGCCAAAGGCGGTGGACAATAAACCATTTGTGGTTAAGGGTGGAGAAACCACCATTCAGCCAGGCATCCTGGGGACTCTCCCTGCCTGTTCAATGTCCTCCCTTCCCAGCCCATCACCAATAAAGTAGGAAAAGGGCAACTTTCTCTGCCAAGCCATCAGGTAATTAAGTGCCAGAAGGATCAACCATGTGTCCTGTTCTCAACTAGTGCTAAAGGCCAAGTAAAGACATGGGCCCTTCCTGCAGGACCTTACAATCTATTTTTAAAAATAAGATAGGCATGTTTGAAACATTTAGAGGTTAGTAACATGCATTTATTTATTTACTCATTCACTTTTTAAAGTACCAACTCAATGCTAGGCACTATGTGGGATGCTAAGTCACAGAGACAAAAAGTTCACTCAAGGATACTCTCAGTCTACTAAAATTTCCAGGAGGAATATGCAATGTGAACGGGGTTTAGAGTTAAAGATATCAATAAAGGCTAAAGTTGTCAGAGAAAGTCCCATCAAGGAGGTGGAACTTGAACTGGTCTTGAGGAAAGTATGGGGTACAGATTTATGAATGGAAAGAGAAAAGAATTTCACAGGAGATGACATGGCCAGAGGTGAGGAGGAAAACTGAGTGTGGAGAGAGGGGAGGAGAGATCAGGAGTGGGAAATAAGGCTGGAGAAAAAATGAAGGATTGTAGTGGAAGACCTTGAAGACTGGACATTTTAACTGGACATTTAAGGGAGGAGATACTATCCTTCTTCTTTTCTTTAATTGAGTTGTAGTTCATATACCATAAAACTCACCCCTTTATAGTGTAAAATTCAGTGGTTTTTAGTATATTTACAAAGTTATGCAATGATCATCATGATCTAATTCCAGAACAGACAATATCCTTGTGAATATTTCTGAACAGAGAATTCATGGGTCAATCTGTATTTCAAGCAGAGTACCCCAGCTACAGGAGCAGGAATGATTATGTGGGAAGAAACTGGATGTGGAAACAAGCTAAGAAGTTCAGGGGCTTGGAGACTTAGACCAGAATAGGTCATAGTGCCACCTCTTATCTATGATCTCACTTTGTCCATGATAGTGAGGTTTATGGCAGGATAATTTATTGAGATAATAATCTATGTCTTGTTCTTCTTGTATTTTCCCTCCCTTGTTCCAAGAAGATAGCAGATATTTGTGTTTCTTAGCCTAAGCAGTTTCGGGAGCTAGGCTAGAATCAAGTTGCCTGTGGACAGCCACCCTTCCCGACTTCTGTTTTAGGAGTTCTGAACTCAATATTGGAATTGTGTTGAGGAAGGAGATAAAAGAGACCCTTTGGGGACAGTGGGAGATGAAGCTGAGACAGCAAAGAGGGAGATTCCCCCAAAATTTTGAGGGGATTTCAGGTTCTGAGAGTAGGAGGGACCTCAGGGGTGTGACAGCATGCTTGACCCCAGGCCCCAGGCCCCAGGTCCCAGAGCTCCAGGGCTGCAAGCCTCAAAACAGACTCCTGCACCCAAGTGTGGTACAGTGAGTATATCAATTCTGACAAAGTGGACTAAAGATCAGAAGAGCTCTCTCCTAAGTGTTTTACTCAGCAAAAAACTCCTGGGATTTTGCCCTGTCCTGGGGGGTAAGGAGCCCCAACAATAATGGAGACTGCATTAACCACCAGCTTGGCAGGTTCAAAGTCACACTTAAAGAAGTTGAAGCACTGGGGATCTTCTTGAGAGGTAGTACAACATAGGGGCTACTCCACCAGATTCTAAGGAATCAACTCTCTGGGATTGAGCCCATAAGATGGGCACATAAGAAAAGCTATATCAGTGTTTGCTTATTATTATTAATTAACAAGAGGGAAACAAATAGGGGAAGGGAGGAGTGTTGCCCTATAAAGGAAAACTATTGTGTGGAAATAAGGGTGGGAAAAATAGAGGAATGAAGAATTTTAAAAGGCAGTATTAAAGATGAAAGACTTAAGGTAGATAACCATTTAGACATGGAGAAGAAAGGACTGTAAAATTAAAACAGATAGATGAAGATAAATAGAGTAGAGACATAGATGAATTGATAGATATGAAATAAAAAGAGATTGAGAAATAAATGTATTATATAATAAGAACATCACAAAGGTAGAACAATGGTGGCAAAGAGTAACTGATAAAATTATATAATTGAGAAAGATCAACTAATATAGATAGATGATAAACTCAGAATGAAATACAAAAAATAGCATCAGATTCGACATGGAGAAAAGGGGGGACATAAAGGAAAGATGCAAGGGGGGTGGTGAGGGCTCAGTCATGGTGGATTGAATGACTTCCAGTCTGTGAGACAGAGGGGACTTCTGTCCCCCTGCCTAGCCCTGCCCCGCCAACCCCCTCCCACACAGCTCAACTCCATCTTCTCTGGCTTCCAGACCATGTTCCTCCAATTGAGAACTCCCTGTTCTCTGTTCTGTACAGTTCAGAAATTATTTTCTTCTGTCTCGTTTTCTAACAGCTTTGTGTATACAATTCTTGTCTCCATTCCAAAAGACTGTGTCTACCATTCTCCACTTTCATGGCATCTCATCCAGTATGAAGAGGAGAGAAAAATGTGTGGAAGGCCAGTCCTGGTATAGAAGTGGGAATAGTAAGGGGCACTCCAATCTCCAACTACCAGTATCACCACCCTGTAGGACATCACCAATCACCCCTGGAAGGTTCCTCTCTAAAAACAACCTGGAGAGAACTTGTCCAGCTTGCCATAGCACAGTAAAAATCTATGCAGTATGTGATGATCCCTTCCCCTCATGTTTCTCAAGAGTCCAGACATCTGTAATTCAACATTTTCCTATAAATAATTGGTCTCCCTACAAAATTGTGAGCTCCCAGAGGGCAGAGACTATATGGAAAAAGCTTCAGAAATATTACAGAATGAACAAGAGCTTATATTCTGTATCTACCACTTCCAAGGGCATCTGAAAATTTCTACCATGTTGTAGTTGATGTTCTTGGTCCTAAGGACAGAAACTGTATCATCAGGAGAAGGAAAATTTTGGCATAAGGAAAGAGACCTAAGAAGCTCTGTTTACACAGGTCCTGAATATAGGACCAGGGCCTTGTAAGGATCCAGGGAGAGTTCTGGTCATTTTGGCCAAATGAAACTCCCCCAGACTGATCTAAACCCGTTTCTTTCCTCCTAGACAAGAGGAAGGAAAAGTCCCATTTGTAACCACGGAGAAATAAAAGTCTTCCTCAATGATTATATACAATTTACAGCAGAGTGTTTCATTTGGTGTCCAGGAGCCTGTAATAGCTGGAATTGCCCTTGTTCCTCTTCCTCTTTGAAAGGCCAGAGCTGAGAAGTGCTCTGTGATTATGGGTCAGGGTATGGCATGTCTATGCCAAACTTGCTCAGCCTGGTTTCGTGTTGTGTGCTTGTGCACATGCGTGTGTATGTGTGCTTCCAGAACAAAATTTCCCACCTCCCTGCATGGTTTTTCAATTCATAAATAATGAGTTAAAATATCTTTGCCATTTCACCCATCCTTACTGGAAGGGAGGGAGGGAGAGAGGAGGGGAGGACATTAGAATCATTCCCCCCCCCGCCCGCAACTTCACAGTGTATTGAGAACTCCAGGATCAACAAAGCAGAAAAACTGAAGTGAGTTGGGCTGAAATGTATTGAAGTTTACAGTACAGGTGATGAGAACCTAAGAGTAACAGCCTTCCTAGATTGTGAAGGTGAATGCTGCCTCATGCAGATAATTTGTGACTGGTACTCTCCCAAAGTTTTGCAACACAGAAGCCCTGGGGAGAGTGGTATGCAATAAAATATTAGAAACCTTAAGTCCGGGTTGCAAACTTTTTTCTATAAATGGCCAAATAGTAAATAGTTTAGGCTTTGTAAACTATATGGTTAATATTACAACATCTCAGCTCTGTAGTGAAAAAGCAGACATAGACAATATGTAAACAAATTGGCATGGGTATGTTCCAATAAAACTTTATTTACAGCGCACTTGGGTGGCTCAACTGGTTGAGGGACCAACTCCTGGTTTTGGCTCAGGTCATGATCTTGTGGTCATGATCTCGTGGTTGTGAGATTGAGCCCCAGTCGGGCACTGTGCTCAGTGCAGAGTCTGCTTCAGATTTTCTCTCCCTCTCCTGTTCACACTTTCTCATTCTCAAAAAATAGATAAATAAAATCTTAAAAAAAAAACACCTTTAGTTACAAAAATAGCAGATGGTTAGAATTAGCCAGTGGGAGGTAGTTTGCTAACTCTTGCACCAAGTGATTTAACAGTATGAGGACCTGGTTTTGAAAAATCTTGTTACTTTTAAAGACTAAAAGTCTGAAGTAAAGAAAAAAAGGAAGAGGTGAAGAATGGGTAATAATTGTTTTTAGAATAAAAACAACTTGGAACAACTGGACTTACAGGATGGGTACAAAGGGAAGAACAATCTCAGTTTGAGTCATTTGTAGTGAAATTTTGGACATCTTTAAGTGGGGTTTTGAGTACTTGCAAGGAAAGCAGTTGTGACCAAGTATGAGGAATAGAATCTGGGTTCTAACATGAGAGAACTATCTCCCTGTTTTACTTATCTATTTCTGTGTAGCAAATTAACTCCAAACCTAGTGACTTCAAACAAAAAGAAATATTTGTCATCTTTCATAGTTTCTGTTGGTCAGGAAGTCAAGAATGGTTTGGCCAGCTGTTTTGGCTCATGGCTTTTCATAAAGTAAAGACAGGTCAGCCATAACTGCCATTATCTGAAGGCTTGACCATAACTGAAGGACCTGCTTTACTCACATGCCTGATAAGTTGGTGTTGGCTATTGGTGAGGGGCCTCAGTTCTCCACATGGGCCTCTCCACAGAGATGCTTGAGTGTTTTCACAACATGGCACCTGGCTTCCTGCAGAGTAAGTAAACCAAGAGGCCAAGACAGAAGCTGCAATATTTGTATGACCCAGTATCAGAAGTCATAAACCGTCACATCTACCATACTTCACTGGTCACAGTGACCAGCCCTGTTTCAGTGTTGGGGAATGCTAGTGCAGGGTGCAAATACCAGAAGGCAGGGATCAATGGGGTCCAACCTAGAGGCTGAGCACCTGCCACCTAATAACAGAGAGAGGTAAAAGATAGGTCTATGGTCTCAGTCTAGGATCTGCATATTAGGATGGCCTAGGAATTTGTGAGTTAGAATGCATCTGGCTAGAGAAAGAGAACAAGACAAAACACCCCACTTCAAGTTGCTTAAACAGTAAGATTGATTTCACTTATGAAAGAGTCTAGAGTTGGGAGTTTTCAGGGTTAGTCAATTCTGTAGCTCAACAATATCAGGTTCTTGTTCAACCTTTCTGTGGTTTTCTTGGCTTTTCCTTCATGGTCACAAGGTGGTTGCCACAGCCCACATTACATGTTTACACAGTTGCATGGGAAAGCAGAAAGTAAGGAATATCTATCAGGTAGCCAGCGAGCCCTGCTTGCCACAGAAACTGGTGTGACACTCTGAATTGAGTAATATGAATAGTGTACTTGTAACTTTCCTAGAACCACAGGATCTTAGAGATGACTAAGTCCAGTTCCCATGGAATATTTGCATCCCTTCTATTGGATCCAGGGAACATTGCCATATACCAAAATTTCCTCTCACTGTATTAAAATAGATTGGCTGCCATAAATATATGACAGAGACTTCTGGTCAAAGTGCATTAGTGTAAGAAATGTAAAAAGTTGAGGCCAAGCTATTTAGGGGACAATCCCTGAGCCCCTCACTGGTAGCAGGAACTTTGGAAGCACTAGTGAAGTCCTTTATTAGGGACTGAAAGGCTCTGACCACCACGTGGTTGGGTATCTTTCTTGCCCTTAAAATGAGTTTCAGAAGAGGCACATTCCCCTAAATGACTTTTGCTTATAATGGTAAAACCCAAAATTGAACAACTAAGACCCAGGGATAAAAGTTACCATGAAATAGACTTCCAATTCAATTCTAGCAAAAAACATTTTCAACAGAACAGTCCAACAATGGATTTGCTAATGGGGATTCCTCAATAAGAGGAAAATTTGCATTACATGATCACCAATTTTCCTTCTAACTCCAAAATCAATTTTTCTATATTTATTGCTAGGAATTTCTTCCTGATATCAAGACTAAACCTCTTTTGCTGAGCTCTCAATGTACTTCATGAAGTCATAGACTATCAGAGTTGGTGTGATTTAAGAGACTGTGTATCATTTTATTTCTTAAATATCTTGAGTCAGAGCTCCTATTCATTTATAATCAATATTTTATGACATTCCTTTTATGACTATAAATTTTCAAGTTATATTTGAATAAACTTTCTTAAAATGTAATTTACTGAGAATAAAATACCATCATCTTAAGTATAAGATCTAATAAGTTTTGAAAAATGTGCAACCCCCACCACCACTGTCAAGATACAGAACATTTCCATTACCCAAAATGTTCCCTCACACCCGTTTGCAGTCAATTTCCACCCCTCCTGGCTCAGGGCACCACTAAGCTACTTTCTGTCATTATAGACTTTTTTTTTTTGGTCTATTGGAGCATTTCATTTAAAATATAGAATCATAAAGCATGAACTCTGTTGTGTAAATTAGCTTGGGCCCAGCAAATTGTTTTTGACATTCACCCATGTTACTGCATAGAACAGTTCCTACCTTTTTATTGTTCAATAGTTTTCCTTCATACAGATATACCAGTTCATTAATCATTCTCGTGTTGATGTACATTTGAGTGGTTACCAGTTGAGGTAATTATGCATAAATCTGTGATGAATTTCCACATACAAGTTTATAGTTTTCACGGACAAGTTGATAGGTTTTTATACAGAATATGTTTTCATTTCTCATGGGTAAAGATGTCTGAGAGAAATTGCTGAGTTGAAAAGTAAATGTATCTTTAACTTTGTAAGAACCATCAATTGGTGGTATAATTTACATTCCCACCAGCAAGGTTTGAGAGTCCTAAGTTGTCCCACATCCTCACCACCACTTGGCATTATGATACTTTTCAATTTTACCATTCTAGTGGATGTGAAGTGGTATCTCACTTTGGTTTAATTTATCCTTCCCTGATGAATAATGATGTAAAACATCTTTTCATGTGCTAACCGACTATTTTTCTATTTCTTTTATGAAGAGTCTGTTCAAATCTTTTGCTCATTTAGGTTGTTTATCTTATTATTGATCCATGAGAATTCTTTATATATTCTGAATACTAGTCCTTTCTCAGATATATGTATTGCAAATATTTTCTCCCATGGAGTGGCTTAGCTTTTCATTTTCTTTTTTTTTCCTTTTAAAGATTTTATTTATTTATTTGACAGAGAGAGAGACAGCGAGAGAGGAAACACAAGCAGGGGGAGTGGGAGAGGGAGAAGCAGGTTTCCTGCTGAGCAGGGAGCCCAATGCAGGGCTTCATCCCAGGAGCCCGGGATCATGACCTGAGCCGAAGGCAGATGCTTAACGACTGAGCCACCCAGGCGCCCCTTAGCTTTCATTTTCTTAATACTGTTTTGAAGAGTAGAAGTTTTTAATTTAAATGAAGCATAGTTTAAAAGTATTTTCTTTTATTGATATTGCTTTTGGTGTTATGATTAAGAAAACCAAAGTCACAAATGTTTTTTCATATGTTTTCTTCTAAAAGTTTTATAGTGTTAAATTTTACATTTAGGTCTATTTTGAGGTAGGTTTTTTGTTGTTTTTTTTTTTAAAGATTTTATTTATTTTTTAGAGAGCGAGCGAGAGAGAAACAGCATGAGAGGGGAGAGGGTCAGAGGGAGAAGCAGGCTCCCCGCTGAGCCGGGAGCCCGATGTGGGACTCGATCCCAGGATCCTGGGATCATGACCTGAGCCGAAGGCAGACGCTTAACCATCTGAGCCACCCAGGCGCCCCTGAGGTAGTTTTTATATATGGTATGAGGTGTGGATCAAAGTAGTTGCAATAACAAAATACTATATATTTAGTAGCTTAAAACAACACAAACTTACTATCTTACAGTTCTGTAGGTTCAAAGCCCAACAAGGGTCTCACTGGGCTAAAATCAAGATGTCAGCAGAGCTGCATTCCTTTCTGGAGGATCTACAGAAGAATCTATTTCCTTGCCTCTCTAGCTTCAAAAGGCCACCCACATTCCTTAGTTTGTGATCTACTCTCTCCATCTTTAAAGTCAGCAACGTTGCATTGCACTGTGTCTTCCTTTCATGGTCACATCACCCTCCGACTCTGTTCTGCCTCTCTTTCCATGTTTAAGGACACTTGTCATTACATTGGACCAACCTGAATAACCTAGGATAATCTCTCCCAACTCCTCAAATCTTTCACTTGGTCCCTTTTGCCATGGAAGATAACATATTCCCAGGTTCTAGGGATTAGAGCATGGACATCTTTGGGGTGAGGGTTATTATTCTGCCTACCACACTTATGAATTTTTTCAGTACCATTTGTTGAATTACCTTAGCATCTTTGCTGAAGTCAGTTTTTACACATGTGTGAATCTATTTCTGGACTCTATTCAGTTCCACTGATCTCTATATCTGTCTTAAGCCAAACCATAACTTCTTGATTTCTACAGCTTAATAGAAATCTTGAAATCACATAATGTAAGTTTTCCAACTTTGTTCTCTTTCCAAAAAAATATTTGGCCATTCTATGACTTTTATATTTCCTCTAAATTTTGGAGGCAAATCATCAATTTCTATAAAAAGTCCTCCTGGTTTTTGTTTTTCGAACTGTTTTTTTGAGGTATAATTTGCACACCATAAAAATTTATTCATTGTAATATAAAACTCCAAGAGTTTCAGTAATCTACAGAGTTATACAACAATCACCACAACTCAATTTTAGAACATTTCCATCATCCCAAAAGGATCTCTTGTCCATTTGCTAACTCTCTTTTTCCACACCTAGCCTCAGAAAATGACTAGTCTACTTTTGTCTCTGTGGATTTCCTTTTAGGGACATTTCTGGTAAATAGAATCATACAATATGGAATCTTTTTTCACCTGGCTTCTTTCATGTAGCATAATGTTTTTTAGGTTCTTCTATCTTATACCATGTATCAGTACTCTGTAACAATTTATTGCCAAAAAGTATTCCATCTTAAGAATATATGCATTTGTTTATGCATTCACCAGTTTGATGGACATTTGCTTGTTTCCATTTTGGTGTAACTATGAATGATACTGTTATGAACATTCATGTATAAATCTTTGTATAGACCTATATTTTCATTTCTCTTGAACTTCTTGAGCATTTTTGCTCAAAACTATTTTTGGGGGCTGCATCATTTTACATTCCCACCAGTAGTGTATGAGGGATCCAGTTTTTCCATAATCTTACAAGCCCTTGTTTTTGTCTCTTTATTATTACAGAGTCATCCTGGTGGGTGTGAAAGGATGTTTCTTTGTAGTTTTAATTTGCATTTCCCTAATACTAATGATTTTGAGCATCTTTTCATTTGTTTATTGGCTATTCATATATCTTCTTTGGTAATATGTTTATTAAAATATTTTGCCCATTTTTTAGTTGGGTTATCTGCCTTCTTACTTCTTTTTTTTTTTTATTCTTATGTTAATCCCCATACATTACATCACTAGTTTTAGATGTAGTGTTCCATGATTCATTGTTTGTGCATAACACCCAGTGCTCCATGCAGAACGTGCCCTCCTCAATACCCACAAC
>NC_138373.1:70614559-70657581 GCF_054177405.1 Leptonychotes weddellii | reverse complement strand
GTCCAGTGTGTCATTTAAAGTCTTTATTTCCTTGTTGATCTTTTGCTTAGACGATCTGTCCATTTCAGTGAGGGGGGTGTTAAAGTCCCCCACTATTATTGTATTGTTGTCGATGTGTTTCTTTGCTTTTGTTATTAATTGCCTTATATAATTGGCTGCTCCCATGTTAGGGGCATAGATATTCACAATTGTTAGATCTTCTTGTCGGATAGACCCTTTAAGTAGGATATAGTGTCCTTCCTCATCTCTTATTACAGTCTTTGGTTAAAAATCTAATTTGTCTGATATAAGGATTGCCACCCCAGCTTTCTTTTGGTGTCCATTAGCATGGTAAATGGTTTTCCACCCCCTCACTCTCAATCTGGAGGTGTCTTTGGGTCTAAAATGAGTCTCTTGCAGACAGCATATCGATGGGTCTTGTTTTTTTATCCTATCTGGTAGCCTGTGTCTTTTGATTGGGGCACTTGGCCCATTTACATTCAGGGTAACTATTGAGACATATGAATTTAGTGCCATTGTATTGCCTGGAAGGTGACTGTTACTGTATATTGTCTGTGTTCCTTTCTGGTCTATGTTACTTTTAGGCTCTCTCTTTGCTTAGAGGACCCCTTTCAATATTTCTTGTAGGACTGGTTTCGTGTTTGCAAATTCCTTTAGTTTTTGTTTGTCCTGGAAGCTTTTTATCTCGTTCTATTTTCAATGACAGCCTAGCTGGATATAGTATTCTTGGCTGCATGCTGCATATTTTTCTCATTTAGTGCTCTGAATATATCCTGCCAGTCCTTTCTGGCCTGCCAGGTCTCTGTGGATAGGTCTGTTGCCAATCTAATGTTTCTACCATTGTAGGTGGCAGATCTCTTCTCCCGAGCTGCTTTTTCTCTTTCTCACTGAAACTCGTAAGTTTTACTATTAGATGTCGGGGTGTTGACCTATTTTTATTGGTTTTGAGGGGGGTTCTCTGTGCCTCCTGGATTTTGATGCCTGTTTCCTTCCCCAAATTCAGGAAGTTCTCTGCTATAATTTGCTCCAATATACCTTCTGCCTCTCTCTCTCTTTCTTCTTCTCCTGGCATCCCAATTACTGAATATTGTTTTGATTTACGGTATCACTTATCTCTCAAATTCTACCCTCGTGATCCAGTAGTTGTTTATCTCTCTTTTTCTCAGCTTCTTTATTTTCCATCATTTGGTCTTCTAGATCACTAATTCTCTCTTCTGCCTCATTTATCCAAGCAGTTAGAGCCTCCATTTTTTATTGCACATCATTAATAGCCTTTTTTCTACTTGGTTAGATTGTAGTTCTTTTATTTCTCCAGAAAGGGTTTCTCTAATATCTTCCATGCTTTTTTCAAGCCCAGCTAGTATCTTTATAATCATCATTCTGAACTCTAGTTCCAACATCTTACTAACGTCCATATTGATTAGGTCCCTGGCAGTCAGTACTGCCTCTTGTTCTTTTTTTTGAGGTGAATTTTTTCCATCTTGTCATTTTGTCCAGAGGAGAATAGATGAATGAGAGAGCAAAATGCTAACAGGGTAACAACGAACCCAGAAAAATATACGCTAAACAAATCAGAAGAGCCCTGAAACCAGGGGAAAATAAAGGGAAAGAAAGAAAAAAGAAAAAAAAAAAAGAAAAGAATATGATCAAATATGATCAGGCTGGTGAATAGATCGGTGCCACACACTAGATTTTGGGTGTATTTTGGTCTGTTAGAAAAAACTACCTCCCAAAATTTTAAATAAAGAAAAGCTTATATATGTCCAAAAATAAGGACAAATACAATTAAGGGATGGAATATTACTGTAAAGATGAAAATTATAAAATATTTTATAAAAGGAATTGATAAGACAAGAAGTTGGTTGAAAAAAGAAAGAAGAGAAATTTTTTTTAAAAAAAAGGGGGAGAGAATGTGATCAGGCAGGAGACTAGAACAAAGCCATACACTAGAGATTTAGGGTATATTTTGGTCTGTTAGAAGAAACTGTATCCCAAAATTTTCAAGCGAAAACAACTTATATATACACCAAAAATAAGGTTAACTACTATGAAGGGATAGAATATGACTCTAAAAATGAAAAATAAAAAATATTTTTAAAAAAGGGAATGATAAGATGTTGGTTGAAAAAGGGAAAAAGAAAAATTAAAAAAAAAAGAAAAAGAAAATTAAAAAAATTAACTTTGAAAGACTAAAGAATCATGGGAAAAAAGCCATGAATTCTATGTGCAGTATTCCCCTAGAGCTGGAGTTCTGCCATTCTCATTGATCGGTAAACTTGGTCTTGGCTGGCTGTTCTTGCTGATCTTCTGGGGGAGGGGCCTGTTGCCGTGGTTCTCAAATGTCTTTGCCAGAGGCGGAATTGCCCCGCCCTTGCCAGGTCCGGGCTAAGTAATCTGCTCGGGTTTGCTCTTGGGAGCTTTTGTTCCCTGCAAGCTTTCCCTACGGCTTTGGAGGACAAGAGTGAAAATGGCGGCCTTTCAATCTCCGCCCTGGAGGATCTGAGAACTCAGGGCCCCACTCCTCAGCGAGCCCCCAGAGAAAAGCAGTCAGTCACTCCCTTCTCCCCGGTCTCTGGCTGCACTCTATGCTCACCCGGCCTCTGAGCGATTCTATCTCTGTCACCTGACCCCGTATGGAGTCTCCAAACCCAGCAGATCCCTGTGGTGTGCTCCCGCACTGCTCCTCCCAGGGGAGGAAGGGGAATCTCCCTGGATGTGCTGCTTTTTGGGTCCCTGCTGGAGGAGCAGTGGCCCAACTGTGCTGCGGATCACAGTTTATGGCAACCCTGAGCTGAGAGCACGCTCCTCCACTCCATCTCTGCCGCCAGCTCTCCTGCTCCAATACCTGGGAGCTCTGCCGTACTCAGGCACCCCCGGTCTTTCTGTGACCCTGAGGGTCCTGAGACCACACTGTCCCAGCGAGGGTTCTACCCCCCACTTAGCCACTGGAGCCACATCCCTCATCGGAGCAGACTTCTAAAAGTTCTGATTTTGTGCTCTGCTGCTCTGTCATTTGCCAGTAGCAGCTGACGGAGGCTCCCTCCCCCCCGCTGTCTATCTTCCCTAATACACCTCGGTTTCACTTCTCCACACATCTTACCTTGAGTGGTAAACCAAGATTGCATTCTTGGGATAAGTTCCACATTGTCATAATGAGTTATGATTTTTCTATATTTTTGTAATTGATTTGCAAAAATTTCCTTAAGAATGTTTGCATCTATGTTCATGGAGATATTGATCTACAGTCCTTTTTTTTTATTGTAATGTCTTTATCTGGTTTGGTAAGTGGTAATGTAGGCCTCATAGAATGAGTTTCCTTTTCATCAATTTTCTGCAAGAGGTTGTGGAGAATGGATGATAAAGAAATTCTGTGTTCTAAGATGGCCGACTGAGCCAAGGAGAGTCCCAGTCCTTGCCCCAGGGCTCTTCCGAGTTCTTCTCCCTGCCCCTGCTTCGCAAACAAGCCGAAAGTGCCAAGTATGTGGAAGTAGAAGTGTATAAATTGTCCCCTTTGTTTGTGCTCAGGGCTCAGACCTTTGGAGACCACTCTCCTCTGAGCATGCCAGCATTAAATAAACCTCCTATCCTCCAAGACCTCTGAGTGCCACTTGGTTCTTCCATCTGGCAATCCAGTCCATGTTCCGTAACATGGATATTATATCTTCTTTAAATATTTAATAGAATTTACCAGTGAAACCCTCTGGGTCTGAAGATTTCTTCTTGGGAAATTTTTAACTATAAATTTCAGGTTATATTTTTAGGACTATTCAGGTTATTATTTATTTGGGCAGGGGATTATTTATTTCTACTTGAGTGAGCTTTAGTAACCTGGATCTTCCAAGGAATAGATCCATTTCAGTGAAGTTACCAAATCTATTGTCATAAAGTTGGTCATAATACTTCTTTTTTATTCTTTCGATACCTGTAGAATCTGAAGGAATGTCACTTCTCTCATTCCTAATATTGAAATTTTCCTCTTCTCTATTTTTTTCCTGATCAGTCTGGCTAGAGGTCATTAATTTTATTGATCTTTAAAAATTCAATTTTTAGGGGCACCTGGGTGGCTCAGTTGGTTGAGCATCTGACTCTTGATTTTGGTTCAGGTCATGATCTCAAGGTCATGGGATCTAGCTCTGTTCAGGTTCCATGCTCAGTGGGGAGTCTGATTGTCCCTCTTCCTCTCCCTCTCCCCTTCCCCCGACTTGGGCACACACTGTCTCTCAAATAAATAAATAAAATCTTTTTTAAAAATTCAACTCTTAGTTGTATTAGTTTTCTCTTTTTCCCCATTTTTTATTTTATTGATCTTTCTAATCTTTATTATTTCCTTTATTCTCACTTTAGATTTAATTTACTCTTTTTTTTCTAGTTTCTTAAAGTCAAAGTTGAGGTCATTGATTTGAGATTTTTCTTCTTTTGCTAATATAGACATTTAGTGCTATAAATTTTCCTCTGAATACCACTATAGTGGCAGTCCACAAAGTTTTTTAAGTTGTATTATCATTTTCATTTAGTTCAAAATACTTTTTAATTTCCCTTTAGATTTCTTCTGTTACCTGTGGATTATTTAGAAGTAGGTTATTTAGTTTTCAAACATTTGAAGATTTTCCAGATATTTTCTGTTATTGATTTCTAATTCTATTGTTGTCAAAAAAACATACTTTATATGACTTGAATCCAATCAATATTTGTTTTTGGCCCATAGTATAATCTGTCTTGATAAATGTACCATGTGCCCTTGAAAATAATAGGTATTTTACTATTTTTGAATAGAGAGTTTTATAAATGTCATCCAGGTCAGGTTGGTTGATAGTGTTGCTCAGGTCTTCTCTTCTATCCTTACTTATTTTCAGTCTCCTTGTTTTATGAATTGTTGACAGAAGGTATTGAAATCTCTGACTGTAATTGTGGATTTATCTATTGCTCTTTGTAGTTATATCAGTTTTTTTTTCATGTTTTCTGAAATTCTAATATCAAATGTATATTATTTATGACTATAATTTATGACTTAATTGTCCCTTCTTCATTATGAAATGAACTTTTAATAATTTTTATACTATTCTTTGATAAATATATTTTGACTAATGTTAATATAGACATTTCAGCTTTATTTTACTTTATTTTTAATATATTTACATCTGTAGATTTATAATGGTTTTATTCTAGGCAGCATACATTGGGTCTTTTTTTTTTTTTTTTGTCTGTTGTGACACACTTTCTTTGTTAATTTATATTTTTAGACTATTTGTATTGTAATATATAGTAATTATTGACAAAATTGGGTTTTAAATCTAGCATCTTGCTATTTATTTTCATTGCTCTCTTGTTCTTTTTCTGCCTTCCTTCGGGTTAGCTATACATTGTAGGGGATTCTATTTTAACTCATTTGTTAACTTACTAGCTATAACTCTTGTTATTTTTTTAGTGGTTGGTTTAGGGTTTATAGAGTACATTTTTTATGTAATACACTCTACCTTAAAGTGATATTATACTACTTTGTGTATAACATACGGATCTATAGCATTTCCTCCTAGACTTTCTGCTATTGTTATATATTTTATTTCTACATATATTATAAACTCTACACTATATTGTTATTATTACTTTAATCCATCAGTTATCTTTAAAGAGATTTAAATGTTAAGTTTTAGAATTTTCTATATTTACCAACATACTTACCATTTCTGATGCTCTTTAGGTAGATCCATACTTCCATCTGGTATCATTTTTACTCTCCTGAAAGGACTTCCTTTAACATTTCTTGTAGTATGAGTCTGCTAGTGATAAATTCTTTCAGCTTTTGTTGGCTGAAAATGGCATTATTTTGCCTATTAAAAAAGATATTTGGGGGCACCTGGGTGGTTCAGGCAGTTAAGCATCCAACTCTTGATTTCAGCTCAGGTAATGATCTCAGGGTTGTGAGATTGAGCCCTGAAGCAGGGTTTCTGCTCAGTGCAGAGTGTGCTTAAGATTCTATCTCCCTCTTCCTCTGCCCCTCCCCTGCTCACGTGCACACATACTCTAAGTATTTAAACTCTAAAATTTTAACAATAAATAAATAAATATTTTGCTGAATATAGGATTCTACATTGATAAGAGTTTTCTTTCAGTATTTTAAAGATGTTCGTTCACCACCTTCTCATTTGCAATATTTCCTGCAAAAAAAAATCTGCTGTTATCCTTACCTTTGTTTCTCTGTACATAATAAGTGTTTTTTCTCTGGTTGCTTTTAAAACTTTTTGTTTGCCACTGTTTTTTATAATTTGATTATGATTGCCTTAGAGTTTTCTTTATATTTCTTGTGCTTGTGGTTTATTGACCTTCTTGAATCTATGAATTTATAGTTCTCAAAGTGGGACATTTTTTAGCCATTATTTCCTCAAAATTTTTTTGTCTCTTCCCCTACATCAGAGACTCCAATTACATATATACTAGGTTGCTTGAATGATGCTCTGTTCACTTTTTGAATTACTTTTTCTCTCCGTGATCAGTTTGGATAGTTTCTATTGTTATGTCTTTGATTTTACTAATGTGTTCTTCTGCAGTGTCTAATCTGTCATTAATCCCATCAAGTCTGTTTTCCATTTCAGGCACTATGGTTTTCATCTCTAGAAGTTCCATTTGGGTCATTTTTATATCATCTGTGATTCTACTTACCATGTTTAATCTTTCCTCTAGCTTTTTGAGCACATAAAATACAATGATAATAACTATGTTAATGTCCTTGTCTAATAATGCTAACATTTGGGTCAGTCATGGGTTGGTTTCTACTTTTTAAGGTTTTCTCCTTCTTATGACTCATATCATCCTGCTTCTCTGTGTGACTGGTCATGTTTTATTGCATGCCAGACATTTGAAGTTTACCTTGTTGGAGTCTGCATGTTTTTTTATTTCTATGAAAATTCCTGGAGTGAATTTAAGTTACTTGAAAATAGATTGATTCTTTTGAGTTTTTCTTTTAGTATTTGTTAGGTGGCACCAGAGCAGCATTTGGTCTGAGGATAATTATGCCCCACTATTAAGGGAAGACCCTTGTAAATACTCAAACTAATGTCCCATGAATTACTATATTTTTCCATCTGTCTGGTAGTAACAAGCACTGTCTCCAGCCCTCTGTGAGCTCCAAGTACTATTCTCTCTAATCCTTTTGGGTAGCTCTCTCCCCAGATTCAGGATGCTTACACATGTGCTAATCTGTACCCTGCTGACCACTGCAGGGGATTGCCCCTCTGCACATCTCTGAGTTCTCTCTTACGTAGCTGTCTCCTGTCTGGTACTCTGCCCTGAAAACTCTGCCTTCATCTCCCTCAGTCAACTTTGTTTCCTCAATTCAAAGTGTTTCCCAGGATCCACCTATGTTTCTTCTCCCTGAGCTGTGCCTGAGAATTATCTTAAGACAGTAAACTAGACAACTGTATCATTCACTTTGTTAATTTCTCATTTCTCAGAGATCATTGCCCTTTGTGTCCTGATATCTAATGTCTGAAAAACTGTTGTGTGATACATCTTTTCCAGTTTTTTAGTTGTTTTGAACAGGTGAGTAAATCCAGTTCCTGTTATTGTACCTGAGCCAGAAGTAGAAGTCTTGAAAATGTTGAGGAGAGGGCCCAGAGCCTTAGTCCAAGGCCTAATTATCACTATTACTAAGGTATTCCTCTTCTGTGGTCTCTGCTGAATGCTCTCTATTGAGAAAATCTAGTTCTCTCCACTCTGGCTGGTCTAAACACAAACAACCCTGTGAGCTCTGGAAATTGCCCACCTTCCAGTGTTCTGATAGTGCTTATCCTGTTCTCATGGAGTTCACCCTATATTTGTGTGGTTGGGTATTGAGCAACAGACTTAAGGGCAAGTACATCCAGATTTCTGGAGCTCTTTCTCTACATATGCCTTCTTCTTTGGTGTTCTACCCTGCAAGTTCTTGCTTCCTCAGTCTCCTTCAAACACTGGTCTCTGCATCATCTCACTGTGACCTCTGGGCTGTGCTTGGGCTCTGCTCTCCTGCTCTGTGGTCTGGGAGAGTGTCTCCAGGCAGAAGGAAAAGGTGATGCTAGAATCCATCTCATTTGTCTCCTTTCTTCCAGAGACCACAGTCCTGTGCTGCCCATTAACAATGTCTAAAAACAATTGTTCCATCTGTCAGTGTTCTTGCTGTCTGCAGTGGAGGCAGCAAATCCAGTGCAACTTTCCCCATCATGGTGGAAGCAGAAGTCTCCAATAGAAATTTTTTTTTTCATGACAAAATGAAAATCAGAAGATTGAAAATGTTGTGTGTATTTTTTTAATGAATATGCCCCACCCCCACCAAAATGCTGACCACTCCTTCACAGAGGGTTGGGCCCTTGTCTGAGAATCCCTTGCCTAGTGAAATCCATAGATTCAAAGCCTTTAATTCAACAACAGCTGTTCAGACATTTTATCAGCTTTATTATGTGGCAGGCACTGTGCTGGGTTCTGAATATACAGAGATCAGTAAGACACCATTGCTTGCCTCAAGGATCCCACTCTCAGAGTGATACCTAGTCAAATTATTATAATATAGCCTGGTAAGGGCAGTGATAAAGATATGTGCAAAGCACTAATGAGGCGAGGATGGGGCAGGCAGTGGAGATGAGGGCACCAAGTCCAGCTTAGAGACTTAGAGACAGGTGGAAGGTTGCCGGGGATTGCTTCCGGAGGTGACATTTAAGCTGAGTCCTTAAAGATGGGAAGCAATTTGCCAGGAAAAGAGGACAGTTAGAGCAAAGACAGGGAGGCAGAAGCAACACAAAGTGTGCCTAAGAACAACAGGCCATGTGGGGTTCCTGAAGCAAAAATCTCCAGCGCTGGAGAGGCCAACAGAGGTCAGGACACCATGGGCCTGTCGTGCCACACTGGGGAGCCTGCCACTAAGGGCTGAGTCTTTTACATAACTCTGCATGGTGGCTGGCAGGGTGCATGCCCTCCTCAGCACGCAGTAGGTATTATTAGATGATGATCATGAAAGGCAAATCTGAGAAACCGCAAAAGTCTGAGCAGAGCCAAAATCCCTTATGTTCTGAGGCTCCAGAAAGTTATCTGACTCCTCTGCCCCTTTGCAAATTCAGCTGAGATGTGCTGCCATGGTGGTAAGTCATCAACCCTGAGGTGCTGCCTCCTTGGCAGTTGGCTAGCCCTCTAGGCTTGTACATATGGTAGAGGATAGTAAGGGGAGAGGTTGGGGAGAGAGTAGGGGAGACAGAGAAGAATGACAGAGCCGGGAGGCAGGAAGACAAACAGCCACAGGAAGATGGGGGCTCAGATTGAAGGATAGATCCAGAAGATGATTTCTGGGGTGGAGGGGAGGACATGCCCTCCTCCCAGCACACTCTGCCAATCCTTAACAACCAGGCCACAAAGCTGAGTGTCCAGGCCACCTTCCCTCCCCAAGGAGGGGCTGCAGGGAGTGGAGCACGGTGTTCCATGTGAACTTAGGTTGGGATTCAGACACATGTGGACAACCGGTGGGCTGGCCCCAGTGGAAGTCTATTTGCTTGAGGGCTGAGGAGCCTCCATCCTGAAGGAAAAGGGAACCGAACCTGATGAGCTTGTCCCATGAACAAAGACTGAATATATGCTACAGGCAGGGAATCTGAAAATAAAATCCAAATGAATAAATCACCAGGGGACAAGTAGTACCGGTCAGACATTCCTTTAAAAAGTATAACTATGAGGAAGGGCCTGAGATACGCGTTCCTTCTTTGAAACAGAACACAAAGCAGCTTTCAGTCCTTGAGGGCTTCAGGTCATGTGTTGTGGCGAGAAATGTCATATGCATGGCTGCCAGGGGGAGGCGGCAGGATGATGGACAGGATGGTCCACACAGATGCCCTGCAGTGATCCCAGGCAGGAGCAGTCACGTACTCACAAACATATGTGAGACATGCTCTGGGAACTCCACAAATAACTTGGGGACAATTTATAGTGGGGTGAGATCCCTCCACATGAGCTGGTAGAGGCAAAAACTGGGGAAATTTGGATCATGACGCTAATGGAGTCCCACTTACATGGGTGAGACCTGGAGGAGTTGAGTTCTACTAGGAAAGAACAAAGTATGGATTCGTCCACGGACCAGCTAGCAAGACAGCACCTGACTTCTCCCGGCAGAACCTTTGTTCTGGTCAAAGTTTCTCTCTTGAATCCTCCCACTTGTAGCAAGTTTTATGAGCCCTCAGTACCTCTTTTGCTCAGCTCGAGGGCAGGGGTTCTTCTTAAACCACCCCCCTGCACATGCCCACGTCATACCCATCAAATCTGCCGAGCAAACCCGACCCTGAAACACCGGACGTAGGCACACAGGTGCCTGTCTGAGCAAGAGGAAGGGGGAGGCAAAGGGAGGCGGCCAGACTCCTGTGCCAAAGGAGCTCAAAGAAAGCCTGAGACAGAAGATATAAAGACACTAAACACAAATGGTTATTTTATTTTCTACCTTACAGTTTTCTGTATTTTCCAAATTATCTATAGAAAAAGGCAAGTACTACTTTTTTAAAACCAATGTGAAAAATACAAATAAACAGCTTTTCACAGTCAAGATGAGTTTTATGTGCTTTCCTTTATGGTCACTCTGAGGTGCTTGAGCTTTATTATGTAATAAATAAGAGTCCTAGAAAGCCACCTGCTTGGTATTACAGAAGTGGTTCCACTGTGTAGGTAATGTGCCAAATTCGACCGA
The DNA here is from genome assembly GCF_054177405.1 of Leptonychotes weddellii. NCBI lineage: Eukaryota > Metazoa > Chordata > Mammalia > Carnivora > Phocidae > Leptonychotes > Leptonychotes weddellii. Next base: position 70,646,894 of record NC_138373.1, on the reverse strand, counting down.
TCTATACTGGGTGGTACCCCACTCAGGGACAAAGACCCTGTCATGGAAGGAGACAGACATTCACACTGTTTCCCACTCACCTCCACCAACTCTTGGCTCATCCAAAGAGAGTGATTGACAACCCCAAAGGCTGCTGGGCAACTATTTGAAAGAGGGGTCCACAGAGAGGCCTCCTCCACCTGTTACTCTTTTCTCTATCACTTCACATCCATAGGGGTCCCTAAGCCCCAAGAGAAGGGTCAAGTGCAAATCTGGTAAACCAAGAAGCCCTAGCAGTTGTCAACTTAATTAGCCTTCAGGAGAAATATATGGATATATGAGCACAGTGGAGTTGCTATAGAGACAGACCCAGGAGGCGCATTTAGAACAGGGCCTCATCACATCACCCGATAAAAATAAGACTCAGGCTTTTTAATAGAATGAATTACTTAAGTTTTATATTTAACAGGGACGATACCAGGGCTATTACTGGTTTTCAGAATATTTTAGGAATCTAGACTGCCTGCTTCGGCATATGTTTGCAGCCATCACCACATATGCTCTGGTGGCCAGGAATTAAGAACTGGAAGCCCACATGTCTCTCTCCCACCCCTTGAGATGGGAGAGGGTCCTTCTCACTTTGGGCTTGTCCTCCCTTAACTGGGTGAGAGATTTTCAAAGTGTTTAAGATAAAGGACCGGGGGAGAGCTATAGAGTGCTTTGCACAGGGCCATTTGCATATATTATTGCTAATTTCTATCACAGTCTTATGAAGTAATGATCTCATTTTGCAGATGAAAATAATGAGGCTCAGAGAGGTTCAAAATTTTTGCAAGGTCACACAGTTCATAAATAGTGGAGTCGGGATTCAAATTCAGGTGTCCTCCATTCAAAAGCCCATTGCCTTATAAGACACCACCCACAATCTCTGCACACAAAAGAATCTAGGATGAGGTGAATCTAAATAGATTTACCATTTTTACTGATGTCTCGTATGGATCTTGTTATAGTTCAATCTCTCCTCTGAGGCAGTCCCAAAGTGGATGGGTCCCAAGAATCATCCCACAGTGATGATGATGAGCACCTCTCCAAGTATCCAAGGCAAGTGTTCATTTCAGACTGACTTCTTACCATCCAGCATGCTTCTGGGATGCCTCTTCCCTATGTCAGCACAACAAGCATAATTAATACAATATTCCAAACTGAACATAATTCAAAGGGCTTCTTCACTGCTCTTGCATACATGAAAACTTAAATATATGAAATCAAGTGAAGGTCATTTTTGTGTCTTTAGATTATTCATGATTCTCCTACTTTGCAGAGATTTTTTTGTACGATTTTCCAACAGAGGCCTACACAGTAGACTCAATCTGTGCCCACAGGTGCCATTCATTGTTTTGGGAAACCAGGTTGCTGGTGATGGTAAGGCTGGACATAAGGTAGTGGAGGTGCCAGGGAGGGGCAAGATGGTTGGGAAGCGGCAGGGTGGGGGGAGGGCTGATGATGAGGGGATCCTAAGCAGAAGTACATGTGTCCCTCCCCATTCATTTTACCAGCAGAGGATAATGGCAGAAGATGTCAGGGCTTCAGGGGATCTGAGAGAACATATCAAGGGCAAAACTAAGATGCATGGCCTCACAGAAATTCTAACCAAAGCATCAGTCCAAATGAACAGGGCAGAAAGGCAGAAGGCAGGTAGAAGTACAGACCAAAGGCTTGACCCAGACCAGGGCAGGAGGCTTGGAAGCAGAGGGGAGGGAATGATGTCTCAGAAGAGTCCCTAAGCAGAGGGACTCATCCTAGGAGCCTTCTCCAGGCTGCCTGTAACCTCCAGCCTGTGTGGGGAGGTGAGTCATTTTGTGTTATTGCAATAATCCTATGATGAATGAGCTCAATAGATCTGTGGGCCAGCCTGGTCATCTATCTTCTACTATAGGCAATCATGTGGCGGGGCCGGGGAACGGGGGGCGGGGGGCCTGGGGTAAAAGCAAAGGCTTTGGATAGGTCACTTGTTAGCTATGGTAACTCAGACCAGTCACTTAAGTTTTCTATACCTTAGCTTTTGTCTCTATAAAATAGGAATACTATCAGTCAGATGCTAAGGATGAGCCCAAGTAGGAAAATGGCCAGTGAGCTATGTCAAGGGCCAGCATGACTCCCCCCTCATTGGTTGGTGAATGCCATGGCCAGAACAGCAAGCAGAAGTCTGACCCTAGCCCTCTCTTCCTCGACAATCCTAAAGCTCCTTGGACCACCTCCGCACCCCCAACCACCAAATCTCTGTTCTCTTCTGTTAAAAGGGCTCAGTCTTGCAGTGTCCCCCAAGCTTACCTTCTCATGAGCTACCATGAGCTCTTTCCATGAAAAAGTCTCTAGGGTAGCTTAAAGGCCACAGTCATCACCTGCCACCAAGCTTTCCCTATCCCTGTCTTTACCCTTTGCCCTCTAAATAAGGAAGCCAGCAGCACTGCCAGGCCAAGAACTTTTGCCCAGTTTGGGTTCTGGGTGGCCTCTTGCCTCCCTCTTCCCCTGGGCCCCCAGCCAAATCCTCCCTCCCTCAGAGATGCTCTCTGCTCACTTCATTCCTGCCTCATAGCTGGAATGACAGTGGCTCCCAGAATCCCTGGGGTGGGGAGGGTGATGGGGGTCTGGGGAGGCAGCCAGGCCCAGGAGCAGGTTAATGTTACAGCCCTGGATAAGTGAGCTGGTCCAGTTGACGTCAGGGTGATGATGGGTGGAGGGGAGGGCCAGGCTGCTGAACTATAAAGATAGGTCAAATCAAATATAATCAACTCGAGACGGAGCAAGCGGACGAGCTAGACACCGTCCCCAAGCCATGGTCCCTACCAACCACGGCTCAGCCTGGGTCCCTCTGCTCCCAACCCGAGTGCCCAAAGCAGGCTTTGGTTTCATGTCAGCAGCCTTCATCTGCCTTCCAAAAATAAGCCCCTGCCGCCATGCTGAGGGGAGAAAAACAAGAAGGGCGGTATTTTTAGGGCCATTAATTCTGACCACGTGCCTAAGAGGCAAGGTGGATGGCCCTGGGACAGAGGCTGTTCATCACTATGTCCCGGGGAGCAGGACGTCTTCAGGGCACGCTGTGGGCTCTCGTCTTCCTAGGCGTCCTAGTGGGCATGGTGGTGCCCTCACCTGCAGGCACCCGCGCCAACAGCACGCTGCTGGACTCCAGGGGCTGGGGCACCTTGCTGTCAAGGTCTCGAGCTGGGCTAGCTGGAGAGATTGCTGGGGTGAATTGGGAGAGTGGCTATTTGGTGGGGATCAAGCGGCAGAGGAGGCTCTACTGCAACGTGGGCATCGGCTTTCACCTCCAGGTGCCCCCCGACGGCCGGATCAGCGGGACCCACGAGGAGAACCCCTACAGTGAGTGCCAGCTGCAGCAGTTGGGAAGCTGGGGGCTTGGGTTCAAGCAGGGCTAAAAGATGATGGGGACTTACTCTGGTGCATGGGGTCCTATTATAAAGGGGAGAGAAGTGTTATTCCCTACTTGGATGCTCATAAGCATGGCCACCTCCCCCAGACTCACTTGGACCGTGCCTAGTTGCAGGTTTACTACGCTGAGGTCCAAGCATTCGGGTGTCCTTTGCCATCACCCCACAGAGCCCAGGTGGCACTAATTACTTCAGCATTACAGGCACGTCTGTGGCCATTTAAGACCACCGGAATCATCAGCCGGGAAGCCATAAGGCAAGGGTGGTGAGAGTAAGTGAAGGGATTAGGACCAGATTAGACCCAAGCTGATTTTTACTTAGATTCCCTCTTTGAGAAGGAAAGGCAAGTGATTTGCAAAATTTCCTGTTGAAGCACATCTTTCTTTTTTATTCCAACCTGCCCTTTTTGTCCCCAGGCTCCTTGTCCTACAAGTTGATGGGTTGCTGCATAGATAGACTCCCCCATCCAAGAGGGGACAGGGGCTGCAGGATCCAAGCAAGCCATCAGCTTCCGTGTGGCTGCAATGTTTGCAAGTTCAGATAAGCTGAGATTTGTTGAAACATGTGGAGTATCTACTTTATTAAAAAACTAATCAACATTCATTTTTCTACCCCAGGCAAAGACCTCATGTGGTTAAGTCAGTGAAAGCTAATCTGTAGCTATGCTGTAAGCTTTGGCTCTGGTGTCAGAACCCCCCCCCCTTGCAGAACTGGATCTTTGACAGTATGGTGGCAGGACTGGCCGAGTCCAAAGTGAGATCAGGGATAGAGGTGATAAGGGTCTGGCTTTCTAGGAGCAAGGGACGGGCTTAGATGCCCTTGTGGCGTCATCTCTAATCAATGTCCCACTCTGCTCTGCACAAGCCTTGGGTAACGTGCCCCCCCGCCATTTCTTTGTCAGGCCTGCTGGAGATTTCCACAGTGGAGCGAGGTGTGGTGAGTCTCTTTGGAGTGAAAAGTGCCCTCTTCGTTGCCATGAACAGTAAAGGGAGATTATACACAACGGTGAGTCCGTTGGGCCGGGGGAGCTCCAGGCTGTGTGACGGCTGCCGCTTACACAGTTGAAAATACTATAAAAGCTTGAGTAGAGAAGTGCATATCTGTCTAGAGCAGGAAGTGCCCATGCCAGTAACAGGCCTGGAAGTTCACGCTTTGCTTGCTTCACAGTTAATTTGCTTCTGCTCTGGACCATGTTTTTCCTGACCCTTCCGTCCTTTGTAATTAAATAGGAATCATAGCTCAGGAGGCTACTGGTTCTGCAGGAGACCTGGACCCTGGCATAAAGTTGTCATCCAGGCTTACGGTCGGGTTTGATCCCCTGAACTGGAGAGGCCCAGAAAAGCAAGCCTGTCTTTCAGCTTGGGGTGCTGTTCCCTATGACCCTCCCCCACCCCAAGAGGTACCACCTAGAGTGCAGCATACCTTCAACAGGGTGTTGAAATTTGACATTAAGGTTTTGAGTCCTCTGACCCCTGATCCCAAAGGCTGGAGAAGCATCCTCCTAATCCACCCTCTGGGCTGACACCCCATCTCGAGTGCCCTCCCCCTCACAGATCACCCCTGGGAGGGTGAATATGAGCCCTTTGGTTAACCTAGCCAACTTCTAAGCATATTTACCAAAATCTCTGCTCTCTTTGACCCTCTCTGTCTTGGGGCTCTCCTCCTATGATTCAGCTTATTCCAAAATATGGGCTGGGAAAACATCCCTATGAAGTTGAAGAAACTGGGAGTTCTTTTGAGAGAAATAAGAAGGCTAAAAAGGTAGATCTCTGAGCAATTGTCAAGGAATACTAGAGTTATTTATGGGAAGGGCGTGGAGTGCTGTTCTATCTCTCCTTGGAGACAGAGTGAGCATCAGGAAGTAAGCAGAGAGATCTGGGATGGGGCCGGGCTCCGGGGAGATTATCCCAAAGGGGGTGCTCAGGTGGCCTTTTCCCCCATAACCTTTAGTGCTGCTACTAAGTCTGGGTTGGTTTGCATGGAGACAAGGCATGGATTAAAAGTGGGCGTCTGAAGTAAGAGGAATAGCTGGAGGGTAGGTGGTGCCAGGAGCCAGAACTCGGGCCCCAGTCTGTACACCAAGCATACAGTAAAGTTTGCAAAGTCTGTAAACCTGCGGAGCCCAGAGGCAGGTCCACACACAGCCCTGACTGGATATGAGAACTTGGAAACCCCATTGTCCTCTCTGTAAAGGGTGGATGAGGATCACATGCACCTCCCAGGGGTTGCGGGGGGGCGGGTAATGCTTGGAAAGCACTCCTCAGGGTGCCCGACAAACACTAGGTGCTCAATATGAGTTGGCTATTATATTAGCTAAGGAGGCGAGGCACCCTGCCATGAAGTTCTGCACCCCTCTTTCCTAGAGGTGAGGCATGTAAGAGGATCTTCTGCATCCACGGCATCTTGGTAACCTGTTCAAAGTAAAGATTTCAGGGACCTGCATCAGAGATGCTTATTCAGCAGGGCTGGGATGCGGGCCTAAAACTTGGTTTGTTTTTTGTTTTTGAATCTTCTCTGGTGTTTCTGAGGCACAGGCAGGCGCAGAGACCACCAGGCTACATGGCCTTGGGAGGGTTGGGCAGTTGAAATCCAGCATGAGGCTTGGAATTCCTGGACACCCTTTTTCTCAGATACCAGTCTGCACAAAGGTGATGGAGAAGAGGGGAGGCCACCTGGGACCAGTGTAGGTTTGGGTGCAGCAGGGCTCCTTCCTGTGGAGTCAGTCATCCCAAAAAACCCCTTCTGACCAGCCTGCACAGTACCTGGGACCCCACTGATTGGAGAGCCAGGAACAGGGGTTGTTGGCTGTGACTCTGTCTGCAAGGGACCACTTAGCAGGTAGAGCTCCGGGAAGGAAGCCTAGATGACAGAAACCCTTCTATAGTATTGCTTTCTCCTTACCCAGAAGGATGTTCAACTCTGAGGCAGGGAAAGGGCATAAATACAGGAACATTGATCCACTTCCCACTTGAAATGTGTGGCCTTGGTAAGAGAACTTATATGAGATTCCAAACTCAGAACTTTAATCACCATCAGAGAAAGCACTGCAGGGGAGCCTGGGTGGCTTAGTCCGTTAAGTGTCCAACTCTCGATCTCAGCTCAGGTCTTGATCTCAGGGTCGTGGGTTCAAGCCCGGCATTGAAAAAAAGAGAAAAGGAAAGGAAAGAAAGAAAACATTTAGAAAGCACTGCAAAGGGATAAAGCATTGAGTAGGGAAAGGGAAGGAGCCACCCCTGAAGTGTGGGCTGACTCTCGATGTAGGAGACACCCCTGGTCCCGCCCCCAGGGCCCATTACTTCAAAAGAGGTCAAGTGGGCCCATGAGAGGGAGGGTTCACTAAATGAACAAGTCCAGGGGAAGAGGGGGGTCTGTCCTGAGGAAAGACCTGTTCACTACGCACACTCCACCCTCCCTTTCCAAACACTAGAAGCATTATGTCCAGGAGCACCTTGTCTGAGATGGGAGCTTGTCCTCCTTGGAGCCCAGGGCCAGGGTACCGAGAGCGGGGCTGGAGGAGGGTGGCTGGCTGAACTGTGCCCCAGGCTTGGACACTGATGCTTTGTGTGGCTGTGCACCAGATTCTGCTGAACCACCTCTACCCCCTCCTGCTGCCCCTCAGGGGCCTGTTATCACAGTCTAAAAAAACAATTGCCAACTGATCCCCGGAGCCAGGAAGACTCCCGCTGGGTGATGATTTCATTCACACTATTTCCCTTAAGCCCCTAGAGCTGCCTCATCTCCCTCGGCTCAGCTGCTACAGCCTGGAGCTAAATGAAATTTCTCATGGAGGGGGAGGGGACCCATACTGGGGCTGGGGACAGGGGACGGCTCATGGTCAGATAATAAGAACCCAGAAAAGCCACCCAGGAAAAGTGGCCTCCTACATGTCTCACCTCCAGGAAAGAGGGGTGCAGAGCCTCATGGCAGGATGCCCCTCCCCGGCTTAGACAATATAAATAGCCACCCCATATTGAGCACCTACTGTTTGTCAGGCACCCTGTGGAGTGCTTTCAAAGCATTACCCCCAGCATCCCTGGGAGGTGCGTGTGATCTTTATCCTCCCTTTACAGACGGGACATGGGGTCTTTAAGTTAGCACAATCACAGCTGTGTGCAGACCTGCCTCAGGGTTCTGCAGGTAATACACAGAAAGCCCACAGGGGGAGCACCTGGGCTGTAGACTGGGACCCGAGTTCTAGCCTCTGCCCCACCTACCCTCCACTACTCTCTCATCTGGGGCAAAATCACTGACCTTCTCTGGGCCTGGACCTCTGCTTCCTGGGTGTAGCCAGAGGCAGAAATCAGTGAATTCCAATCTCCTTCATCGTTTTAACAGTAAAATTGAAAAAAATCAAGGATCTCCACCTGACAATGTTCTATGAGAATCCTTTGGCCGAGAAAAATGTATACTGACAAGCTAGTAGGAATTGAGTTATGCTTTGAGGTGATTTTAGTTTTACTCATAGTAACTGTGTCTACATCCTTTTCATCAATAGTAGTATGACAAGGTGCAAAACACAGTATTTGTTCCATCCATCAAGGCCTTTGAATATTCTCTCGGGCATTACTTTGGGAGAGGGGAGGACCAAGCCATGCCCTCACTCAGCAGCAAAGCTCAGAGAACAGATTCCTAAGGAGACATGTTGGCTCCGAGGGGAAGGACGGGGGTCGGGGGGTGGGGGGTGGGGGGTGGAACCGAGAGCCCTGCAGACAACTCTCCCCAACTCACTGCCTGCCTGCTACAAAGAGCTACACCCGAATGAGAAGAATGATATGCCTGCTGAAAACCTTTTCAAACACTCTAAATTGACAATGCAATTGTGTATTAGGAAAGGGAGTTGCAATAGACAGACCTCTTCAGAGCTGGAAGTTGTTATTTCTCCATTTCAGCTAAGGACAGAAAAAGAAGTAGTCCGGGGCTGCATAAGGAAGGGTCTTAGGAAAAAGAGCCCCCCCGCTTTTTTTTCTCATGTCCCACCTCCTTAAATACCTCCTCCCCCCGCCCTTCCTGTGCACACTCACAACCAGGAGTAATAGGGGCAGGTGGCCAAGGGCAGCCCTGGGAGGAAGAACTTTAAAGACAAGCATCCACCCCCAGCAGTCCGGGTGACTTAGCTCTGCCTGAAGACAAGAGGATGGATGTCTCGTCCACCCCAGGCTATAAGGGGCATTTCCGTCAGAGGTGACACGCTGAACCAGCCCTCTGCAAAACCCCCTTTCCAAAATGCCCTTCTCCATGGTAAGAGCTGATTGTTTTGGAGTTTGGTTCCACATAAGTCTGATTAGACCTACATGGAATTTAAGACGTTGTCACGCTGGGGCCTGAGGCCCGGCCGGCCCAGGAAATGTGATCTGGTGGAATTATTTTCATTTGTTCAAGTAATAATGTATGGTAGCTGCTTTTATTAACACAGCGTTCACTTGGCACGAGTGCTTTTCTCACCAGATCCAAGCAGCCAGCACTCCGGGGCCATGAGAACTGGGCTCAGGATGCGGGAGACATAGTTTAAGGGGCTGGGTCTGGATACCAGGTTGGGCATCAGTCTGGGCAGCGGGAAAATCCCATTGGCCTGAAGCATTGGCTGCTTCAAAGAGTTCAGGGAAACAGTCTTGGCCTCCGGCCACCTGAACCCTAAGGACGAGGCGGCGGCCTGCAGAAAGGGACGGGCAAGGGAAAGAGGGGGCTCTGAAAGCAAACTTCATCCACTTGTCCTGTTTCACTTTAGATTTGTACACAGTTCTGGTGAAGGCCGGGAATATGAGCAAGGGTAGAGAAAAAGAAACGAAAGGAAAGTAGGAAAACATTTTTTAGAAGAGAGGGAATTGGAATAATCAAAATGGGATGAGCAGAGAACAAAGCACAGTGCGAACAACCACCACTGCGCAAATTTAAACAATGTTTCAGGAGCCCCAGATGCTAGGAAATGCTGGATTCTTAAACTGGACACATTCTAGAATGGAGGATATGGGCAGATGCCCTGAGCTCTTGCCTGAATCACTCAGTTCGTCTCCCTTCCCTTCCTCTCCTCCCTCTCCCCCGCACACCGGCACCAGGGTTTGATTTCCTCTCTAGAGTTTGCAAACCACGCTCGAAACCTGTCCCGTAAGCACTGTCCAGATCAGAAGTGAATTCTTCTGGAAACTGATGGCAGGTTACTCTCCAGGGACGTATAAGTTAGACCAGAGGGGAAAACAGTGGATGGTAGGGGCTGGACGGGACAAGGGGGGACCACCAGTTTCTGATATAAATGTTTCCTTGCTCCATTTCCTGGCCCATCTTGTATCCTGAACTCCTTTCCTGCTTTAAATAATCTGCTTACATGATTAGGTAATATGTGAACACAGTATAAGGGGTGGGGAGAAAGGTGCAAAAGAATATGCCATGGATATTTAGTCCCCTTCTCACTGTCGTCTTGAAGCTGCTAGTATCTGCCTCCCCAGAGAAAGATAGTACTGGTCCGTGTGTGTTGCTCCAGGAAGAACCTGTGTCCCTGTGATTGTGCCCTCGCTGTTATCTTATAAAGTCACACAAATAAGAGCACACTACACACCGTTTTGAAGCTTGCCTCTTCACTTACCAATATGTCTTTGAAACCATTTCAAGTCCGTGCACATGGAGGTTCCGTATTTGTTCGTGACTTATTCAGTTGTGTGAATCTGTTGGAACTGAATTAACTGCTTCCCTCCTAATAGACAATTCATTGTTTTTAGTCTTTTACTATTAAAGATAATGTTGCGGTGAGTAACTCTTGTACATGTGTGGGAGTGTGCCAGTAAGATAAATTCCTAGAAACAGAATTATTAGTCCTTTTTTATTCTAGCAGATATTGTCAAATTGCTCTGTATAGAGCTTATAACAATATATACACTCACAGATGTTAAATGAGAATTCCTAGTCTTCATGCCCTCACCAAAGAAAGAATATCATCAATGGGCGCCTGGGCGGCTCGGTTGGTTAAACACTGGGGCTCTTGATTTTGGCTTGGGTCATGGTCTCAGGGTCGTGAGATGGAGCCCTGAATTAGGCTCCAAACTTAGCACACAGCCTGCTTGATATTCTCTCTCTCTCTCTCTGCCCCTCCCCCCCTGCTCACATGTTCTCTCTCTCTCAAAAAAATTATCAAACATCTGACTTCTTTTAATCAAACAATTAAAAATGTTATCTCACCATTATGACTTAGATTTCTCTTTTTAGGTACATTTTCTCATGTTCAAATGTTAATTGTATTTCCTTTTCTGTGAACGGTCTGTTCATAAACACTGTCCATTTCTCAGTTAAGGGTTCTGAATATAATAACAAAATGTGCTCTCTGACACATATACATTGCAACTATTTTTTTATTTTATTGTTTTTATTACTATTATTTTTTTAAGTAAGCTCACAGCCAGCATGGAGCCCAACATGGGGCTTGAACTCATGACCCTGACATCAAGACCTGAGCTAGACCTGGACACTCAACTGTCTGAACCACCCAGGTGCCCCAACATTGCAATTATTTCTTTTTATTTATGCAACTATTTTTAACTGAGTTTGCTATTTATATTTTTGTTTTAAGGCAATTTTTTTTCCAGGCAGAAGTCAAATTTATTGGTTTTGCTTTTTTTATGGTGTCTAGTTTTTTGTGTCCTGCTCAAAAAGATCTTCCCAACTCAAGATTATTTAAACAATTTTTTTTCTGGACTTTTAAGACTCTCTTTTTCACATTTAAATCTTTGCTGCTTGTAGAATTTATTGTAATGTAAGGAATGAAATAAGAAATCAAACTCTATTACTATTATTATTATTATTAGATATTATCCAGTTGTTCCAACACCATGTTTTCTCTAGTGATTTGAAATGCTACTTTTATTTTATGTTAATTTCAGATCCATTTTTATTTTATATTGACATATATTTGGATCTACTTCTGGACTCTGTATTTTGTTCATCGATCTGCACCAGATCTTTTTTTTTTTTCCTAAGAAAGAGAGAGAGAACACATGATGCACATGTGTGCGTGGGTAGAGGGTCGGTGGCAGAGGGAAGGAGAGAGAGAGAACCCCAAGCGGGCTCCATGCTCAGCGTGGAGCCCCACGTGGGGCTCAATCCCAGGACCCTGAGATCATGACCTGAGCCAAAATCGACAGTCCAACGCTTAACCGACTGAGCCACCCAGGTGCCCTTGCACCAGACTTTTAATCGGTCTAGTTTTATTTCTCAGTTAAATTTACAATCAATCCTGAGTGTGCTTTCCCCTAGTGTTGTTGCTCCAGAGCTTTGCTCACTGACAATCTTAGCTCCCGTGGCTGACTCTTCACCCCATGCACACGTGAAGAAACCATGGTCCAGAGAGACCCCAAAGAGCAGTGCCAGAGCATCAGCCTCTCTGTATCCTAGTTCTGTGCTCTTCTCATACAAGTTCAAGGTCTCTGAGTCATTCAGTCAACAATTGCAGAGCTTAAAAGCGAACACGTCCACAGCAGGTTTTGCAGGAATGGCGATCCAGGGTAAGACAGTCTCTCAGGGCTTTTAATGTAAAGTAGTTAATGATAGAAAATTATAGTATTGACAATATTTTTTATTTTACTATGTGCCAGATGTTATACCAACGATTTTCTGTATGTTATTTCAATTAATGCTCACTCCAATTCTATGACATAGTTATTCTTACTGCCCCCCACTTTACAGATGAGAGAACTGAGGTTAAATCAAAGGAGGGAAGGTTAAATCAGTTGCCCAAGTTCACAGAGCTAAGTAAGAGGTGAATCATCATCGATGTAACCTCAAAGCTAGTGCACACATATGCTCTATACCTACTTTGATTAGTTTATTCTCTCTACCTTTGGGATATTCCTTCCACAAATACTGAGCATTCATAAAAAGGCTAGCTTGTGAAAATGCAAGCTCCCTAGTGTGGCGCTAGGAAGCCAGCTGGTGTGGCTGGCTAAAGCTTTCACATTCATCTCAGGTAAATTAACACTTGTGCAAGTGTCTTATAAAAAATAAATGGGGGTGTAGGGCTGAGTGCGGAAAGGAGGAAGGGATAAAGGGCAAGAAGAGAGTGTGCTGTTCCCTCTTTACACTGCACTGCCCCTTGCTCACTCTCAGGCTGCATCGAAAGGGCAAGTTAAGGGGGGGGGAGGGCTATCCACCTGTCTTGCTGTTGTTCCTGTTAAGTCATCAACCATTCAGCATCACGTACCTGACAAGACACAACCCTTGTCTTGGGCAACTTGGAGTCTATTGGGAAAGAAGAAGGTGTCCCTGGAGATCACGCACTCTTGTACATGCTGTGGGAGTCTGGGAGCCCAGTGAGCTAGCTCATCACCCTCCATTCCTAACAGGAAGAGGCTCTGGTCCATCCCCCGCGTCCGGCCAGCCCAGGGTGCTCATAGTACGATTCCTTCAGAGAAGGTCAGACGACACCTCTGGCACAGCCAGCCAGCCGTTGAGTGGGCTTTTTATAGCCAATGGCCTCAGTCAGCAGGAAGGAGTCAGAAATTACATCCCACCTCTCTCTTTTTGTTTCATTCTGTATTTCTTTTGATCCTGGATCCCAGATATCCTGGCTCTCACCTTGCTCTCTCTTCCTCTAGACCCCACAGAGCCGCTCCCTGTCCAAAGCACAGAAACCTCCCCAGCCTCCCTCAGCAGTGGCCCCAAAAGCCTGGGGAGGAAGGGCCCTCTTTTCTAGGAATAAAGGAGGACATGGGTGAGGTAGCGGGAATGAACTTGTTGATGTGTGACAGGAAGTTCAGTATTCATTTTCTGAACAGATGGTCCACACGCGCTTCTCTACCAAATTAGCACTGAAGGGGCTGATTTATCACTGGCCCCAGACTCCACGGCACCACCTGCCACAGAGGGAACCAGGTTCCCTTCCCCATAAAAATGGCTGCTCCTCAACATCTCTGTTCCTGAACTTCCCTGGAGAGCTGTGAATGTCTAGGAGGCACCGGGCATCTTCTGAGCTCAAAGTCAAAACCAAGAATAAACCTCTTTAAGGGGTAGAAAACCTAGAGCATAAACTGGGAAAGACAGAGTGAGGGGACACCCATGAAAAGAAGAAAGGGTTAACATAGTCAACAGACAGCATTGGAAAGGACTTAGAGAGTCATCTGTCTCCAACCTTCTGCTAACTGCTCCTCATCTGCACCCCCAGCACACAGCTTGCATGAAAGGGAACAAAGGCTGAAAGGGAGGAGCCTGCCCAAGGTCACACAACTAGGACGCAGAGAAGCCACTAAGTGGAGCCGGGCTCCCAATCCTGCTCCACTAGACCACCTCTCACAGTGGACTTGAGAAAACAGCCTATTGTATCCTTTTCTGAAGGGAATGAATTATCAGCTAGGTGCTTAGTGGAGAGTGCCCTGAACTGAAAGTCAGGAGACCCACGCCATGTGACACAGACCATCTATCCATGTCCCTGAACCTTGATTTCATCCTAAAGGAGGGAACGTGAGAAGGGTCCAACAGAGCTCAGAAGTCTCTTCTTTTCTGACCTTCCATGACTCGGTTCACCTAGAATGGCTCAGATTCCCTGCTGGTTGTCTTACAGAGGGGAGGTGAGGTGCACCCAGTAGGGGGCCTGCTACACCTCATTTATAATTGAGCCTCTGTTGTTTGTCCATTTCTTTGACAGCCCAGCTTCCAAGAGGAATGCAAGTTCAGAGAAACCCTTCTGCCCAACAATTACAATGCCTATGAGTCAGACCTGTACCGAGGGACCTACATCGCACTGAGCAAATACGGACGGGTAAAGCGGGGCAGCAAGGTGTCCCCAATCATGACTGTCACTCACTTCCTTCCCAGGATATAAGGACCCTGAAAGGAGGCTTGCAGATTGAAAGCAACATCTTCTGTATTGGAATTTTGCACAAATGAACAATTCCCCTTGCCCCCCATGACTCCTGAGTCAGGCTTCTCCTGTGCTTGGGGAGAAGGCACACCAGACCCTATGGTATGTAACTAACCCAAGAGAGGGGTTGCAACCAACATCCTAGAATGGCAATGGATACATGCTCTGACCTCAACTGAGGAAAGAAGGTACATGTGGCATATGACCATGTGCACAGGGAAAGGTCAGGGTGGCGGTATGTGTGTGTGCTGATGTATACCTATACATCCTTGTGTAGGTGGTCCGAGCGAAGGCATTGCAGAGCATCAGGTTTCTTTCTCCGGTATCACTGCAGCAGGAATCTGCCTGCAAGAGTATCATTTGTCAGACCAGCAGGATTGATGTGTACTCCCATTCTGCCTCTTTCCAATCATCCTTCCGTTCAGAGGCGACTTGAGTGCACGCATGGCTTGCACAGGCAGTGGGAGCAGCTGTCTTCTAAGCATAGAGGGCAGGGTGGGAGGCAGTAGGGTTTATCTGCAAACCAGAAAGAAAGTGCGCAGGCTCCAAACTTCCTGCCTATGGGGGCTCCGGGGACATTGGGCTGCCCTGTCAGGGGAGTTGGGGGAGAAGGAATCCTCTTCTTGAAGAAATGGGGTACGGCTGTGTCTCGGGCAGTTGGGGAAGGCCTTCTGGAAGCAGCCGAAGGGACTGGATGTTCTATGGAGTGCCATTCGGCCTGGAGGATTCAGTGCTGTGTGCGACTCCAAGAACAAGCCGGGCCAGGCTCCCTGCCCATAACTTTTCCTCACTTTGAACTGGGTCTTATTTTAACCTCAGATGACAAGGATCCTAATAATGGCAACCTCTTTGGCAAGGGGTGAGGGGGTGCAAAATAGGGCTGAAGGAAGTAGAGAGGCTTTGGACTGCAGATGATAATTCCTCTCCAGCTACGTCCGGGAAACTCACCCAAGTCCTCATCTGATACTCTCACTTCCTTCTTGGTCATCCTCATCTCACATACACACTGGTGCCTGGATGCAGTAGAATGGGCACCATGACCTCCAGACTTTGCCCCCTCTGGCCCCCCTACAGTAAGAGAAGAGTGATAATCCTGTGAAATCAAGCAGCCAAGCTGAAACAGCTTCTTGCTGTACAATGCCTTCTTGCCTCCTGTCCTTTGAGAGTATTTAAAGCAGAGGTTCCCCCAAGTGACTATAAATGTTGTCTGCTTGGAGCCTTCAGATTCCTGAACCATTGGAATGTTCCTAAATCTGAAACCAGAGAGAGCCATATCAGAGTGCAAATATTTTCGGCATACGTGAACCATCAAGTTACAAAATGACCTGACACCCTCTGCTACTCTCAGGGGCCCATGCCTGCAAGACAACCCCTCATCTGCTGCAAATACCTTCCTTCATCTTCGACATACCTCTCTATTTGCAGATGCAGCCATCTATAGATAGATCTGAGCTGAGCTACTGTGAGCTGCACATGGAGGTTGGCTACCCAACAGAGGCATCATACTGGCTACCTCTCTGTCGGGCACACATCAGGGAGGACATGTGCTGGATGAGGAGGGAAGTCCACACCAACGTGAGCAAAGATTGGGCAGACAGTAAGAACTCAGGAGCAAGAGTGGACATGACCAAGCCTTGGAAGAAATTGGAAGGAGCTGGGGTCTTGGGTCAAGTGGAAGGGGGAGAAAATTGGCCCATCTTGACCATTTGGAATATTTGAAGTACAGGTCTGCTTGGAGGCAGAGGACAAGGCTGATTATCTTGTCCAGAGTAATTTACTGGTCTCTTTGACAGGGTACATCAGAAACTGATGCACTCAGAACCTGAGGCACGTATCCGTACCCAATGGAAGGTGCCAGGAGTGCAGAAAGGCTGGGAGGATGGACGGACGGTGATCTGGTAGGGGGGAAAGTTCTAGGTCCCAAAGCATTAGTTCCTTTCTTCCTCAATCTGAGCCAACTTGGCATGAGAGGGGACACATTTCTAAAGAGAGTCTCAAGGCCTCAGACTGCTAGACCTTTCCTGCATCTCTCTGGAGGCCCATAAAAGTGCTCAAACACTGATAAGGGGTCCCCCCAAATGTCCACTTCCATATCTCATGCTAAGAGTGAGAAGGAGGAGCTATGACGTGCCGAGGACCAGGCAGGCTTGCTATGCAGTCACTCTGCCAAGGCTCCAGTACACCCATTGCCTATGACTGGAATCAGTTCCTAGCAGCAGGGCATCTTTTCTAACTGGTACCAGGACCTCTGCTGTACCAGTTGTTGAACGTTCTGAATATATTACTGGATGTGGTGATGCATTGTCGACTCTTTAAAATGCTTCCTATCCAGAGGAGTTCTCTCCCAAGAGCTTTCTCTTTGACCTATAAGTGGCTTAGGCTTATGACAAGTCACTCTCCAACCACAGAAGTGGGTTAAGGGGCAGGAACAGAAGACGATCAGCTACTTCTGCTGCTACTGTGTCTGTGCACAGGGGTTCAGAGTTGTCTCCTGTCTGATCACCACGTCTACTGAGCTCTGGACTGAGCTTTCAGCCCTGTTGAGGCTGCAGCAGACATTGCATAGGCAGGGGAAAGAACAATCCTCAACTTCCTGCTGCTCTGTACTACGAACAGCTTGGGTCCTCTCTCCTGCAGATCCTGAGCTGTGACCCTGGTTTATAGATTTTTGTAGTCATTGGCTTCTCTCCTATCCTAAACCTTCTCTGGAGCCATGTAAACTTGGGGCTCCAAGAACCCAGATGCTGCCTTATTCCTCCTTCAAGAGCAAACGATAAAAATGAGAGCAACATATGAGCACATCCTTGGAGATGAACTTCTCAGCTGGGGAGAGGTGAGCTCAGAAACCACAGGGGACCTCCAGGCCCCCTGTAGAACCTGCACTCTCCTAAGGACAATGGGTGGACCTCAGAGGAAACCAGAAAACCCCAACTGCCCCCATTGAAGCTTTTGATTGTGTTCACTCCATCATTTGCTGCCTTCTAACACTCCTTCCTTTCCCACTTGCCTGCACTATTGAACCTCCTTTGGAAGGCAGAGTATAATGTTGTAATTAATACCTTACCATTATCTGTCATAGCCGTCCCCCTCTGCCGCCATGTCCCACAACACGTCCAGGGCACGCACTCCAAGCCCCTGGCCAGGGCCATTCTATGGCTCAGGAAAGAGAGTATTTTCTCCTGTCTTCTGATCCAGGCTATGAACCTCTCTCCTTTTTTAGACATATAGGATCTTCCCAGGCCAGTGATCCAGGCCGAAATTCTCTCCTGACCTAGTCCTATGCTGGGAAGCTTGGAATTCTTCTCATGATGGCGCTGGACCCCTTTCTTGTCCTAGACGTCAGAGCCTCCAAGTTATCATTCTGTAGAATCCTAAGAGAGAAAGATGTATAAAAGTCCACAAGCTGTAGTTCTCCTTCCTCCCAGCATTGTAGGTTTACTGCCCTTTCCCATTATGTGCCACGGCCACTGGTGCAAACGTATCTGCCAAAAGTGGTTGCTGGCCCCTAAGACATGGGGATATTTTCTCTCCTGTCTGTCCACTTCTGCTGCTTTTCATGTGGAAAGAAGCTAGAAAGCTCCTATAACTTTCTGTCCCCAAAGGCTCTGGGTCAGATGTCACTGAGGAAGGACTCTCTGCCCCTTGCCACTTTCGCGTCTAGGAAGTGGGTCTCTCAAATCTGCCTCCCACCCCTCCACTAGGCCTGGAATGTCTACTCATTCTGCTACCTCCCAGAATGTTTGAGACAAAGCCAGAAGAGTAGATAGAAATACTCCATTCTGTGCTTACACCTGAGTTCATGTTTCCTCTTCCCAGAATGGGAGGAGGGAGTGATTATGCCCAAAACAGATCCTGAATCTAGTCCATCATGCCGAAAGCCAACACAGAACCATGTTTGTATACCTCATTGAACTACCAAAATTCCAGCACTCAGAGAGCTGTGTCCTCATGTGGTTTCCCCTTTCTATAAATCAATAAGTACCTCAGGCTGGGTCCCAGTGCAGAGCTGTCCTGAAGTTTGGGTCAAGTGAGTAGAAAAACTCAGAATTTGTTCAGTCATGTGCTTGTAAAATGTGATGCTTCTATTTTTTAATATGTATGTGCTATGCACAAACCATATCATGTTCCAGCAAAAAGTAAAAGGTCTTTTTATACGTTCCTCTAAACTGTTTGACTCCACCCCTCCTATTAAAACTCACAACGAATCTCTGGGTTGTGGCTGATTTTCACCTTGATTCTTTCTCATATGTCAAGGAGGAAGGCGAAGGGAAACAGAAAGCATTGATTCATGGTGCTGTCCATATTATAGATTCATGGTGCTGTGGATTATTAAGGCAGGGAGAAATCATGTGAGTCACTTCGTCCAACCACCATATTTTATAAATGGAGAATTCAGCCCCAAAGAGGAAGGAAGCACCATAGACCATAGTGAGGCAGCAGCCCTCTTCTTCTTCTGCCTTAGTTAAAGCAAGATATCCACATTTCCGTGACTATACCATTTACTTATTCACTTATTCACCCATCAAGAAATAGTTATTGAGCACCCTATCTCTGTGCTGCATTAGGTGGAGTTTTGGGATATGTGAGTGAATGAGATAGACGCACACAACTTGCGTTAAACTTGCATTTTACAAACTTGCATTTAAAAAAAAAAACTCTCACAAACTTGCATTAAAAAAAAAAAAATCACCCAAGAGTATGTTAAAAGGTAGATTCCCTAGCCACACTTGCAGAGATACTGAGCCAGAGGCCTGGATGGGGCTTGGGAGTCTACCTTTGTAACACACACCCCAGGTGATTCTGACATTGAGAAGCCCTAGTCTAGTAGAATGACTGGAATTATAGAATATTTGAGTTAAGAGAGACTGTATAAATTATAAAAAATCTTTTCATAGGTTAAAAGAAAAAGACCAGGAGCTTAAGTTTCTCACCCAGGATCACAAAGCCAGACGAGAACCCATGACTCCCAAGTTTATTCTCTCATGTTCCAGGTACCCCTTCCTGCACCGCCCCCATCATCACACCTGTAATCTCCTGACCATGTTCCTCATCATGCCACTCCCTCCCATATCCCCTCTTCTATTCCTCATGTAGTCTCTGGAAGAGACTAAAATGTGCCTTCAGTTGAGCAATGCTGGGTTCTGAATAAATCCATGTACTCTTGGAAGAGCTGCCTGGTCCTGTGGCCTCTGCGCATCATTCTTATATTTATCCACACAATTAATATTTCTAAAGTCCTACTATGTGCCTTGGAATATCACTGAGACAAATTATATGTGGGCTTATATACTGGCAAGGAAGACAGACATTAAAGAAATAATCACAGCAAAATGTGATGAGTGGCATGAGAGACAAAGTCCAGGTGTACTATGGGGGCACAGAACAGGGTCCTGAGCTCATCTGGGTGGACAAGGGCATCCATCCCAGAGAAAGGTGAGCTTTGAGGGGTATCAGCCAGATTTGGGGTGGGTGGAGGGGAGGGAGGGCACAGCAGGTGTTTGGAGGTGCAGGTGGGAGCCCAGAGGAAGAACAAGACACCTTGGAGGACCTGAACCAGGGCCAGTGTGTCAGGTATACAGACAGAGGGAGGGAGTGAGATGGGGCTCAATCCAGGACATTCATTAGGAACTGTGTCAGGGAGCACCTGGCAAGTATAATAAGGTGCTTGAATATTTTTTAATTTTTTGTATATAATTCACCCTTTTCAAATGTACAATTCAATGATTTTTAAGTTACCAAGTTGTGCAACCATCACCATACATCAGCTTTAGAACATTTTCATTACTCCAATTAGATTCTCTGTGCACATTTACTCTTAATCTCCACTTCACCATTTCCACCGCAGGCAACCATTAATCTACTTTCTGTCTCCATAGTTTTGCCTTTTCTGGGTATTTCATGTAAAGAAATCACACAATATGTGGTTTCTTGTATTTGGCTTCTTTCACTAAGGAGCTTGAATTTTCATTTAAAAAAGGGTGAGGTCTGCCTTTGCTGATTTTAAGAAGTAACAGGACCAGAAAGGGGTTAGAAAGATGGTTGCAACTGTCATGTGTAGAGTGGCGTGGAGGAGGCAAACCCTCTACAGGGAGGATGGCTGGAGGCTGTTGGAGTGCTCCAGGCTGAGGACATGGTGACAGAATAGAGTGGTGACAGCAGATGAAAGGAAGGCTGGTCATTTCACACAGCAGCCCTAACCCCAGGGAACTCTTCATAGGCTGAACCTCATTCTTCTAAAACATGGGAACCAGCCTCCACCATTTTCCGAGGTGAATTTCAAGAGATTTAATATTGTCTGTTTGATGAGCACTCTCATTCCTAGATGGACCAGCCAAGAAGTTCCTCTGCTAGTATCTGTGTCCATCATCAAGGCCTTGAGGTCCAGGGCAATGGTTCTGAACATAGGCAAAGGGACGTTACAACCTCATTTTACAAATAATGCTTGACCAGGATGGCTGTTTCCTCTCCTTTCCTCAGGTTTTAAGAGAGAGTGCCAAAAATGCCAAGAAAAGCTAATACCAACTATTGAACTTTTGTTGTGAAAACAATATTCCGGGAGTACTCTGGAATTTTCCACACCCAGTCAAAACTTCTATACCATATTCTCCTCCTGTTTCATACAACAGGAAATGATGCTCAGAGTGAAAACTTCTAGATCTGCAAAATCCTCAGTTGACAAATGTATTTATTAAGAAATAAATGCATATTTTAAAAAGATTTCAACATAAAACTGTGGGCACTCCTCTGAAAGAGTTTAAAGTTCGGTTTAAAAAAATCAGCCAACCAAAATATTCCACTCCTTGAGCATTCTTTCTAAGGTTGCCCTGAGAGGGAGAAGAGAGCCTATTCACGGTGGCCCTTTGGAAAGCTGAAGAGTCATTTGACTGGCCAGTTGTACTGTTTATTATAAATATCAGTGATTAATCATTACTTATTTCTATAAGGAGCACTAGAGCCCTCCCATCTGGTTTGGTGGACCACTCTCCATCTAACAGGCCAGTATATGTCGCCACCATGAGACAAGGCTACTTGTGGTTGCAGGGGACCACAGGGGTGTTCTCCCTCTTGGGAGAGGTGCAGAGTGCCTATCTCAGTCAGTTCAGGCTGCCTTCACAGATACCACAGACTGGGGTATTAAACAACAGATACTTACCTTCTCACCATTCTGGAGTCTAGAAGTCCAAGATTAAGGATCAGCAAGGTCAGTTCTGCTGAGGCCTCTTCCTCTAGCCTGTAGACAGCCACCTTCTTTTTGTGTCCTCATGTGGCCTTTCCTCTGTGTGTGGACATGGAGAGAGAGAGAGCTCTCTGGTGTCTCTTCCTCTCTTTATAAGGACACCACTCCTATAGGATTCTGGTCTGCCCTTATGACCTCATTTAACTCGAATCACCTCCCTAAAAGGCTCTATCTCCAATTACACTCACATTAGGGATTAGGGCTCCCACACGTGAATTTTGGGGGTATGCAGCCTATAACAGTGCCCCACTGCCATCTGGGGAAGTCTGGCCTCAGACATGATGTCATTCTAACAACATTCCAGGAAGGAAATTGTCAGTCCATTTACCAGACTCCCAGGGGGTCTCTTATAATCACAAGTAGCTTTCTTGTGGGGGCCCTATTCTTTTGAGTAGGTGAGCTAGGCAGTTACCTCTAAGGTAATGGTTCATAACTGGGGATAATTTTGATATGTAGGGGAGACATGTAGGGGACGCTTGACAATATGAGGAGACAGTTTTGATTGTCACAACGGGGGGTACAGAGTGTGTAGAACTACTGACATTTCATGGGTAGTGGCCAGGGATGCGGCTGAACATGGGGCAATATACAGGACAGCCTCCTAACACAAAGAATGATCCAGTCCCAAATATCAATAGTGCTGAGGTTGAGAAACCTGCTCCGAAGTGTAGCACACCTCTCATTTGTCCTGATATTCTTAAATTAACCCTCATCAAAGACCCAGGTTAGGAAGGAAAGCCTGGAAGAGAAGCTTCGGATGCCATTATCAACCCTTACACCAAGACCCAATCTCCCGGAAGTCCTTGTAAGAATGTGATCAGGGGAGCATCCAGGTGGCTCAGTCGGTTAAGTGTCTGACTCTTGATTTTGGTTCAGGTCGTGATCACAGGGTCATGGGATTGAGCCCCATGTCGGACTCCATGCTCAGCGTGGAGTCTGCTTGAGATTCTCTCCTTCTCCATCTGTCCCCTCCCCCGGCACATGGGTTCTCTCTCTCTCTCCCTCTCAAATAAATAAATAAAATCTTTAGAAGGAGGAGGAGGAGAAGGAGAAGGAGAATGTGATCAGGGCAGTGGGTTTTCACGACTTGTCCAGAGAGTAGGGTTGGCAGATAGACACTGAGAAACCTTACACTTAGGGACCGGTTTGCATTTCTGCGTCAGCAGAGTGGCATGAGGGGCAGGTCACTAGGATCAAGGGGAGGAAACTCAACAGGCCCTTACTCTTCTTTCTCACCATTGTCCTGCATCCTCTCACACCTGGATCAGGGCTCTACCTCCAGGCCCCAGCCTCATGATAGCCAAGCAGAACTTTTCTTCAGAACTTTAGCCATAAATTGTTTTTATGTATGTGATTCTAATTTCTTCATTTTTTTCAAAGATCACAGCTGATTTTCATTTCCTCAAGGTTATACAATTAAAACCACATTCATGGTAAAAAAAATGTAGAAAACTCAGGAAATTAAAAAATTACTTCATCACTCATAATCTCACTCCCCAAAGACCACTGCTGTTAAGATTTTGTTGTATTCCCCTTCAGCCTTTCGTATGTAAACAAATGTAGTATGTGGGACACACACATTATGGGATGCTGCTGCAAACAATTTTATTTCTCTCTCTCCCTGACCCTTTAAGTTTGCTCCATGGAGATAGCATCCTTGGAGAAAACTCAGGTACTCGCAAGGCTTTTCTGACCACTTGGGGCTAATACAAAGCCATAGGCATTTCAAGTTGCAAAAGCAACTTTTTTTTTCAAGTTTTCTTTTTCATTTAAGTTGCAAAACAGAGCCACAATTCAGAAATTATAACACCAGAATAATCTGCACTTTGGTCTTCATTCAAAGGTAAGACTTCTTCCCCCAGCCCCAGCTGGGGCTGCTGCAGGTATGAAAGAAGGTATGGTCGTGGCCAGTTTCTTCTCACTTCCTTCGGCACCTCCTCTCAGAGACTTGCTAGCATTGTTAATGACCCTTTTGGCATGCAGAAGGGAGGCCAGGAGGAGGAACGGCAAGATGAGCAGCAACATTCTCACCTGAGTGGCCCTATTATAAATTGGCTTTGTGTTCTCTGGGCCTGGTAAATACCTAAAACTCTCTCTCTCTCTCTCTCTCTCTCAAACTCTTTCTCAAGATCATTCACTCTCAATACCTATCTCTTTCTCTCATTAGGGGCTGCTTTAGATTTTTCAGGGATCATCCATCTCTGGAAAATTCTTGCCTATAACATTCATGACCCAGGGAGTTCATCTTTTGCGGGGGGGAATGGGGAATTTGCCTACTTCCTTTTCATCCCCTTAGAAGGCTAGCAATCCACCTGCAGCATCTTTCTGCCATAATCCATTACCTATCTAGGAGGCTGTATTAAACAAGCTCTGAGTCATCCCCTCTCCCATATGTGACCCACACCCAGTCCTTGGGAAATACAGAGACAGAGACAATCCTGGCCCCTATAAACTCCAGAGCAGAAGCAACCTGCCCTTCACCCTTACCACAAGAGCAGCACTGAACCCTCCTTTCTCCTGCCTTGGAGATTTTCCAGGCAGAATCATACAGCATCCATTGTGTCCCTCAACCTTGGGGACACATGTCCAGCCTTCTGTGGGATCTCACCAACTGGCTAAGGCAATCCAGGCCCTCCCAAAGAGTCCTCTAAAAAGTCTCCTCCTAAAAATCCACTTCTCAAAACCTTATTTTCTGACCCTTGATATGGATGAATCCCACGAATTCTTGAGCCTATGGCCCCCCAATATTCTTTGGCCCTTCTCCATTCTTCTTCATCCAACTCTGCCTCATCCTTCTCCTGGGTCAGCTGTGGGTTCCTTCTGATCTCCAGCAGGAAAATAACACATCTCAAAGTTTTTACGGTCTTCTATTCATTTGTAATTGGGAACAACCAGCAAAACAACAATTATAAGTAAATTTAAAAATAAGTAACCCATAACTCTTGATTAAAAATATTTTAAATCCATAGACAACAGTTAGGAGGGTGGAGGGAGAGAGGTAGCAAAATTTGGAGGAGAATAATAGGAAATAACACTAATTATGTTTTACCTCCTTACCGATCTAAATGTATGTTTCCCTTTATAGAATGTGTTATGTGTTTCTTGACATGTTAATAAAACTTTGGGAAACTAAAGATATAATTATTTTATAAAGAAGAACAAAAAATATTCAGCAGAAAAAGCCATTTCTTTATGTTTTCCAAATTGTTGAAAAAGTTGGAAAGTTAAAACGTCCAAAAATTTCTTCTTTTTCTGGTTTTCCTCCCACAGTTCACATTGTTGTTTACTTTTTTGGCTAAGCACATTTCAATTATCGTATACTTTGGTTCCTTTGTCTCTCGGGGTCTCTTACGCAGAACACCTGTCTCCCAGAAGGAAGTCAAGGCAACCATTATTAGACCCTTTGGTACTGCCCCCTTGTGGTGCTTTCTTAATAATGATTATTTCATCTCTAGATATCATCCCTTAGATGTTTAAGAAAGATCCCCTGAGTGCCAGTTGTGAGATGAGACTTGGATGCTAATTTTAGAAATGAATGGATCATAGTTTTGCCTAGAAAGAGCTCATAGTCCTTAATGGAGGACAGTGACCTGCCCAGTTAATGCTGTTCTAAGTCAGAATACTTAGGTGAAGTCGCGGAGGCAGAAGTGACTCACCAGAGTGGACCAGCATGGGAAGACGTGTGGAGGAGGGGCCACTGGGGCTGGGGCTGCATGGATGAAAGGCACATGGAGAAAAAGAAGGGATATTCTAGGCTAAGAAGAGCCTGGGCACAGGCCCCTGTCAAGATATAAAACACAAGCTAAGTTCAGCTTAGTGTGGGGTTAGAATATGGAGTTGGGAGGCAGATGGGGGCTGGGGTCAGATCTTGGATGTGCCATTCAAGAGCTGCACGATCTTAGGTGAGTTATTGAAGTCTCAGTTTCCTCCTCTATGGCGATGGGGACAATAACAGTGCCTATCTCATACAGTCCTTGTCAAAATTAAATAGAATCATGTACATATAACACTTTGTACAGTGCTTAGCCTATGTCAGGGTTCAGTAAATGTTAGCTGTTAGAGGCAAGTAGTTAGGGTGCTTTGGAGTGTGGGTGGCATGGAAGGGTGTGGAGGGGAGTGTAAGTTGGAACCAGATCTTGATTGCCAAGCCAAGGAGCTCAAAATTATCTTGTAGACAGTGGTTGTACCGCTGCAGGTTTTTACAAGGGAAGTGGTGTGATGAGATCCTATTTTAAGAGGAGACTTCTGGGACAAGGATAAAAGATTGGAAGCAAGGAAGTTACTAGTTCATTTATTAAACAAATACTTATTTAAAACCTACTCACTTTAAATAACCATGCTGGTACTTGTGAAGATCAGTAAACTGGAGACGGTGGGCTCCTATCTATTGGGAGCTTTCATTTCAGGGGAGTCTAGACCGTCTGCTAAGTCAGCACAGCAATGTTACACATCGTGGGGAGGGGGGCTGGCAAGGAAACACACACGGCGCTAAAATGGAGAAGAACCTTGGGGACCTGGGTCACTTAAGTGTTCTGTGCCTCAGTTTCTTCATCCCTTAAATGTCATCAATAACCATGCTCTGCTTACTGTGAAGTCCGTGTAGATTCACATGAGGTGATGTGCTGGAGGGAGTTTCATGAAGTGTAAATCACTACAGAAGGACGATGGGCGAGTTCTTACCCTGCTGATTACAGGTTCTTTGTGAGATCTTTGAGACCTACGCCCCGGGGTCCCCTGCGGTTGCTTCATCTATTCTTCTTTAGCCATTCCACATGCAAGATAGGTCTGGTTCTCCTCTCCCGTGTCCTTGCTCCTGCTTCTTAGGATCATATGGAGAGACAAAGGCAGGCAAGGGGAGGAAAGGAAGGATGGGAAGGAGGAAATATTCCTGTTAAGTGCCAGACCTGTCATATCAGTGGTTACCAATGGGAGCACCTGGACAACGTGGGAGGGTGTTTTGTTGTCCCAATGATTGGGGATGCTCCCGGCATTTGTGGGGGACAATCCCCCATTGTAAAGAATGGTCCCGCACTCTGCTCAACTGTAAAATGTCGTACAAGAGAAACACCTGTTCATAAATCTGAGCCTGGAATCAAACTCTGTTTTACATAAAGCAGAAAGTGTTTTCCCATCAGTTCATACACAACGAACTCTCCAGCAAAGGTGTGAGTTGCTCAACGGGGAGTCTGCTTCTCCCTCTGCCTGCCACTCCCCCTGCTTGTGCTTTCTCTCTCTCTCTCTCTCTGACAAATAAATAAAATCTAAAAAACAATTTTTTTAAATAAGATAGTAAACATGGTGTTATAAAATATTTGCTATGAAATGTGCTGCTTTGTGTGACAGATTAAAGAGCTGCTGTGCTGGTTCATTTAACAAGAGCAGGTAAAGATAAAGCTCCTGGAATCTCCTGGTGTCCTGTCACTAGGGCAGATTGAGAACTGTCTCTATTTACCCCTTGCCTCCCTGGCCTTGTGGCTTCCTTGTAAGCTCTGTTGGGGCAGCTACTCTGTCTGGTCTGATTTTAGCAGGCTTGAGCACCCTACAGCAAGGACCAGGGTGGGGATGTCCTCACAGTTGCCCATAAAAATTCACACTGTGTCCAAAACCCCACACTAAGCCATTATACTCCTAGGATGTGATTGGGGGCAGGAAAAGCCTCCAAATTACAAAGAATGAGCAGTGCCCTTCTGATGGTATTACCAGCATAGGGCTGTCGCAGTCAGTGACCTGAGCTGAGTCGCCTGGGCTAAATTTAAGTCCCCAAGGGACCCTCCCCCATCTGGATCCCTCTGGGAATCTGTCCTTCACCCTGGGAGTTCCAAGTAGCAGAAAGATGCTGTATTTATAGAGCATCCTTCTCAGAAGAGCTCCAGCCTCTTTTGGGACATTAGCTCATTGCAGCAGGGATAGAGGGAGGAGAGAGCGAGCTGGACGCCGTGTTCTTCTCTCCCGTTAAGGCAGAGAAATGAGCCCCACTTTAGAGGCTCCCTGAGCCCCTGTCCAATGAGACCTTAACTGGGTCAAGTAAACCTCCCCCTGGTGGCCAGCACCGCTCTCCTGGCCCCTGTGGCCTGGATGTTGAGCAGCAAGAAGCTGGAGCTTCACCTTGATTTTTCATGTCCCGAGCAACCCTGACATGAGCGAGCTGCATATTTACAAACAGAAGCACAGATGCCAGTCAAAATTGGATTTCAGATAAACAATGAATAATGTTATAGTATAAGTATGCCCTCCAGAGCTCTTTTCTGGACACGGCAGGATCTCTGGCTGGATTATTTCTTTAACTGTGGTAAAATAGACATAACATAGAATTTACTATTTTAACCAGTTTTAACCCTACATTTTAGTTGCATGAAGTACACTCATGTTGTGCAGCCGCCACTACCATCCATCCCCAGATTGTCATCTTCTGCGTCTTCTCAAATGGAAACTCTGTACCCACTGAACACTAACTCCTCATCCCTCCCTCCCCCACAGCCCCTGGTAGCCAGTAGTCTATACTTAATGTCTCCATGAACTTGTCTCTTCCAGTACATCTCATATAGGTGGAGTCATACCATACTTGTCCTTTGCGTCTGGCATATTTCATTCAGCATAATGTCATTAAGAATGCCAGACTGCATTCTTAAGCCTCTCCCTCCCTCCCTCCAAGCTTCCTCTTCCCGCAACTTATCCGCATCCCGGACCGATGCATCCTCTCACACTCCCACTGGGGGTGAGGATGCAGACTTAGCTTGACACCGTACTTTAAGTTGTATACGGTTTATTTTCAGATACCCAGTTTCCCTCACTGTGCATCTTTTCACCCTACTCTGAATGTAGAGTTCCCATATTTGGCAAATAGAAACATAGATGTCAGTTAACATTGACATTGACTTTCAGATAAACAATGAATAATATTATAATATAAGCATGCCACCGTGCAATATTTGGGTCATACTTATACTTAAAATTAATTTGTTCTTGGGGCGCCTGGGTGGCTCAGTTGGTTAAGCGACTGCCTTCGGCTCAGGTCATGATCCTGGAGTCCCGGGATCGAGTCCCGCATCAGGCTCCCTGCTCGGCAGGGAGTCTGCTTCTCCCTCTGACCTTCCTCCCTCTCATGCTCTCTGTCTCTCATTCTCTCTCTCAAATAAATAAATAAAATCTTTAAAAAAAATTAATTTGTTCTTTATCTGCAATTCAAGTTTAACTGAGCATCTTGTATCTTACCTTGCAACCCAGTCCTCACACCCCTCCACGTCCGTGGGAAACCCCTTGCCTCCCTACTCTTCCTTCCCCATATCAGTCATCTATACTTACAGATGCAAGCAGTATGAATCTAAGTGAAAGGAACATGACATTTGTACTTGGAAGACCTCATCGGAATCTCAGGTCCACTCCCAGCTGGTAGAAAATCAGTTGGTCTTAATGAGTTCATTTATCTCGTCTGAAATGAAGACAGTAACCCCAGCTGCACAGTGTGGGTTTAAGAATACAGCATATGTGAATTTCCTTACACGTGTTATTTATTTCTTTGCTCTAACTGTGGGGCTATCTGCAAGGAAGCAAGGATGTGTTTGAGATCTCTCCCATGCCATCATTGTCTGACTGCATCCACATGAGACACCCAGAACAAGAGCCACCTAGCTGGATCCAGTCAACCCCAGAACTGTGAGATGTATTAATAAAATGACTGTGCTTTTTAAGCCATTAAGTTTGAGGATCATTTTTTTTCTTTGTGCAGCAGTAGTTACTAAAATAAGTGGGAACAACAAATACAAAGGTCCTATGGCATCAAAGTGACTATAGGGGGAATAACACAAGGTGATGTGCCTAATTTTGGCCTTTTTAGATATAAAGAGCCAGTCCCCTCAAGTCCTATACCCAACCCAATATCTCTCCCCTTCTCTACATCCTTCCCTTAAACCTGCTCCTCCTCTTGAATAGTCTCTTCCGGCTAGTGATGGCACCGCCCCCTGGTTGCTGAAGCCAGGAATCTGTGATTCCTCTCATTCCTCTCATTGTAATAAGAGTCACCATGGCAGATGAGCACCCACTGTGTGTCAGGCATTGTCCATGCATGGCAGAGCACCCACTGTGTGTTGGACATTGTGCATATTTAATTTTTATAACATCTCTCTAAGGTGGGCACTAAGACCATTCCCCGTTGACTGATGAGTGTTCTGGGGGACAGATGTGGGGGAACTGGCCTATGTTCACACAGGTAAAGGAGCAGAACCAGAATGCAAACCCAGGAATGTCTGACTCAGAGCCCAGGCTCTTACCTAGTGTGACCTACTGCTTTGTCAAACTGGTATTGGAGTGTTGGGGATGGTGGCAATTATTATCCAGCTTGTCTTTCAGCCGTCTCTGTTCTCCCCCTGCAATTCACCTTCATGTTGCCACTAGAATGATTTCTTTGCTCATATCTGTAGACAAGGATCTAGACTCCCTTTGCAAGCCCTTCACTTCCTAACCTTCGCAGACTTTCCATACCCTGCCCCATTCACCTCTTCCAGTGTCACAAGGAACTCACTGTCGCCCATGCCTGCTCTTTCTGAGTCTCTACCTATTGCAAGAGCTGATCCTCCTCCTAGAATGCCTTTTTCCATCCAGTGCAATTTTCATGACCCAGTTCAAGCATCACCCCCAGTGGAAGCCTTCTCTCCTCAAGGCCCCTAGTTCACTCCCCTCATTCCCTGCACACATTTCTCATGCTGCACCATTCTTATGTCAGACCTTGCCAACTTCCCCCACTTCCTGGTTGCTCCTTGATGGCAGAGAGAGACTCATGAGTCATCTCTGTATCCCAGCCTCAACCTGTCCCTGCTGGGGGTCTTAGTGTTCACTAAAAAAGTTGCATTGAAAGAATAAATGAACACATGAGTATGCTTTGAGTATACCCTAGTATACTCCAACCCCATCCAGGCTAGAAAAGTCATTAGAAAAGCAGTGGTATTGTCAAGTGCCCAGAATGAGCCCTTTCTTCATTGTTGAGAGAGTAAAACAATCATGTACGAGGCAGATGAATGGCATGTGTTATTAACCAAGCTCTGGGTTCTGGACCATGGGTAAGAGGGCCACCAGGTTTTCTAGTCCAGGCAGCAAACAGCCAGTAGTTCTGAGGCCCCTTTGGCTTCCTGCCATGATGGCACTCAGCGGAGAGATCCCTTCCCCCATTTCCTCCCTCTCTCACAGGGGCTGTGAGTAATTGGAAAGGAAGCTTATGGGGAAAGCCCTACACAGCCTATGAAATGCTAGCAAATGGCCGTGTATGGCTGGCCAGCCCACAAGATAAACATCAGGCCAAGTGCGTGATTCCTGTCACCTTTAGTCCCGTGCTCTGATTTATCGTAAGCATCTCTCTTTCAGCCAACAGTTCTAGGAATCAGGTGAACACTGAATCCTCGGGGTGAACGGAACCTACAGAGGCCAACAAGCCTATATCTTCCCTTGAGACTGAGCATGCCCCAAGTACTTGCTCGGTTCTTAAATGTCTTCAGGACATTACTCATAGCTGCCTAAGGACAGCTCGTTCTGGAAGTTTGTCAAGTGAAGGACTTTACCCACAACCAGTATCTTTTCACATTCAGCTCCATCTCCACCAGGTCATTTTCTAACTGTGTGTTACTCTGTGCTCAACATGGTGCTCAGGCCCCAAGGGAGGTCACCAGGACAGGTAATGCACTGCCCACTGCCCCTAGGAGAAGTGGGGAGTGCAGGGGCTGAGACACAGCCTCTAGAAATGGTCCACCTGGAGCCAAATTCTGGCTTCACCACTTCCTACCTACAGGATCTTGGGCAACTCACTTAACCTCTCTGAGACTCAGTTTCCCTATCTGTAAAATGAATGTGATCATTAGTACCTTCTTCATAGGTCTGTTCTATGAATTAAACTAGTAAATATACCCAAAGTGCTTAGCACAGCCTGGTACGGAGTAATGAGTCCATACATGTCAGCTACAGTTACAGCACTTTGAAGGACTCAGACATGCACCACAAGTCATTACTAATAGAAGTGGCATAATGATGTCCTTTCAGATATGTTCTACATTATGGCATGCTTTTTACACTTTACCTCATTCACTAAAACAACAAATAGAATAAGAGGTGATCGAGGCAATTATTTGCTGCTGGAATTAAGTGCTTGGAGCTGAGAGTAACCTTAGAATCAATCTAATACAGATGCATTGTTTTGCAGAGAAGAAAAAAGATGTTGAAGTAACTTGCCCACACCACACCTCTCAGCAAGGAGCAAAAGAAGGAACAAGATCCTTGGTCTCCTAACTTTCCCACGTAATGTCCATTCTCCTACATCATTAGCATATATACACAACCACAGTCGAGATGAAAAGATGAGGAAATTCCATTGGGAGAAATCTGTCTGCTTGTTCTTTTCTTGGTGGGGGTAGAAACACAGGATGAGGTGGTCCAGGGCTGGGGAGACAAGGTAAGTCAGATGGAAAAGCAGCAAAGTTCACAAGTCTGGTTTTGGTACCGCTCTATTCGAATTGATTTTTGCTGAAATTAATTCTTAAAATTAAAAAAAATGTCAAGGCTGAAATGCTTAGAGAGAGTGCTTGGAGAGTTCTCATCTGGGTGTAAGTGTTCAATGAACGTGAAAAATTAATTAACCAGGAGGGAGTATTCAGTGTTGTGGTTGATTCTTTCTTTTTTCTTTTCTTTTAAAATTTTTTCTTTTTTTTAAATTTTATTTTATTATGTTATGTTAATCACCATACATTACATCATTAGTTTTAGATGTAGTGTTCCATGATTCATTGTTTGTGCATAACACCCAGTGCTCCATGCAGAATGTACCATCTTTAATACCCATCACCAGGCTAACCC
>NC_138373.1:70563506-70614459 GCF_054177405.1 Leptonychotes weddellii | reverse complement strand
CTCTATGGACATGTAAATACCTTTCCACATATAGCAATAATACTACTAGTTACTTTCTATGTACCAGATATTTTGCCTTTATTATCACATTGAATTCTTACAATAACTATACAAAATTGAGATCATGATTCCTGCCTTGCTGATGAGGAAACTGAAGCTTAGTTAGTTTAAGAAACTTCCTGGATTATTTCTGACTTTAGAACCTCCGCCGAGCCACTAACTGCTAGCTAGTTCCAGTGAACAGACAGGACTACTGACGACTCTGGGGGCAATAGGGATAAAAATGAGGTCCTCTGATCCCACAGAACCTGGACATGAGCTTGTTAAGAGGTAAGTTAAATCCAATACATAGTGACACAAAATCTTGATTCAGATTTTCTTAAACACAAATGCAATTATTGTCTTGTAACAGGAGGTCCACAGGGAGTGTGGTTTTCAAGCAGGTTGGCAGGAGGGGTACTTTTTATTGGAGGAGGGGAGCCCAGAGTAATTTCCGACCCACCCTGGATCACATCACGTAAGTTGCTGCATATG
The DNA here is from genome assembly GCF_054177405.1 of Leptonychotes weddellii. NCBI lineage: Eukaryota > Metazoa > Chordata > Mammalia > Carnivora > Phocidae > Leptonychotes > Leptonychotes weddellii. The sequence goes on along the minus strand of NC_138373.1, from coordinate 70,613,925 downwards.
CTGGTTATTCCTAGGAGGTGCTGGTACTCATTGTCTTCAGCCCGTGACCTGAATGACTGTTCGGCACATGTTGCTAGTCTGAATTTTCATCACCTGGCTCACCTTCCAAAACTCAGAGAAGATTCATCCCAGAGATGACCCCCCGAACTTCCCCCCTCCCCCAATCAACCTGGGTCCCTCCGACCACTCACAGACTCCATAATCTCTCAGGGCTTGTAGATGTAAAAGCAATAATGAGTGAGCATACAGAAACCCAAATAGAGATAACAGATAAAAGCTGAATTTGTTACAAAGGAATTTACCATAGGTGTCTTTTCAGTATGCCAGAATTACCCTGTTGCATCTGACCCATGCGCATTCAGCCCTGTATCCTGTTTTCTTCAGCAGCTCCAAAAGATGGTTTCTCAGAACAGTGGAGAAGGAAGGGACTTGGAGAACATCCAGAACATCCCTCATTTTTCAGGTGGGCGCAGAGGAGAAATGACTTGTCGACATTTTCAGAGCTGATTAGTGTCACAGCAAGAAGGAGAACCCAGGCCAGGATATATTATTCCTTTGGGTGTTAGCCTCAAATGTCAGGAACCTCAAATATGCCCATATGGTAATTCATGAATTAATTTATCTAAATTTCTTTCCCATCCTTAACCAGAATATCAGTCTATATTAACATTTTGCAATAATAAGTTCTATAACTTTATCATCTGCATAAAACATGATGGCACTTATTTATTTTACAATTTTCTAGAATTTTTATAACTTTTGAGAAGGGAGTTTACATTTTTAATATTTTGAGGTTTGCTGTGTAGAGTCCATGTTTGCCCCAATTACACTGAATTATTTTGCAGTCTTTGATCTTATCATAGCCCTGCCTTTTTCTTCATGTTCATTTTTTTTAAGTCTTTAAACTTCGGGCAAGATTTCAGGTGACTTCAAGGAATCACGGAATTTTAAAGCCGGAAAGGACTTTCAGAATTTGAAACAACTGTTCTCTAGGATTGGTTAAGTGTCCTTCCTCACAAACTTTAAAAAATAAAGTTTACTTAGTGTGCTTATAACACATCTTTTGGTACAAAAATTATTTTGGATGCACTTTTCATGAAGATAGCTACTACTTAGGGTGACACTGGTTTGCACTAAATTGTCTTCTGGAAATGGTCCCCTTATATCTCCCCATTTGTGTTGTCTTCCTGGTTGAGGCTGATCGCCATTAGAGGATGGGTCATATTTCTATTAATTCTCATTCTATAGTAACTAAATCCCCTCCACAGTATGACACTGGTCTGAGCAGACAGAAGGCATGTAATGAATGTTTACTAAATGAATGGACTAAACGAATGGATGCAGTCTAATGAGTGAGACTTGCCTTTCTTTATGGTAAGGAGAGGACAAGTCATCAATAACATGTGAATTCCAGAAATAGCAACAAGGATACCATTCCGGTAAAGAATAGAAAAGACTTGTTTCCGGCTAGCATCCGCCAAAGTTGGTCCAGGAAGGAGGACAGCAATGATGATAATTTCTCAGAAAATGTTTTTGTCCAGGCACAGAAACAATTGTCCTGGGAAGCGGAACCATGCAAAGGTACAGAGGCCAGGTGGCCTGCTGACCACTCTCGCTTTCCCTTACCCCAAATTTCTGCTTCTCTTCCCACCCCTACTTGTCAGCAGTGTACCTCAGGGTATGGTTCAGATTCCAAGAATGTTTGGAACTCCGGAAGGGCCTAAATCATGAGGATAGAAGCAAAGAGAGACAATATCCGGAGGCCTTGAATGTCACACTGAGAAGCTTGACTAGTTATAAATTCTCTATTTCTGTGCTATTGAGGAGAGGCTGATATGGGTCATATGGCAAAGTAGAAACTTGAGGAATCTTGTGTGCACAAATTTGGGAATGCTTTAAGAAAATCCTAGCAGGTCCTCTTTGGAGCACACATCCACTGATGTGAAGAGGTTTTCTACAGAAATGAACATGATGGAGGCTGAATACATGAGGCCAACAAAGAGAACCAGTTCATTTAATTTAGTGAGGTCTGAGTGAAAGAGAATAATTTTGTTAGAGTTTGGTTAACATGGGCTGTTGGGTTTAGTTTTGATTGTTCAAGAAGTTGTCTTCTGTGCATAAGCCATCCATTTAACCATTTTCTGAGAGTTTTGGTCATCCTGGTCATCTTAAGGAGAATAGTCAAGTGTAAATATCAGATAACCATCTGGACTGACTCTTAAGAAAGACTCAAATGTTGAACTAAACTATGGTAGACCACACTTCGCTGCAATGGCACTTGGGATGGAATTTATTGTACCAGTTAAGATGGAAAATGTTGAATGCTTGCAATTTATTTGCATTTATAAAATTATGACTGGTGCTAATTCTTTCCTCCCCTCCACTTGTAGAGGGCTTGAGAAGATTAAGGGTAGTATTTAGCTTGACGCTGCATGGAGGGGAAAGTAGTGGAAGGGAAGGAGGGTGCCAGCACTGCTTTAAGTTCAAAAGAGGAAATTTAAGTTCATTATGAGAATTATAGGGAATATTGGGGGCAGCACCAGGACACTGCCTCAGAGGGTCACACATGGAAACCAGATGTATTTTTTATGAGGTCTGAAAAAGAGTGTTGTCCCCATAGAGTTAGTTAGAAGTGACCACAAATTATATATCCCCTCTGGGCCTCAGTTTTGTCATCTGTAAAAGGAAGGGACCAGCAGAGATTGTTTATCTTCTGCCCAGGTGTACATATATCACCTGGCAGTTGTAGACTAGAACCGCCCGGCCTGTACCCCAGACAAATGATTCAGAAGGGATTCTGGATGCAGAATCCAGAAATGACTCATGTGGAACCTAAGCATTAGCATCCTGTAAAAGCCCCACATGATCTCAAGTGCTGTCCCGTTGATAACCACAGACCCAGATGACCTCTGTGGTCTCACAGAGCAATACCTTACAGATTTTAGCGCTCTGACCAATGGATAGCTGACTGCGTTTGCAATGATGCCTTCTAGTTTGTAAGGAACTCTGAAGGGATAGTGTAGAAATGTTTTAGAACTGAGGATGGACGAGGATGTTCTTTTTAAAAAATTTGGAGGGCCTCAATTTAAACTTAGGCCATCTGGTACATAAGTTCTTTTTATATATGGGGGATGTACACATGAATATGCTTCTTGTGAGTTTGGGGAGTGGCATGGGCAGAAAAGCATACTCAGTTTAAAAAAGGTTTGGTAATTCACTTGTTAGCCAAGCAAACAGGGAACCTTCAGGAATAATTCTCTAGTCCATCCAATCATGTATCCACCCAACAATCTTTACTGGATGCCTGCTTCTTACAAAAGTACTGTGCCAGGTCACAGTTGTTTTTTTTTTAAGATTTTATTTATTTATTGAGAGAGAGAGACATACAGACAGAGCACGAGCGGGATTGAAGAGCAGAGGGAGAGGGAGAAGCAGACTCTCCGCTGAGCAAGGAGACTGATGCGGGGCTCGATCCCAGGACCCTGAGATCATGACCTGAGCCGAAGGCAGACGCTTAACCAACTGAACCACCCAGGCAGCCAGCCACTGTTTGTTTGTTTGTTTTTTTTAATTTCAAGTTTTTATTTAAATTCTAGTTAGTTAACACATATAGTAAAATTGGTTTCCGGTATAGAATTTAGTGATTCATCACTTACATATAACACCAGTGCTCATCACAACAAGTGCCCTCCTTGATGCCCAACACCCATTACTCCATCCCCCTACCCATCTCCCTTCCAGCAACCCTCAGTTTGTTCTCTATAGTTAAGAGTCTCCCGGGCGCCTGGGTGGCTCAGTTGGTTAAGCGACTGCCTTCGGCTCAGGTCATGATCCTGGAGTCCCGGGATCGAGTCCCGCATCGGGCTCCCTGCTCGGCAGGGAGTCTGCTTCTCCCTCTCCCGCTCCCCCCTCTTGTGCTCTTTCTCTCTCTCACTCTCTCTCTCAAATAAATAAATAAAATCTTTAAAAAAAAAAAGTCTCCCTTAAAAAAAAAAAAAAAGGACGCCTGGGATCGAGCCCCACATCAGGCTCCCTGCTCAGTGAAGAGCCTGCTTCTCTCTCCGCCTGCTGCTTCCCCTGCTTGTGCTCTCTCGCTCTCTCTGACAAATAAATAAATAAAATCTTTTAAAAAAAAAAAGAGTCTCTTATACTTTGCTTTCCTCTCTTTTTTTTCCCATCCCTTATGTTCATCTGTTTTGTTTCTTAAATTCCACATATGAATGAAATCATAATGCCCATGTCAGTACAGAAGGTGGACCCATGCTCTCTTCACTGGGACAACAATGACAATATCAGACTAGGAGAAAAGCTACCCTGGCAATCCTTGAGGGTTTGGATTCAACTTTGTACTTCCCCCTACTGTGCCCAGCTCAGAGCTGGACCCTTTAAAAAAAAAAAGATTTATTTATTTATTTGAGGGGGGAAGGGGAAGAGGGAGAGTGAGAAAGAGTCCTAGGTAGACTCGTGCCGAGCACTGAGCCTGGACCCTGACATGGGGCTCAACCTCACAACCTGGAGATTATGACAGTGAGATCACTACCTGAGCCAAAACCACAAGTTGGACACTTAACTGACTGCACCACCCAGGGTGCCCCAGAGCTAGACCTTTGTGAAGACACAGCATATGAGCTTTGATTGATGAAAAAGTGAGCAGATTGATAAATATTCTAGGCTCCCGATTCCAGAGAAAGAATCAACATGGGGCACCTGGCTGGCTCTGTCAGTGGAGCATGTGACTCTGATCTTAGAGTTGTGAGTTCAGGCCTCACGTTGAGTGTAGAGATTGTTTAAAAAACCCTCCTACACTGTTGGTGGGAATGCAAGGTGGTGCAGCCACTCTGGAAAACAGTATGGAGGTTCAAAAAGTTGAAAATAGAGCTACCGTACAACCCAGCAACTGCACTACTGGTTATTTACCCCAAGGATACAAATGTAGTGATCCGAAGGGGTAGGTGCACCCCAATGTTTATAGCAGCAATGTCCACAAGAGCCAAACTGTGGAAAGAGCCAAGATGTCCATCAACAGATGAATGGATAAAGAAGATGTACACACACACACACACACACACACACACAATGGAATATTATGCAGCCATCAAAAGGAATGAAATCTTGCCATTTACAACGACGTGGATGGAACTAGAGGGTATTAGGCTAAGCGAAATAAGTCAACCAGAGAAGCACATATATCATATGACCTCACTGATATGAGGAATTCTTAATCTCAGGAAACAAACTGAGGGTTGCTGGAGTGGTGGGGGGGTGGGGTTTTTCTTTGGGATCAAGAATTTTCCTGAATTCTAATGCTTCATTGGTCAAACTGGGCTCTGTTACTGGTAAGGACAATTAGGATCACCATGGCAGCTTTCAAAGTGTGGTTGGGGTCTCCAAGGGTCCCTCAGATCCTTCTAGGGGGGTCCATGAGGCCAAAACTGTTTTCACAACAGCATTGCCTTTTTCTGTCTCAGTCCCTCACAGTGGAGTTTTAGACTCCGTGCTATAGGATAACTTGATGGACTGAATGCAGAAGCAGATATCCAGCTGTCTTTTATTAAGCCAGACATTAAAAAGAGAGTTGCAAAAATGTGAAATAATGCTGCTCAATTTATGAAATTTTTTTTTAGTTTTGGAAAATATAGTTATTTTCATTAAAATATGCTAATTAGGTTAACATATAATGGGCTTATTATTATCTTTAATTCAAAATGGTTTTTAAATTCCTCAGTTTTAGTGTCAAAAACAATAAATATCAATAAATAAACCCACATAGATAAAAACTTCTTGGGTTCCTCAATAACTTTTTTTTTTAAGATTTTATTTATTTATTTGACAGGGAGAGACACAGCGAGAGAGGGAACACAAGCAGGGGGAGCAGGAGAGGGAGAAGCAGGCTTCCCGCGGAGCAGGGAGCCCGATGTGGGGCTCGATTCCAGGACCCTGGGATCATGACCTGAGCCGAAGGCAGACGCTTAACGACTGAGCCACCCAGGCACCCCCTCAATAACTTTTTAAGAGGAGAAAGGAGTCTTGAGACCAAAAAGTTTAAGAACCAGCATTCACTGAGGCTGGAATGGGGTCAGCGTCCCCTGAAGCTCCAGGGCTACACAAAGGAGGATGCAAATCAGAACAAATTCAGAAAGAAGTAAGGGGGAAATAATTGCTCGGCAGGTAACCAACAGTATCCACTACAGCACACAAGATTTTTAACTAAATTGACAAGACCAATGGCTCCCCCAAGATCATACACTAGCTCTGTTGGAGTCCAAACATAAAACCAGGACTTCTGACAACCAGTCGGAATTAGCCAGACCTCTGAATGTGATGCTTTCTGCTAAGCCACGTTGCTTTCTTGCAATAGGGCAGTAAGAGGTTGAGAAATCCTGGTGAGTTTAGAGCAAGTTGGGCATGCTCATAAAATGCCCTGTATAAATGGTGCCGCCTTTCCAGAGAGCAATTTGGCAATATGCATCAGGAGCTTTGAAAGTGTTTATACCCTTTAACCCCGTAGGAATCTACACAAACGAAATGATCAGAAATGTGAATGGAGTCTACGTGCAAGGATAGTCATCAAACTGTTATCTTTAATAATGGAAACAACCTGAATGTCCAACAAAATGGGAATACTTAAGTAAATTCTGATAAAGCTGCTGGCTGTTTGTAGTGGTTTTGAGGTGGGAATACTCATAAACATGAATGTTTTACAAGCATGTGTTACTTTGGTGATCATAAAAATAATACAGATAAAAAATAACTGATTTTGAAAAACTTTTAATGACATGGGGAAACACAATATACTATTAAAGAAAAAGCATGGCACAATACTAAATATATAATATAATAGCATTTGTATATGTGTGGAAAACTGCAGGAAGGAAGCATTCCATAATGTTAACATTTGTCATAATCTCTAGAGTATGAGATTATCAATGATTTTGCTATTTTTTTCCTGAATCTTCAAAGCTCTAGACAGGAGCATTTTCTTCTTTTGTAAGCATGGGAGAAATTAAGGTTGTTATACAAATAGATTAGTGCGGGGGCGCCTGGGTGGTTCAGTTGTCAAGTGTCTGACTTCAGCTCAGGTCATGATCCCAGGGTCCTAGGATCGAGCCCCGCATCGGGCTCCCTGCTCCACGGGAAGCCTGCTTGCTTCTCCCTCTCCCACCCCCCCTGCTTGATTTTGTAAAAATCTTTAAAAAAAACAAAAAAAAAATCTTTAAAAAAAAACAAAGAAACAAATAGATTGGTGCCGGAAGAGGAAATGAGAATGTAGCAAAGTCGAACATCACTGCTTACCAGGCAAGGGCAAGGGAAGGAGCAGTCTGTGGCCCGCCTATGGCAGACCCTCTTGGTTGCCTTGCTATAGAACCCAGTTTTGCTTGGGCCAGCAATGTACCCACTCCAGGCAAAATACTTGCTCAGCCTTTCTGTAGCCAGAAGTGGTCATGTGACCTGCCTCCTGCCAATAAGACATGAGCAGAATTCTACCCAGGGTTCTGTGTTTCCCTCTTCTTCCTGCCTTGAAAATGTACAGGATGCCTGGAGGTAGAGCAGCCATCTGTCAAGGCAAAGAATCACAGTCATGTCAGACATGCTGTTGAGCTGCTGAACCATCCCAGCAAACACCTACCTATGGATGTCCAATTATACGACGAGAATACCCCGCTCTGTGTTGGAGCCGTTGTGGCTGGTTTTTCTTGTAGCCAAATGCATTCCTGAAACACCACCATGCAGGAATGTTGAAATGATTAAGCGAGACCATGTATATGAAAGTTTTATACATTGTAAAATACTATCACATCCCAGAAATAATGACCACCATTGACAACAATTGGTGAAAAAAACAGGAAAAAAAAATTCTCAGGACAGTTATTTGGGCATCTTGTGAGTCACGTATCTGAGTGACTGGGTAGATTAACTCCACTTTAAACGTAGCTGTCAGGGGTGCCTGGGTGGCTCAGTCGGTTAAGCAACTGCCTTCGGCTCGAGTCCTGATCCCAGGGTCCTGGGATCGAGCCCCATGTTGGGCTCTCTGCTCTTCGGGGAGCCTGCTTCTCCCTCTGTCTGCTGCTCCCCCTGCTGTGCTCTCTCTCTCTCTCTGTCAAATAAATAAATAAAATTTTTTAAAAAGGAAAAAATGAAAAAATAAAAGTAGCTGTTTCATATAAACACACATAGTCCATGTGCACTCCCCTGGGTTGAATCTAAACATCTTGCTAACCATGTCTGTAGAAAAGACACTTCTTTCAGGACAGTTTCTCCATCTAAAATGACTAGATAACCACTAAAACCCCATTAGCCCTCAGGTATTTGGTTTTAGTTCTGTTTCCAAATCCCTTGTACAGGTAGCCTTGGGCCCGCAGGGTCAAAGGAAGCTGCTGCACTGCACGATGAGCACAAATTCTAGATCCTTCAGGACAGTCCCAAATTTAAATATTCGGTGCCACTCTCCCATTAACTATGTTATACAGTTCAGACAGTTCAGACAATGTGTCTTGATTTCCTGCTTCAAATACTGTCACCATAAACATAGGACATTTCTACAAGATACCATCTGTGCATAACTAAAATATTAAGTGTACTATGGGACTGTTAAAAATGCTCTTATTAAAAACAATGATGGGGATTAAGGAGGGCACTTGTGATGAGCACCAGGTGATGGACGGAAGTGCTGAATCACTGTATTGTACACCTGAAACTAATATTACACTGTATGTTAACTAACTGGAATTTAAACAAAAACTTTAAAAAAATGCTCTTATTAAAAACAAATCCCTTCCCAACCCCATCCCCTGCTTTCATTCTCTTTAGTATTCTGAGATAAGCTAATATTTTTAAAAAACAGTTCCTAAAAACTAATGAAGAAGGAGCTCAGGCTTTCAATTCTACCTGAGTTGATTGGCTCCCAGCTCTTGGACCCCCTGGGCCTTGCCTTATTCCACATCCTGTCTGAGACCATCTCAGGAGAGGCTCAAGAGCTGGAATGACTCCATGGCACCTTCCCATCCATGTCCCACCTCTCAGCTCCTGGGTGTCTCCCTGGGAACAATGTCACCCTACAGTGCACTCTTAGGATCTCCCAGCTAAATATCCTGCCATCTCCACAGCCAAGTCTAAGGACAACAGCAACAATCTATATAAATAAAACTAACTTCTGCTTCTTGTTTCCACATTGTGTAAAAATGCCTGAAAAGGTTTTTTTAACCAAATTTAGGATGTTTGGGGATGGTGTGACTTAAAATACCATACATGGGGGGGCGTCTGTGTGGTTCAGTCGGTTAAGCATCTGCCTTTGGTTCAGGTCATAATCTCCTGGAATCAAGCCCCACGTTGGGCTCCCTGCTCAGCGGGGAGCCTGCTTCTCCCTCTCCCTCTGCGTCTCCTCCCACTTGTTCTCCCCCCGCCATCTCTCTTTCTCAAATAAATAAATAAAAATCTTAAAAAAAAAATACCATACATGGGACTTTTCCTATTGTCCTTGAATTGTTACTAACATCCAAAGCTAAAATCAAAAGGCTCCAAGAATCCTCACAGTTGAAAGAAAGCTGCCAATGCGTTGGTGCCAAATGAACCCAAGCCTTCACCACAAAGCTTCTAAAAGGCAAGCAAAGCAGCCCTGACTCCAGTTGTCATTATCCCTTCACCTCCTCACCTGTCAACATAGCACAAAGTCAACTGGGGAGGAAGGTGTACTGGCCACCTCAACGCAACTGCTGCCCCAGTTTCCTGTACCTTACTGACCTATGAGCTCCTTCCATGGAGCTTCAGTTGCTGGGTCTTCCTCTGCTCTATGTGCACCTTGCCTTCTCTGAAGGACTGGGATGCAACTTCCTACCCAAAGAAAATACCATTGGTTGGGCCAAAGGGAAACCTGGTTTATCATTGGAAGGTAGACACTCAGGACGGAGGTGAAGCTGACCGTCATTCCAACAACCACAATTATTCCATGGAGGCCACCATGCCACTGAGTATTATAGCAACAAACAGACCCAGAGCAAACTAGGGGAAGGTCAGGGACACCGGCCACTATCTACATGCAGCAGAACATACAAGAAGACCTCTGCTCCAGGAGCAAAGTGGGCACTGAGGAAGGAGGGGGGCAGACTCTCCTGCATCCCCAGTCCCAGCCACTGAAGCTGCAAATCTGAGCCTTTTCTTCTGGTGGGAACAAAGGCAGTGTTTGTGACTGGCTATGAGATTAAAGTTTTACACTGCTATTTCTTATTTATCTGTACATCTCCAAGGGGGTTCTCCCCACTGCTACCAACAAGCCCCTCCAGTCAGCAAACCAGCCCATCAAACAGAAACCTCTTGGATTCCCTGAGAACTGAGACAAGTTGGCATGTCCCAAAGAAATTTTACTAAGTTTTCAGATGAAATAGAAAAGAAGTAATGACAAAAAATTAAAATGGCATAAGGAAAGTGACTTTTCCAAAAGAAGAGTGTCTGGATTTTGAATCTCAGGGAAAGCAGTTAGAGCTTAACTTGTCCTAACCCCATGGTCCTGAAGTGATTTCTGCCCCCGCTGCTCCCAGGGCCCATGTCTTGAGGTAACTGGACCTACCTCTCCTTCCCTCCCAGCTTCTCAACACGTTCAAGGCCTGGCTGGTTCTCAAGACCCCGTGACCCTTCCCCCTTCCAGACTTCATGGACAGGGGAGAGGAGAGGCCTACCCGTCACCACTCAGCAGGCTGAGTCCCAAAGCAGTGGAGATTGACACCACCAACAGCCAATGAGCGACTGGACCCAGCTCCTTGGCCTGCCCACCCCTGAAGGGCGGGGCCAACTGAGCATAACCTGTTGGGCAGAGGATTGAGTTCTTACATAAACTTCTGTGGAACAGAATACACACACAGCCCTTCATAATCCTTCTAGAAGATACTGTGTGGAGATCAACATGTAGTTTCTCACCAAATATGCCCACCAGTTTTTCCAGAACAATTTTTTGGAGGGTTGAGTGTCAGATGAAGTTTGACTTGTGTTTAAGGGTTATCTTTTTTATCTTTTAGTTCACCAGAAGGTGAACTAAGACTGATGGAGTTCTCGGCAAATTCTTCTTTTTTGTTGTTTTAATAGAGAGAGAGTGTCCGCGAGAGAGTGGAGAGGGGCAGAGGGAGAGGGAGGGAGAGAATCCCAAGCCGACTCCACACCCAGTGCGGAGCCCTACGCCAGGCTCCATTCCACCACCCGGGATGAGGACCAGAGCCTAAATCAAGAGTCAGTCACTTAACCAGCTAAGTCACCCACGTGCCCCCTCAGCAAATTCTTATTTTTGATCTTTTCCTGACTCTAGAGCATTCATTCATTGTAAAGAAAGGCAAATAATTGTGTTCTGCTGAGTGCCCTCTCCTCATGTGCACATCAGGGACTTCATGATATAGTAACCAAAACGTAAGCACAAAGAATTACAGAAGGGACATTATTTAACATAAACTTTCAAAACAAAGATGCCAGCTAGACTCAAGTTGTTAGTTATTTACTGAATTACTTCAGGCATTTGTTTCATACATTTATGGCCAGATCTCTTAGGTTCCATTGCCCAGGCTGTCCTTGACCTGGTTATTGCCATGGAAAGTCCCAGTGCAGTGTGAAATCCAGACAGACCTGGGTTTGAATCCCTACTCTGCATTTACTAACTGTGTTTGACCTTGAGCTATTCATATTCCTCTCTGAGCCTCAGCTTTCTCATCTGGAATATGGGTAACGATTTAAATGATTAAATGAAGTATATAACAGTCTTGCCTGGTTACTAGTGCAGAGTACAAAACTCTCCCCCTCACCCATCACCCACACACAAAGATGTTAGTTACTTCTCTTAGAACAGTATTTTCAAATTGTGATTCTGCATCAGAATCCCTTTGATGCTTTTTTAAAATGCAGATTTGTTGACACCCCACCAGAATCAGACTCTCTGGTTGTAGAGCTTGGGAATTTGCATCTTTTAAGAAATTCGCCAGTTGATTTTTATATTCACTAAAGACTGAGAACAATGCCCTTGAGAAAAGTTCTCTAAACTCCCTCTCTTTTTCTATGGAATAGCACTCTCTCTTTTTCACTTAGGAGGAGTAGGAAGAATATGTTCATCAAATTCAGGGTATCCCTTAACATAGAATGCCATGAAATTAAACAAGATTGCTCTTCTATATCATGCACCATCCCAATATAATATCAATTGGAAACAAACTTTGTTTTCACTAGTTTTGTTAATGAGAGACCTGTGCTAATAAAGTCAAGGTCACACGTTGACATCCTTGTGAACACATTTTCTTTCCTCTTATTTCAAAGCAACTGGCTGTAGCCTTAAATATGCCTTAAATATGCCACCAAAGCTATTGCCTAAGTGCAAGCCCATCCCCACTGCTGAATGAATTAAAATTCAAACTCTATACAATGTGTTTCAAGAGCTTTAGGAATGATTACAGTGTTAGAAATCAAACTTTATTTCCAAAGAATTATGTACAAAGTTACTCATCAAATCCTTATTTATAATCCAAAAAATAATGTATTATGCAGCCATCCAAAAAAATTACATTTTCAAGAATATTTACTGGCTTGTCAGGATTTATCATTAAGTGGTTAAAAAAACTGAAACATACACACACACAAAACTGTTTATAGAGTTGTTTTGGTCATCTATTTTTAAATAACAAACCACTCTAAAACTTAGTGGCTTAAAACAATAATCATTTATTATTTGTCACAATTCTGTATATCAAGAATTTGAGTAGGGATTAGCAGGGTGGTTCTTCTGTTCCAGGCATCATCAGATGGGGTTATTTATTTAGTTGCATTTAGCTGGTGGCTGTGCTGGACTAGAAGGCCCAAGAAGGCTTCACTCACATGTCTGGCACCACGGTGTTCCTCCAAATGGCTCTTCTCGATCTCTCTCTTTTTCTGTCTCTCTCTGTCTCTCTCTCCACGTGGCTAGCATGGTGGTCTCTTTACATGACAGCTGGCTTCCAAGCAGAAGCCTTCTAAACACACAAAAACAGAAGCTGCATATCTCTTGAGGTGAAGCCTTGGAAGTTGTACAATGTCACTTCAGCCATAACCTGTTGACCAGAACAAGTCATAGATCCAGCCCATATTCATGGGAAGAAGATATAGGCTCTATCTCTCAATAAGAGGGATGGCAAAGAATTTAACCCATGTTTAATCCACCACAACAGTGTTAACTCAACTTTAAAAACATGTTCATATGCATTGAAAAAAGACCAGAAGATAAAATAACCCCAATATAAAACATTTAACCAAATCTCAGAAGGGAAAGGAGAGTTAAATAACAAAACCTATATAGATATTTCAGAGCTATCCTCAGCCTCGTCCCCAAACCCAGGGCACAGGTTTGGATAAAATAGTTTAGCATTAGCTGAAGGAAAAAAGAAATGGCATGGGAATTAGACAAACATACTATAGAAGTTGAAAGAAAAGAAGACAGAAAGAAAGGGAAGAAGGAAGGAGGGTGGTAGGAAGAAAGGAAGGAAGGAAGAACAGAAGGAATGGAGGAGGAAAAAAAGAGAGAGAGAAGGAAAATAAAAGCAGAGAAATAATTATAGCATGCAAAAAAACAGACAAAAGTCCCACTTGGGAAGAAAATACAACCCAAGGAAAAGAAGGAAATCCTTCACAAGTGTTTCACACTAAAAAACAACCTAAAGAAAACATGAACTCAATAAAAACAGGAATTCAAAGATGAGATTATTTTTAAAAAATAGAATAAGACAAAAAAAGAAGAGAGATTGTAGAGCTAAGAAAACAGAGAAACAAAGCAAGATCATTATAAAAGTAATAAATAGGTAAGAAACAGAACAGATAGACTACATATGAGAATATTTGTTGCTGGAAAGGCTTGAGCTGGTGTCAGTGAATAAAGAAAACAGAAATAAGAACTAACAGCAATTAGAAAATAAGATATGTGAAGGAAGGTGAAAGACAACTCAACATAAGATTTTTGTTGTCCCTGAGGTAGAGAAGGCAAGAAATGAAGTTGAAGTAATAAAGATATAATGCAAGAATTTTCCTTGAAATGGAGGAAGAATCAAACCTACAGACTGAAAGAACACATTGATTCCAGGAAAAACTGACACACAAACTTCAACACCAAGGTATGTCCTGTTCACTTATTAAACTTTAAGAATTCTCACACAACCTGAAGATGATATGAAATGTTAAATTGATAGAGCCTTAGGCTTTAGGCTCTAGAACTTAGGAAGTCCTTCTGAATCAAAATCCAGGCATAAAAAAGCAATTCACCTACAAGGAACAAAAGTTGAGCTGACCTCAGACTTCCAAGAGCAATATTTAATGACAGAAACTAGTGGCTCCATCTTTACAACGTTTTGAGGAAAATAAAATGGTTTCCAAAATTCTAACCTCCAAGAAGTCACTTCACATAAAGACCAACACCCAGAATTTCTCCAACCTGACAAAACCTAGGTAGACAGTACCCAGGAACTTGGGGGCGGTGACTATTTTAATATAATTGTATATATTAAAATATTAATCCAAGTAACAATTCAGGAAAGGAGAAACAGCTGAAAAAGTACCGGTGGTGAGCACCAAAATCATTAGATATGAATGAAGATTAAACAATCATAGAAATGATGATGATTACACAACAAATCTAGACAATGTGAATTTTGACAAATTTTTGATAAGTTTTGACAATGTAAAATTAATAATATACTTAACAAAATTAGGGAGTGATAAGGAGAGAGCAGACATGTGAGAAATACTAATTATTTTTTATTATTTAATTTATTTTCTAACATTTACCCAATCAAAATTGACTAATTTAAATCCGTACCCCATCACATGTGCCCTCCTCAATACCCATCACCTGGTTACCCCATCTCCCCACCCCCCTACCCCCTGCAACCCTCAGTTTGGCTCCCAGAGTCCAGAATCTCTCATGGTTTGTCTCCCTCTCTGATCTCTTCCCATTCAGTTTTCTCTCCCTTGCCCCCATGGTCCTCTGCTCCATTCCTTATGTGGCACATATGAGTGAAACCATATGATAATTGGCTTTCTCCGCTTGAACTTATTTCACTTAGCATAAGCCCCTCCAGTTCCATCCATGTTGATGTAAAAGTTGGGTATTCATCCTTTCTGATGGCTGAGTAATATTCCATTGTATATATGAACTACATTTTCTTTATCCATTCATCTGTTGAAGTGCATCTTGGCTTCTTCCACAGTTTGGCTATTGTGGACATTGCTGCTATGAAGATTGGGGTGCATGTGCCCTTTCTTTTCACTACGTCTGAGTATTGGGTGTTATATGCAACTAATGAATCGTTGAACATTACATCAAAAACTAATGATGTACTATATGCTGGCTAATTGAACATAATAATAAAAAATAAATTTTAAAAAGTTAAAAAATAAAAGAAAAAGAAAAAAATAAATCCATACCCCAAAAACACATAAGCAATGATTCCAACCTCTTAATGTTTTTCATAATATTCTCATAATCTGTCTTCTTAAATGTTGAAGGATTTTATCAAAACAAAATCTTTTGTGCAAATGACACATTTAACCGAAGTTTACCAATGTCTTCACCAGTTTCATTTCCATTTCTTCTTTTTCTTCTGTTAAATCCAAGGAATATCTAATTAAAACATTTTTGCTTAAAAATAGAATATGTGGGGCGCCTGGGTGGTTCAATTGGTTAAGCATCTGGCTTCAGCTCAGGTCATGATCCTGGAGTCCTGGGATTGAGTCCTGTATCAGGCTCTCCACTCAGCAGGGAATCTGCGTCTCCCTCTCCCACTGCCCCTCCCCTCAGTGCACACACTCTCTCTCTCTCTAATAAATAAATAAAATCCTTTAAAAAATAGAATATATGGCATGCTAAAAGTACTTCTGCTAACATTTCCACCTACTCTTCTATCCATAAAGATTCTTATAGATATGCCTGGAATAGAGCTCATTGAAGGATGGATATTTATTGGTAGTGGGGTTTGGTTTTTTGGGGTTTTTTTTTTCCTTTTTTCTTTTTACTTTATTTTCTTAAATATTTATGAGTAACTTATTTTCATAAAACAAAACAAAAATCAAGAAAGGAGAATCAGAAGAAAATACATCAAGTTGTTATCAAATAATTACTTACATTCAGAGAGGTTATGGATATTTTTAAGCTCTGTCCTTTTCTATAGTTTCCAAAGTTGCTCATCTTTCAGTTCAGTTGCCATCATCACTTTCTTCTGGTTATTCACTGACCCCTATGCCTGGATGAGACCCATTGCCACACCTTCTCATGGGTCTGTGTTCTATGCCCATTGCAACATTTATCCCACTTTAAGGGTGCTAGTAAAATTGTCTTTCTTCTCTGCTAACACTAGCCATTTGAGAACAGAGGCCATGTGTGTCATTTTTTTACTGCTAAAGTATCACATAGCGGCTCCACTCAATAAATATTTATTACATAAATTCACACACTGAAGTTGTATCACAGAGCAAATACTACAGCAGCACACAGCAACTGCTTTTTATATTCTAAATTGACTCCTTTGCTTTTGCCAAACTTATCAAGCTCTAAAGTACATGGACATTTTATGAGGAAATCATTTTTTAAAGACTTTATCTTCTTTAGAGCAGTTTTAGGTTTACATCAAAATTGAAAGGAAGGTACAGAGATTGTCCATAGATTGTCCATGATCAACTTCCCCCACCAGAGTGGTACATTTGTTACAATTGATGAATCTACATTGATACACCATAATCACCCAAAGTCCAGAGTTTACATTAGGGTTCACTTTTGGTGTTGTTGTAGATTCCATAGGTTTAGACAAACATATCAAATAACCTATATTCATCATTATAGTATCATACGGAGTATTTTCACTGCCCTACAAATCCTTTGTGCTCTGCCTGTTTATCCCTTTCCCCACCCTCCACTCCAATCCCTGACAATTACTGTCTCCACAGTTTTGCCTTTTCCAGAATGTCATATAGTTGAAATCATACAGTATGTAGCCTTTTCAGATTGCCTTCTTTCACTTAGTAATATGTATTTAAAAGTTCCTCCATGTCTTTTCATGCCTTGATAGCACATTTATTTTTAGAATTGGCTAATAGCTCATTGTCTAGATATACCACAGTTTATTTATCCATTCACTTATAGAGACATCTTGGTTGCTTCCACATTTTGGCAATTATGAATAAAGTTGCTATAGACATCCATGTGCAGGTTTTTGTGTGAACATAAGCTTTCAACTCTTTTGGATAAATACCAAGGAGCGTGATTGCTGGATCATATGGTAGGAGTATGTTTAGTTGTGTAAGAAACTGCCAAACTGTCTTCCAAAGTGGCTGCACCATGTTGCATAAAATGAGAATTCCTGTTGCATCACATCCTCACCAGGACGGGTGTTGTCAGCATTCTGAATTTTGTTCATTCTAATAGGTGTGTAGTGGGTGTCTTTTTTCTCTTTTTTTACGTTTACAATCAATTAATGAACATATAGTGTATTATTAGTTTCAGAGGTAGAGTTTAGTGATTCATCAGTTGCATGTAACACCCAGGGCTCATTCCATCAAGTATCCTCCTTAATGCCCATCACCCAGTTACCCCATCCCCCCAGCCACTTCCCCTCCATCAACACTTTTTGTTTCCTAGAGTTAAGAGTCTCTTATGGCTTGTCTCCCTCTCTGATTTCATCTTATTTTATTTTTCCTTTCCTTCTCCTATGCTCATCTGTTTTGTTTCTTAAATATCAGATGTGTCTTTTGCAAATATTTTCTCCTAGTTTGTGACTTGTCTTTGTCTTTCTCAGAGCAGAAGTTATCATTTTAATGAATTTCAATTATTTCTTTTATGGATCATGCCTCTGGTTTTGTATTTAAAAAGTCATCACATACCCAAGGTCATCTAGGTTTTCTCCTATGCTATCTTCCAGGAGTTCGATAGTTTTGTAGAGGAAATAATTTTTAAAGATTTTTTTAATTTGAGTATAGGTGACACACAATATTACATTTGTTTCAGGTGTACAACATAATGATTCGACTTCTCTGTACATAATTCTCTGCTCATCACAAGCATAGCTACCATCTGTCACCATAAAACACCATGACAGTGTCCCTAACTATATTCCCCTTTTATTTCCATGATTTATTCATTCCATACCTGGAAGCCTGTATCTCCCACTCTCCTTCATCCATTTTTCCTAGCCCCCCAGCCCCCTCCCCCTTGGCAACCATTGGTTTGTTCTCTGTATTTATAGGTCTTATTTTGCTTTCTGTTTATTTGTTTATTCATTTCAGAATCCACATATGAGTGAAATCATGATATTTGTCTTTCTCAATCTGACTTATTTCACTTAGCGTAATACACTTTAGGCCCATCACACTGTCACAAATGGCATAATCTCATCTCTTTTAAGGCCATGTAATATTCCATTGTATGTATGTATGCATATACATATATACATACCACATCTCCCTTATCCGCTATTGATGGACATTTAAGTTGCTTCAGGCAATCTTTTTTTTTTTTTTTTTAGAGAGAGTGAGAGAGATAGATGGAGGGGGGAGGAGCAGAGGGAGAGAGAGAGTCTTCAGTAGGCTCCACGTCCAGCACAGAGCCCAACACCAGGCTCTATCTCACAACACTGTAACGACCTGAGCCAAAATCAAGAGTCAGACACTTAACCGACTGAGCCACCCAGGCACCCCCAGGCAATAATTTTTAAATTGAAAATGTAGTCCCTGATTTCCCATTTTCCCTGATTGGAGAAGACAGTTACACATTAGCCCTAAAGTCTTCCCACAGCTGAAAGCCCTATGATTGGAGCAAATGAGACAAATGAGGATTGACAGTGGTATTCCTCTAAAATTTTTCTCTTTGTGATCTGATAAACACATCATTTTCCTTTTGAGTTTCTTTTTTTTTTAATTTTTATTTTTTTTATTATGTTATGTTAGTCACCATACAGTACATTATTAGTTTTTGATGTAGTGTTCCATGATTCATTGTTTGCATATACCACCCAGTGCTCCATGCAATACATGCCCTCCTTAATACCCATCACCAGGCTATCCCAGCCCCCACCCCTCTCCCTTCTAGAACCCTCAGTTTGTTTCTCAGAGTCCATAGTCTCTTAACTAATTAGCTCAAAACACCACCCTAAATCCCTTCTTATTATTGTCTCTCTGTACTTTAAAAGTGTCCACAGTCTCTATTTTCATTACTGTCCTCATACTGTCCTCATTCCACCCAATCTGGTCTCCAATCCTACTCCTTTGTAACAGCTTTTTGCAAAATCATGAATGAAAAATTGCAAATTCTGGTCCCTTAGCTTGTGTCTCCTCTCTGCAGCATTTGACATGGTTAATCATGTCCTCTTCCTGGAAATCTTGCTTCCTCTGGCTTCCCTGAGACCCCACTCTCCCATTTTCCCCCTATTCTTGATAATTAAGAACACACTCTGATCTCAACAGGGAGCTTAAGACTTCCTCTTCACTTCACCCCTGGGAATGGAATCTTGGATATAAGTCAATAACAAAATGGGCTTCCTTGAAATACTACCTTATACCTATCAGAATGGCTAAAATAAAAAAGACAAGAAATAACAATGTTGGCGAGGATGTGGAGGAAAAGGAACCCTCATGCACTGCTGGTGGGATGTACACTGGTGCTGCCACTGTAGAAAACAGTATGGAGGTTCCTCAGAAAATTAAAAATAGAAATAATGACATGATCCAGTAATTCTACTACTGAGTATATGCCCCCCAAAAATGAAAACACTAATTTGAAAAGATATATGCACCCATATATTTATTGCAATATTATTTATAATAGCCAAGATCTGGAAGCAACTCAAGTGTCCATTCATGATGAATGAATAAAGAAATATGGTATTAATGGTATATACATGGAATATTACTCAGCCATAAAAAAAAAAATGATATCTTGCTATTTGCAACAACATGGATGGACCTTGAGGGTACTCTGCTAAGTGAAATACACCAGACAGAGAAAAACATAATCATGTGATTTCATTTATATGTGGAATCTAAAAAACAAAACTAACATACAAAAACAACTCTTAAATACAGAGAACAAGGTGGTGGTTGCCAGAGGGGAGGTGGGTAGGGGCATGCGTGAAATAGATAAAAGGGATTAAGAGGTAGAAACTTCCAGTTATAAAATAAATTATCACAGAGATGAAAAGTACAGCATAAGGAATATAGTCCATAATATTGTAATAACGTTGTTTGGTAACACATGGTGACTACACTTATCATGGTGAACACTGAGTAATGTATAGAATTATTGAATCAATATACTGTACACCTGACACTAATAAAACATTGCATGTTAATTATACTGCAAATACATACATACATACATACATACATACATATATACCCCAAAAATGGACTCCTTCTTTTGAGGGGTATACACTGGGGTCCTGATAGTAGCAGCTGGAAATTTTTAGTAGGAGGAATAAGTATACTGTGCATGAAAGCAGCTGAGGGTAAACCAAACCATGCCCTCTTCTCAACCACAAAGGTCCCTTTTATTCCTTCCCTCTCTCTTGGCCTCCTTAGAAACCTAGTGGATTTCAGGGAAGGGCTGGAGGGAGAAGAGACTAGATCAGCTCTACTCCAGCCCTCCAGAAAAAAGCCATCGATTCTTCCTTTTATTTACATGTCTTTATTCATTTCCTTCTTTGGGAACTAGAGAGGTAAGACCCCAAGGAACAAGAACACAATGGAGGCTTAGAGGAAAGAGGCCAAGAAGAAGCTGCCTTTGTCTGTCTGTGGTCAAGATCTCAAGTTAAAGTTAGTGATGCCCTCAAGACTCACATACTACCTGGCACAGCTCACCAGCATGGAAGTTCTGGCTCGGAATGAAGACAGTGCATTTGCCTGTGGTATCTTCTGTACATCTTCTTTTGGGAATCCATTGCAACCAAAGCTAGTTAATCCAAAAATCAAGTACTCAGACTTCCCAACCAAAACTCTATGAGTAATATTTCTTGATCTCCTTTGTGGGCTCCTCTTCCTCCACTCTCTTCTTAGGTGTCAATATTCCTCAGGTACCCAGGGCCTTTCTTTGTTAGTCCATGAGGATGATACATCCCTAACATTGTTTAAACTATCACCTGTATGAAAACAGCTCCCATTTCTCTACCACCAAACCTGATCTCTCTCCCAAGAGCCACATATCTCCTGATGCACTCAAACTAAACAAGACCAAACTCATCTCTCCTACCAAACCTATTGCTTTGTGGTGTTCTCTAGCCTGGTGATGGTGCCATCAGCCCCTGGAAGCACTCAACTCAGAAACACATGATCTTTGACTCCTCTCTCTCTCTCTGACCCCCAAGTTAGTAAAATCATTTATTTCTTTGAGTTCTTCTTTCTAAATATTTCTCATCACCCTATTTTTTTCTAGCCCCAAATGGCCCCTGCTTTAGTTTGGCCTATTACTATCTCTCATCCAGAATATTTTGAAATTTTCCTAACCAGTCTCCCTACATATAGACTTGTTTCCCTCAAATTTACTCATCACACTTCTACCAGAGTGATCATACTGAAACCCAGATTTGACCATGCTGATTCCCGGCTCAGAATTGCCAGGGTGTCCCCATAGGCTGAGGTTACACTCAAAATGCCTTAATATATCACAAAAGTCCATTTTTAATCCAACTATGTCCCCCTTCTCCCCCTTATTTCCCAACACTTCACACCGCCTTTTATGTTGTGGTCATATTGCAATTCTTATAGCTCTCCAAAGATGTGTTCTTTCATGACTCTGCCCTTCTACATTTGATCTCCCCTTTTAAATCACACCTTCTATCACATCTTACCCATGGGCTAATTCTTACTCCTTCAAAACTCTGCTCAACTGTCGACCCTTCTGTGAAACCTAACTTGACTTTCCCTGGCCAGGTTTGAGGCTCTTTTTGCTGCCTCCCAGAGCCCTTTGAACACAACTCCTTCATGGTACAAATCACACTAAGTAATTTTCTGTCTAGCAAGTGCCTTTACTCACTGCTGTGGGCTTCTTAAAGGCAAGGATAACGTCTTTTCACCCATTTATCTCTGAATCTAGCACAATGTCTAGTGTATGTTAGCCACTTAATATATATTCATTGAATAAGTGGATAAATATTCAGTTCATCTCACCTTGAAATATCTTTATGGAGTAGGAAAAGAAATGTGCATACAATTATTAGAGGCTGTTGGGTACTTTGAGAAAACACAAGGAATGAAAGGGAATGTTGAGTACCTACTGTGGGTCAAGTACTTTGCATATGAGGTAGATAGTGTATCGAGGTAGATAGTGTATCCCAATTTTACAGACATGTTTCCTAAGCTCAGAGAGTTCAAGTAATTTGTCCAAGATGACAGCCAGTTGGCAGACAAAGATTGGAAACCTCATATCTATAAGACATAAAGTCAGAGCCCCCATGCCATATGGTCCATCAAAAGAACTCTGGTAATACCACCTTGCCTTTGGGATTCCCCAGCTGTAATGCAGAGAAAACTAAAGAACTGGGTACAACTCATTGGCTGGTTAATGAGACCTTGAGTCGGCCAATAACCTTTTTTAGCTCCCAATGTTCTCATCTATAAAATGGTGGTAATAACACAGTTCTCTGCCCTCACAGAGCTGAGAGCTGAGATGAAGTCCAAGTGAGGCCATGTGGCCTTGTTTGAAGGACAACAAGGGGGTGAGAGGTGCCTAGATGGTTGCCATAAAATCATAATGAATGAATGATTTCCTCAAGAATATGAGAACAAGCCCAAAGGCAAAGGCTATGTACTAACCAATGCCTCTCTACAAGGAATGGTGCAGTGATGGGTTGAACAAAGCCCTTGGGTTTGGACGAGGCTGATGGGGATGGCTTCCCTTATGTGGTGAGTCGCCCCAGCTCTGAAGGAAGGGAGCCCCATGTTTTGAGGGAGAGAAGGAAGGGAGAGACTGTGGCGCAGCCAAGGCAAACCTCAGCTCCGGGAACATGGTACTGTAAAAGGGGCCAAATAGAACAGATGTGTCTCCCTGGAGTGGGGAACCTGAATTAACTGGAGATCAAGAATAATCTGCCTGGAACGGCAGAGTCTCTCGCCACTTCTGAGGCAATGTCACACCCTTGCTCATCCGTCCCCACAGCCTTGGGCAGGAGCCCTTATCCCTACCTGACAGGAGACTGGAGGATGTTGAGAATGAGTGTCCCAGCTTACGTGCTCAGGTCACAACACTAGCCATGGGGTATAGCTGGGATTTGAACCCGTGTTTTTTGGTCTCATTTCTGTTTTCATTCCATATTCAGTATTCTTCCATCCTATCGTGCTAGGGAAGAATTCATTCCTTCATTCGGTAAAAACTTATTAAGCAAGCACTTAAAACATGCCAGACGTCAGAAAGAACTCTGAAGTAATGGTAACTCCAAAAGTGTCCTGTGAGGAATTCTGACAGCAAGTGAGAGCCACGTGGGAAGTACCCGAAGCTGTGGCAGGAGGTTGGGGTTTAGAAGAGAAACAATGGCAGCAATAAACATTTCCCATATACCAGGGAGAGCTACGTGACCACTCTATGTGAGATTATTATATGTGCCACGTTATTAAATCCTGTCAACAATCTGATGAGGCAGGTACAATTATCTCCTCTTTCCATATGAGGAAAAGGAGGCCCCATGAGGTGCAATAACTGAACAAAAATGGCAGGTCTGGTACGGGGCATAGGCTGGATTTCTGACCCCACTGTCTAAGTACTTTGACTGCATTAACCCTGAGCTAAGCTGAAGACAGTGATTCATGCCAGGGGAAGGGCTGTGGCGGGCCAGAGTCCAGACAAGGACTGGAGGTGTGAGGCTAGCTGCCGCTCACTCTCCCGTACACACCCAACTCCTCCCCATCAGGCAGCAGGAGCATCCTGTCTGCCCCCCACCCCCACGTCTCAGCAACCATGACCTCCAGCAGGCTGAGGGGATGCCTGCCTCCGGAAGCCCCAACATCCTGCATTCTGCTGAACCCACAACGTGTCAGGCCACTCGTCCCAGCTGCAGCACACAGACTGCCTGACCTGGCAGGCTGGGGCTGAATTACAGCCCCTCAGCTAGAAATAGCCCTCTGAGAAGTGTGTGGTGGCTACGTGTCCACAGGGAGGGGAGGAGGCAGGGCAGGGGAGCCAAGGAGTCCCAGGATCCTGAGATAACACGGGTCCGGATGTGCAGAGTCCCAAACATGGTGGGCTGGCCTGGGTCATAGGCTCGAAAGAGGTGAGTGGGAACCAGGATGTCTGCTCCCCGACGTGGGCTGCGTGACAAGCCCCAGGCATCCTGAGAGGGTGGGCTGGGTTCCTCTGGGCAGCCTTTGAGCACCAATCAGATCAGGCAGACTCTGTGTCTGTGTGTGTGTATGTGCACACGCCTGTGAGCATGTTTGTGCACACACACACACACACACACACAGCTCCTCTGCAGTCCACTTTAGAAGCATCACTGTCTTCCATCTGGTTTTGATCAAAGGTCCAGACTAGGGTAACAGAAGACAGCTACCTAGCAAAACCCTGCAGGCAGAATAACCAAGGGCTATAGACATTGCTCCTTCTTCCCTCACCTAGGAAAAAACAAATATTTTCTACTTGAATCCCTTTATTCAACAAAGAACAGAAATGAGGTCCATAAGGTGAAGATGAGCTTGCCAAAGGCAGCTTCCCCGACTCTTGCCTCCAAGGTCTGCTCTTCCCACCACATAACATGAGTCAGTAAGGGTAAGACAGGGCTGGAGACAAAATAATTGTCAATGAATGATTCCAAAACTTTCACTGTTAATACTAAAAGGAATTAATGTCCCTGAGGTGGGGGAAAGTGAAACTATGGAAACCAAAGTCTCCCATCCCTGAGCCAGCGCCAGCACTATGGAAGCAAGGATGGATCCATTTGCAAAGAGCTCATCCAATGCCCAAATGCAATTTCCTCTCTCTCCATAGCACCCCCTCTCCAAGGGCACACACAGCCACCACCCTTCTACACAGCACCCTATATGGCATATGGCATGGACGAAGCATGAGATACCTGTGCAAAGGAGATGCAAAGAACCACCTCATTACTCATAAGGCAGCCTTAGAAGGCTGATCCCCTTCCAATGAGCTTACTCCAATGAAGAAATGTAGGTGTGCTGTGGTGGAAGGGAGTCTTGCTGAGGGTCAGAAG
Source organism: Leptonychotes weddellii (assembly GCF_054177405.1). NCBI lineage: Eukaryota > Metazoa > Chordata > Mammalia > Carnivora > Phocidae > Leptonychotes > Leptonychotes weddellii. The sequence goes on along the minus strand of NC_138373.1, from coordinate 70,588,759 downwards.
CCTGATCCAACACTGAGCTCTGCCACTAACATGGCCGTGTGACCTTGGGCAAGTCACCTCCAGGCCTCAGTTTCCCTCATTGTAGAAACAGGCTATGGTGAGGATCTCCAAGGCTCCCAACACCCATTATGAGGTTCTGTTTCTGTGATCCACATAAAGAGGAAAGTGGGGGGAAGTTGTAAGGGAGAAAGGGGAAGAAAATCATGTGGAAAAAGAATAGGTTCAGAATTCACAAAACTCTCAAGCTCAGAAAACTCCAGGTGGGCTTCTGACTGGGAAAAGCACAAAGAGGAACCATGGTGGGTGCTCTGAGAGAAGAAAGCTGGGGAGCTCGGTCACTCGGGCAAGAACTTCACTCCATGATAGCTGGCCAGCTGAAGGGAGACTTGCTCTCCTACGGACTTGTAGCAATAGACAAAGTAGACCACTTCCGTGGGGGACATTATGAAAGTATTTTTGTTTTTGTTTTTTTTTAAGATTTTATTTATTTATTTGACAGAGAGAGAGACAGAGAGCGAGGGAACACAAGCAGGGGGAGTGGGAGAGGGAGAAGCAGGCTTCCGCCGAGCAGGGAGCCCGATGCGGGGCTCGATCCCAGGACCCTGGGATCATGACCTGAGCCAAAGGCAGACGCTTAATGACTGAGCCACCCAGGCGCCCCATGAAAGTATTTTTGAAAACTTTTAAAGATCTATTCAAACATGAAGTAAAAAAAAAAAAAAAAAGATTTTTCTTGGAGGGCAAGGAGTGATAAAGAGAAAGAGAGTCAAGGAGCCCCCTGGAAGTGTGAATACTTGCAGGATTTGGGGAGGGAGTTACAAATTGACAGACTTTTTGCTGAGAATCCTTCATTCAGAAGCTGCGTCTCCCACGCTCCCCGGCTACCCCAGCTACCCCATCTGACCTAAGTCTTTGGCTTTGCTCTCAGTGGAACAAACATAACCCTGTTCTTATCACCCAAAGTGAACCTTTTTTGAAATCATTTACACAGGCTGGGCCACTCCCTGCCCGGGACACGTGTTGTCTTATCTCCCACAGTAGAGGTGGAGGCCAGGAGAGGGTTTCCAGTAAGAAGAAGGGCGGTAGCGGAAGGGAGGAGGGGTGAGGAGTGGGGAGGGAAGGAAAAGGGGCTGGAAGCTGCTAGGGTTGCACTTGTCCTCTGTCCTCAGGTCTCCAGCTGCACTCCGACCTCCAGGGCACTGGGGCTCCCTAGTGAAGGCACTTTCACCCCCTTTGTCCTGCTACCTAAGCTTCTTGTTATGGCACCAAGGGCAAGGCAGCATGACACAGATTCGGTAATCCTACAGAGGCATCTGTATTTTGTTTTGGAATGTATAATGAGGATTCTATTTACATATTTAGATTTACACTTGAGTACGTCTGTCAGGCTGAGGCTGCTGTTATAGTGATCTATACTACCCAATTATAAAATATATATTATCATCAATGTGATATGAAATATTAGATTAAAGGCACTTTCCTCCCTTGAGTTTATCCTTAATCCAGTGTGGACATGATAAGCAAGGCAGGGGGAGTGAAACGAGTCCACCACCAGAGAATCTGAGCCCTTCCCATCCCCATTCACAGGTAGAGGATGAAGTGGAGCAGGTGACAAAGCAAATAGCTTGGAAAGGGGTAGCGGCTGGAAGGCAAGACAGTGACCTTCCCCGGAGAAACTCCCAGACATCCCACTCCCACTTCCCCAGTTTACAGCTGGAGAAACTTAGGTGCAGAGAGAGGAAGGGATGTCCCTAAGGTTGCACGTACAGATTTAAAAAGAAATGAGTTCAAATTCTGATAGGGAAGCTGCTACATGTGACTGGGACAGCTGAGAGATTTGCTTGTGTTTTATTTAAAGGAATGGAAGGTAACTAATTAGCCATATGCAGTGGAATACTTGCTGTTTTAGCGCATTTCATTGATCTGATCCAGAAATGAATCATTCCAGGTAGTGATTAGATTTTAACACCGGTTGAGGCAAACACTATAGCTGGTCATTTTTAAAAATATACTTTATTTTGGGGGCACCTGGTTGGCTCAGTCGGTTGAGTGCCGACTCTTGATTTGGGCTCAGGTCATGATTTCAGGGTCATGGAATTGAGCCCCACGTCAGGCTGCACGCTCAGCAGGGAGTCTGCTTGATATTCTCTCCATCTCCCTAAGCTCCTCTACTCTCTCTCTCTCAAATAGATAAATCTTAAAAAATAAAATAAAATATACTGTATTTTTTAGAGCAGTCATAAGTTAAGAAAAAAATGAAGCAGAAAGTACAGAGAGTTCCCATATACGTTCCTCTCCTCTCCCCCTTCCTGCACACAATTTCCCCTATCATCAGCATCTGGCATTAGGGTGGTATATTTGTTATGATTGCTGAACCAAAACTGACACATGATTATAAACCAAAGCCCATCGTTTATTTACATTAAGGTTCGCACTCTTTATGTTGTGCATTCCGTGGGTTTTGGCAAATGCATCATGTCATGTACCCACCATTACAGTATCATACAGAGTAGTTTCACTCCCCTAAAGATCCCCTGTGCTGCAGTTCTTGGCTTTGTGTGCCCTCCTGGTGCCCAGCTCCCCTCACTGTGCAGTGGCTCACATAGGGACCATGTGACTCCTACCCACAACAACAGCACAGAGGGCCCCAGTTGTAGGTAGTCAGCTCTGGGCCTTCACAGCCTACAGGGTCCCCGCTCACCATGGAAAGCCTTTGCTTTTGAGGGATGCGCCTGGCAGTAATAATCCTGAGGCTTTCTTGCTTCTTCTCATCCCCAGTGTATCTTCTGTCACTGTCTATGAGGTCTCTCTTCCAATTCTTCTGTCTTCAGAACTGTTATACTCAGTATAGCTGTCTTATACTCTCGAAAAACTTCAAACCTCTAAGTAAATGAGTACTCAGATATGCTTAATGGAAGCATATTTTAAATTAGTTATATGCTTATGTTTTAATTAAATACTCTCAGACATTGGCTATTCTTACAAAACACTTTTATGCTGTGTAATAAGTTCAAAATAGATGGTGAAATTTAATGTTATGCATTTGAAAATTGAACCCTTTTCCAAAGGGTTAAGTATCTAGCACTCAGGTGCCTACCCTTCTCATCAGCAGTGATTACCGAACCATCAGTGTCAATATTTGTAAATTTACAAGACCATGGGAAGCTTGGGGGTTTCATTGGCAGGAGTGGCAGGAGTGGAAGCCATTGCCAGGTGAACCTTCTAGAGAAGAACCTTAACATTTCATACGGATTTGAACTCATTTCCAAGCTTTGATGTTTCACTCTTGAGTTCAAAGCTTCAGTCCTAGTCTTCCTTGGAAAAGGGCCTGTCCTGAAGAAACGTCTTCCCAGGTGCCTTTATTTGGGAAAGGCTACCATGATAAAAAAAAAAAAGCCCGGAAATTTTGTTTGGGAGAGGGAAAACTGACACAACATATCTGGAGGGAAAGAGAGAAGATTGACCCCATGGGACATACCAGTTCTGTGGTGACCTACTGGCCCACCTCACAGGACTGTTTTGAGCATCAAATGAGGTACTAGATATGAATGTGCAGATTATAGGTTGTGAAGTGCTGGACAAATGCAAACCATATTCTGCTCAATGTGTTGTAGGCTCCTTGAAGATCAGGACTATATTTTTTCCATTAGGCTTCCCTAAAGATTTTCTACAAAGTACTAGCCATAAAATTGGCTTTCTGTAAATAGTTATGTATTGACTGAATGGATACATTAGAACAAGAGAGAATCTGCACCCTCTAGGTGCAAAGAACAGGAACTGACTTACCCGAGGCTCTCCCCTCACCCTCTCAAGCTTCTAGGGAAGCACGTTTTAACTGTCAGGAAAACAAGATCCGGGAATGGCATTTTCAGGAAGGCTGCAGCACCTCCCCCAGACAATTTTGAGAAGAAAAGAAACCACTATTTGTCCAGGATGACTTAGAAATCCATCTGCCTGAGCCCAGGGAGAGAAGATGGTGAAACCATTACCACAATGATGGAGACAAACTCATGAAGAGGCAGGAATAGTGAGGGAGCAGGGGTCTGTGATCCGACCATCTGTAGATGGAGCTTTTAGACAGAGTGTCAAAAAAAAAAAGAAAGAAAGAAAAAGTGAGCCACCCTGGGACCCAACTCCTGTTTTTCCCTTCACCTTGATCCCCTCTAGGTGCAAAGAGCAGGAACCAACTTACCCTGGACTCTCCCCTCAACCTCTGAAGCTTCTAAGGAGATGCCACACACACCAGGCTCTAGGAAAAGGCTGCTCAGGGCACAGTGTACTGATTTAGTGTTCATTACTAAATCCCCTAGAGAGACCCATTTACATCTTAGACTGCACAGTTAGGTTGGAAATCCTGAAAGGAAATGGAAAATTGAGCAGGTCACTGAAGCGGGGCTTGTTCTCTGTGTACTAATTCCAGTGCATTGTTGGGACTCAAGGCAACGCTTTGGATGCATCAAGTGTATCCAGATTTAGTTCAGGTTTTTGCCATTAGACTCCAACCTGGTTTCCAGAATGTTGACTCCTGAATCCTACTAGATCCCTTTGAGTTCTGGAACCTGCCTGGTACTTGCAGAGAACTTTGGTCCCTCCTCTCATCTCCTGTCACATCCACTGAGCAGTTGAAGAGGTATGCATGGCTGGCTCTGCATGTGCATGTATCTTGCTACAGTTTTAGGGACCTTGGATTCAACACAGCAGGGCCACAGAAAATTATCAATTACTTCAGTACAACAAGGAGGGCAAACCATTATTCCCATAAGAAGTTTCCTTTAATTAAACAGAGACTGTGATTACTCTGTCATTCCTTTCATTTGATCTAAATTGAATCAGCTTGCATGCTTCTGTATCCTCAGTGTAACTGTGACACATTCTTCTAAAGTAGAAGACCTTGTCTTTTTCAATATTCATCCCCCCTCACCCCAGCATCCCCTATGTAGGTACACGCAAAGGGGCCCTCATTTGAATCGTAGCTAATTGATCAACTGTGGATTGTGATCCATCTTGTCACAAACCTAATCTTTAAAATCATTCCTGGGGCACCTGGGTGTCTCAAACAATTGAGCGTCTGCCTTTGGCTCAGGTCATGATCTTGGGGTCCTGGGATCAAGCCCTGCATTGGGATCCCTGCTCAGTGGGGAGTCCACTTCTCCCTCTCCTTCTCCCTCTGCCCCACACCCCTGCTTGTACATGTGCACTCTCTCTCTCAAATAAATAAGTACAATCTTTTTTAAAATAAATAAATAAATAAATAAAATTAATCCAGTATCCTCGTGTTGCCAAGGAGTTTCCTACTAGCTCCATCTACTACTGAGTGGAAATTTCAGCTCCACAGAGAGGAATCACCAACTGATACCAAACTGGGTACCTCTGAAGCCCCCAGTAAACATGTTGGATGGAGAGATGCATGGGTGCATGGATGCATGGATGGTTCATGCACTTGGTCAGACCCATCAAGATAACATATCTGGACAGTTTGTCTTTAGTACATTTTTCCTGAGAAGTTTTATAAGACCAGAATATTAGAAGCTCAGAGTTGGAAAGAGCCCCTGAGTTCATCTATTCTAATCCTTGGTCTGATACAGGTATCTTCTTTACAGCCTCTTGTTTCTTGAAAAGTCGTTCAGTGTCATCAATATCAAGGTGGGCGGTGGGATCTCCCAGGTGGCTTTGGAGGAAAGTGCAAATAGTTAGGCTGCACATTCAGTAGGTTTAAGGTTAGTACTGGGTAGTTCTGGTGATTCTAATCTAATTCTAATGGAAGCCAGGTTTGGAATCCACTGGTAGGGAATTTAGCTAGCTGGAAGTTCTGCCATCTGTGCATGCTAATGGGTAAATCCTCTCCTCCACTCTCAACTTTTCCATATCTCAGTGGAAAGAATTTTTCTGAGATTCTGTACTCTCCTTTGCTTTCGCCAGGTGGGTAATGCTTCTTCTCCCTGTCCTGTCGCCATTCCCCTCAGAAGTAAACCTACTGTCCTGGACTGTCCTCTGCCTTCAGATCCAGTTGCTAGGTGTTCAGGGCTTCTTCTTGGAGGGAAGTCTGGAAGTGGATTAAGCTGGGCTATCAATTCTCTTTCCTAATACCATAAGCTGAAGCAGCCAGGGAGGTTCCCCCTCCAGTCACCATAGGAACGAGTGAATAACCAGGTACTCTTCCTGAGACACCTGCACTGCCTTCCCACTGTGCTCTGGCAGGTGCTAGGGAGTGCCCTTCCCTGTCCATCCTATAAGGCCCCCTCTAGTCTCACTTCCCTCAAAGCCCTCCTCGACCACAGCGTCCACCCACTGTGCTCTCATCCTCTTCTGAATGCCATTACCATTTCTTTTTTAAAAAGATTTTATTTATATATTTGAGAGAGAGAGAGAGATAGAAGGAGCAGGGGGGAGGGGCAGAGGGACAGGGAGAAGCAGGCTCCCCACTGAGCAGGGAGCCCAATGTGGGACTCGATCTCAGGCCCCTGAGATCATGACCTGAGCTGAAGGCAGATGCTTAACCGACTGAGCCACCCAGGCGCCCCACTGTTAGCATTTCTTGCACATCCCAGGAATTTAGCTCTTCTCACACAATGCTTTGTATTGAACAAGGATTTCTTCTGCTCAGTTATAGTATAAGCCCTTCAAGGATGTTTGTTCTGCTTTTCATTCCTGGAACTCCTTCCTCCCTTCTCTCTTGCACAGAGAAGTTTCTTGATACCTGCTGATTGTTTCACAGGTACTTTCCATCTCTACCTTTTGCAACCGGAAAAGGAAATGTGGGGTTATCAACTGGCAAATGTTCCTGGATGATTTGTATTTCAATTCTGAATGCTAAGATGTGGTACTATATTTATGGGTCATTCTGTGACCATTATTAAAGAAGACTGTCTCATATGTCCTAGATCATCTACCTAACCTGGGGAGACAGCACCCCATATCTTAGAGGCACATCCTGGGTAAAGGCCTGTGTTTGTAGAGAAACACTGGAGACTACTATGTCTTGTTGCTACTTGCACTCTCTTACCGAGTTCCTGGCTCCCATCTCTTTTGCCCTAACATGTTGTGTGGGTTTGTACATCTAGCGAAGTCCATAGGCGGTCTAAGGGCCAGACTGCCCAGATTCAAATCCACCGTCAATCCACGTATTGGCTGCACATCTTGGGGCATGTTACTTAAACCGTGTGCATCGGTTCCCTCATCTGTGTAAAGGAGGTAGTTGCATCTCCTCAAATGGTTATTATGACGATGAAATGAGTTACTACAAGTAAAGCTCTCAATAAGTGTTAGTTGTCACTGTGATTATTAGTGGAGAAGCAGCCTAGGGAACCAGGAGAACTTGTCCTAGCTCTCCCACTTAACTGCTTTTGTGACTTTGGACATATGAACGAACCCATGATTGCCATTTCTTCATATATAAAATCAAAATATTGACAATGCCCGGTGTGACTATCTCACAGGGTTGCAGTGAGAGTCAAATGAGCTAAGAGATGTAAAAATTAGCATTATAAAATGCTTTCTGAGCTATAAAAACTTGCACAAATGTAGGATAACAAATGGCATCTTTTGCCTGCACCTGTATGATTGTACATCCCATTATGCTTTGTGCAATGGGTACTTATTGCTTCTGCCTCCTCCGTTAGCTTGTGACCTCCTTGAAGCAGAGATCACACCCAGCTCTCTCTTCTATCAACCACAATGTCTAGCCTGATGCCTGCATGCACTCAGTAAGCGGAAAATTGGAAGAGGAGCAGTGTCCTTGTGTGTATATTTTTCTGGTATGCATTGCAGTAGCTTGCTCCCCATTGGACTGCAGGTACTGGCACTTTCACACCACATCAAGTGTAGCTTCCCAGAGGGCATACCTGTGAGCAGGTTCTGCAAGGAAGTGTCCAGTCCCAGGAGCCAGGCGCCCAGGAGACACTATCTGTGGGGACACCCTGGCCTGTCCCTCTGCCCCTGGGACCTTCCCGGGTTCTGATCCTCCCTGCTCAGCCACCAGCCTCCCCATCTTCATGACGTCTCTGAGTTAGTCTCCATACTGTTGGAGAGACCATAATACCGGTTTAGTTGCCCTTAGGCAGTCCAAACTAGGAAAACTGAGAAATCAAACCTCAGAATTTCATAAAGCAGCAGTGACCTCAAGGCCTGGTTTCCTTTCTTCCTATTTTGAAATTTTCCCAAGATGGCAACTTTGGCTTTTGGACCTCTATTTCCAGCTCCTATGTCTTCATGAAGAGGGATCTCAGAGGGTGCCCTCTGCCCGATGGTGTCCTGTATTATTTCTGTACCTTCAAGACACCCATCTGGTGCTGTGCACAGAGAAAGCACCAGATGCACAGTTGCTGATTGGAATTAAAAGGACAGAGAAAACCAAAATGAGTAGACTCAATGGGAGATTAATTGCACAGGAGTCTGTCGACTGCATGACTGGAGCTGGACTTTTTTTTTTTTTTCGGAACTGCTGGCTGCCTTCACATTTCCTGGTGGAAGTGGGACAGGTCATCAGACAACCCAGAGTCGTAGATAACTTTTGCCCACACATCACTCACTTTTTGGAGCGCTGGCCTGAAATTGAGGGGTGTGTGTGTGTCTGGAACGACGTGCCTTCCGTGCACCTCAGAGGGCTCTGCGTTCTCTTCCAATGGGCTGGTTACAACACAGAGGATGTGGACAGCGGAGTTTTTCCTGTTTGATGTCACAGGGCTACCCTTTAAAAGTCCGAGGGAAAAAAGGAGGGAATCCAGCCTAGGATCCTCACGCCAGATACCCACAAAGAAAAGAAAAAGGCCTGCGAGGCACAGGCAGGGGGCTCAGGGAGGCAGTGTCAGGTTTCAAACCCAGCTAGCCATTCAGAGCACTGCGATGTTGGGGACCCGCCTTGGGCTCCTGGTGTCTGTCCTGTGCTGGGTAGTCAGAGCCTATCCCAACACCTCCCCGCTGCTCGGCTCCAGCTGGGGTGGCCTGACCCACCTGTACACGGCCACCGGCAGGAACAGCTACCACCTGCAGATCCACAAGGACGGCCATGTGGATGGCACACCCCATCAGACCATCTACAGTGAGTAGGGGCTTCATTCAGGCTGGGAAGGATGGGGAGCTCCTCTGTCCACCCGCCCCCAAGGGACCTGGGGAGGCCTTGGGCTAGACCAGAGTGCCAATCCAGCGTCCTAACTTCTTGCCCAGAATTCACTTATTTGTCTGTGAGTGTGTGTGTGTGTGTGCACACACGCGCCTGTGTGTGTTTAAACCTGGGGAGAAGATTCTTCCATTCCCTTAATTAGCATTTACTTGTTTCTCCCAACACGAATAATTTGTCTTAACTACAATCCCTCTTCCCACAATAGCAGCCACTCTCACTTTGTTCTAGCCAAAGAATCCAAAAATGTACAGAACCAAAAGGCAAGGAAGTGGAGAGGAGAAAAGTTAGATAGGTCATTGATACTGAGTTCGGCTCATAAACTTTGGACAGGGCTAACAATGGAGGTTATAAAGAAGATTCCTGCTTCAGACCAAGGATTGGAATAGATGAACTCAGGGGCTCTTTCCAACTCTGAGCTTCTAATATTCTGGTCTTATAAAACTTCTCAGGAAAAATGTACTAAAGACAGGGCGCCTGGGTGGCTCAGTTGGTTAAGCGACTGCCTTTGGCTCAGGTCATGATCCTGGAGTCCCGGGATCGAGTCCCGCATCGCGCTCCCTGCTCGGCGGGGAGTCTGCTTCTCCCTCTGACCCTCCTCCCTCTCATGCTCTCTGTCTCTCATTCTCTCTCTCTCAAATAAATAAATAAAATCTTTAAAAAAAAAAAAAAACAAGAAAAATGTACTAAAGACAAACTGTCCAGGTATGTTGTCTTGATGGGTCTGACCAAGTGCATGAACCATCCATGCATCCATGCACGCATGCATCCATCCATCCAACATGTTTACTGGGGACTTCAGAGGTACCAGTTTGGTATCAGTTGGTGATTCCTCTCTGTGGAGCTGAAATTTCCACTCAGTAGCAGATCGAGCTAGTTGGGAACTCCTTGGCAACATGAGGCCACTGGAATGATTTTAAAGATTAGGTTTGTGACAAGATGGATCACAATCCACAGTTGATCAATTAGCTGTGATTCAAATGAGGGCCCCTTCATGTGCACCTACATAGGGGATTCTGTGGAGAGAGGGGGGATGAGTATTGAAAAAGACAAGGTCTTCGACTTTAGAAGAACGTGTCACAGTTACACTGAGGATACAGAAGCATGCAAGCAGATTCAATCTAGATCAAATGAAAGGAATGACAGAGTAATCACAGTCTCTGTTTAATTAAAGGAAACTTCTTATGGGAATAATGGTTTGCCCTCCTTGCTGTACTGAATTAATCGATAATTTTCTGTGGTCCTGCTGTGTGGAATCAAAAGTCCCTAAAACTGTAGCAAGATGGGGCGCCTGGGTGGCTTAGTTGGTAAGCGTCTGCCTTCGGCTCAGGTCATGATCCCGGGGTCCTGGGATCGAGTCCCACATCGGGCTCCCTGCTCTGCAGGAAGCCTGCTTCTCCCTCTCACACTCTCCCTGCTTCTGTTCCCTCTTTCGCTGTCTCTCTCTGTCAAATAAATAAGTAAAATCTTAAAAAAAAAAAAAAAACTGTAGCAAGATACATGCACATGCAGAGCCAGCCGTGCATGCCTCTCCAAGTGCTCAATGGATGTGACAGGAGATGAGAGGAGGGACCAAAGTTCTCTGCAAGTACCAGGCAGGTTCCAGAACTCAAAGGGATCTAGTAGGATTCAGGAGTCGACATTTTGGAAACCAGGTTAGAGTCTAATGGCAAAAATCTGAACTAAATCTGGATATACTTGATGTGTCCCAAGTGTTGCTCATTTTATTCAAGGGATATTTAACAGAAACTTTCACTGAAAGGAACCCTCAAAGACATGTCCCCTGGAGCATGACAGAGACAGTGTGAGCCAGCTGTGGTGAGCTGTGTGTGGTACAGTGTGCGATGCTCTGCCTACAAGCAGGCAGCCTGAGCTGTAGAACTTCTCCCTCAAATATCTACCAGCATCAGGCTCAGAGAAGGCATTCATACCAGCTGGAAGTGAATTAAAATGATTGAGAAGAAGCAAAATGAAGGGAAATGATTTCAGATTTTTTTTTTGAAATGATTTTGTTTTGTCAGATGTAGATAGTAGCTAAGCATTGTGTCTCTAGAAATTAACACAAACCAGCAGAGGGCAACGGTGCGGGGGGGTCATGTTGTGGGGAGAGACTTACTTGTCCTACTTTATATAACCCTTTATACTGTTAAAATAAGTCATTGTGTGTATTATCCAAATAAATGTATACACAAAGGTCAAAACTCAGTAAAAAAGGTAAGAGGAAACACCGAGGCATGTGGATAAGTAGCATAAGTAATTCACAGACTGGTGAAAGATTTGCTTACACTTGATGGAAGGTGTGTGGTGTTTTTTCCCTCCTAATTAATTATACATTTCTTGGTGAAATATGATTCATTTGATCATTGTGCTTTAGTCAGTTCTTGATTAATAGTTGAGTGCCCAACCCTTCTTTGGGTTGTCGGTTGTGACATTACCTGCCTGTAAGATTCTATAACCTCCCTTGGGGCTTACATCACTGATATCCTCTGCACCTCCTATACCCCACCCCACTTCCAGAGAGCCTCTCCGACGTCAGTCTCCGATCCTACTATGAAGGAGGCCACCCTCCCACTCCCCACCATCCCTACTTCATAGAAACAGCAGAAGAGATGCTTATTACCCGTGGTTAATACCATGTCCAAGATCCTGATATTTTTCCTTCTTCCATTTTCCCCACTGGCGCTTTCCTTACTTGAAGCTGAATTATCCTGGGGCTCTTTAATCTTGCAAAATATTATCTTTCTTTTGGGGAGCTTGAAACACTTTACATCTACCATCTCATTTATCATTTACCAGCATGAGACTAGAACAGAGCCAATAATTTTCTACTTTTTTTTTAAGATTTATTTATTTATTTGAGAGAGAGAGAGAGACAGAGAGAGCATGGGGGAGGGGTGGAAGAAGAGGGAGAGGGCGAGAATCCTCAAGCAGAGTCCCCCCTGAGCATGAATCCCAGGATCCTGAGATCATGACCTCAGCCGAAATCAAGAGTTGGATGCTCAACCAACTGAGGCACCTGGGTGCCCCGATAATTTTCCACTTTTATAGCAGAGTGGAGGCAAGTGGCAATAGTAAAATTACTAGCATTTAGAAAGTGCTTTTATTATGGATAAAAATATTATCTCATTACATCTTCAAGAGGACCAAACGAGGTAAATGATTCCACTACCTATGAAAAACAAAGGTTAAAGGACTACACTGGCTCGAGGCAACCTACAGGACACCTTGACCCCAACCCCATGCTTCTTCTGGGATCACAGGCCAGTCCATTAAGCCCACCAGGCTGCAACAGGTTGTCGCTCCAGAAACCAGTGTTGTGCCTTCCTTCTGCCAGATTCTGCCCTAGAACCTGCCTGCCTGTGAAAACACACCTTCCGCACAGGCAAAGGGAAGGCAATCTGTCTCTTCCATTTTCTGCACTTTCTTGTTGGCTCCCGTTGGTTTGACTCAAGGCTGTGCGTCATTTGTACAGCTGCTCGCTCTTCCCCTCCAGGCTGTTTGCTCCTGGGATGGGCCCCGGGGCCCAGCAGCACACGTGGCTCGCACACTGCCCACATTGACCCCAAGCACGAGGCCCGCATGGCTGCCAAAGTCTGGGCTCGTCATAAACGGCAGGCCAGCGCATGCTACCTAATGCCTTCCATTTGCTCAACGCTTTTTGAAAAAAGTAACTTTTCCAACCATGATTGCTTTCGATTCTGATCGGAACCCTGTAAAGTCGGCAGGCCAGCTACTGTCATTCTCTATACGCAGCTGAGGAACCTGAGGCTAGAACAATGACTTGCCAAGGCTACAGAGTTAGGAATTCGCATAACTGGGACCAGAATCCAAGTGCCCTGGTTCCTGGTTCAGTGCCCCTTCCCTGATCTGCTCAGGGGCAGCGTGACTTGGGGTTCTCACCGGTTGCGACATATATCTTGGCACTTGATTTTGTCTCCTCAGGCGGGTGATGACTTTTATTGGAGGTTAATTTCTGGGTTGGAGGAAGAGGATGTTAGAGTCGCTGTCCTGCGTTTGAATCCTGCATTAGTTCCCTTTGCACATAAATTGGGATGCCGCTACTACCCATGTTAATACTAATAAGATTAGCCAGATCACAGTTGTTTGAGAATTTAAAATCTGTAAAGTACCTAAAGCACAACCACCCAAAAACAGGGACTATGTGTAATTTTTTTCTAGTTAGACTGAAAATTCATCAGGATAAAAACTTATTTTTTACACATTCCTTTGTTTCTTTCAGGGCTTGTCATAGACTTAGCCATATATTTGAGACCCATAGACAGACCTCATTATGGGGCAATTTAAATATCCTCTGCACCTCCTATATCCCACCCCACTTCCAGAACCTTCCCTCAAGGCTAACTCTTAGCTAAACTTGGAAACAAATTAATGTTTCTCCTTGGCTTTCTTGTTTTCCCTTCTTTCTGGGCTTGCTCCTACCCTCATTCCCTCTGTCCCACATCATTCCAACTTCAGTCCATATGAAGCTCTGCTAGAGTCTAGGTATTGTCTGCTACTCTCCTCAGAGGTCTCTGAGCTGAGCCTACACAGGGTAAAGAGGGGAGACCTAGATGTAAGTCATCCCGTGAGGCTCCCCCACTTCCTGGGCACAAATACTGGGCATTTTCAACCTCTCCATACTACATTTCTAGAACAGAAATTCAAACACCTGCCAGGGGGTTGTGAGGCCAAAGGAGATGCACATGGAAATTCTGTGGTAAGCAAATGCAAGTGACTCCAAAGACTTAAAGAAATGATTTTTAGCAGAAAATGTCATATAATTAAACAGCATTTGGGCTGGAACTCTTGCTGAATGATACTCTTGCCACAAAACAGAAAGCTTTAGACTTTAGTCCTTGGAGCAATGCACTGCAGTTAGCAAAATTGCAAGTCCCCACAAGGGCAGGCAGTTATCAGTTATTCAAAGTGTAAGTAGTATGTGTGGGGTTTAGGCCCTTGTTGGAGATTGGTTGTTGAGTGGGGACACAGAAAGACCATGAGGGACTGCACTGGAGGGGACACCACCAAGCGAGAAAGGGACAAAGAGCAGCCATGAAGATCCAAGAAGCAATTCTGTGCATCCGTGGTATCTCTTTGACACAGAAAAATAAACCCTCTGCTCCCAAGAAGCTCACTCTAGGGGAGGCACTATATAATGTAAACTTAGTTTAGGCCAGGTGAATGAAACACACTCTGTAATAAAGGTGAGGGCATTTGTTCTGATTAGGGAGATTAGGAAAGTCCTCATAGAAAGTCACATCTGAGCCTGGCCTTGAAGACTTTGATAAGCAGAGAAGGGAGGAGAAGATAATTCTAAAAGTGTTCTTGATACATAATGGGTGTTGGGTGATGGATCACTGACTACCATACAGATACCTGGGTGGAGCATCAGGCTCTATACACAAGCTGGATCCTTGAAGGACATCTCGGCGTAGATTTAAGAATTGCATAAGCCCAGAAGGCTTTCGAGAACATGATGACCACCACAAGTATTAAGAGGTATTAGCCAGGCAACCAGGGAAGTAAAGACAGTGCAGGCTGAGAGGGAAACATGTGTCCAGCACAGGAGAAAAAATGCTGGGAGTTCAGAGTGCTCCATACAGACAAGAGGAGGAAGTAGGAGGCAAATGGGGGATGGGATGGGGGGGTTGTTTGGAGGGGAGAATCAGAAGAAATGAAGCTGAAGAAGTAAGTACAAGGGAGGGTGAAGTGAAGTCACCCTTAAAATCAATCAAGGGAGGTTTCATGGGGGTGGGTTTTCAGGAAGCGCTCAAACATAGGAATTGGATGTGCAGCCAGTTTTTGACCTGGATGATTTTCTCCATAGGTGCCCTGATGATCAGATCAGAGGATGCCGGCTTTGTGGTGATAACAGGTGTGATGAGCAGGAGGTACCTCTGTATGGACTTCAGAGGCAACATCTTTGGATCCGTGAGTTTCTTTTTTGAGCTGGTCACCATTTAAAGATAATTCATTTCTTGAAGGGGGGGAAATCGGAGGGGGAGACGAACCATGAGAGACGATGGACTCTGAAAAACAAACTGAGGGTTCTAGAGGGGAGGGGGGTGGGAGGATGGGTTAGCCTGGTGATGGGTATTAAAGAGGGCACATTCTGCATGGAGCACTGGGTGTTATGCACAAACAATGAATCATGGAACACTACATCAAAAACGAATGATGTAATGTATGATGATTAACATAACAATAAAAAATTTTTAAAAATAAAGATAATTCATTTCTTCCCCAGAGCATAAAATCTTATAAAGATTCCATTGGCAGTGCTTGGTGATGTTTTCATGGAGTGATTTAGTCAATCTAAGTAGTAGATGCTCAGGTTTATACAGCTGGAGTTTGAACCCAGGTAGTCTTGTTCTGGGGGACTGGGCTCTTAGCCTCTAGTCTGACCACCTATGGGCACCCATCTACACAACACCTACACAACACCTTGTATGTAGGTCCTCTAATAAAAGCCATTAGTGTCTTCCTGATTCTTTTACTAGACCTTCTTGACCTTGGGCTGGTCCCCTCATTTCTCTCCACTTCAGTTTCCTCACCTGGAAAAAGTCAGGATCTCCCTCCAGTTAAAGATCTCTCATGGGGACTCCTGGGTGTCTCAGTCAGTTGGGCGCCTGCTTTTGGCTCAGGTCATGATCCCAGAGTCCTGGGATGGAGCCCCACATCAGGCTCCTTGCTCAGCAGGGAGTCTGCTTCTCCCTCTCCCTCTGCCTGCCGCTCCCCCTGCTTGTGCTCATTCCCTCTCTCTCTCCAACAAACAAATAAATAAAATCTTATAAAAAAACTAAAAAAAATAAAGCTCTCATGAATGATCTCTGCCCCAACTGTGGTCGCCCGTCATTCAGATTGGTAAGCAAAGGATTTCCCAAACCACAGGTTGCAGGCATATTCCAAAGGATTTTGAGATCGTACAGTAGTAGGACTGTTCATCTCAGGAGCCTCTTACCCCCAGACAGACCCACCAGAACTACCATGACAGCAATGACTTTCTGCTTAGCTTGCTGCCCTGTCCCAGCACCTACAACAGTACCTGGCCACAAGTAGACAACTCTCCATGGAACAAACATAGGCATTAAATTAAAATCTCTATTGACCACATTTAGGCATATAGATAGTCCTCATCTTTTTGTAAAAACACTCCGTGGAGTCTGAGGATTAACTGAAACAACATGTGAAGGTCCTAGCAGGTGTTCAATAAAACCCAGTACTAGTTAGTGGCAGAGTGAGGGCTCAAACCTAGTCATCTGTTGCCAGAGCTCCCGGCCCTAAATCCCAAACGATATTATCTCTGAGTGCGAGTACCCTCAGTTATGTCTGACCCCACAAACCCCATCCCCCCTCCTTTCTCCAGGCAAGGAGACAGACCCAAGCCAACTTCCAGCCAAAGGCAGAGGCGGGAAGGACCGGGTTCCCCTGACGTTAGCCGTCCCTCCAGAAACTGCACACAAGTGCTGCCTGCCGTGGCCAGCCGAGCCGAGCCAGCCCCGTGCAGGGCCGGCGGGGGGCTCCCGGCGGGCGCGGGGGCTGTGGGGTCAAGCCCCAACCGTGCTCCTTGCTTGGGCGACTTGGAGAGCACTGGTCAGAGATCACTCCCCGCAGAAGGCAGCGGCGAGATGTTAAGGACGCCCCCCTGATAGAGCCCCGGAGGACGAAGCCAGCCCCAGTCCCCCCACCCCCACCTCGGAGGGGCGGGCGGGGGGCGGGGCACGGGGGCCGGGGTCCGCCCGGCGCCCACCCCACCGCTCTCCCTTTCAGCACCTCTTCAGCCCGGAGAGCTGCAGGTTCCGACAGCGGACGCTGGAAAACGGCTACGATGTGTACCACTCCCCGCAGCACCGCTTCCTCGTCAGCCTGGGCCAGGCCAAGAGGGCCTTCCTGCCGGGCACCAACCCGCCGCCCTACTCCCAGTTCCTGTCCCGGAGGAACGAGATCCCCCTCATCCACTTCAACACCCCCAGGCCGCGGCGGCACACGCGCAGCGCCGAGGACACGGAGCGTGACCCGCTGAACGTGCTGAAGCCCAGGCCCCGCATGACCCCCGCCCCGGCCTCCTGCTCCCAGGAGCTCCCGAGCGCCGAGGACAACAGTGTGGTGGCCAGCGACCCGTTAGGGGTGCTCAGAGGCAGCCGGGTGAACGCGCACGCCGGGGGGATGGGCGTGGACAGGTGCCGCCCCTTCCCCAAGTTCATCTAGGGAAACCAGAAGAGAGTCCTTTCCCAGCAGTCTTTCCGAAAACGAAACTTTTCGGAGCTTTTCGGAGGGACGTGCGCCCTCCGCAGTCCAGGGAAAGGGAAGGTGGGGGGTGAAGTGCGCAGTTAGCGGCTTCTCCCCATGCACCACGAGGTCCCCCGAGAAGGTACCTTTGAGGCCTGAGTCATGGCGCTTTCACCGCCTTCCCCACCTCATCTATACCATCTTTCCGAACTTTGAAGCCCAGAAAGATAAACTAGAAGTTTCGCCTTCATTAAGGAGAGAGGGATTCCCACCACGACCGCCACCCTTCCCCCAACCACCCGGGGCAGTTTCTCTTCCCGTGCCTCTCTTCTTCATCAGTCTAGCATTACCAACCAAGCAATGGTTTAGCGAGTTCACCGCTTGGAAGGTGAAGGGAAGAGCCAATACCAGTAGCCTCCGCGGCTCCTTACGTTTGTGTCACCTGCCCTGACCCTGGTGGCATTTTTGAGTCCGCAACCTTGACTAGGGCATTAATAGCTGACTTGGGCAAACTGATAAAAGTCCGAATCTCAAGGCTTCGCTCTTCCTTGAGCATCTCTGGAGAAGAGCTGTCAGAAAGACTGGTAGTAGGCTGGTCAAAACGGAACTGGAATGCTTAGACAACTGAGGCAAGAAACCAAGCTAGAAAATTCAACCTCCCTACGGAGTGGGCCCCCCTTGCCATGCTCTTTCCCCTTCTATGCAGCCAGAGCTGGAGGGCCAAGAATGACCCTGCCTGTTCCCAAGCGGTCCATGATACAACGCTGTCTATGGGCCCTGTCTTGGGCTTTAGTGAATTTGGCCAGAGGAAGAGCTTTGGCATCGGCTCATGAAAATCTCCCCTGCTAGGAAATGGAAATAAATTTTTAAAATGGAAATAAATTCAAATTCCCCTTGGAGGCATTTGATGAAGCCTACTTCCAGGCTGAGTAGTACTGCATTCAGGATAACTGTCACAGGGAGGGAGTCTTGAGACAATGGGACTGCTCTGGGTTCGGTTTTCTGTGGACTGGCAGATTGTGTCCTTCTGTCTAAGTGAAGTGGCATCAAGGACTCAAAGGAAAAGAAGTCCAGTAATCAGGGGACCAAAGTGTAGGAGTTACCTAAAGACAACGCTGTTGGCTCTCCTTACTGCTCTGCAGCGCTGGCTATGGAGGGAGTTAAACACTCCCGGCTGACATGCCTGGGTCTTTGTCCACTTGCAAATTCTGGGGGCATTACTGAAGACAGTTTTCGGTCCCAAGAAAACCAAACCTCACTTACCAAACAGCTGAGCACCAGCCAGGTGGGCCTGATGCTCAACCTCCCTCTACCTAGCCTTACCACCTGACTTGGAGTCTTTCTATGAGGGGGTCCCATGTTCCTACCTCTATTTAGATGGCC
Source organism: Leptonychotes weddellii (assembly GCF_054177405.1). Classification (NCBI taxonomy): domain Eukaryota; kingdom Metazoa; phylum Chordata; class Mammalia; order Carnivora; family Phocidae; genus Leptonychotes; species Leptonychotes weddellii. The sequence continues at coordinate 70,570,032 of NC_138373.1, read as the reverse complement.
GCCCACAGAGCAGAATGCTAGCAAGCAAAGTAGATTTCAACAACAGCTTCTTTGCATCACCTTGTTTTTTCCCACTGCCATCATGCCCCCAGCCTTAGAAACCGATCCGTTTTTACTTATGAAACATTGGAAAACTGTTTTCACCTGATGGTTTTAAGGTCTGGTTCCTATTCTGAAACACTAAAACTATGTATACAACTATATAGCAGTGCATGGCAAATATTATCTCCACAGTTTTCATTTCCTGTTGGAGACATTATACTGTTTAAAAGCTTTTGGAAGCTCCCGTACTGATAACTAGATGTAAAATCCCAAAAGGACTTTGGCAGAAAACTGGTTGTAATCTTATAAACGCAATACCATTTATTAGGGGCTCTTCCTTTGGCAGAGCCAGAGTAGTCCCCACAATTTCCTACATTCCTTAGCATGTGGCAATATTTATTTATTTATTTGGAAAATTTGCTTATCGCTCAGTATTTATAGATATTTATAAAAGTGTAACCCCACTTTTTTTCTTCCTTCTGTTTAAAAGAAAAATAAAATTTATCTCAGCTTCTCTTAGCTTTTCCTTTCTGTGTTACATGAAAGCATGTCAGATATGATAACGACAGGGATTATGGGAAGGCAGAATTGTGAAAATCCAGAGACAACATTATTGAATTGAAAAAGAGCATCAGAATTTTAAAATAGTCTGCCATTCATAAATGGACTCAGCAATTTTGATTAATCCAGACAGAACGACTGAAAACAAGGAAGATTTTTTATCAGTACTGAACTTCCGATCACTGCAGCTCAAGAGTGTTTTCTTTAAGGAGAGAATTTTGTATTTGGAAAATACCCACAGAAGTAACCCTGTCAATATCCCAGTGAACCACTTAGGATGTACTTGACACAGACACAGTGTTACTGCCCTGTGAGACTTTGTAGCAGGACCCCAAGATAATGAACCTAGGTCTTCTCTCTCAAGCTGGTGCCTCCAGAATTCCTTCTTTAATCTCTACCTGAGCAACTCCCAAACACAGGAAGCAAAGATGCCTATGACACCTGATGACACCTTTCCATCACAATACAAATACACATTTGTATTCAAATTTACATCTGCTCAAGACTAGTTTTTCACTGCCTGACAGTAGCCTCTTCCCATAACAAACGTAAAAGAATTTAGTAGTGTTCACTACTTTAACTGGTATTCCAATGACCTTCTGACAAGCCAGACTGTCTTTTGATTGCATCCAAGAGTCTGAGTACCAAAGTCCTCCGTACGACAGAGAAGGGTGAGGGACAGGAATCAGGATAGATACAGGACTAGAGGTCAAATGTCTTATTTCTTTAATCACATAAAACAAGACTTATCAAAGGCAGATTATTGCTTTAAAAGTTCTCTCTTTTCTGTTTTTGTTGTTAACGTTGCCTCTGCTTGACAAGGCTCATCCCTCCGTAGTATTTCTGAAGGCAGAAGGGATAAGTTGGTTCTGTTTTATTTCTGGCCCAAAGGACTTTAAAATCTGATAACCCATAGGAATGGAACAGTACCAAAATAACCATATTGGAGTAAATAGGTCTTCATTCCATTATAGAGGGAGAATTAAACACTGGAGAGAAAAGATGTCCTATAGACATTGCCCCTCCACAGGCTTGGAAGAGTTCTTTTTTCCATCCATGACAGTTCTCCCTAAGGAGAGGAAAATTTAAAACTTTTGACACAACACAGTTAGTGGGGTGAGGATGGGAGAAGGTGAGTGAAGAAAAAAAAGGGGCACCTGGGTGTCTCAGTCAGTTGGGCATCTGCCTTCGACTCGGGTCATGATCCCAAGGTCCTGGGATTGAGCCCCGCATCAGGCTCCCTGCTCGGCGGAAGCCTGCTTCTCCCTCTCCCACTCCCCCTGATTATGTTCCCTCTCTTGCTGTGTCTCTGTCAGAAAAATAAAAGAAAAATGTGTACATACCACTTTTATGATACATTAGATAATCTGGCTGCTAGAAGCTTCAGAGGTCTAACCATAGGCAGTATGCCCAGTATTTAAAGCCCAATCTTTATCTTGTCCATAGAATTATATAAATCCTGGCATGATAAAGACGGCATCACACCCCTTACACATATTTGTATAGATACTTACTGTTTATACAGAACTTGTACACATCTTAACTAACCTAATGCCTAACGTAGCTTCCACTTCCATCCATGAGACAGTAACTGGTACCACACATGCTGTCCTGGCCAAAGAGCTATAAAACGTATATATGAGGCAACTGTTTTCAGACTACAATCTTTTTTTTTTTTAAAGATTTTATTTATTTTTTGAGAGAGAGAGAATGAGAGAGAGAGCACATGAGAGGGGGGAGGGTCAGAGGGTCCCCGCCAAGCAAGGAGCCCAATGTGGGACTCGATCCAGGGACTCCAGGATCATGACCTGAGCCGAAGGCAGTCGCTCAACCAACTGAGCCACCCAGGCGCCCCTCAGACTACAATCTTTGGGAGAAAAGCAACAAGTCCCCATGATCATCTCTTTCTGTCCTCATTACACGTAGGAGATGGAACCCAGGCAGGGGCTCTGAGAAAGCAGCTGGACTTCGCGGCGGGACAGGGTGGCTGGAAGGAGAGCTACGCAGAGGGGACGTGTCACAGTCTGCAGGCGCATTCGCTGCAGGTCTCTGGCCAAGGGCTGGGCTGCTCATGCATAGGGAAACATTCAGCAAGACCCTACAAGGACCTGCTGCTACAGAACTGGGAGATGAGCAGGAAGTGCAAACAAGTATTGGCAAAAGCCAACAGAAATATTAAAAGTGATTACTGAAAAATAATACTCAAGGCAGAAAAGGAAGAACAGTAGAACAAAAATCAGATGGGACCAACAGAACCATGACAGACTAAATCCAATCATATCAATAATTATACCATATATAAATGAAACACTACAACCAAAGGCAGCAGTGGTTAGACTGGATTAAATAGAAATATCCAACTGTATGTTGTCTATAAGAGATGCACTTGTAAGAAATGGATGGAAAGGTACTGTAGGAGTTTGCTAGGGCTGACATAACAAATTACCAGATTGGGGTGGCTTAAACAACAAAAATTTATTTTCTTGGAGTTCTGGGGTCCAGAAGTCCAAAACCAAGATGCCAGCAGGGTCTCTCACTTTGGCCTAGAGATGGCTGACTTCTTGCTTGTCTGCACATGGTCCTCTCTCTGTGAAGAGGCATCTCTTGGTGTCTCTCAGTGTGTTCCCATTTCCTCTTCATTTAAGGACTCCAGTCAGACTGGATTAGGGCCCATCCTATTGGCCTCATTTTAACTTACCTGCCTCTTTTAAAGGCCCTATCTCCAAATACACTCACATTCTGAGTTAGTTGGGACTAGGGTTTCAACGTATGAACTTGGGGAGGAGGGAAGAGGGCACGGTTCAGTCCATACAGATATATATGGTAAAAAGAAGTAAGCATACGAAATACATGCTTGCTACATTAATAGCATATAAAATAGACTTCAAGTTAAGGAATACTGCCATATGTAAAAGAAGCCATTTTTACATTTTACAATGACAAAAGGGCCAATTCATAAGGAAGATATAAAAATCAAATGTTTAGGTCTCTAAAAACAGAGTAAGAAGACACACAAAGCAAAACTAACAAAACTGAAGAGGGAAACAGACAAGTACAATCATAGTTGGAAATGTGAACAGCCTCTCAGGGACTGAGTAAGCAAGGAGGCAAAGAAATCAGTAAGGATAGGGACACCTGGGTGGCTCAGTCAGTTAAGCATCTGCCCTGCTGAGCAGGGAGCCTGCTTCTCCTCCCTCTGCTGCTTCCCCTGCTTGTGCTCTTGCTCTCTGTCAAATAAATAAATAAAATATTTTAAAAAAAAATCAGTAAGGATAGAAATATCTGAGCAACACTATTAATGAACTTCATACAATTTACATTTTTAGGACACTAAACCCAACAACTATAGAACAGTACTCTTTCCAGGCCCAGGTACATATGAAATGTCCATCAAGATAGATCATATATGGAGCCAATAAACAGTCTCAACTCAAAAATCCAAAATCTTACAGAAAAAAAAAATCAGTGATTGAATAAATAAATAAATGAGGGAGAAGAGTCCAATCTCTCAGGCAGAATTCCAAAAAATTTATGTGGATATTCTGTCCTCAAGGAGGGGAACATAAACCCCCACTGTGCACACTGACTTTCTCCCAAAGGGCACAGTACAGAAAAGGGGAAAAAAGGGTAACTTGACCATGGAGAAACCTCACAAACACTAGCTCAGACAGGTGATCAAGGTCAACATCAAAATCAATATCAATAATCAAATGAAATAAGTCATGTTCATAGTATGTACTCTTGCCATGTGACAAAAATGGTACTTGGCCTGTGTTCTTTTCTCAAAAAATTATAACCCAACTCTACTCAGGAGAAAAACATCAAATTCCCACAGAGAGGGATCCAGCAAAACATCCAACCAGTGTCCCTTAAAACTACCAAGGTGATCAAAAACCAAAGTCTGATAAACCGTCACAGCTAAGAGGGGCCTGAGGAGACATAACAACTAAATGTAATGTGGTAAAAATGGGATTGGGAGGGGCGCCTGGGTGGCTCAGTCGTTAAGCGTCTGCCTTCGGCTCAGGTCATGATCCCAGGGTCCTGGGATCAAGCCCCGCATCCGGCTCCCTGCTCCGAGGGAAGCCTGCTTCTCCTCCCATTCCCCCTGCTTGTGTTCCCTCTCTCGCTGTGTCTCTCTCTGTCAAATAAATAAATAAAATCTTAAAAAAAAAAAAAAACGGGATTGAGAATTCTGGAACAGAAAACGATATTAGGTAAAAACTAAGGAAATCTGGATAAACAATGTACTTTAGTTAATAATAATGCATTGATAGTGATTCATTAATTGTAACAAATGCACTATGAAAATGAATGATATCAATAACAGAGGAAACTGAGCACAGGGTATATGGAAACTCTTGCTACTACCTTCTCAACTTTTCTGTAAATCTAAAACCTTTTCTAAAAATGTATATGGAAATACAAAGAACTTGCAACAGCCAAAGAAAACGAAAATAGGAAAAGCCAAAAATAGCCCCACATTACATGGTCAACTGATTTTTGGCAAAGGAACCAAAACGATTCAGGGAGAAAGGAAAGTCTTCTCCAATCCTGATGGAATAACTGGATATTCGTGTGAAAAACCATGACCCTCAACTCCTTACACAAAAATTAATCCCAGATAGAACAGAGACCAAAATGTAAACGGTAAAACTATAAAACTTCTAAAAAAAAACAAAAACAAAAGATCTCCATAATTCAGCGTTAGGCAGAGATTTCTTAGAATACAGGAAGAAATAACCATAAAACACATAAAATGGTAAATCAGTCTTATGAAAATTAACAACTATTCATTAAAAACACCATTTAGAAAAGTCATATTATCTGACAAATATAAAAACTGGAATATTATGAATACATAAAAGTGTGTATGTGTTTACACATGCACACAGATAGCTGACAACTTGTATCTCCATAATACATGAAAAGTTCAAACTCAAAAATAAGAGGACAAACACAATTAAAAAAAAAGACATTTTGCAAAGGAAGCTACATAAATAGACAATATGCATGTGATAAAGTGCTCCATAGCATTAGTGAACAAGAAAGTGAAAAATTACGACCTCTGCAAGATACTACTGCATATCCACCACCATGGCTAAAACAAGACTGAGGATATCAAATTGGTGAGAATGTGAATCACCCAGAGCTCCCATACTTCATTGGTGGGCATAAAAGGATACGAACACCCTGGAGAAAGGTTGGACAAATTTTTCATTGACTAAGCACACATCCATAACTACTCTCTTACCCAGCAACTGCACTCCTAGGTGGTTATCCAAGAGGAATGAAAATATATGTCCACAAAAGACTTGTAAGAAAAAGTATTCCTAGCAGCATTTTCATAATAGCCCCCAAGCTGGAAATGGTCCATGTGCTCAAAAACAGAATAGACTGTGGTATAGTCACACACTGGAATTTAATGCAGTAATAACAAGGAAGACCGAGGGATGCCTGTGTGGCTCAGTTGGTTGAGCATCTGCCTTCGCCTCAGGTCATGATCCTGGGGTCCTGGGATCAAGCCCCACATCGGGCTCCCTGCTCAGCGGGGAGTCTGCTTCTCCTTCTGCCTGCCGCTCCCCCCGCTTGTGCTCTCTGACAAATAAATAAAATCTTAAAACAAACAAACAAACAAGGAAGACCGAAATTAGTAATGAGCATACCCGGCATCCAGATCTTGGTGTCTAAATGCCATTTCCACTAAAAGGAAGGAGGGTTTTTGGAGAAAAAATCGGATTCCCAGGACTGGGGCTGGAAAAGATTAATCTGCGTCGGTTATCATATAACCTCACTGATATGAGGAATTCTTAATCCCAGGAAACAAACTGAGGGTTGCTGGAGTGGTGGGGGGTGGGAGGGATGGGTGGCTGGGTGATAGACATTGAGGAGGGTATGTACTATGGTGAGCGCTGTGAATTGTGTA
>NC_138373.1:70534221-70563006 GCF_054177405.1 Leptonychotes weddellii | reverse complement strand
AACTCAACACCTAAAAAACAAATAATCAAGTCAAAAAATGGGCAGAAGACATGAACAGAGACTTCTCCAAAGAAGACATACAAATGGCCAAGAGACACATGAAAAAATGTTCATCATCATTAGCCATCACGGAAATTCAAATCAAAACCACACTGAGAGACCACCTTAAACCAGTTAGAATGGCAAAAATGGACAGGGAAAGAAACAACAAATGTTGGAGAGGTTGTGGAGAAAGGGGAACCCTCATACACTGTTGGTGGGAATGCAAGTTGGTACAGCCACTTTGGAAACCAGACCAGTGTGGAAGTGCCTCGAAAAATTAAAATAGAGCTACCCTATGACCCAGCAATTGCACTCCTGGGTATTTACCCCAAAGACACAGATGTAGTGAAAAGAAGGGCCATATGCACCCGATTGTTCATAGCAGCAATGTCTGCAATAGCTAAACTGTGGAAAGAGCTGAGATGCCCTTCAACAGATGAATGGATAAAGAAGATGTGGTCTATATATACAATGGAATATTATTGAGCCATCAGAAAAGATGAATACCCAACTTTTACATCAACATGGATGGGACTGGAGGAGATTATGCTAAATAAAATAAGTCAAGCAGAGAAAGTCAATTATCATATGGTTTCACTTATTTGTGGAACATAAGGAAGAGCATGGAGGACATTAAAAGGAAGGGAAAAATGAAGGGGGGGAAATCAGACGGGGAGATGAACCATGAGGACTATGGACTCTGAGAAACAATCTGAGGGTTTTAGAGGGGAGGGGAGTGGGGGGATGTGTTAGCCCAGTGATGGGTATTAAGGAGGGCACGTACTGCATGGAGCACTGGGTGTTATATGAAAACAATGAATCGTGGATCACCATGTCAGAAACTAATGATGGGGGCGCCTGGGTGGCTCAGTCGTTAAGCATCTGCCTTCTGCTCAGGTCATGATCCCTGGGTCCTGGGATCCAGCCCCGCATCAGGCTCCCTGCTCTGTGGGAGGCCTACTTCTCCCTCTCCCACTCCCCCTGCTTGTGCTCTCTCGCTGTCTCTCTCTCTGTCAAATGAAATCTTAAAAAAAACCCAAAATACTAATGATGTATTGTATGGCGACTAACATAACATAATAAAATAATATTTAAAAAAAAGAGAGAGCACAACAATCTGCCCAACAAGTTGAATACAGAAGCAGCAGTTTGAAAAACGCCTGGGAAATACAGGAGGGAGAGTTATTTACTAATCTCAGAGCAAGTCCAGAGGGGCAGCAGTCCCAAGGAGACTCCTCCAGGAACAAAGGAGCTGACACGCACCATCTCCCTCCCCAGCCCCAATGCGTACACACATGGCCCCTGGAGGACCCAGCAAGGCAGACATTCACTACCTAACTTGCTAACACTGCCACCCCACCCTCCAGCACCTTGTGGATCCACCGCCTTCAATACAATGTTGGCCCCGCCCAAGCAGGGTGGTGCCACAGGCCTGGCAGTGCGTAAGTAGCCCCGACAGTGGCCAGCACCACTCCAAAGTGACTCCTGCCCTGGGAAGAGGGAAAGATAAGCACACACCCGAGTCACACTGTGGCCCCAGCAGTGGGCTGAAGGCAGACAGCTGGTCTGATGGCAGGCCCTGCCCACCAATGAAAGCTTCTTGGAGCACAACACAGGGAAAGCACCCTGCAGTCTGGTGCTACCACAGCTCTGGCAAATGCCTGGTCTGACTCAACGCAAGCCCAAGGCAGCCCCACCAGACTGGCCCACTAACAACACAGGGCCAAACCCTGCCCACCACAGGCAAAGAGAGCCATTGCAGATGACTGGACTGAAAGCAAAAGCGGCTTAGCCTCGACAGCAGGGTGCACACAGCACAGAGGAGACACCCCTGAAGAGTCCGGTGCTGGTGAAGAGGGGACACTGCGCTGCAGGGCACGACAGGACGTCTTCACAGGCCACGACTTGCAACAGCAGGAGATGTAGCTGACTTTCCTGACACACAGAAACAGACACAGCGAGTTACACAAAATGAGGAGACAGGGATATGCCCCAAATGAAAGAACAGGACAAAATCACAGCAAGAGACCTAAGTGAAATGGAGATAAGTAATATGCCTGATAGAGAATGTAAAGTAACACTCATATAGATACTCACTGGAGTTGAAAAAAAAGTGGAGGACATCAGTGAGACCCTTAACACAGAGATAAAAAAGAACCAATCAGAAATGAAGAACACACAAAATGAACTACTGGGACTTCATCAAGGTAAATTCAATAATTACCTATCAATAATGACTTTGAATGTAAATAGACTAAATGCTCCAATCAAAAGAAATAAGATGACAGAATGGATAAAAAAACAAAACCCATCTATGAGCTGCCCACAAGAGGCTCATTTCAGGCATAAAGACATATGCAGATTGAAAGTGAGTGGATGGAGGAACATTTATCATGCAAATGGATGTCAAAAGAAGGCTGGAGTGCAATACTTATATTGGACGAAATAGACTTTGAAACAAAGACTGTAACAAGACACAAGAATACTATATAATAGTAAACAGAACAATCCAACAAGAAGATATAACTATTGTAAATATTTATGCACCCAACATGTGAGCACCCAAATACATAAAGGAGTTAATAACAAACATAAAGGAAGGAATTGATAGGAATACAATAATAGTTGGGGACTTTAACATCTCCCTTACGTTAACAGACAGATCATCTAAACAGAAAATCAACAAGGAAACAGTGGCTTTGAATGACACACTGGACCAGATGGATTTAACAGATAGATATATTCACAACATTTTATCCTAAAACAACAGACTACATATCCTTTTCAAGTGTACATGGAACACTCTCCAGAATAGATCACATATTAGAGCACAAAACAAGTCTCAATAAATTCAGAAAGACCAAAGTCCTACCATGTATCTTTTCTAACCACAACAGTATGAAACTAGACATTAACCACAAGAAAAAATCTGGAAACATCACAAATACATGCTCTTTACCATGTTTAAATAACATGCTACTAAATGATGAATGAGTCAACCAAGAAATTAAAGAGGAAACCAAAAAATACATGGAGACAAATTAAAACGAAAACACAAGGTTCCAAGATTTTTCTTTGGGATGCAGCAAAAGCTATTCTAAGAGAGAAGTTTACAGCAATACAGACCTACCTCAAAAAGCAAGAAAAATCTCAAAAAACAACATAACTTACACCTAAAGGAGCTTGAAAAAGAACAAAACCTAAAACCAGCAGAAGGAAGGAGATTATAATAAAGAGCAGAAATAAATGAAGTAGAAACTAAAAAAAGAATAAAGCAGATCAATGAAACAAAGAGCTCATTCTTTGAAAAGATCAATAAAACTGATAAACCTTTAGCCAGACTCCTTTAAAAATAATAATAGAGAACTAAAAAAGATCAACTGACAAAAAAAGCCCAAACCAATATTTAAAAAAAACCCACAACAACAAAAACACTGTAACCATATAGGTATGGGTCTATTTCAGGTCCCTCAATTGAGACTCTTCATTTTTCCTTTAAAGATTTATTTATTTATTTGAAGGAGAGAGAAAGAGAGAGAGAGAGAGCATGAGCATACACGAGTGGGAGAAGGGGCAAAGGGAGAGAATCTCAAGCAGACTCCCAGTTGAGCGTGGAGCCTGACGTGGGGCTTGATCCCACGACCCATGAGATCATGACCTGAACTAAAATCATGAGTCGGACACTTAACCAACTGAGCCACCCAGACACCCCCACTTTTCCATTTTTAGTCTTCTTTCTTCCTTAATTTTGGGATGTTCTGTTTCTATGACTTCATGTTCACTGACCTCTTCTTTAACAGTGTCTAACCTGCTAGTAATCCCCTCCTGTGAAATTTTCATTTCAGAATATTGTATTTTTGATCTCAAGAAGATGAATTTGGTTCTTTTTATATCTTCTATTTCTTTCCTCATTATGTTCCTCTGAGCACAGATCAGCCTCGCTGTTAAGGTGTGACCTTTCTGAAGTTTCCACTGTATGCTTGATGTATTTAACAAAATCTCTCCACTCTGCGTGGTAGGAACTCAAATCATTCCCAACCTGTGGGAGCTCTTGACATTGTCTGGCTTCTGGCTCCCCAGCAACTGTTCTCTCCCTAGCAGTTATGTTTTATACCTGGCCTCATGCAATTTCACCTACGCACATGCAGACTCTAGTCCACCCAGAATTTCAGGGGATCCCTATCCATATTTCTAGAGTTCTTTCTCTGTGCAGCTCCCTCTTCCAGCACTCTGCCCCACAATCTTTAGTTATTTAATCTCCCCAAATTCCAAGCATTGTCTTCTCAATTCACTGAAGTCACTGGCTCTATCTGGCTTCTCCTACCAGCATCGGGAAATTACGTCAGGTGGAACACCAGGACAATTCAAGGGCTCACCTCATTTGTTTCACTTCATTTGGGGATCACAGGCCCACACCGTCTGAAGTCTAATGTCTGCAAACAGCTGTTTCATAAATTTTGTCCTGTTTCTCTAGTTGCTTATGCAGGGAGACTGTATTCCAACCCTGTTATTCCCTCAGGGTGAATTATTCCCTCCATGGAGTCTTTAGACATTTATTTGGTTCCTTTTTAATTCTCTGGGGTCATTTTTATAGTAATCTGTTCCCTAAAGATATTTCAAACATGGCTTTTATTTCTTTAGAGTAACATAGTTGTTTTGTTTTATAACTGTGTCTGGATTCCAATATTTGATGTCTTTGTGGGTTAAATTCCCCTGTCTGGTGTTTCTGCTGGCTCTCTCTCATAAACCTTCTTTGTCTTTTTAAAGATATTTTGTTAGACGCTTTCCCCAAACTACTTTAATTTAAAAATTACCAAAATAAAATAAAGTACAAAAGTAAAATGAAAAGAAAGAAGTTCTGTTGGTGGGGGAAGGAGAGGAATGGGTATGGCATCTGCATGTGACTGAATTTCCTACAGACTCAGGAAGCAGTTTTCAAGGTTATAACTGTTGAGACTCTTTACTCATCAGTCTAAACCTTGACTTTAACTTACCTGCTTTGTCCTCATGAGGTCACTGGAGAAAACATGAGTAAACTTCACATTATTAAGAAACATGCCAGCGGCAGCTGCTTGTTTAAATCCAGTTTCTGAAAGAGGCTCATCTATTCCTTGTCCTGTGGTAGTCAGAGAAGGAACGATAACATTCAAATATAAAGATAACAGATGCAAATAAATTACATGTAAGAAAATATAAACAGAATTTATCTATATTTTATTAAAAGATTTCCTTGGGTACTTTTCTATATAACTTTTCAGAGAACCAAAAAAGCAAGTAAAATTAAGCTATAATCCTATAAAGGCTCAGGTATTCAAATGTTTCCCAAAAGAATGTCTGCCTAATGGGAATCAGATGATGATGAGAATTCAGTTTTCTCCAGCTCTCCCCTCTCTTGTGTCTGCCCATCCCTTCGTTAGCTGTTATTTTCTTAATGCTGGCTCTGATCTTATATTCTCAACCCAGGCGCTGCATTTGAAAGGTAGGATCCTCACCTAAAAAGTTTTCCTTCTTTACCTCCACTGCCCAAATGTTCAATATTGTATTATTTCCCCTCACCCTTGTTCCCTTCCTCCTTCATTCCTTCCTTTTCCTTAAAAAAAAAAAACAAAAAACTTTGGAACCTTCATTTCCAGGAGAAGGGCTGATTAAACACTCTGAAGCGTCCTCCTATTGCGAAAGAACTAAATGGGTGTGTGTGTGTGTTATGTGTGTGTGTGTGTGTGCATGCTGCTCACAGGATCTAAGGAAAGTCTCTAAGAGGAAATGCAAAGCAACCAAAATACCCTGAGCTGAAACCTGAATATTAACATTAGAAAAATGGAGTTGCCAGGATATCAGCACAAGCAAGGGGGCAGCTGGGGGAGGGAGCCTGCTGCATGGCACAGCAAGGTAGTAGGACTGAACTCAGCATTCCTGGAAGCCAGAGACCCTACAAGGAAGCTGGTATAGTCTCAGGTCAATAGTAAAATCAAATGCAAATTCGCTTCAGAGCAAATCTGACTGAATAAAGGCTAACACGTTTCCTACTAAGTTAGAGCAAATAATAGTTCAGTCAGTAACTTAACATACAAGAAAATAATTCATCGTGAATGAAAGTCAGCAGAAACAACAAAAAAGAGATTCAGAATCATTAATACTTCAGACATTGAAATCAGCAGATACAGACTACAAACTGTGAATAAAACATAAAGACGGAATCACAAAAATAAGCAAGTAACAAGAACTCATCAAAAACGACCAGACAGCTTTCTAAAAGAACCAGACAGATCTTTTAATAATGAAAAATATTATGAATTGTTGAGGAGGTAAACAATCCTTCAGTGGATAAAGGGAGATTCAGTAACAGAAAGGCTTAATGAACTCATAGACAGGGCTGAGGTATTACCCCACATGCAGCACAGACAAAGGAGATGAAACACATCTCACATCTATTAGAGACATGAAGGACAGAATGATATTCCCTAACATACATCTGACTGGAACTCCAGAAAGACGAAAGAAAATATGAAGAGATAATGGCTGAGAATTTTCCAGAAATGATGGAAAATCTACAGATAAAACACCAAGCAGGATAAATTAAAAAGAAAAAAAAAAATCCCTTCTAGATATATTAAGGGAAACCTATAGAATACCAAAATCAAACAAAAGATTTTAAAAGCAGTTGCAGAGAAAGACTGATTGCCTACCATGGAACATGATTTGTCTGAGAGAAGACTTCTTCTTAACAGGAGCAATGGAAGCAAAAAAAAAAAACAAAAAAAACAGCACAATAACAAGTGCTAAGAGAACTGTCAGTCTAAATTATCTAGGCTAAAAAAATGCTGAATAGAATAAAAATAGAATTGTCTAGAATAGAAACAATTAAAACTATCTTTACCACCAACCAATCTGCTGTAGGGGACCTTTCAAAGAAGATACTTCAGGAATGAAGGTCTGAGATGCAAAAGAAATGAGAAGGAGAGAAACTGGTAAATATATATGTAAATCTAAACATTGTCTAAATAACAAATCAAATAATAATGCCTATGTCGTGTGGTTAAAAAAGGATAGGACTAAGATACTAAGCAATAGTCATATAAGTTCCTTGTATTTTGGGGGAAAGGAGATAGTGATATTATACTTCATTAGATATGAATGGTAAAAATTTAAAGGTAACAATTGAAAGAATGGAAATAGTTTATCATTCCAAAGCCAGCAGGGAAGGGGGGGAGGGGTAGGAGAAGGAGGAGGGGAGGGGAGGAAGAGAACCAAAATCAGCTACGTAGTATTTACAAGGTAACACTTAAGACATCAGCACCCAGAAAGGTTGAAAGGAAGGCAAGAGAAAAACATACCAGGCGAATTCCAAGCCCAAACAGCTGGAGAAGCTATATTATACTCACAAATGCAAGACTTTATGACAAAAGTCTTAGGATTGTGAGGATACTATAAATAATCAACGATCCAATTCACTAGGAAGGCAGAACAATTTTTAAACCTATATATGTATGTGCCTCATAAAATAGTCTCTAACTACATAAGAGCAGAACACACAAAGCACAAATTGATAGAATGTCAGGTACTAAACTGTAAGTTGGCCATCACAATGGGAAATTCTACATCTCACCCATAAATTGGTATTTCAGTCATGCAGGCAAATTAATAAATTTACAAAATTAGCAAAGCATGGAAGATTTGAACAACAAAACAGAGGTTAATTATTTGACATATAACTCCAAACCCAACAATCAGAAAACACAGATTTTTCTCAAGCATACAATGGTAGATTTATAAACACAGCATGTTAACAGATTTCGCAGAGTATCATCAAATAAGCCATCTTGTCAGAATACAAAATGTAATTGGAAGTCAATCATAAAAGAGAACGAGCAAAAACAAAAAGCCCAGTCATCTGGAAATTTACAAAACAGTTCTAAATAATTCATGGCTCACTGAAGAAATCATAGTGGAAATTTAAGACACCTGGTGCTGAATACCTATGAAATGACTACATATCAAAACTGTAGTTATGCAACAAAAATGGTATTTGGAAATATATAAGCCTTGAATGCTTTAACTTAAAGAACTAATAAGCATCTGACAAAGTTAGGAAAAGAACACAAAACCAGGTGTGTCACACCTGGTGTGTCAAAACCAGGTGTGACCACAAAAATTTGTATTCCTGCTCCGCTGTTAGTGTCTAATGAAATGAGACAGGTGGGCAGTACTAAAGGACAGGGTGGTAAGGGACAGAAGTACAGAGGCTAATTTGGGTTGGGCACATGTCACTGGAAAACAAAGGTTCATTTAATTATCAGACTAGTTTTCAGAAGACGGAGTGAGGCACTCTGGGTATGAAAATCAGGTTCTGCAAATTCTAGATGTCCCTATCCAAAAAAATAAAACTAAATGTTTTTATAATCACAGCCCAGAAATAGCCTGTCTGGGGCGCCTGGGTGGCTCAGTCGTTAAGCGTCTGCCTTCGGCTCAGGTCATGATCCCAGGGTCCTGGGATCGAGCCCCACATCGGGCTCCCTGCTCAGCGGGAAGCCTGCTTCTCTCTCTCCCACTCCCCCTGATTGTGTTCCCTCTCTCGCTGTGTCTCTGTCAAATAAATAAATAAAATCTTTAAAAAAAAAGAAAAAGAAATAGCCTGTCTGGCTGAGAGATTACCCAAGATATTCTTTAAAAGCTAGACTTGCTGGATCATAGGGATATTAAAAGATCTGAACCCAAATTAGCAGAACAACAGAGGAAGAATCTGTTAGAATAAAGTAACAATCCTGTGTGAGAATAGGAATTCGCTTTTTACACCTCTTGTTACTACTAAAAACAATATAACTATCTTAGCAGAAAAATACCATTAACACCAGTCAGCAAACTTCATGTTTCCAAATAGGAAATCATTTTAAATCACAGCAGTTATATTTTAAGATCACTAGACTCAATATAACTCTTCAATCAGCTGACTGGGCCACTTGAAGCTACCTATAAACAACTTAGAATCCTATTCTTTACATTCAGTTCACTTAAGAGACTTATTCCTCTTGGTGACCATCTGCTCTAATCATATTTCTATGGCTATGACAGTTTCTCTAATGCTGTTCACAATACGAGCTGCCCCCGGTCTACCCTCCCCCCCCCAAATCTGATTAACTCACATATCACATTAACACTAAAGGAGACAGCTAAAATAAAGTATACTAACCTTGAATTATTTTCTCCTTGTTAAATCTTGTTTCTCCACTAAAATAGAGAGGGGGGGGAGAAACCTTTATTACCAAACCAGGTTATTTTTGAAATGAGAAAAAAATCACCAATGAAAGGTAATGATAGTCACAAAGGCAGCATATGAACACTGTAGCATACTTCATAATCTAACCTGTAAACATAAAACTTGTTCTAACCTGCTATTTGCAATCGTCTACTCTAATGTATTTAGTTGATGAGCTAAGAATTTCATCCTGCCCCAAATTAAAATGTGTAACTCATGAATCAATCGTAAGTAAATTGTAAGTAGCAAATTCTATGAAAATACATATATAATTTTTATTAAATAATCTTGTGAAAATAAATGACATTGACTAAAACTCTTTTTACAAGCAGCAGGAGGAAACCATGAGTCCATCTGTTGCTGGACTGAATAAGCAAGTGCAAGGGAACCTGAATTCAGGGGGAAAGAAGGCCCCAAGCCTTCAGACACCCTGGCTTCTCCCAGCTCCTAGAGCTCAAGCTGTTCCTTCTTGTAATGCTGACAACTATCTTGCAGACCACACTGAAAAACTGAGGTTTCGGTACTATGTTTTGAAGAAGTCAAAAACCAAACCGAACCAATTTTGAAGCCACCAGAAGAGGGAAAGGACTGGAAACTTTATCACAAAATAACCATCAATTGAGGCTGGAGGAGAAAGAGAGTGAAGCGGGATGTGCTACCTGGACCAGACCAGACAGCAGGACATACCTGCAACAAAAGCAATCAAGTACATGAAAAGCTATCAAGAACTGAGTGGAAAATTCTTTGAGGCCTTTTTATGTGCTAAGTACAGTGCCAGGCACTGGAAACAGAGACACAAAGGACCGGGAGTGGACTGGGAGAAAGGAGTTGGCTTGTTCTGTATGGACACTGGACACAGAATTGGAAATGATAGGTAAAAATAGTAAATAGGTTTCTTCAGATCAAGTTGTTTCCTCATTTGGTATCAAATGCCCACATATTTATAGATTTCTATGTCAATGAGAGGTGAAAATCCTTTAAAGTAAACTTCATTGCCATGTAGCAGGCTGAGGAACAAAACTGCTTTGGCTGTATCCTTAGGAGCTTGGTTAGGCTTGAGTGACTCTGTTCTTTGTCTGTAAAATGGGGACAATATTAGCCCTATTTAAACAGGACTCTTGGGGCGCCTGGGTGGCTCTGTCAGTTAAGTGTCAGGCTCTTAATTTCTTCGGCTCAGATCTCGGGGGGGTTTGTGGGATCGAGCCCATGCTGGGCTTGCACTCAGGGGTTGTCTGAGATTCTCTCTCTCCCTCTGCCCCTCCCTGCCCTCCTCACCTGTGGGCGCACTCTATGTCTCTCTCTAAAAATAAATAAATAAATCTTTAAACAGGACTCTTGGGGTAACTGAATACAGGCCAAGCAAACTGTTTATCACAGGTAAAGTGTTTAAACACTGCTCAGCTTTAAAAATAAACAAACAAACAAACACTACTCAGCTTTTAGTAAGCACTCAATAGTTCTGTTTATAGGTCATTCTTGGACAGAGCTACACAGAAATCAAAGATTCAACTTAATGCATTTTAAATCTTGTAAAAATTGTGAAATAAACAATATAAACAAATAACATACCATAAAGCCAACATTCAGGTGACCCCACCCAAGTTGACAGATCATCACCTCCAGCCTCCTAGACCTTGTCTCTTTCTGATCACAATGTCCTCCCAACCCCAGTGGATCCACTACCTGGACATTTAGATGCCCACTTGCTTCACCTTTCTTCATAGCTTTCCCACCCATGTATAGCACAGATTAGTCCCCCTGTTGTTGAACTTGATAATGAATTGCTTCTTAACAGTATGTAGTCCTCTATGTTGCTTCTGTTCTTTAACATTGTTTGTGAGATACATCAATGTTGTTGAGGGTGGCATACTTCTTACGTTCTCATTATTGTGTAATATGCTTAAGAGTTTACCACAATGTATTTATATAGTCTACTGTTGATATTTACATTGTTTCCAGTTTAGAGCTAAGCCGCTGTGACTATCTTTGTACAGAGTGCATCAAATTCTCTAGGGCAGTGGTCCTCAAAGTGTGGCCTCTGGATCAGGATCACTGGCATTGCCTGAGGACTTCTGGAAATGCAAATTCTCAGGCCCCACCCCAGACCCCTAAATCAGAAACTCAGAGGCTGGTGTCCAGTTATCTGTGTTTTAATAAACCCACCAGGTGATTCTGATGCACATTCATGTTTGAAAACCACTCGAGGACTGACAAATTACTCTTTTTGTAAACAGTTATATTGGAATACAGTCACACATGTGTTTGTATGTTGTTTATGGCTTCTTTCACACTATAATAGTGGACATGAGCAGTTCAGACAGAGTGCATGGCTTGTAAAGCCTAAACTACTTCCTACCCTTAAATTAAGTTTGCTAACCCACACCTAGTGATACAGGCCTAGCACTAGAATTGCTGAGCCACAGAGTATGCAAACATCCCCCAGCAGCATTTCACATCCTCTCCAACATTTAGTAATGTCAGAGTTTCCCATTTGTGCCAATTTGGCACTAGAACAGTTTATCTCAGTTTGATCTGAATTTGTATTTCCCTGATTACTGTGAAGTCTCATCACCCTTGCTCTGTTTTAAATAAAGCACCAGTTAAAAAACAAAACAAAACAAAAGCCCTCACCTGGGACTGATTTACACAGATCCAGAAAGGAACTCCATCAGACCTGAGAGTCAGAATCACAAACCCAGGCCTCTGCCTGGAACCCTTGTCCATTGTTTACAGAAATAGTTGTTTGCCAACTCTGCCTACAGCAGTGGTTCTCAAACTTGAGCGTGTATCAGAATCCCCTGGAGGGCTTATTAAAACATAGACTGCTGGACCAGGCCAATAGGTTCTCATTCTTCAAGACCCAACACAGAGCGAGCTCTCTGTGGGAGTCTTCCCTTCCCAGCACATTTCCCCACCTACCTATCCCATTTAAACACCCCAATGCTATACTTCCATTTTACCCAGCACCACTATTAAAAGTTACCACCGGTATGCTAATTAACTTTTTTAGTTGTGTGTCTACCCTGGCTCCAGCTCCTTAAAGGCACAGCCAGAGGTTGCCTCGCCCTAACATACTCATTACCTGGAGAAAATCCTGGGAAATAACAGAACCTCAGTGTATGGCCGTCTGAAAATACCTATCAAAATAACAAATCTGTTTGCCCTTTGATCCAGCAACCCTATTACTGGGAATGTTTACATTCATCCATATTTAAAATAATACTTGTAACAATATTATTTCTAATAGCAAAAAGATGGTAAATAACCTAATCGTCCATTACTAGGGAACTGGTTACATTAACAAATAAATGGTGGTGTGGCTACATAATGGAATACTATGTAACTGTGTCCCCTAAGAAGAGAGTGATTTATGTAAAGATATGGAAAAATCTCCGAAATATATTAAGGAGAAAAAGCAAGGTGCAGCATAATAAAAAAAAAAGTTACTTTTTTAGAAAGGTGGTAAATAAGAATAAACATTTGGACCTGCCACAAAACAAAACAAAGAAAACACTGGAAGGATACATGAGAAACTAATAAATATGATCATCTAAGGGGTGAGAGGAGAAGAGGTTAAGACCAGGGAGAATTGTTCTGATTTCTAAATATGTGGATGTAGCTTTAAAAAAAATGTATGACGGGGCGCCTGGGTGGCTCAGTCGGTTAAACGTCTGCCTTGGGCTCAGGTCATGATCTCCGGGTCCTGGGATAGAGCCCCGCATAGGGCTCACTGCGAAGCAGGGAGCCTCCTTCTCCCTCTCTCCCGCCCCTGCTCATGCTCTCTCTTGCTATCTCTCTCTCTCTCGTAAATAAATAAAATCGTTTAAAAAAATGTATGACAAATAAATGAAATGTCTCAGAACTATTTACCACCGGTTTGCCATTATTCTCATTGTTGTGGTTAATATTAATAAAACATGTCTTATACTCCAAAATTTATTCAGAATCATACAAAACAGATGTGAAAGAGTATATGAATCTCTACCATTCAGACAGAGAAAGCTTCCAGGACGATGATGAAGAAATTGTCATTTCTAATACAGAAAATGATTCCCAAACATTGGATTCACTTCCTGTCTCAGCCTCATAATTTTGCTGAGTGAGGTCAAGAATAAAAGAACTGCTGTTAAATATAAGTAATGTCCTCTTTAGACAATAGCTTGGTAGCCAATTCAATTTCCAGCAAAATTCAAAGAACCCTTCCTCTGCCATGTTTACTTTTATAAAGGAACTTCAAAAGCTTTTGCCTACTTTATGCCAATCACAAGCTCTCCTGCTCATTTTATAAATTTAAGATCAAGGATGAGGAGAAATTTAATAATTTGCCAATCCAGGTTTTTACAAATCATACAAATTCAGCAGATGATAATTTTTTGTATGCTTGCTAAAAAGACAGCTCATGATTTTAGTTCAATCTCAGTAGCTGATTTGATAAGATGCAGAATAATATAAAAGATTCTATTATCAAAATGTCATACTATAAAAAAATGGAATCTCAGTACTTTCTGACAGTTTTGTAACGGTACTGCCACACCATTTAACTATTTTTGACAAAGGGAGGAAAAAAATAGCAATGATATAATGAAGGATTTTATTTAGCTATAAGTCAATAGAGAGACTGCTGCCGACATTAATTACTGTATTATTAACAATCACTGGCATTCTGCTGGGCATTTTTTATTTTTTGCCTTTAAATCACTTTACAAATATTACAGAGCAGGAAACCTAGAAATAGAATTTTTTTCCCCAAAACTTTCATATATATTTACTTTCACAGCTTTTATCAGCTTTATCAAGAGGTTTGCATAAATCCTTACGGCAACTGTATAAAGGGTTTTTTGGGAGTGGGAAAGAAAAGTAGGAGCCTAAAATAGTTTTACTATTTTTTTTTTTTAAGATTTTATTTATTTATTTGACAGAGAGAGACACAGTGAGAGAGGGAACACAAGCAGGGGGAGCAGCAGAGGGAGAAGCAGGCTCCCCACTGAGCAGGGAGGCCGATGTGGGGCTCAATCCCAGGACCCCGGGATCATGACCTGAGCTGAAGGCAGACGCTCAACAACTGAGCCACCCAGGCACCCCTAAAATAGTTTTACTATTAATCTACTTCCCTTAACGAAAGTTTGGCTTGTGATAGAGGCAGAGAAGGTAGAGGAAGCTGAAAGGTCAGAGGGAATATTTCGAAGGAGTCAGGAATAACACTACTCATTTTCAAAATCTCCGGTGTGATCCATTTCCAAAACAGAACACCTGACTCTGCAAGAATCCAAATGCTTATGCCAAGAAGTCTTATGACCAGCCATTTATAGGCCCTACAAATATGCATCATTCATTTTGTAGGTTATTACACTGTTCTTCACTTCAAAAGATATTTTATTTTGTTAGCTCTGGTTTACATTCTATGGCATTTCCTTAGAAGTCATTTATAAGGCTTAATTTCCCAATCATATCCTTTAAATAATTTAAATTCAATCAACAAGTATTGTTTGCCACACGACGGAGATAAATCATAGGAAATTAGTACAGTTGGGGGCATGTTTTCAAAATAGGTATGCTTTAGTGTACATGGAAATGCAAAGCCTCACCTGATATTTAATCATGAATACAGCTTTATCCTAATTCTTCTCTACCAATTAATTCATTCAAAAACATGGAAGATTTCAAGGGCTAGTAACACAGAGATTTTCACTAGATAGGCTGAGGGGAAAAAAATGTAACACACCCAACTCATGATATGTTTTTGTTTATAAAGAAGTTAGTCGTAGTTGTAAACGGTCTCCCAATTGATCAACTGTATTCTCAGAAAACAAATACCACAGTAACATAACAATTCCATAGATGTTTATAAAAGTTTATAGGTGATCTAATATTTACTGTGCTTGTTTTATTAATGACCAGACTGGCATTCAACAAAAAGTAACTGCCAATAGAGGTAGCGTAAGGAAAACAAGCCAGTTTTGCTATCAATAACTTTACTAATTTATCATCTTTGAGTCAATAAAAGTAAACTTAATTTAGTTTGTAAAAAAATTTTTTTAAGTTTTAAGAGCCAGCTAAAAATGGAAGTGAAATGGGATGGCTTTGCAGGCAACTAATTGCAAACACACAAATAATTTCAAGGGAACTGGGGCCTTTCAATGGATTGTGTAAGTGATGGAAATGCCAACCTACGTATATTGGGGTTTTCAACAATGCTGTACTACAAGATCATAAGAAGTTACAGTTTAATAATATTAAAAGACTTCAAGTTTGAAATCTTGGATATTGTATTCCAAAAACGATACATACCCCATAAATATGATGAAGACAAACACACATGTAGTAACAGCGCAAGATTCATAAAGGATTTGGTTGAACTTAAAGAAATTGCATTTCAAAGTTTTCTTATATTATCTGAAGAGGCATCATTCAATAAAATTATCCATCTCCTAAAACATACTGATCATGCCATCAGTTTCAAAGCATCTATCTTAATTATACAGAATCAGGTAATAGAAAAGGCTGGTGCTATTCCCAATATTATGCTAAATGACCCAATCTTGTGTATTCCAATGAGTCATCATATTTAACTATGGTGATTATTATTAACCAAGTTTGAAATCATTTCTTTTCCTGAAAGAATCTTCAATTCTTAGCTTGGAGAACTCAGAAGGGGAAAGAGGGATGATCTAAACAGAGTTAACCATAACTCTACCAATTATTTCAACACTTTAACTTCACTTTCCCACAAATAAAACAGAACAAAGCAAACTATTCTTATCACTCTTTACAATTATATTAGCAGAAATAAAAAGGAGTCACTAAGTGATATTCCAGCAATCTAAAACACTAGGTTTTAACTCAATTAAATAGGAGGCAGAAGACTCAGCGGTTGAGAGGATGGGCTGCAGAGTCTTACTCCTTTGGTTCAAATCTCAGCCCCCCATCTAGCCATGTGACTTCAAGCAAGTTACATGCCCTCTGCATCCATTCCCTCACCTGCTAACTGAAGAGCAGTCCTCACCTCACTGGACTGTTGTCAGAACTTAATTACAACAGGGCCTGGCTCATAGTAATTTATAAAGACTTATTTCTAAATTGATTCTTCATAGGATTTCTTTAAGGAATCAATTTTTAAAATCAAGCCCTTTTTAAGAAGCAGGGAAGGGACAAAATCCAAATTCATATAACTATTGTCCAATAAGAATCTAAATAGACATCATCCTACTTTTCAAGGGATGGTTAATCCAGATTTCCTACAACTTCAATTACATGTCAGACACTGTGCTGCCTGAGTCAAGGCATCCAGAAAGTGTTGTAACACTGTAAAAATGAGGGCTCCATTTCCTTCTCTGCTACCAGTAAGCTATATGCCCTTAAGTAGGTCATAAAATAGTCATAAAGCATTCTATAAAATGGGAGGGGGGGGTGGGAAAGAAGAGACAGAGAGAAACTCGATTTCTGGTTTAGTCATCAAAATCCTGTGAGTCCTAAAGGGATAATTCTGATGATTCACAAGATTATCCTCCTATGAAGGAAGAAGAGGACAAAAAGAAGATAGCAGTTAAAGTCAGCTTGACCAGGTTAAGTCCTATTAATACTCCTTTTGAGCTCCGGAAAGTCAAAAATGGTATCTTATTTATCTGTATAACCCAGTACACTGGCACGCAGTGCACAAAATGCTGGTCTGGTAAAACTATACGTAAATATTGAGGATTAACTACATTTTTATTAGAGATGTCCTCAGAGAATTAGAAGTTATCTAATTCTTGAGATATATTTCTTCCCCTCCGTTGCGCTATACACTTTCCCTTTGCCTCATTTAATTCTCACACTAGCCCAGGGAGGTAGGTATTATCATTACCCCATTTAATATATCAGGAAACTGAGGTCGTAAAGATTACGTCGGTTAACGGAAGCCCTGGTTACAAGGCTCCTCCTAGCCAGAGCCCGGATTCTAACCCAGGTCTATCTTGCTTGAAAAATCTGTGCTCTTAACCACCCTGAATTGCACTTCCATTGACACTCGGCCAATAAGCGTTCAGAAGGAAAAAGATAACAGACATAAAGACATATCTGCCTTTAGCTCCACCGTGTAATGTTATGATAAAAATATTTGTTCGGGGTGATGCGGTCGGCCGAGACGAGGGCGGAGGCCCTCTTCCTCTGCCAGCAATGTAATCCCCGGAAGGAAGAAATAAATCTCAGATCTGTGCCTGCGGCTGCCCTGGCAAGCGAAGGAGAACAGCAGAAGGCAGCCGGCACAAAAATATCTGCCTTGGACAAGCCATCCCGCAAATTCTTTAGAATCCGCTGGGGAGCGAAAAGCGGCGCACAGGGAAGTCCGGCGACAAGGTTGTCTTTCTTCAGTTTTAACTCCGCCAAGTGCCTGCGAACCTCGACCGTTGACTCCTCCAGACCTCAGTGTGCTCATCTGTAGTGCGGGACTCAGGATACTTAGGACCCGCCTTCCTCGCTCAGCGGTGCTGGGGGACGGGGCGGGGGGGGGGGGCGGTCCAAGGGAGACGGCCCTGGCGAAAACACCTTCGAAACAGCCGGGTCCAAGCCAGCCCTCCGAGGGGACAGCAAGCGGGGGAGGGCGGGGGGAGATACAGATCAACGGTCTCTTCACCCACTCCAGAACAGCTCACTGAGCAGAAGGCGAGAAGGGCACCCTGCAATACTCACTGCCGGACAACGGTCAGAGCGAAGCGCGTCATCTTCCTGGCGCCCGGAGAGAGGGAAAGTGCTTGCCCCAGCTCCCCAGCTCGCGTGCCCAGCACCCTCCTGCGCGCCGCTTGCCCGCACTGCGGGACACCTCGCCCACACCACTTCCGCCAAGCCCCGCCGGCCGGCCGGCTCCGCTGCCATAGGCCGAGGCGGCCGTCTACGTCATCCCTGGAGGGCCAATCAGGGCGGCGGAAGGCCGGCAGGTCGGAGGAGACTGGTGAGCGTCGAGGCCCCGCCCAGGGCCGTGGCGCTTGCGCCCCTGCGCGCAGGCCTGTGATTGGCGCGCGGCAGGTGCGTGCGGGGCCGGCCCTGGAGTCCGCAGTGGAGGTGATTCTTGCCTCGGCAAGTTTGGATCGGGGAGATTCCGGGTAGGTAAGGGAACCAGCTCACGGTTTGGGGTTGATTTCATTTGAAGCTGTAATGCAGCTAGTGGTCTTACCTCAGGGGTGTACAGCGCCAGACACATTGGGTCCTATGAGGTTTTACTGTTAACCCCTAACACTGGGGATGTAGGGTCAGCAAGGTCTGGGGACTTAGACCCACCCAGTTTCGGTCCTTGCCCGCGCCTTGACAGACACACTCCTGCAGCAAACTTTAGGCAGGTTTGTTTTGAGCGCGTTTCTAGACTAGGCCTCATCCTTGGCCTGCTGAGCCCGGTTTCACCGAAGACCCCTGCGGAGCTAATTTATCGAGAATCCCCTCACCCTTCGTGTCTAATCAAGCTCCTCTGCCTCCACCCTTGGTATTTAATGGAGCTCCCTGTCCTCCAAGTTCCTCTTCCCCCTCTCCCTTGATATCTAACCAACTTCCTCTTAGTTTCCATTCCCTCCCTCACTCCGCCCCCTGGCTGTAAATCTCCATTGGTCTCTGCTGTATCTGGAGTTGAATTCAGTCTCTCCTCCACACTGCAATAGTCTTAACCCCAGTTGCAGTGGACTTAAGTAAAGTCTTCCCCCCCCCCCCGTCATTTTTTAAGGAGCATCTGACGAATAATGTTTCTTTAACAGCTTTCAGGGCCTTGAGAGAGTTACTTAACCTCTGTGTTACATGATAAGTAAAATGGGATAACAGGTAAAGCTTACTCGTGCCAGATTTACAATGATATAGCTTAATAATGTTAACCTTTACATTGTTTTCCATCCATTTTTACTTAAATTCCCCTATTTGATAATGCATTTCCCCCCAATTATATATGCAAAGATGGGTTAGAGAAGTCAAGTGATGCATGGTATTTATAGGCACACATTTCAAAAACAGTTTCACATGTGTGATCACATTTGGCCCTCAGAACAAGTCCAAGGTAGACAGGGTATCTTCACTTAAGAGACGAAGAATCTTGGGACGCCTGGGTGGCTCAGTCGGTTAAGCGGCTGCCTTCAGCTCAGGTCATGATCCCAGGGTCCTGGGATCGAGTCCCGCATTGGGCTCCTTGCTCAGCAGGGAGCCTGCTTCTCCCTCTGCCTGCAGCTCCCCCTGCTTGTACTCTCGCTCACTCTCTCTCGCCTATGCTCTCTCTAGCAAATAAATAAATAAAATCTAAAAAAAAAAAAAAGAGACGAAGAATCTGGCCTAGAGAGAAATTGAGCAATTATTCTAGGCTCACAGCTGGTCTGTGGTGATACAAGACTGGTTCAGTGATTTTCAAACCCACCCATTGGAACCATCTAGGACCTTTTGAATGCCAGGCCACAGCCCAGAGAAATTAAATCTGAACCTCTGCCGGAGGGATCCAGACATCAGTAATTTTTTTTTTTTACTCCCCAGCTCTTTCCAATGTACAGTCAGCTTTGAGAACTAGAAGCTTAAGGGAGTGCTTCTCCAACTTCAACAGGCATACAAATCACTTGGGGATCTAGTTAAAATGATTCTGATTTAGTAGATCGGGAGTGGGAACCAAATTCAGCATCTCTAACAAGCTTTCAGAATGACAGTGGAAGGATAATTCAGAGGATTCTAAAAGGAGACCCAAATTACCATGGGAGTACACTGCCTACACATAGTAAATAGTTCATATAAATCTTCTGAATACCTGAATGAATGAATCAGCCCAACAGATTCTCCTGGAAGTTTGAACTAGAAAAGGGAAATTAATTAGGTAGTTATATGTGAGGGCTAAAGAGAAAAAGCATCAAGAGCAACCGTAAGATCAAGCAATGAGGAGCATGCAGACTGAAGCTATGAAGAAACAGAAACCACCAATTAGACAAGCTTGAGAACAGATTTACAGAGTAGGGAGTAAGAACAAGCAAGGTAATGGAAGAAATCAGTAAACACACAGAGAGAAACAGACACAAGTGTGTAATGCAGAGACTACCTGGTCCCTAGTCCCTCCAGCTGCCATAATACCAGATATTTTGTAGGTTCTTTTTTACAATAAAACCTCTTTCTCTTTAAGGTAGTCTGAGTACATTTCTAAAGCTTAACTAAAAACAGACTTTCACTTTGTCTCATTTAACACTCAACAATAGCTCTGCAAGGTATGAATTATTAATTTAATTTTATTTTTTTAAGATTTTATTTATTGATTTGAGACAGAGAGAGCATGAGCAATGGGGAGGGGCAGAGGGAGAGGGAGAAGCAGACTCTCCACTGAGCAGGGAACCCAATGCAGGGCTCCATCCCAAGACCCTGGGATCATGACCTGAGCCAAAGGTGGCCGCTTAACCAACTGAACCACCCAGACGCCCCTATTTTTATTTTACAGTTGAAAAAATTAAGGCACAGAGAAGCTAACTAATTTCCCATCTCTCAAGATCTCAAAACTGAGTTTGACCCCAGGTTAAGTATGCTCTAGGTGGTATCAAAACTATAACTATGAAGGTAAGTACTGGCTCTGTTTCATTATTTCCCCGGCTCCTATCAAAATGTTTAATACACAGTAGGGACTCAATTAAAATTTGTTAATGCATGAATGAGGAATATTTCTTACGCTCAATTTCTCAAATGAACCAACATCTAAAAAATTATCTGATAAAATGGGAGAGTACTAATTTAGGAGAAATTTAGAAATTTTAAAGCACCAGTATTAAAGAATTATGCAAGAAATATGTATAAAAAGAGTGTTTTCATTAACTTTAAGAATTAAAAAACACAGTTGAGAAATGAGGATCTTTGAAAGAATGGACATAATCTTGCATTATTCACTCAACAGTTCCAGGATTGCTCTTCAGCTTCTAAAATGAACAGGGAGTTGATTTAAACTTTGTTTAGATAGAAGCTAGAAATAACCACCGATAGGCTTTTGTTGACAACCTATCACATCACATATGCCCTTTTTTTAAAAATAAAAAATAGTGCTCTGTTGTGGTATAGCATATGATGGACTTCTGAATTAGTTAGGATGGGCCAAGTTATGCTGAGGTAACAAATTAACCCTGAAGTTGTCCATGGCTTAACACATAAAAGTTTCTCTCTTGTGTAACTTGTCTGACATGTATCAAAAGGGCTTTGCTCCACATAGCCACTCAGGGATTAGGGTTGACAGACATATCAATGTAAACACATAGATTCATGATTCCTGGGGCAGGAGAGAACAATTGAAGGTCTTGGACCAGTTCTTAGAGGCTTCCTCTGTGCATTGTCCAGAGCTATTGACATGGCCCTATTTAACTGCAAATGTAATGGGAAACATGGAGAACACATACATGTTTAGTGAGTGGACAATGCCATAAATACTGTGCATGTTGGATTATCCTAGGATTCTGTCCTTAGCTCTCTTCTTCACCTAACCATGCAGTCTCCTAGGTGATCCTATCCAATGAATAGATATTTATATCTCCAGTCCACAAGTTTCCAGTCTCCTCCTTCATTTGTCCAGTTACCTACCCAGCATCTTCACTTGGATCTCCAATGGGCATCTCAGGCTAACTTTGTCCGCACGGAATCTTTGATTTTTACCTCCTAAGACTGCTCACCCTTCCTCAAGTCTTTCTCATCTCATGGCACTACCTTCTACCCAGTTGCCCATGTAATCCTAGATTCTTATCTTAACCTAACACTCTTCATCAAATTCATCACAAATTTCTGTAGGCTCGATAATGCAGCGAGTGCTGGACTTTTAGTCATGTTTTCAAATAAAGATTTAATTATAGTCTTCACTGAAAATGAGCCAAGGGTGAAAATGCTTGATCTACCCAGGATGTGGGATCAGGGAGAAGAGCGTGGGTTGGCATCAGTTTCCAGATACTTTTAACAATAGCATTAAGGGTGAAATTAATTATATTAATTAAGTAACCAAATGCTGGCCTGCTGGTTAATAGGAGTCAATGAAATTTCTATTTTTCTTGTTTATAATTTTTTAACTAAAGGTTTTTTTCTTATTCTGAGATTAAGACTGAAATAGTCATAGACTTAAATTTATAGGACTTCAAAGATCTTTAAAGATATATGTCTTTGAAATTTGTGGAGACTCATTTTGTGAACTCGTCCATGGTCATTTTGTATAAATTCCTCATGTATGCTTGGGAACAATGTGGGTTCACTCATTATTGGGTACAGAGCTCTATGTATGTCTGAATTGAGCTTACTTATGTTGTTCAAATCTTCATCAATCAATCAATAAATCTAAAAGCTAAAAAAAAAAAAGTTTCTGTGTGCTTTATTACCAAGTTATGTGTTGAGTCCCTCACTCTTCTTTGTGACCTTACTACATCCTACCCGAAGCTCCATCATCTCTTGTCTGGATGACTGTGGGAGTCAGTCTGTGCTCTTGTACACTATACACAATCTCCTACTCAGCAGCCAAAGGGATGTCTTTATAATCACATCATGCCAGCCCCTTGCTAGTAAATTCTTTAATGGAGTGTCACTGCCACTAGAATAAAGTCCCCACTGCTTACCCAACTCCTACAAGGCCTGGGTGACTGGGCTCCCTCTAGGTCTCCGGTCCCATTTCTCTGTTCACTCCCCTTCTTCACCAAGCCCTAACTATAATGCTTCTTTCTGTTCCTAGACCATGACATGCTCATTCCTGTCTCAGGGTCTTTGCATTTTTTGTGCCTTCTGTTTACAAAGCTCCCCCCGCCTCACCCGCCCCAGACATTTGAGTGGTTATTTCCTTCTCAGCTTTCAGATCCTAACTCAAGTCACCTTGTCAAAAGGCCTTCCCTCAAGCAAAGTAGCCTGCCTGGTGACCATCTATCATCCTATTTTATCTGAAACTCTACCACTTATTTACCTTTTTTACAGGTTTATCACCTGTCTGCCTCTGCTAGAATGTAAATTCCTTGAGGCTAGGGATGACCTTGTTCTCTTTCATGTCTTCAGTGCCTGAAATAGTGCCAGACACATCGTAGGAACTCAATCAATATTTGCCACCGTTGGAAATCATGTTCCTAAAGAATATCTAATGATATGGTAACGTTCCACTGATACGTGATTAAATGGGAAAAAAAAAAAGGCTAGGATAGAAAACTATTCACTGTGAGCCTAATATTATAAGAAAAAATAACAGACATTTGAAAAAAGACAAGAAGAAACATGTTATTTGTGTCAAAGATTTCTCTAGGAGATATTTATAATGTTAAAAATGCTTATGTGTTGTTTTTTTTTTAACTAAAGGACTTTTTCCATAAATATATGCAAGATGCCTTTCACAAAGAAAACTATTCAGAGGGTGGATGAGAGAGACTGTATATAGTGTTCTCTGTATGTAGCCACTCACACATGCTAAGGCAGGCCAACTCAGTATTACTACCATTTAATACAGTAGAACTGAATATTCAAAAAGAAATCTGAATTGATGAGTATGTGCATTCTCTGTATTTTTGCTGTTCACTTTTACAGAGTTTGGCTCTGATTATGTCACTTTATGATTCTAAGATAAAGCTCTCTAAGACCAGAAGAGAGAGAAGAAAATTTTAAGACTAAAAATGGACAGACAAAACTGACAGCAGATACCAGTACAAACTGAGAGACTCCAGGGCCAACTAAGAATTGTGGTTTTGCAATTACCCAAGTTATTCCTAACAACACTACTTTGCTTTTTCCCCTCTATTACTTTTAAGTTGGAAATTATAGTGGCTTATGCAAATTTAATAAAAGAGAAAGTCTTGGGCTTTTACTGGCAGGGACTTCCTTGCCCCACCCACTGTCATAATTGATTACATGCTGTACCCTGATGGAAAAACAGAATTTCTCGGCCAACAGAAAATCACAAATACATGGTAAACCATCTGCTTTGTCTGGTGACTGAGAAATAATAATGTGACCGATGATCCGCGTGAGAAGGGGCTGCCAGTCCAACTGTGCCCAGTCTTCCATCAGCTTGCTGTCTGAAGGTGGAGGAGGATTTGTTTTGGCAGCTGCCTTGCCAACATCTGACATCTGTCATCCAGGGTTCTCCATCATTGCTTGTTCCAAAAAAATCATATCTGTTTGTCAAATAGCTTTTCTACTGATGGACAGTCGAAGGATGCCTTCTCAGCCTGATGTGCTTCTGGGGAACTCCCCTTTATGTGAATACATGTATCCACTAATCCCTTTTCATGCCTTGCCTTGGAGCCTGTCACTTACTGGGAGAGAGAGCTCTCCCCAAGCCCAAGTTCATTGCTGTTTGGAAGAGCAGCACAGAGAGGCTACTCTGAAAGTTAAAAATGCTTAGTTTTACAGCCATGGTATCAAGAGTGGTCTCCTCCATCAGGATCCACAGAAAAACAACATCCCTTCCCACCCCTGGCCTTTTGGGAAATTAACATGTGCATATATAATGCCTTTAAAAATAATTCATACAGGGGCGCCTGGGAGGTTCAGTCGTTAAGCGTCTGCCTTTGGCTCAGGTCATGATCCCAGCGTCCTGGGATCGAGCCCCACGTCGGGCTCCCTGCTCCGTGGGAAGCCTGCTTCTCCCTCTCCCACACCCCCTGCTTGTGTTCCCTCTCTTGCTGTGTCTCTCTCTGTCAAATAAATAAATAAAATCTTTATAAAAAAAATAATTCATACAGCATTGACATGTTTGCATGTATTCAGATCCTCTGATTCTTGTGCTTCCTATGTAGTACACTTGACATAGACCACCTCACTTAATCCTCTTAATCCAGTGAGGTTTCCCGTTTTATTAAAGAACCCAGAGCTCTTACTGCTTATCATTGCAAGCCCTGAGATTCAAACGCAGATCTTCTTAAGTGAGACTCTCTCTGCTACAGCACCCTGACTCTCCCTGTCACGATATGTGTGACGGTTTATATGAAACATACAAATGTATGGTACAGTCAGTAATGCTCCAGGCAGATAGCAAGCACTGGGGGGTAGCGAGTGGGAAGGCCCAGGCTCTTGCTTTTGCCACAGCCCTAACAGAATGCTAAGGAAAAAAGAAGACCTTTAGGACCCTAAAATCTTTTTTTTTTTTAAAGATTTTATTTATTTATTTGACAGAGAGAGACACAGAGAGAGCAGGAACATAAACAGGGGGAGTGGGACAGGGAGAAGCAGGCTTCTCGCGGAGCAGGGAGCCCGATGCGGGGCTCGATCCCAGGACGCTGGGACCACGACCCGAGCCAAAGGCAGATGCTTAACGACTGAGCCACCCAGGCGCCCCAGGACCCTAAAATCTTGATCTCTTGGCCCTACTATCTGGAAAGATTAGAGTATAAAGCAAGTAAGGCAGTAGGAAATGCCATATCAAAGCAAATCTTCCATAATGTCTTTGTTTTCATTTTACAGAGACATATGGAAAATGTAAGTGAGATGATTGCTCTTGGTTTTTTGTTTTTTTTTTTTTTCAAAAAAAATTTTGTAACCTCTACACTCAATGTGGGGCTCAAACTCATGACCCTGAGATCAAAAGTCACATGCTCTTCCTGAACCAGCCAGGCAACCCTGAATGACTGTTTTTATTTTTTTTTTTGTTTATTTTTTAAGATTTTATTTATTTCTATGTCAGAGAGAGCACAAGGGAGAAGCAGACTCCCTGCTGAGCAAAGGGCCCAATGCAGGACTTGATCCCAGGACCCTGAATGAAATGCAGATGCTTAACCAACTGAGCCACTGAGGCTCCCTGAATGATTGCTTTTAGACTCTCTAAGGCATCAAGACTTTCCAGGAACTGAGCCATGAATGGAAAGCTGCAGAAGCCCTAAGTTGAGCGATCCTAACCTCAGAATGGCATGAATCCTTGCAGGGCCTCTGGCTACTGCATTCCTGCTAGGGTAATATTTTTTGAAATAGGACTTGGTGTTTTTCTTCCAGTATTTTTCCCCGGCATTTTTTGGTCCTGTATCCTGGGTCCCCTTTTTCAGGGAAGGGAATGCAACAAGGAAGAGCCTAGGAAAAGAATCTCTGTCCCTGCGGGATAATGAAAGTAATCTTGACATAAATGAAGTCTTAAGCGACTATGTCGAGAAGGCTCCTGTCCTGGACTAGAAAGGTTCTCCCGGCTGAGGGGAAGCGAGGGAGTGTCAGGGGGCCCCCTGAGAAACAGGGACAAACTAGGTGATGTGATTTTTTTAAATGCCATAAGTTTTGGGGTTGAGGGGGACAGGAGGGGCTCCCCTGGAGGTGAAGAGACCCCAGAGAAGGAGCAGCTGTGTAGCGCCCTGGACCGTCTTTTGGTTCCCAGCCCCCAGCCTGGTGTGGGAACAGCAGAATATTTCTTTTACATTCCAGAGTAGCAAAAACTGAGAAAGGCCCAGTAGCAATGTTTTCAGTTCTCTTGAAATATTTCAGAATATGCGGCTTCTGCAGGTGATTCACGTAACCTAGAACCCAGATGCTACAGGCGTTCTCAGTTGGCTCCAGCAGCTGTAAAGAAACATCGCCGGGGTGGCTTAGAGAGCTGACGTTTGTTCATCACAGGCCTGGAGCCTGCAAGTCCGGGCCTGGGTGCCAGCAGGATCAGGTGCTGGTGAGAGCCCTCTTCCAGGTGGCCGACTGCCCACTTCTCTTCGTATCCTCATGAGGTGGAGAGAGAGAGCTAGCTAGCCCTCTGGCTTCTTCTGATAAGGCCCCTAATCCCATTCATGACCCCATCACCTCCCAAAGTCCCCACCTCCAAATACCATTACCCTGGGGATTAAGTTTCAACATATGAATGGGGGGGCACACAAACATTCAGTCCATAACACATCCCAATGGAGGATGTACAATCTAAGGTTGGTCCAGAGGTATCCTAATCAGGAGAACCATAGTCCACAGGAACTTCAGTTACCTGTATCTCGATTGATCACAGATACTTTAGTTAGTGCCCTGAAGTTCAGAAATGAGCATGTATTGGTGAAAATAGCAGTCTGTCAACTATAACAATGCAAGTTAGTTCTGGGCCTCATTGAAATTGAGATAGGTGTATTGGCCTACTGAAGCCATCTCAGGACACTCCTCACCTCTGAATAAACAGGGGGACTAGCCTGCACCTCATATCTTAAACAGCCCCGTGTTCAGACATAGGATGAGGAGGCCTTCTGATTGCTTATTGCTAACTCTAAAGGTAAGAGATTCCTACCTTTGGAATATTTACCTGGAGAATGAAAGCTTCATGCAAGGTGGTGGTAGAAACAGAGCCCTGAGCTGTTACATCACTGGGGGGACAGAAGTGTGAAGCATTTCGGGCCTGCAGTGTCTGCTAAATGTCTGTATGCATGAGCTGCAAAATTTAGTCCAAGCTTTGCTTTCACTGTAAGTTGATAGCAAGGTTGTGAGGGAGTGGCCAATGCTCACACACTTTAAATTTTTTAATGGCTACAAATACCAACCAAGAGACTCTAAGAATTCACTTATGTCAGTATGCAAAGTCACTGATCCTGAAGGGGCTCTGCAGGCTTGAACTGGAGGCCCAAGGATCACATTTCCACCCTGCCCTGAATGCTGGGGCTAGGCAAACCCAACCGAGAATGAGAATGCAAACCTGGGAAGAGGGAGAACACACTAAGAATGGCCTGAAGCGGCAGATTCTTCTGGTCAAAACTCATTTTTGAGTTTTGCTCTCGGGAGTGTTTTCACTCAAAACAATTACATTCCTGCAAGTGTGAGTGCCAGGCTGACAATCACAGTGGCTCCACATTTATAAACCACATATACTGAGAGGAGCCTACCTGAACAGAACCACCGCCTCTCGCTGAGAGGCAAGGCACAAATGCTGGGAAAGAACATACCACTTTCAGAGTACAAATCCACTGAAAACCTCTCCTTGGATTCCAAGGCCCCTTTCTTTCTCCTTGGACCTTGTCTTCATTGAAGGGGATGTTCCATCTGGTGATTTCAACCAGCGGTATCCTCCCACCCACCCCACCCAGACTGAAAGTCACTCTCTCAGCTCAATCCTCAGTAAACGAAATAAAAATACATCAAACAGCCCAGCAGGTGGGAGATGCATAACATTAAAATCGCCACACCTGGGTTCCAGTTCTATTCTGCTAACTTCCCATGAGCTGTATGACCCTCCAGTCACTTAGCTAAGAGACAAAGTATCCGATGCACGGCGGGACCTGCGGATTACACAGGATGGGTGGGAAGAGCTCTTTTAAAACCACAAAATGCGGGAGGAGAAAGATGGTGGAGGAGTAGGAGACCTAAATTTCATCTGGTCCCAGGAATTCAGCTGGATAGGGATCAAACCATTCTGAACACCTGCAAGCTCAAGAGGAGATTGAAGAAAAGAATAGCAGCAACTCTCTGAACAGAAAGGCGACCACTTTCTGGAAGGTAGGACATGCGGAGAAGTGAATCCGAGGCGATATTCGGGAAGATAGATGGCGGGGGAGGGGGCCTCCATCGGCCACTTCTGGCAAGTGATAGAGCATTGGAGCACAAAATCGGAACTTTTAGAAGTCGGTTCCACTGAGGGACGTCGC
>NC_138373.1:70428043-70533721 GCF_054177405.1 Leptonychotes weddellii | reverse complement strand
GGTACAAGGGTAATGAACATAATGGAAAAAATCCAATGGCCCAGTGATTTGCCGGGGACTTAAGAGCTGGCCAACAGTACGAAACAAAAACCAATCAAAAAAAAAAAAAAATGAAAACTTTTTTTTTTTAAGGACAGGCACCTGTCAAAATACACTGGATACTGCAATGGCTACAGTCAGTAAGGCACTTTTTTTCCCCAAAGTAGGCTGCAGGCAAAGGAATAAACATTGCAGCGACAAGCGTGCAGGTGTACGTTTGCTGATGGCTTCTTGAAACCTGAGCCAAGAATCGGGTCTGATAGTCCAGCCAAGTCTAAAAGCAGAGAGACACAAATGTAGAATAGCTCTGGCTGAAAGGACTGTTCTGGGTTGTTTAGAATCCAGAATCATGAAAAGCCACGTGGTATGAGAAAGTCATAAACATCCTCCTGAATCTTCCTGCCCTATTTTGTACAAATGGGCAACAGCATGAGTGGCTCTTCGAAACTGCTCGGAGCCCACACCGCTGGACGCCTGCGCTCATTCTATAGCTACGGTTTGTTGGCTTAAGGGGACTTTACTGTCTCAGCACTAATTTCCCTTTTAAAGCTATTCTCAGGGTTGGACTGTCTCAAAGATAAACAAAGAGGAATCCTTTTGGCTTAGAAGCCAACTGGCTTACTCAGACTTCCTCCCCGTTCCTACCTCCCATTCCCACACTACCAATATTATCTTCTTGAACTAGAAAATCATTATTTACATGATATAAGGTGCAAGTCTCTTTCTTCTCCCAGCCCTGCCCCTGTGGCCCATGGAGAGAAACTTCCCCCACCCTCTGTGAGCAAGTCATCCAGTCCTGCCTCATGCTCTTCACCTCCGTCCTAGAGCTCCCCCAGGGCAGTGTGGAAAGGCCCGGAGGGTGCCAGACCACAGGAAAGCTACAACCCCCTCTGAAGAGAAGCCCATCCTGCTGGCAAAGGGCTGCTTCTGGCCCCGGGGCTGCCTGGGAAAAGCAGCAGACCAAGAGTCTCCTGTACAGAGCACGTAGACCAAAGGGGATCTGGCTGTTGAGACATGGTGAGCTCTTCAGTGGGGTTCTGGGGCAGTTCCAGAATAAAGCCTCCTCTGAGACAAGCCCCTTTCTCTGAGGAGCCCTCCTGTCAACACGGGCAGACATTCTAAGGAGGGACCTGTCCCCTGCTCCCACCTGCAGGCTTCTTGGCTGGTGGGAACCTGCATGGAATTGAATTATGCTTAGCATATATTTTTGGCATACTAGGACTTTCCCCCCTGGGATTTGGCCAAAATAGGGGAAGGAATAAAATTTGGCAGGCTTAGGGGAACAATTTAGCCCCCACTGATGGAGAAAAAGTTAACAACAATGACCCAAAAAACCAAAAACCAAAACACAGAGAGGAGGAAGAACAGAGAGAAAGACAACAAGGTAGAAAAAGACCAGAATAGGTCTGGAACCCCATTTGTGGGAGGTGAGAAGGAGAAAAAAATCTGTGGGGGAGGGCTGAACTCCCTCTCACACAAAAACTCCTACCAAGGAAACCAAGATCTAAGGGGAGGGCATCAGCTACTTTAACAAATCCAAGCTTCCTTCTTTTGTTTAAGGAGGGAGTAGGCAGAAAAGCCAAACAACCTAGCACCTTCCCATCAGCAACACCACACCTCCCATCACACCAGGCCCCGAGGACAAGAAGGAGAAAAAGAGCAGAAGGCCCCGGTGGCACCCAGGGCTCCAGGAAAACTGGGAAGTTGCAGACTGCAGGGAGAGCCTGTAGGCCTGTTCCCTTCCTTATTCGTCCGGTTCTGTTTGAGCTTAGGGACAGTCACCATTAAGTGACTTTGTACCTTGCTTTCGTTAGGCTCCAAGACTCCCAAGGACTTAGGGACCACATCTTCCATTCCGTGTTACTCCTCAAGGGCCTGAAAGAGCGTCCTATGCAAAGTGAGCTCTTGACAAAACACTGGCTGCTCAGCTTTCCTCTCCAAAACTTCAGAATTCACCACCCACTGTCCTACCAGAAACTCCCTAGAATTTTAGGGTTGTGCTAACTCACCAAATCCTGAACCCTTCCAAACATACTTCAAGAGAGACTGACTCATCGGAAAGGCATCTCTGCAGAGATGCAACCTCTTCACCTCCCTCCCACTCCCACTCCAATACTCATCTGCCCTGTTTGCCCCATCATGCCAATTCAATGCAATTTAAAACCTGAAAACCACGGAGTGCCACTTAGTAGAGGGGCTGGCCGGCCGCGGTGCGAGACAGGTGGGAGGAGGCACCCTTGTAATCCCGCATGCGGCAGAGTCATATGCCCACAGATTCAGACCTAGAAAAGTCTCTGAGATGATCCTAAACTGGGGATAGCCATGTCAGGGAAGGGGAAAGAGAGAGAAGCAGATGAAAGCGCTGCTTTAAGAAAGGGCCACAAGAGGAGGATCTCCAAATAGCCTGCTGGAATTCTTTTCAATCTGTCTCCTGATACCTGGTCCCTAAGTGCAAATTATGACTTCCTAGTTCACTGCATAAATGTTTGTGCTGAACATCTGCCCTGGGGGGGGGAGGGGAAATCCCTTGGTTCAATTGTATTTTTTCCATCATGATGAGGATACCGGAGTCAAAATGGAAGCCTAATGACCTTCATGACTGAAAAGGTCCCTGGGTGTCAGACCCAAGGGCCAAATCCACCCCACCCTCCACCTGAGAGGGGCTTGCAGCCTCCTCGCTGACTTCTCCTTTCCCCGCACTAACGGCTCCCAAGCAGAAACTATGCAGTTGTGAGGTATTATGAAAACAAAAATGTGAATCTTTTGTAGCTATTGATTTTGTCCAGTAAACCTGAGGTAAAGAATGCTCTGTCTTTGAAGAATGTGATTAAGAGAGAGAGAGAGAAAACCAAAAGGAAAAAACAAAAAACAAAACAAAAACAAAAAAACCATGAATACGCTACCAGAAGAAAAACTATGGAAGGGCTTTTCCAGTACGAAGAACTCCTATCTTGACCACCTACTTCAGGACTTGGAATTTAAGCAGTAAAATAATATATTATAAAAATGTTTATAAAATAGCAGCACACTCTGTGAAACATTACAGCTAGGTACTGTTAATGTGAATAAGGATGAATGATCTTAGCTTCTTAGCAGCGCAAAAAAAAAATAATCATAAAAAACTGAACACAATAAACTGAAAAATAAGAGACCCTTAGATTTTTCTCCATCTTCAACCCTCATACTACGAAACAAGGCAGAATCTGTGTATAAAATAATTCTTCAAAGCAGCCCTGTTCTGATTTTTTCTTTCTAACTTAAAAAGGCAAATATTTTAATAGCTTCATTACCTGTCAATTATAATTGTGCAAAAAAAAAAAAAAAAAGTTGTTGCTCCAACCTCTTCGCTAACTGAATGCCTCTAAGAAGTGGAGAGGAAAAAAATTCAAGTACGCTGAATACAACTTTGCAATGAAATTAACGAAAAAACGGAAAAGGGAACAAAATGCCACACTCTGATATTCAGCTGTCTGTCTGCACCAGCAGTAACTTTTCTTTCCATGTCCAGAGGAGAAGCATATAGGTGGGAATTAAGATCCTTCTTTGCCACCAAAATGGTAACAGATCTTTGTTTGTAGGCTTTTTGGAGGAATGTTGTGATGGGAATGTTGGTGGAAAGGGGTGTCTCTTGAGTCCCGGTAGGGATACCAGAACTGTATACCAGAGAATGTCAGATACCAGAAGTGAATAGTCCCCCGACTTGGGGCAGGCGGGGAGGAGCACAGGAGAAGCAGGGAGGAGTCTATTCAGCATGACTTGCATAAACCATCCCATCTATCCCTCGGGAACAAGTTTTCAAAGTGCTTTTCGAATGGAATGGTTTATAACAATGCTAAACTGTGGACCAGACATGCCAATCAGCACCAAAAATCAGTTTTTTAATAAAGGATGCCAAGGTCACATTACCCTCTTGAATACATTAAGAGAAAATATTCCATTCCAGATCCCACCCTTGGTCTCCATCTGCCTCCATTTCATATGAGTTTTGGTTATGGCCCAAAGCGAGATTGCCCCTTTTTGATAAAAATATGGTGGTGTCTGCAATGAACCATGTTTGGAAGAAGAAGCAAGATGTCATAAGCACATGAAACGCAGAATCCAATCACCTGTGTCCAAGTGGCAAAATACAACATCTCTTTTAGGTAGCAGCTACTGTAGACAGCAAGAGATCATAACTAGAGATTCAGCTATGCTCCGGACTTAGTAACAAACAGGTGGTCGAGAACAAAGGTGCTTCTACATCCAAAATGGTTCAATCAGGTTGAGAGATTGTTTTGTACTCCCTCCCCATCGTGTCCCTTATTTCTAATTCTTTCTTGAGTTCATTGCTTTGCAATCTAATCATGCCATAAATGGCTTACGCAAGTTCCTTGAAATTATCCTACAAGGGGTGTGTACATGCTAGTTCATAACATGAAAAAAAAAAAAAAAGCCTCCTCTAATTTGTTCCCGTATTTGCAGGCGTACATTTTCTCTAGCTACTCTGCAGGTTTTTCTGTAAGCATTTTACTATTACTTTTAACATAATCAAACAATAACTGTTCGCATATACAAGGGATTCCCTTCTGTTGTACTTCAAATAGGCACCAAATGCTTTTAGTTATTCCGTTTTTATAGGACCTTTTTCTCTCACTTCTAAAAGATCTTTCAATATGATCTAGGTGGGGGCAGATTTTTTTTGTTGTTGCTTTTAAAGTTTCATCCTAAAACATAAAGAACAAAACACAACCAGAGAGAAGGAGAGAGCAGATGTGAACGCGTCTCTCCCATTCGGCCCGACTTCGTCCTCACAGGTCAATATCCCGCACGTCCGTAGGGGTGCTGGCCTGGTCCAGTTCATCCTCCGACTTGGACCCGTCCCCCTGGTCCTGACGGAACTGCTGCAGGCTGTTGAGCAGCACCACCTCAATCTGCTCCTGGCAGGCTTTGAGGCAGTCCTAGAAGGAGAAGGGGTCAGACCAGAGCTGTTAGCAAGATCAACAGTGTGCAGAGCATTTATGAAGAAAATATACACAATGGAAGCCTCACGGGCTTCGTGCCGGTTTCCCAGTAGAAAGATGTACTCCAGCAGAGCTGCGGGACCACACTGCTCCAAGTGGGGTCCACAGCAGGCAGCATCGGCACCCCCTTGTGGAAAATGCAGAATCCCGGCCCATTCCAGATCTATCGAAACAGAATCGGTATTTTAGCAGAAGCCCAGCTGAGACAAACACACATGAGAATCTGGCCAAGATGCTGAGCCCTTTACGGACACGCCGCACCCGGTAACCCCAGCGCCAACTGGGGGCTTTCTGCTTGTGGACCCTGGGAGGTGACAGAGAAACGGCGAAGGCCAGCACCGCAGACAGAGCCACAGAGTCAGGCAGGTGTGGCACCGGAGGGATGGATAAGAAGAGAGTGCATTGAACTGTACTCAGAAACTGCGGAGGTTCTTAAAAAGAAAAACGCCCGGTTTTCTGCTTTACTTAACCACCCTCAATTCTCAGAGAACTACAACACAAATGTTGACAGAACTCTGGACGTTGCAACTGTCCAATTTGGGAAAAAGTAAGAATTTGCAACATTGTTTGATATTAGTCTATATTTGGTAGGGAAAATTCAGAGTAAGTTTGCCCCAGGCAGAAGCTTCTGTTAGCGGGGTGCGGTGGAATGCGCGGCAATTCATGGGTGTCACGAGGGAGGGGCTGGCTCCTAGCGGCAAGTGGGCTAAAGAAAATCACTCTTAGCAGATATGCTCCCCCCGTCCTCTGCAACGCTCTGTTTCTGCACTCAAGCAGCATCTACATATGGAAAATATGTTAGATCGGCTCCGCTTGGGTCTTCCCACAGCTTAATCTAGGCTTCCCTTGTTGTTGTTGTTGTTTTTAAAAGATTTTATTTATTTATTTGAGAGAGAATGAGAGACCGAGAGCACGAGAGGGAAGAGGGTCAGAGGGAGAAGCAGACCCCCAGCTGAGCAGTAGGCTTCCCCTGTTGTTTGTTTCACTGTGCAATTCTCACTGCCTGGAGGCTACTGTCTGCCAAGCACAAAAGCATTATCTTTATTTTCTGAAGATCTAAAATAAAGTTGGACCGAACTACTCAGGGACACAGTTTCCATGCCCCAATGTTCCATTCCTATCTTGTCCATTCCACGTTTCAAACTACAGCTTTTTACGAAACTGAAGATTAGGAACAACAGCTGCTAAGGGCAGAGATGGGAGTATCACCCAGCAGGTAAGACAAATGAAAACGGAGATAGTATTTGCGACCCGCCCACCATACTTGCAGGGAGCAACGAGGTTATTTCACTTCTCGGATCTGTTCCCCAACTTGTAAAATAAGGATGAAAAACACTCATAGGGTAAAGGTCAGCTCTTGAAATAATCTATCTCAAGTGCTAAATTCAATAAATGAACCCCATTTCTTGTGAATAACAAGAAACCTGTCCTGGAGTCTGAAAGAATTCTTTCGATTTCTTTAAGATGAGATATGGATAAGCATTTGCTCCAGATTGCTGAAGGCAAGCACCATGTGCCTGGCACTGGGAGTGGAGCGTGGAACAAGACAGACAGAACCCAGCCTCAGAGATCTCTGGGCCATCCTGAACAAGCTGAGGGGTCAGGGACTGGCAACATCTCTCAAACTTCTGTGGCATGCCCTGGCCACATCCTCTACCCTGTCCGATCCCCTCACTATCGACTGGAAACCTTCCCTGGGCTCCTCCTCCAAAGCCCACGCCCAGGGGTTGCGCTCCCAGGTCACTGACCACTCGCCCCATGAGCTCGGGGCGAAGGCTAAAGGCACTTCCATTTCAGTAGAAGGTATCAGAAAACCCGAAAGCCTTACAATCGATAAAGAAAACTGATCTTAAATAAAGATAAAGCTGGTGTGGGCAAACAAGGCAAACAAACGACTATAGGTAAACAACTCTCAACTCTCCTTGGGAAGGTCGTGCATCAGAGGTGGACAGTGGGGCCCACGGTCAGTTTTCCTTCCAAAGCCGGAGTAAGTGGCTTGTTCTCCATTTGAGCACCATCTGAAGAAGCCGACTTGTTCTGAGAGGCCATGTTCGTGGCATAACACCATCCTCAAAAGCCCCGTCTCATGTCTCGGGTGCCCTCTGCCCTCCCTCATTCCCCTGAACTCCTGAGAACTGAGGGGCTGCAGAATTGAAATGAATATTAGTTTCTTCTTTCTTCTTTCTCGCAGGGAATAATGAGTTGAATCCAGCCAGTGGTGATGGGATGACCCTCCGCTACAGAGGTCCTTCAGGAGCTGGTGGAGGTTATGTTTAAAAGGAGGCGGGGGGAATGCGTCAGAACCCCTCCATACCACAGGGACAGTACCCGCATGCTTGCCTCCATGGAGGACAAATCCTATCCAAAGCATACGGCATAAAGAGCGTTTCCCCCCCCCCCTTGGAGTATTATTAACATATGTGTTCTATTGATTTTGGGTGTGGCATAAAGGGCTTTTGTTCTCTAAAGAAGATGGCAGGATTCTCAGCTGATTGAGGGACTGTGTGTGTGTAGGGGAGGGACAGACAATAGCTCTGAACCACTAAATTCAAAAAGAAATGCCAGTCAGGTGTCAGCAACAAGGCCTCTTTAACAAGACGGTTTCCCATGGCACAGCCATTTGGTGAAGACTCCCTGACGTGAAGGTGAAGGTCGTGTGGAAGACCCTGCCCACCACCGAGAGCCCTAGTGCCTCCCGCCGATCCTGTCCAGCTTTCCTTCCTCTGAGGCTGTATTTCGGTGCCATGGGGAGGTCATCAGGGTCAGCCCACCTTCCATCCCAAAAATATGACCAACTCAGGACTCCATGATTATCACTGCATTAGCCACACCAGCATCCCTGAGAAAGATCGTCCTCCACACAAGGAGACAAAGCTCAAGAAAGCGAAAGAACCTGATCT
This sequence comes from Leptonychotes weddellii, assembly GCF_054177405.1. Lineage (NCBI taxonomy): Eukaryota > Metazoa > Chordata > Mammalia > Carnivora > Phocidae > Leptonychotes > Leptonychotes weddellii. Next base: position 70,525,782 of record NC_138373.1, on the reverse strand, counting down.
GAGGCCATATTAGAGTCTTTGCTTTTGGGACGCCAGCGATTCTACAGTTTCTGGCATTCAGCCTTCCCTTCCAGCAGCCTGAAACCTCAAAGAATGGTTCTAGAAAAAATCCTACAGGGAAGGCTGGGACATTGGACAGTCACTTCTACTGGACTTTCAGAGCCATGGGACTGAAGATAACACGCCTCAAGTGTCACATTTATGTACGTTCCAGCCAAGAACACGCGTACCGGCTTTCCTGAATAAAATGAAGGGAGGTTTCATGTAAAGCACTTTCCTCGGCTAAATCGTGACTGACGATGGCCAGCTCTTGATCTTTGATAACCTCCTACTTGAAGTGATAAATGATTACAGCAGTTACCCCAGAAATGAGGGACCCTGAACTCCATCCCCGGCTCTCTTCTAGATTCATCTGGGACAGAGCGGGAAGCTAACCCTCTCTGGGCTCAATCTTATGTCCCTCACTCCTGGAAAGCCCTCTGGGGCCTCGGCCTAACTCTCCTTCAGGTTCCCCTTCTTCACAGCTCGGCTATTATCAGCTTGAGTTTTAAGTGCAGATCACCCATCCTTAACTGGGTAAAAAAACTTAAGGGCAAGTGTCTGTCTTGCAAGAACAATGTCAGTCTACTCTGTGATGGTGGAGACAGAGATATCATCACGCCCCCTTCCTGGAGACAGAACTCACTCCCTGTATTTTAATACCCTCCTTTAGCATCGTTAGGAACCATTCTTGGACTTGCAAAGAGCACAAGAATTCTCTGTGAGCTGATGGAAAGTGAAGGGAGAGGGAAATGTGTGGTGGTGCTGTTACCTGAGCCAGACATGCCCACCCAACACAGCCCCGTTCCTGCCCAAGGAGCTCCGACTCTCCCGAGCAGCAGGGCAGGACGGCGCATGGGACTGGGGTGGGGGGAGCGGTGACCTGAGAGAAGGAGGAACCGTGCCTCAAACCCAGCAGGGCGCTTGGTGCTGGAAGGTCAAGCTGAGAGAAGGAAATAAAGAGGGGGGGCAAGTTCAATGGCCCGAAAAGAAAAGGAGGCAAAGCTGGGGAAGAGCAGAATCATAGTATTTCCAAAGGGCAGAATCACAAGACGCCACACAGTGGCAATTACAGAGTCAGGGGATTTGGGGGTCTGAACGGCTTTTGGAGCTCAAACAGCCACACGCCCTCATTGTACAGCTAGAGAACGGAACTGAAGCCGGCTTGTCCCCTGGTTCCTTCGAGTTAAAAGCTAAGCCTGGCTTTAAACGGGCAAGCCTCCAGCTTCAGAACTCTTTCCCCTAAGACCCTCTGCTTCTTCCCAGCTCTGAGGAAAGACGTACAGGGCAGAGAATCTCCAAGAAAAGGAGACGTAGCCCCAAGGAGCTGGTGGGCGGGGGGGGGAGGGGGGGTGGGTGCACTGGACAGCTCGTCCAGTGAAAAGCTGCTACGTGCATGCAAAATGCAGCGGCTCTGGGACCTCTGCTTTCCGGCAGCCTCCGAAAGCACCGGTCGTTGTGTTAAGATGCCCCAAATTAAGCTGATTAAAAGGAAAGCCATAATGCTCGTCTGTCAGCCTGGACAGGTGGCACTCCGCAGTGCTGGAGGTCGGGCAAACCTCCAAGTCCGATGATCATCGGCTCCCTCCCTGGCCCCTGCCCCCAGCCCGGAGCCCTGACAGCAGCGTTTGTGATCGCCAGCTCGTTACACGGGCCTCCGACTTCCTCTGCGTGCTGGCTCGGGCTCTGCGCCCTGCACCCTCCTCGGCCTCCATGAATGGGCTGACGGAACTCCTACCATGAGCCCCCAGTGTAACTGCATCACGCCATTGTCACCACACACGCACTGCACTCAACAGGGGGACAAAGGGCTGAATGAGCCCCAGACCCGCGGCCAACTCAGGCAGGGACAACTTGGGAAACTATCTCATTCTTCCTTTCTTCACAGGCCGTTTGGCTTATTTCCTTGCATACCAAATGAAGCCCGCAGAAGAAATAAGGCAGGAGAGGCAAGCATGAGCCTCCAGTTCGATTCCGTCCCCCTCCCCGCGCCCAGCCTCCCCTCCGGCCACTCTTCACAGGGTCCTCGACCACAGGCCCCGTCAGGTCCACAAAGGACAGCCCCAGCTGTACAGGGGCCCTCAGGAGAAGGTGTGCCGCGAGCGGGCTGGTGCCGCTCACTAAGGAGGACAGAGACACAAGGCTGGGGACCCGGGCCAGAACGTGTAGTCAAAATCAAGACTTCCTCCCCTGCACAGCGAATGGGTTTTCAACAGCTCACTGGCAACCACGACCCTAACAGGCCAGGATGACCCTAAGGCAGGGGTATCCTAAATCTTCTCTGGGCGCTATTTAAGTACTGGACAGAGTTTTGATGTAACCCAGGTAGAAAAGGAGGAATACAGGGACCAGGGGACTAGCGTCTGCCTCCGTCAAATTATCTCCCAATAGCTTCACAGCATGGTCATGGCCCGTGAGCCTGACTCCTGCGTTTTTATCAGTCATTTTGTAAAACTGTGTCACGTGAAGGTGATGTGTTTTGCTCAGGACCCTGGCGTGTAAATTAAGGCTTATAGGGCTTTCCCAAAGACCTGGGGAGACCGAAGACTAAGAAACACACTCTAAGCCCATATGCCTGGCCTTTGTGTCCTCCGTTCCTTCCTTCCGGCTTCCCTCCCTCTCATCAGCATCATTCCCAAGCCTCTGCCAGGGGCTCTGGATAAAGAGCACAGTAAAAGTTGGGTCCTGTTCAAGAGGCTCTATAGACAAGGAACGCTGAGATAAATGCTGGCACAAAGCACGAGCCGAGTGCCGAGGGGACGGAAGAGGAACCCCGAGTCTGCCCGGCGGAGCAGGGAAAGGTTCACCGGGGAACCAGGACGCTCGAGCCCTCCTCTCAAACTCACCCTTGGCAACGGAAGCCCCGGTAGAAGTTTCCCCAAAGCCAGCACCGCCTCGCTGGCTGGCGTCTGTTTTTAGCAACACTTATGACTGGAAGGAAAAAGTACTTAAAATATACCACCCTCTGAGACTTTTATTCCCTGTAAAACTGTCAGGCTTCTCACTCAGCTTTCTCTTTGGAATGAAGCGTTTCGGTTTATTTTGGCAACCAGACGGAGCAACAAAGACCGACTTTCTCAGAGCCGCCTGGGTCCCTCCGATCAAAGCTATCTGCTGCTGGCTAGTGAGCCGGAGAAACCTGTCTGCCCGTCTCAATGGAATCCAGGGGACCCTCTTTCCCCGGTCCGACCCCTGACAATGCGTGGAGAGAGAACACCATCAGCTCGAGGAGATCACAAATAGCAAGGTGCACAGGGCAGGCACAGAACTGTAGGGACATCAGGTCCTGGTTCCCATCTGTCCTATTCTGCCGGAGACAGCGTAACAGAACGTGGTCCTGGGCACCTGACTTCTCCATGGGAGAGTTCAACACAATCCTGTGGGCATTTCAGAGCGTGGGTCTGAGAGCATATTGTGTGTGTGTGTGTGCTCTAATTGTGGCAAAATAAACTGAACATAACATTTACCATTGTAACCATTTTTAGGTGTACGGTGGCATTCAGTATATTCCCTTGGTCATGCCACCATCTCCATCATCCATCTCCAGAACTTTCTCATCATTCCAAAGTGAAACTCCATACCCATTAAAGAACTCCCCATTCCTCCCACCCCCTGGACCCTGGTAACCCCGATTTTACTTTCTGTCTCCATGAACTCCACTATGTGAGTTATCTCCTGTAAGTGGCCCCATATATGTGTCTTTTTAGGTCTGACCTCTTTCACTTAGCATGTTTTCAAGGCTCATCCATGTTGCAGCACATGTCAAGATTTTACTTCCTTTTTAAGGCAGACTAATATTCCACTGCACATACATACCACATTTTGTTTCTCCGTTCCAAGGACATTTTCTATTGCCAAGTGCCCTTTCCAGGAGGCCTGTGTTTCACATTAGGCCTAGTGAGCTCCTTCCTCTGGGTTGCTTTCCTCCCGCATTTATAGTTCATAACACTTCAGCATTCATTTGCTGATGATCTTCATTTGCTAGGATTTTGCATGCTTTGCTTTTGATTTCCCCTACAGTCGCCGAGTTCCTTGAAGTCAGGAGCATCATCTCCTATTTTCCATACATCACCCACCCGTCCCAATTTCTGCCTTGGTTCCATCTATGCTTTGTTCATCGTGCAAGTCTGCAACAAGTGAGCCTTTAATAAATACTTCCAGAAACAAATGGAGAGTAAGTGCTTGCAACACATCACTTCTTGACTCATGAAATGGTAAATGGGCTCAGGAAGCAAAACTTGCCTCCCTCCAGATACCAATGCTTTCTGAATTCCAGTCCTTTTCTTTTCCTTCACTTTGAGCCTCAGGACTTCAGAGAACACGGCCTGACGGATGGGAGGAGACCTATAGCACTTGGAAGTCAGGCACAGGTGGCCAGCCTTGCCCAATGTTGCTCAAGCCTTTTTACTAAGAACATTCCTGGGGGGAGAGTGAGCAAGCCTCTGGGGCCCAGAGGTAAGCTTAGAACTCACAGAGGTCTCAGATTTTTATCTGAAAAAGTGCTATGGAGTTTACGTTCTCTGTTCATGCTTGGTTGTTAATATTAAAATGTTGAACCAGGGCGCCTGGGTGGCTCAGTTGGTTAAGCGACTGCCTTCGGCTCAGGTCATGATCCTGGAGTCCCGGGATCGAGTCCCGCATCAGGCTCCCTGCTCAGCAGGGGGTCTGCTTCTCCCTCTGCCCTCTTCCCTCTCGTGCTCTCTGTCTCTCATTCTCTCTCTCTCAAATAAATAAATAAAATCTTTAAAAAAAAAAAATAAAAAAATAAAATGTTGAACCAGAGGCCCACTGGTAAGAATGGGGCACACATGCATCTCCAGTTCCACAGCTGGGACATATGAGACCTCTAGCGGCTCTTGTATCCATTTGACCCAGTCTGATGGCTACCTTGGCTACATAGTGTCTGAAAGAGGCAAGCCGTTTCCCTAATGTAAGAGGAGCAACTGGTTTGCAGTCTTGAAAAGCGGCCGAAGAGACTCCGTGACACTTCAGGAGTGACCTCTGTCCATTTGAAACCAGTAAGGGGTGATAAAGGGACACGTGGGAGAAGGCCAGAGACCCACAGAGCCACCAGCCAATCACGACAGGTCTATAAATGTCTGAAAGAGGTTACAGTGCCTGGGAGTCAAGCTGTTGTCACTGACATTTTTGTCTCTGGGGGTTGAGGAAGAGCCTGTCTTAAGCTGGTTGCTGTTGGGAGTCCTTTTTGTAAGGCAGCCTTAATAGGAGATACTCAGAAAAGGAAGGAAGCTTATCATTTCTATAAATGTTAAGTTCCGACCCAGATTTGCCTCTGGAGGATCAGAAAAGCACTCTTCACATGAAGCACACTGGAAGGGACTTCGCCATCTGTATTTTGGAAACCATGGAGTACATGGTAGCGCAGGCCTTTGTGAAAAGCCTGTTTTGGACCTAGAATTTGAAAAGCATATCTAAGAACTGCTTCAGAATAGGACCCTGGGTTTGTTCCATGAGGCCCTTCACCACCTCCCTGCACCACTTCCTTGAGATGGTAATAAAGGCCAAGGCAAAATACAGACGCAGAGGTGAGAAAGCCAGCAAGCTGCAGCCTTAGGCTCTCGGAGTTGTCCACGTTCTGTTCAGCATCCCCGATGGGCCTGTAAGCCACGTTATCTCTTGACTCAATCTATTGCCACAGCAGGGCATTCGGAATCTCCCTGGAACATCCAGAGGGGGGCACGGTGAAGTCCCCCTGCATCTTGAGCCTCTCCATGGTGACACAGGAGGGCCTCCCAGCTGACAGGCCAGTTGTCTTCAAAGCAGAGGCTTTCTCAAACAAAAAGTCAGGGGCTACAGCAAGAGTGGAGCCAACGTTTCCAGGCGGGGAGTCGGAGCTTCTGGGTTCCAGCCCCAGTTCTGCTGCTGCCCTCCCCCTCCTCCAGCTGGCCACCTCAGCACTCTCTGCACCTCCCACGGAGAGCCTCCCGCTGGAAGACGCTGGAAGACGCAGGAGCGGCCACTCTGACCTCTCAGAGCCACCCTGGCTCAGACCTTCTAAGGACTGCAATTTCCTACCAGCTGAATCAGAGCCTCACTTGACCCTCGTCTCTCAAGACCTTTCTTCTAAGGAGCTTCAAATTCTGGCAAGCCTCTGGGCAGTCCATGGGGCACAAGAATGGAAAAATCTATAGCTAATAATAGTTCCTTGAATTACTATGGCTCTTTATTCTTTTAGCAGTACTTCTTAATCCATTACCACATTAAACGAAAGGGAAGTGAGAGGTGGGTGGGGTTGAGAGGTGTGTCAAGGCCAGACACGGTGCTCGAGGTGGGGCACCTCTTGGACCCCCACCGCCCCCAGCGCAGCGGAGCCAGGCTCCAGCCCTCTCTCCGCCGTGTCTCTGCCTGAGTGGGTGTAAGCAGAGCACGACACTGTGGGGGAGAAGCAGCCCGAGGACAAGAAAATAAATGGAAATGAAGCAGCATTTCAGACCCACCAGGAAGCCCACACCACAAAGGAAAATTAGTAAATAGCCCTCCTCCACCTTGTATCTGCTTGCTAGGTTCTTTTCTCTATTTTATGGCACACAGGCTTCCAAACCTTAGGAGGAAGCCTCATCTATTGAATTTTGTACGACTTTGGATGTTGATCTTGGAAAACAGAAAGCACTATCAACAACAAAAAAAACACCTCCAACACATTATCATCAAGCCAAGTGTCTCCTTCCCTGAGCTGAGAAAAGAGACATCTGGTTTTAACCAAGAAGATGGCGTCCACCTACCACATCCGTGTTGGTGATCTTGGCCAGCAGGTCGACCAGGGCGTCGCCAGTGAGCGAGCTCACGTCCTCATCCTGCTGGAGCCCACAGATGGCAGCTCCCACACTTCCAGTTGCAATCATCGATGGCGGATACATGGCGAACTTAAAATCTGCGAGAACGAGAGGCCGAAGGTCAAGGATAGCGGGGCTCCCCAGCCTGAAGATACTCAGAAATAGGATGGTGAAAGGTAAGCTGTACAGTGATCCCTCACCCTACAGACACATCCTCTCCTGAGTCTTCCTTCACAAGACACCTTTTCTTTATTTGCCATCACTGTGGCAGGCCCAAAGCTAAAAGGGGAGACGGAGGCAGAGAAGGTGGAGAGCTTATCTGAGTGCACATAGTAAATTCTCAGAGAGGAGACTCAGGCCCCCACAATCCTGTCTGGGGTTAGCATGTGTGCAAGTGGCAGGAAGGTGAGTGAGGTACATTCTCCTCTGGGGGTCATGGCAGGAGCAGAGCAGGGAGGTCTGAGGTGAGTCCAGACAAGGTAACTTATGTGCCATACAAGTGAGACAGACCAAGGGATCTAGATGGTGGAAGGCAGGAAAAGCATAAGCAAGTAAAATTTTATGAAGAACAATAATCCTGATGTGATCTAGCCCTATTATTTTGTGGACAGTCAAAAAGGACTAATATGGCCCAAAACAAAAGATGACTTCATTTAAAAAAAAAAAAAGAAAAAAAGGAAGTGAGAGAAGCAGTAATCGAGGGCATGAGGGCCAAGTTTCACACAAATCCCCAACTTCTAGCCCAATGCCAAGGACCCTTAGAACATGAGGAGAGAGAAAGCAGGTGTTAACCAGTATTAACCACTGCATCCTAATCAGATGGATGACTTGGTTAGATTTTATGGCTCTTGGGCCCGAAGGTCCTGTTTTCTTGCTGGAAAAAAAGAGTGGTTTGCTAAAGAGAAGTACAAAATGAGGATGAATTTAAGGAGCTCAAACACTCATCCACTTTCATTTCTCCAAAAGCTAACAGAGGGGATGTTCCTATGCTCATATGCTCCTCAGCCTGGGAGACCAAACACCTCAGTTTCCTCTGAGTGCTCCCGCAAAGAGGCTGGGTGACCAAGATCACCTACTTCTCAGTTATCAGGAGGACAGAAGGACACCCGCACCTGACTTCTGTTGCTGCCTCTAATAGCTGCTAATGACCCACGTGTACAGTCCCGTCCGAGTTATATGCCAGCTAATTCACACATCCACCATATAAGCTGTGCACAATTACCCCCATGTGGTGGATGAGAACGGGCAGGCTTCTGAGCGCTGCAAGTGCCCTTTCCCGCTCCTTGTGCTGATATGGTAAAGAGGTTACTCCATCACTCACTTTAGTCAGTCCTGGAGTGGAGCAAATCCTCCACAATGTACTACCTCTGGTTCTAGCATTACTCCAGAGTTTACTGCCTATAGCTGTGCAAGGGGCGGGGCGGGGGGAGGCAGGAGGGAGATACAGAGGGGGCACATGGGTCACACTTCAAATTACAGCACCACCATCAGGTTGAACTATAAAAACAATGTGACAGAACATTTCCCCTTCTTCCTGAACTATAGAAACAGTGCAACATAATATTTCCCCTTCTTCCTGTCCAATGCCCTATTAAGCCACATATTCCATTAAAGCACTTTCATAGGTGACCCCATCGTCCAGCAGCAAGTTGGTGGTGTTCTTAGCAATACGGCTGATTCACTGAACCGTGCGCACACCTCCCATCTTGGCCGAATCCCACGAACAGAGCAAGCCTGGCCTTCTGTCAGTCTGTCTTTCTCCTTGGCTTTCTTTCCTTAGCCCACTCACCATTTCTACCTCTTGAGGGACGTATATCACAGCGTTCTGCCCCAAGCCTGCCGTCCACTTGTCCACTAACTCCTCCCGTGCCTTCTCTATCCCCATGGATGGTGCCAAAGGCAGCCTCCCTGCATCCCGCTCTGCTGTAGGTCTCCTCCACATGGGCTCACAGGAGTGTTTCTCTGCCCAATAACCTCATTAGCTTCCCCCTGTGACATTCATAATGCAGACGAGGCAGCCAGCCCATGGCCTTGGGCCCACAAAGGCCCTGGGTGGGAGCCTCTGGCAGGGAACGACAGGAGGATATCCCTGGCCCTCCCTTTCCTCTGTCCCAGGCCTCCGACCAGGAAGCACACCTCACACGCGTCTAGCTTTTGTTGTCCCACTGCACGCAAAACTGACTCCTAATTTTAGCAAACTAATTAACTTCTGGAAGCCAGGGGGTATATATGGGTGGTCCCGGGGGTGCAGCAGGGGCTAAAGTTGCCAGAAGGACTCTATCGCCCCCCTTTCTTGTTTTGCTAGGAAAATGCTGAGGGGCATCCTCCCGGCGATACTGTTCCCTGCCTCCCAGAAATGGGGAGCGTTGTGCAGGCTGGGTAGTGCTCCCCCCGCCAGGGAAGGGCTGCGGGAAGCCGGGCGGCCACTACACTCCTCCTCTGCCACCTGCCGCGGTAGCAAACCAGGGTCTTCCTCGAGATTCCCGAGCAACTGCGAGGCTCTCCTCCGGGTAAGTCCAAAGGAGGTGACATTAGCATTACAAGCCCAGTCCTGACTGTGGGACCTTGGGTGAGTCACTTCCTCTCCCAGCCCCTGGCATTCCATCTGTCTAATAAAGGGTGGGGTTGGATCAGTGTTCTTCTAGCTTCTAGTTGCAGCTCACTGTTGGGTCATGAAACCCAGTGGTGGGTTGTTTTTGTTGCCGTTTAACTGAACAGAACAGGATAGGAAGTATCAGGAAGTAATCATGTAGTAAGAGTAAATACTGTCTTGAGAAACTTTCGTGGCAGTTTGATGTCCATCTATGTATATCCTGAGTTGTGTTATAAAATGTATTTCTTTCTTCATGGTTTAGGTCAAAGGCTGGCTAATCCCCCAGGTGCCTTCCAGCTCTATTTTGCTCTTCCTTAAGGATCTAGAATGAGAACCACTCCCAAGAAAAGAAGAAGCAAGCATCAATAGAACGCAGCATGGCTTCCACTGGCTGGGGAAGTCACAAGGCCTCTCTCACCACAGAGAGCAGTGCTAGTTCTGCACGATCTCAGGGGCTGCCCCGGGACCCTGCTCAGGGACACCCCCTCCTCTGTTGGTAGGGGAAATAGCAGAGAGAAAAACACCTGAATAAAACATCTGAAGGGTTGCGTCCTCGTACTAGCTCTACTTACCTAACCTCTGCACTCACCCGTGGAAAGTTTCACCCAACCCACTCAGCCACTCCTGGAAACCTTAAACTCTGGCTACGTAACTGGATTGAAAACTGTTTAAACTTACCCACTTGGATGGGACGGGGGGGGGCGGTGCAGAAAAATCAAACGTCATGCATGCATGCTATGACCAAGATTACAACCTTCCAGAAATAGATGCATAAAAACACATATACGCCCGTGCATGTGACTTAAGTAGGAGGAGTCACAGAAAACGTATATAAATGTTCCCACTGTTGAGATGGAAGAAATAGAAGTAGTTTTGTAAATCTTTCTCCTCATATCATTTTGTTTCAGCAAAAATAAAATACCAAGTAAAAAATCTCTCCGCAATCTCTACATCTCTTGGTCAAAAATACCAACGAGCTATATGTTGGGGCAAAAGGCACAGTCAGAGAGTGAGGGTCTATCTCTACCCTCCGTTGCCTACCCAGAATGGTAAGAGGTGACTTCCTGAGACCCCTCCTTCCTCCGCAGCATTGACCAGTGATGGGTTCCAACAGAGTCATCACAAGTGTTCCTCCCTGTTCCGGGCAGCAAGGATTAATCCCCACACCCACCCCCGAGGCAAAAACATAGGAACAGAACGCAGCACAGTGCATTCTAAAGGGCTAGGTGCACACTGCATGGGTAGCCAATAAAGACACTTCTCAAAAGAAAGGGGGTGCCCAAGGGGACAGGAGCAGGAAGATACTTAGGAGGACTCTCTGAGGACATGGGAAGCATTTGGGCCAAGTAGCTCCAAGAACTGGAAGGTAGAGTATAGGGAGGCCACTGTCCTACCACCGACCAGCTGTCTGAAGATGGCCCAGTTACCTGACCTCTCTGAGCCTGCATCTTCCCACCAGCATATCAGGAGAAGTGTACCCACCTCATAGGGTTGGTCTGAGGACAGGACTAATCCATGTAAAAACACAGTGCCTGGCTCCTGGCAAGCCAGCAGTGTCCTACCACTATTCTGACCGTGGGAACCTTCTCTGGGGCTGTGAAGGGTAATCCTGACCCTTGGGAGATGCTGTTCAGCATCGGCAGGCATGAGGAGGAAGGTGCCCCGCATCCCTGGGCTACAGGCAGATGCTGACAGTAGGCCAACTGTGCCGAGACCGCCGGGAAGAATGAAGGCTCTGGGCTGCCTGGAGAATCCTCCCCTATCACTTGTGTTCTGTGTCCCAGAAATGACCTCATCGAGTCCCCAAAGCCTCATGCTGGTTTGTCAGGAGTGGGAGAAACCGAGGGCCCTCGTACAATGAATGGAAGACAGAAGTTGGCCACTCCCTTCCCAGTGTCCCTATATTCCCTCAGGTGTGGTTCACCCAGAGCCAAGGAAAAATGCCCACATACTAGAAGCCTCTGGCACGACCTCCTCCCTCCTGGGGAGGTGGTGGAGGCAAGGGGCACACCTTAGGGGAATCCCAACTCTATTGGTCGCTTACTCATTCAAGTAGTGGTGAGGTATTAATAAAAACCAACGTAAAACTCATCGGTTTCAAAACGCTTCCTTTTACAGGTGAAATCAATGAATTCTTTTTCTTTTTGGGGGGCAGGGGAGAGAGAGTGTGTGAGTGCAAGTGAGGGGAGCAGGAGGGGGCAAAGAAAGAGGGAGAGAGAGAATCTTAAGCAGGCTCCATACCCAGCATGGAGCCCGACGCAGGGCTCGGATCTCACGACCCTGAGATCATGACCAGAGCTGAAATCAAGAGTCAGACGCTTCACCGACTAAAGCCACCCAGGCACCCCGAATCGATGAATTCTTGACTTGTCTAATCCCCCCGATCCTGGGCCTGGGGTTAAGGCTGAGACTTTCAGACTGTGGACCCAGTGCTCTTTTTTTTTTTCTTTTTCAAGATTTTATTTATTTATTCATGAGAGAGAGAGAGAGGCAGAGGCAGAGGGAGAAGCAGGCTCCCCACGGAGCGGGAAGCCAGATGCGGGACTCGATCCTAGGACCCTGGGATCATGACCTGAGCTGAAGGCAGACGCTTAACCGACTGAGCCACCCAGGCATCCCCCCCGTGCTCTTTATAACTTACCAGAATGTGAATAGCTCCTCAAGGCCACCTCCCACATCCCACGAAGGAATACAGGGTGATTTTCCTATCAGAAGTGCAAGAAAAGCCCCCCAAAGCAAGCCCTGGTCAGAGAGATAGGTCCTAGCCATGGCACCAGCAAGCTGTGTGACCTGCACAACCCACTTAACTTCCCAAGACCGCCATAGGCACTCCTGGGGTCTGACTGGGCTCCTTAATCTGGACAAGGGCAGCGAGGGCTCCACATTCATAGACTTGGTATCTGCACGCCTTGGTAAGATTTCACTGAAGAAAGAGCTCTGAGCTAAGCTGGTTTGAAACCAGATTAGATGGCCCTGCACATAAGTTTAGCGCGAATTGTTTTGGCTATGGTGACGGAGACCTTGAAGTCCAAGAATGACCGCTGTGCTTTGGATGACCACTAGGGGGCGAGAGAGATTTGCCCGGAGGCTGAAGAGAAACAGGGACGCCCCAGTCTCTCCCCCTCCTCCAACCTGCAGCAAGGTGGACATTAAAAAGGCCAGGATCCCGGATGCTCATTGGCCAACCAATGCTGGGAGCCGCACACACCTCACCTACCACCCCCCGGAATAGGATCCGCGCATAATCCGCGCATGGGGCAGGACTGCCACGCCAAGCTGATGGCAATGTAAAGCCAAAGGCCTCGGTGGGAGGAGGAGGGGAGGGAGACGGCTGGAGAATAGCAAGCAGCCTGCCCCTCATTCATTTTACAGCCAGACGGGAAGTGAGAGAACCCTGTCCCACTGCCTGTCCCCACGGGGTGCCCGTGCAGAAGAGACTGCCACTTCCCCTCGGCTCCACACCCTGTCAGCCTTGGAGGCAGTGCAGGGTTTCAGAGAGGGGAAGGTGGTCTAAATTCTTCCCACCTGGCAACCACCAGGGCACACCTCCCTTTTTGGATAAGGGGCCGAGTCACCTACCCTTTCAGGGTCCCAGCTATGATTACACCTCATGATGGAAGGTCATGAAGCATCTTTAGGGAAAGCCAGGAAGACTGGGAACACAAGGGGTGTTATCATCACTGGGGCTCGGACCTTGGGGTCGGGAGCCTTGGGTGGGACTGCTCACGGGCATGGTGCAAAGAGCTTATTAGCCCAGCACCTTGAGGTGGGGCCCTGGGCAAAAAGAGGGACATGTGGGGTGCCACGGGCCTGGGAGGTTAAGCACCTCCACCCCACCCCCACACCAAGTTCAAACTCAATGTCATTGGCTTTTCTAGACTAACTGGAAGCATCTGTTGAGCATGATATCATGCATCAAGAATCTTCCAGTGCCCGAGTGCAATCCTGAGTCATCTTCCATGGTCCTTCTTTCCTCATCTGCAGACCTGGGGGACTCTACCATCAGAGCTACAACCAGGGGGACACTGAGGCTCAGTTCTGCTTCCCCAGGATCCAAAGCTCCAGGAAAGGGGACGCCAGGGGCCGGCAGTTATGAAGGTCTGCTTCTCACCCCAGTGCCTCTGCGGACCATGACTGGCCCTGACAGGGACACCGGGCAGTTGCAGGTGGTCTCTCCAGCCAGAAGCCATTCTGAGCTGAGGAGGGAGAGGGTGGGAGGACGTCTCTCTGCCCGGCCCTCTTACCCTCTGGCCAGCAAGGAGAACCGCAGCTGCCCTCCCCTCCTCACGGCCCCCCTCTGCTCTCCTGCCCTCTCTCTCTCTTCCCCTTTCTCACACACACACACACACGCACACACGCACTCCCCATACAGACTACGGGACTAGTGCCAGCTCATTCACAACCAGCTCTCCCCATTAACTGGCCACACCGCCCCAGGGTTGGCGACCACCTCCTCAGGGCCCACTGTAGGCCTGCCACACCCTGGCTACAGGTGCCTCTTCGGCTTCCGGGCAGAATGTTCAGGGCTGGGGGAACCAGGACGGAGCAGACAGGACAGTCTCAGTGTCGCCACCTACCTTTGGTTCTCAGTTACCTTGCGCCGGCTACTTGCCAGGCAGTCTTAGGCCCTCAACCATCTGTCACACCCCGGCCCCGCCCGAAGTGCAGCATCTCTTCTAACTGGAAGATCTTTCCTCCAAGAAGAGCAGCCCTTGACTTTGATGCCGTCAGGCCAACTGCTATGAAACTCCCCACGGTAAGGACGCTATTTAACCCAGTCCTTCACACAGGCTCAAGCACAGATCGAGAAAGAAAAGCCTTGTGAGACAGACCCATCCTTCCCAGACTCAGGAAACTTCCAAGAAGCCCCCCATTCCCCCCCCCGGCCCCGCTCTGATCAGTCCACACCTGAGGCTGAGTACTTGGCTTGTGGTTTTTATTCAGTTGGAGTTATTCCTTCTATCCTTCCTCACTTCCTGTCCAAGTCTAGCTCAAGTCTCCCAAAAGGCAGTCTTTGTGACTTCCCGTGCCACCCCTTGGGCCTCTGTCCTCAGGGCCCGAGGCCCAGGCTCCTCACTCTGGCCCCAAGTTGGCAGCCACCCCAAGGATCTAGGCAAGAAGATCAGAAGCGGGGGATGGGATCCCCAATTTTAGAGAATGGGCCTTTACAGAATCTGGGGATCTACCCAGGCCTGGGTAATCCCACCCACCATCTCCACCCCGATCAGAGATGAGAATGGAGGGATGGGTGGACAGACCCCAAAAGATCTGTCAGTCAAGAGACAAGGTCAAAGCAGAACTCTGGCTAACAGCTGGACAATGGGGGATCTTAGGGTCAAGGGGTCAGCTATCCTAGGGCCAGAGAAAAAAGGACTGGTTGACCCCTCCCCCACAGTGAATCATGACAATGGAGAGGAAGGGACAGCCCAGGCCTGGGAGACAAAATGACAAGTCAATGAGGGACTGACCTCTAGGGCCCCAGGCCAGACAGCAGGAGAAGAGAGGAAGCAAAAGAATGGTTAGGCTACTGTCTAAAAGGCAGCAAGGTATACACGGGGGCTCTGAACAACAGCCCCCTTGGGGCTGTGGGAAGGGCAGTTCACTCTCCCACAAAAGGGCCCAGGGCACATACACATGCCATGGGACGGGTCTGGATCAGGAAGGGCAGCACCGCGGAAAACCAGTGGGACAAAACCCATGCCCAAGCATCCAATGTGCATGTCAGGGAATCCCACATTCCAGCCAGTGCAGGCAGAGCAAGGGGTCCTGCTGGATTTGGATGAAGTTACAAGTGGGAGACAGTGGCATTTTCCCACAAGTAGGACCACAACACACTGTCTACACATTCCTTGGTTCACCAAGTACCTCCTTGCATGTATCTCTTTCTGATTTTCCTTTTCCTAACCACCCTGAAAAGGCTGTAAGATCATGTATCCCCCAGGTGTGTTTTGCAGATGGAAGCTGAGGTTCAGAGAGGTTAAGCAGCCTGTCCAAGGTCAGCCAGTGAGAAGTAGCAAAGCCTGACCTTTTGACTGAGAACAGAGCATATACACTTTTGCATACTGTGTGATCCATCTGTACTCACTCATGAATACCATGTAACAAGACAGTGAAAGGAGTTAACCCCCCGAGTCCCAACTATAAAATTCAACAACCTTTGACAAACTGGTGCTGATCCCTCTGCACCCCAGCCCTCCCCACTCCCCCACCAACCTCCCACCCCCAAACCAAAGATCTGCCCAGATGTCAGTTCTTTACCTATGGTGTCTCTCCCCTGGATGATTAAGGTTCCAGGGTCTCTCCCATGGCCACTACCAAGAAAAAAATGGTAGAAACTGGCCAAGGTTCAGTTTAATGAGACAGTGTCAAACCACTGCCTTTAGTTTATTAGGGAAATGCAAAGCAAATGGGCCAGTAATAACTATGTATCAGTTGTGGGATCAACAGGGTGAGTGGAAAGCTTTTAATATAAAAAAGCCAGTTGTGATTGTTATGTTAAAGCTTGCAACCAAAATCAAAATACCAGCACTTGAAGCAAGGGCATCAGAACCTAGTGCTCAGAACGTGAGTCCTTGCTGAGAGCCAGCCAGGTTTACTCCCCCATCCAGCAGAGGGAACAGCTACACACATGTGCCCTACAGTAAAAAGAACTCCTTTGGCCTCCCTTACTGCTTATCAGGGCAAGCCGCGTATTTATCTTGACAGTGTTCCTTTAACCTGTATTTGCCCCCACCCCCCCAAATTTCCTCTTGGGCTTATCTCCAAGCCATCCTTTTCCTCAAAAGATTAAAGATTTAAACACAACCAGAGAGCAGTATATATAATCTTCAAAGAGCACTTTAGACATCATAAAGAATTATTTTAACAGGCACTATTTTTTTTTTCCTTTACCACACCTGTCGTTATAAACCATTTATGAGTTTAGCAGAGAAAAAAGAATATACCAGCTCAGATAAAGTCAGGAAAACACAGCCGGGGCATGAAACCTGGTACTCTAGGTTACCTGGGACCACCCATCTCCTAAGCCCCCCAGGCCCATGCCCGGTAGGACCCCCGTCAGCCTCCCCTTGAGCACCCCCCAAAGGGCTCTTCAGCCTGCGTCCGCCCCTCCCAAGGCCCGCCCCTCCGGCTCTGGCCTGCTCCTACCGGTGGCACACAGAGCAATGAAGGTCTGCGCATGCTTGCGGATCAGAGACAACTTCTCACTCGGCTGGGGCAGCTTACGAAGGATGTGCTCGATGAAGTCGTGAGGAGTGACGGCCGCCAGGTTCCACTTCAATTTCCCCAGCACCACCAGCTCCCACTCCTGAGGAGGAAGGGAGGGAGGAAGAAGGAAAAGAAGAGTATAAAACCCAAAGGCTGACGTGGTGTCCGGGAAGTGGGGGGGAGGGAGAGGGTGTGTTGGGATCCAGACCCATTTTAAGGATGCTCATGAGGACGCTGCTGGATGGGGAGGCCGGCCCATTTGTCCAAGTGCCCCCCAAAGCTTGGAAATCGTTGGCGTCTCTTCTTAGGCTTCCAGTGGCAGGCGCGACAGGCAATAATGAGGGCCCAGGTAGCTGTTGCCAAGACTCTATCCTATTTCTTTTCCTCTTCGGCTTCCCCACCCCTGGCCAACCCTGACTTGCAGGCAGTGCTGTTGCCTGCCCACCCAGAAAGCTGAACCTACGAAAAGATACTGCCAAGGTCATTGTGGCCCTTAGGTAGTAATTTATTGTCTATGTCTCCATCGCTGGATTAATAGTCTTTTTAATCCTCATGGAAAAATGATGCACACAGATGAAACTCAAAATAAGGTTCCTGGGCCCAACTCCTTGGCAACCAATTAGCTGACTTGTAGTTGGTGCCAAAAAGTGTCATTTTTCTCTGCTTTAAAACTTTCCCCTCCACACATAATGCAGAAGTCTTGGGGAAAGGACACTCAGCCACAGAGTGCCCTTTCACCTAAATGTTTCATAGGCCTTTGTCATCGTGACTGAAGGACCCACTGGATGGTCATTAGCAGCCTCATGTTGCAGCGGGAAGTGATTGGGGCAAAGTGAAAGTGCTTGTGCACAGTCAACGGAATCCCTCCGTTCAATGCCAAGGGGGAACAATGCAACCCCGTCTCTCATGGGCTTCTCACCACCAGCCCACCTCGTGAAAAACTTCTTCTCTCCCTTATCCGGGTACATTTGGGGACTTGTGTTCAAAGTAAAACAAGCCAAAAAGGAAATCCTAAAAGTATGTGCAATTAGAGGGAAAACGGGCCTGTCCATTAATTGTCTTCAGAAGAAAGAGAGGCAGAGACCAGCGTGCATGTGCACCCTGCTCCCCCATTTGCCCTAAAAAACCCCAGGCTCTCTTCCATTTGCTAAGCCAGCAACCAGAGCCCCCAGCCGCCCTCCCGTAGCACCAAGTGGTTGTGTGATCTGGGGTGACTCCCTTCCCCTTGCTGGGCCTCAGCTTTCTCTGGTGTAAAATAGGACTCCTCCCGATCCCAGCCTCTGGGATAACGAAATCGGGAATGGAAAAAAAGGCAGGGTTTTGCGGAGCACTATTCATTAGCTTGTCTGATCCTGGAAAAAAATGGGGTGTCCTGAAGAACACCACGGTCCACCATCACGTTGAAACAAATGAACAAAATGGAAGATTCATTTTCCGGTCTCCCATGAGAAAACGAACTAGTAACGAATTTTAACAATTTTTCCTTTACATGCTTTTAAGTCTGCCTTGGCTTTTTACAGAGGGCTGGGACGGGAAAAAAAAAGACAAAATTATTAAACAACCAGTGTCTTCTAAGATGGCTTGAAATTCCAGCCCTTTCTTCTCACAGGGGAATGTGAGTATGAACTACTCGTCTTGTACTATTATTAAAGGAAGCAGATCTCCCAGAAGAAAGCACCTTTCTGGGCCTCCCGGACCAAACCAGAAGCAGCTGAAATCTGGCAGTGGTTCAAAGGTGAAGTCATTCATGCCCCTCTAGACATTCCCCGCAATTCCTCCCCCATCCTTGCACATGTCTGCCACTAGATGGCAGCACAGCCCCAGAAAGGAAGGCCTCTCACAAAGAGCTCAGTTCTAGCAGCCAGTCCTAGCCCTGTGGACTTTGTGCAGGCCTTGCCAGTACCGAAGGGGAGGGGGGGCTAGAGAGGGGCCCCCTTTTCCAAACAGCGCAGAGAAAGGTGGGCAGACCACGGAAGGTGGGCCTGGGAGTCACTCTACCATTCCAGACTGCTGCAACATGGACGCCCTAAGTGTGAAGCTTCAGGGAAAAAGAGTTAGATGGGGTGGGGGGGCGGGGTTGGGGAGGTTTGCTGGCAGAAAATCAGAGTCAAGAGAGGACCCCTGTCATCGGACAGAGGTCACAGCCTCACTGGATCTAGAAACCCAGACCTCAGATTCCTCTAATAAGAGGCCACATTGTGACTTGGCTCCAAAGTCAATGAATAGATATTTAGTGAACAGCTACTATGTACAGTTATCTCGAGAGTGTATAGATAGTACTTTTGAACTCCAGATTCTTAGGAGACACATCACAACACACTCTTATCATGTGAAGACCTTCCTACCATGTGAGAAGTGGAACTGTTTTGTCAGAATTCAGTGGTTGAAAATTTGGAATGTAATTAAAATGTTATCACTGTGTCCCAAGTCTCCCCTACACACACACACACACACACACACGCGCGCACACACGCACGCACCTGCACACACAACTGCAAGTGAATTTCACCCACAGAAATGTCTCCGGGGATCTTATTCATGGATGTAGCCTCAGTGCTTAGCACAGTGCCTGGCACACAGTAGGAACACAAAAACATTTCATATTAAAAGCGCTGACTCCTACAAGTGTGAAAATTCCAGCGGTGTGGTAATTTGGGAATCAAAGGACTCATTTGGGGAGCAGTGGGTAGAAGCTTATCAGGCGTGGAGAGAGCAAAGAGGGAAGGACGCACAGAAAGGGGGGAAGAAGGAGAGGGTCATTACCAGCAGCTCCTGAGGCTTGATGGAGTTGTCAGTATAAATGCACAACTTCTCAGCCGTCAGAGGGATGGTCTCTTTGAGCTTGGAGGCCAGGAACATGCAGACAGCACCCAGGAGCTGCAGATGGGTCTTAGGAGTTGGGACTCCAGCCAAGAAGCGGTCCAGGTAATTCATGGCCAAAGGGAAGACCTCCTCTTCACACTTCTGTTCCTCGCAGACCTACAATGGGAGCGGGAAAGGGTTGGGGGGAAGGGGGGTGGAGGGAATAGTACCAGGAAAAGACAAAAAAAAAAAATGAAAAGGCATAACCTATGGAAAGAAGCAAAAATATTTAATTTTTGAGTGGGGAGGGGGAGGGGAGTAGAATATGTGATAAGAATAAAAATGAGGAAAACGGGGTAAATCTAAAAAGCTCATCGGCGCTGGGGTATTCCCCAGCAACGTAAAAAAAGAGGTGAATTGAAGATCCGACCTGGGAAGGCAAACACACGCGCAGTAGCCGCCCGGCTCTGCGACGCTCCCTTTGGCTACTGACTTCTTTGCTCACTCTAACTCACTCACACTCTCTTTTTTGGATTTCGTCATCTTTTCAAAAAATCAATAAAAATATTCTGGAAGCTCCGGGGGTCTTCTTCTTGGTCTCATTCGGACCCTCGGACCCTGCTCTATCATTCCCGACAATTGAAAAAAATGTCCGGGGGGGTCCCTGCGGCCCAGGCGCCGCTATTGGGGGGGTGGGTGGGGAGAGGTGGGGAAGAGAGGGGGAGGGAGGAGAGGAGGAAGAGCCGCAGTCTCGGCGGCTGCACTCGGAGCATGGGGAGACGGTTTCAAAAAATAATTAAAAATCGAGGAAATATCTTAGAAAAGCCCTTTTGGCGTGAAAACCCCAAAGAGGATCCAGGCTTCCCGAAACGGAGGTTTCGGGTGCCGGAAAGGTCTGTATCTCGACCCCTGGGGCTTTGGATCCCGAGGGGAAACTTGGAGGGGTGAGCGCCGCGGCGGGAGTGTCCGGCTGCGGCCCACAAGGGCAGAAACTGGGGATCGTGGTGACGAGCTGGGGGAAAACCGAGGAACGGGGAGCCGCCGGAGAGAGGCACGGGGCGCTCTGACCTCTCCTTTAGGGGTGCCCCGACATCCCCCCCTACACACACCTCCTCCCCCCCCCTTCCTACCCCACCCAAATCTCCGCACTGAGGAAACTGGAAAGCCAAACTGTAAGTAACCTTCGTGAGGTGGGGGTTGGGGAAGCGGGCACTATTACAAGTGGGGTGGCCGGCATAATGGGGTGCGAGGGGGGAGCGGGCGACGTTTTCCAGCCTTTCCAACCGGAGTTTGCAAAGCAACATGGCGAAACCACGGCAGGTCCAGAGCTGTGCATACGTGGGCACACAGCTTGCTCGGCAAAGATTTGGAGCAAGGGTAAAAAAGTGGTTCTTTTGGGTTCCCCTAAAACACACGTTTCTCCATTGCGACTTCCGGGGCTCCTGAATTCTCCGTTTCTCTCCTCCTCCCTCCTCCCCCTCCCTCTCCCCCCCCCTTAAGTGCCAACGCGGAGTCGCGACCACATGCGGGGACCTGAGGCTAGGACGCATTTGCTCTGGCCTTTGGGGGGCTGCTTTTTTTTACTTTGTGGCCCCGATTTCACACTTCTACTCCCTTCTTCACTGCACGGAAAGCAGCCGCGGCTTCGCAAGACAGGTCGAGAGGGGGGTGGGAAGAAGAGGCAGCCACATGCAGACACACGCGCGCGGGATGCTCCCCCACCCCCGCCCCAGGACAGCCTCATTTCTCCCAGATTTTCCTCCTCCCTCCCCTTTCACCCTCCCCTCCCCCAGTTAGTCTTGCATCCTGCAGGGAACAGAAATGAAGCCACGCGTCTCGCCAAAGGGCGCGGGGTAACCTCGCGCACCCGAGCGGGGCGGTGAGCGCGGAGCCTGCCCTCTCCCAGTTTTAGGGTCCCTGCTCTGGGGGGTGGGGGGGCCGAGTATCCGTATGGGGACAGACGGAGTCTGTCTGCAGACCTACCTCCAGCATCCAGGTGGCCACCATCCTGCGCATGTAGGGCTGGATGTCCTTCTGCACGCATTTGAAGTAGGAGCACTGGGGAAGGTAGCGCTCCTCGATGGTGAGCAAGTTCTGCAAAACGCGGTCATCGTAGAGCAGGTTGGCGTCTGGCACGGCCCTGCGGACCGGGTCCACCTCGCAGCACAGCAGTTCCATGGCCAGCCGGGTGTCCGCTCGCTTCCCTGCTTTCTCCGGACTGGAAAAGTTGGGGGGTTTTTTGGAGGGGGGAGGGGAGAGGGTTCCCCTTACCTCCTTCCTTTGGCTAAATAGGGGGTTTTCGAGAGAAAAGTTATGGGGCAGAGAGAGGGAGAGGCTGGGGGAGAAGAGAGGAAAGGGATGGGCGATGGGAGAGGAGAGCCTCGGGGGCTGCTAACTCTGCCTGCCCTCCCCTTCAAACTTGTCTCGCTCTCCCCTGCTCGCTCTTCTCTGCTCTGCGAGGCAGTGACGCAAACTGGCTGGGCAGTTAGTTCTCCTCCCTCTCGCCTCGCTCCCCTCTCCGGTTCCTCCTCCCCTTCCCCCCCCTCCCGTCCCTCCCCTCCTCCTTTCAATCTCTCCCTCCCTCCCTCCTTTCCCCTCTTGTTATTAAGGAGAACAGCAGCTGGCCCGACCTAACTTCAAACGCGGTCCCCCGCCCCCCCACCCCTCTCCTTAGCTCTCCGAGGCCCTCTCCCTCTATCCAGCCCCGCATGCCAGGGGCCCCGGATAGGGGAACCCACAAAAAACACACCGATTCCTATTTATTCCCTCTAATTTCGCACATTCTGTGGGTGTATCATGCCAGATTACGACCCTCCAACTTTGGCTTTCTCAACATTGATCTTTCCACTCCTGCCCATGTATGTAAGATACGAGAAATGACGGGTAGATCACTTGAAGATGGGGTAGACTCATGCAATTTAGAAACAGATCCCTTAAGTGAAGACTAAGGAGGGCGATTTTGGAAAATAGCAACCTTGGATATCCAGAGATAAAGGCTCTGTCCCGGACGTTTGAGTTCCTGATCACTTCGAGGCTGTTTCAAAAGCCCGATTAAAGGGGCCAAAACAACGTCCCCCCTTCCCCCACCCCCGCATGTGTGTGTGGAGAGGAAGAAGAGGAAGGGGTGGGTGTTAGGAGGGAGGGGGCGGCTTCTCCGACGTGATAGAATGTGACCCTAGAGCAGAAACCCTCCCCTTCTTGGGGGCGCTACAGGCGCCACGGGGAGCAGCGGAGAGGCGCCCAGCGCTGCCGCAGGCCTTGCGGGGGGGGGCGTGCAGGGCTACCATAGGTTGCTCCGCGGCCCGCGGCCACGCAGGAAAAACCCGCTTCCTCACCCCTGCCTCTGCTGACAAGCCGCCCGAGGTGTCTGCGCCGAGCGTGGCCACACTGATACAGCTTTCTAGGAAATAGCCTGGGAGGGGGAGGGGAGGGGAGGGGGGCGAGGGAGGGATTAGGTTTGGCTCCCCCCCTCTCCCCCTGCGCAAACAACACCACCCCTTCCTTTCCCCGGAGGCCCAAGACTTCCACCCTGTGTCCTTCGCTTTGCATCCTCGCCGACCCCTCCGGGTTCACGCCTCACCCGCCAGCCAGGGCTTTCTCCCCCGGAGCGGGATTGCGGTGGAGACGCTGCCGGCGCAGTCGGCTCTGACATGTGCTAAAATGCATCCCCGGGTCAAGGCTGCTTTTACAGGGGATATGGTGGCGTTTCCTCACCTCCTTCCTCCCTCCACCCCACCCCCCAACTTTCAGTGTTATTTCACTTCGGGGGGAAGGGGAGAGAGCCCGGCGCCCCCAGCAAGTTGGCCGAGCTGACACGTGCAGGGAGCATGGCGTGGGTCAGGGCTCGGGACACACCGTGGTCGGCCGAGCACCTCCTTCACCGAGAAAGGGGGCCCCGAACCCGGGCGTGGAGAGCTAGCGGGGTGGGGGGGGGCGCTGGGTGAGCTGTACACTTGGTTCCCTGAAAGGAGGCGGGGGGAGTGGAATAGAGAAGGCGGGGAGTGAATAAACCAGAGGTGCTAGCGATTAACTCGGGCCCCGGGGCCAGCCCCTTTAAAGGAGGGTGGGGCGGAAGGGGTGGGGGGAGGGAAGGGGGGGGATATCGCTTTAAAAGGGTGAGTAAGAGTTTGGGGCGCCGTCTCCCCTCCCTCTATTTGCATAGCCAATAGCTCTGGGGCTCCTGCTACTGCGCGCTGATTGTTACCGGGCAGATTACTTTTTTCTTTTTTTTTTCTTTCTTTTTTTTTTTTTTTTTTTTTAGTAGGACGCGTTCCCCGCTACATCAAAAGGAAGCCAAGGGAGGGCGGAGGGAGAGCGGGGACTGGGGCGGGCGAGGGCTCGGGAGAGGCCGGGGCGCCTGCGACCTTATCAATAGCCGAGGGAATTAGTATCCAATCTACCGTAGGTAAAGAAAGGGGAGGGAAGGGGGAGGGCGAGGAAAATGTCTAATTGCTGTGGAAGCCATTAGCTTTCGGGAAGAAAAAAGCTCACTGAGAAACCCAAGTTGCAACTCAAAATGAAACAGTCCTGCGCAGCGATGACACTCAGGCTGAGTACAGTGTTCCTCGGAATAGAGTCGGTCCCTAACAATTACCTATTGATTTTAGTCAACTTGGACTTCCCGACTCAAGCTTGAGTCACTCCGGATAAATATATTAACTTACATTTTAAGACCCCATAAAGGAATTACTCAAACTTCACCTCAGCCACCTATGAGCCGTTCAAAGAAAGCTGCTGGGGGGGGGGGGAGCGGGGGGCGGTGGGGGTGAGAGAGGTATTTTTAAAGTATAAATCTAGTCCGACAGGCAAGGACAGAAGTCGGCGAAGGCTTCCAGCCTCTTGACATCACTTGATAACTAACCCAGCACGGTCTTCTCTCCACCTCCCTGCAGGAAAAGCATCCCCAGCCCTGGGGTTCCTGAAGTGGGGAGGAGAGGGGGAGGGGAAGAGGCGGGTGGTCGTCCTCCGGGCCTGGCCCACCCTGGGGAGAGAGCCTGGGTGGTGACGTCTCAAATCTCGGAAGCGAGCCGAGGGCCCTCTCGCCCCTTCCCTCCCCTGTACCCCCACCCCTACCCCTGTCTGGCTTCCCGGAGAAATTCCGGCGGGGCGCGGGACTGGGGGAGCTGTAGCCGCGAAGGGGAGGGGCGCAGAGGGGCGCGGGCGATTGCCCCCTCTCCCCGCGGCCTCTCCATTCACCCAGGCCCACGAGCGCGGACGCTTCCCGCGTGGCAGGCTCGCCTCAAGTTCCCCCATTCACTTCCCCTTCCTATTACGGACTGTTCCCGAACATTAACCTCGCATCGAATCCGTCCCCCAGTCGGGTTTCAGTCTCCAACGCATGGGGTGGGGCGTGAGAGGGTGAGGAGGTTGGCAGGAATGTCTCCGGGAGGCTTGGACTGGAAACTGAGTTTTCCCTTTTGGTCGCCACTCCGACCATGTGTTAAAACCTTAATTTTTGCTTGTTAAAAAGCACTGCGCCTAGCACGCGGGAAAAGGCACGTTGCCTTCTGGGCAAACGTGCGCGTTTTCTTTGAGTATAGACTCGGGTTTAGAGAAAAAAACCCAAGCTCCTGTGCTCTGACTTTTAAGTCAAAACTGGTCACTGTGTAAAAAAAGGAAAAAAAAAAAATGTTGGTTCTTCCTTATCCCTTTTTCGCCCTCAAGAGAAAAAAAAAAAAAAAATCCTGTCCTTTATAGGATCAGTGATAAACTTTAGTGAACATAAGTTTTATTGGACTTTTATTCCCTTACGTGCCGGCTCCCCACCCCCTATTCCCCGCGTTTTGGAGTTTCGGTTGGAAAGTGTACAAAACCCTGTAGGTGTAGGGTGCAGCCGGGTGTTGGGTGTTTATAGGCACATTTCTGCAGGAACCTGCAAACGCTAAGCACACATACTCCGAAGCTCACCTGGCAGATGCCGGCGGGCCAGGTGATCACGCTGTCGGCTCAAAGCTTCAGAGCCGCGCGAGTTCGAGCCCCGCTGCCTCAGCGCAGGGGCGCTCGGGCAAGGTGGGGGGAGGGGAGTGAGTTCAGGCTCGGGAATGGGGACCACCGCCCTCCCCCTAAGTCCTCCAAAGAGTTGGGCTGGGTCTGTGTTTCTCCACTGAGGGATGATCAGACAATGAAAACCAAAAACCCGACGGTTACTTAAAAGTAGGTGGCAAATGTCCTAGTCTCAGCTCCTGGCTCCCGGGATACCAGAAAAGAACTAAAGAAGGTACAGAAAGAGAAATGGGGGGGGTGGGGAGGGGGGTCACAGGAAGGGAATGAAAGCGAACTGGAAAAACGTGCGAAAGGAAAAGGACAGGTCGGGATGGAGGGCACAAGGCAAGGAAGGTGGGTGGGGACAAGCCGACGCAAGTCTTCCCAACGCCCGGGCCCTGGGACTCCAGGTGTGAATACGCTTCCGGGACCCTGTCGTCGCCCCCCCGCCCCACCGGTCGCCTCTCTGGGGCGCTCAGGATCCAGCGGGGGGCAGCGTCGGGTCCGGCCTGTGTATTAAGACTGCCCCTTCGGTGTGCTTCAGCTCGGACCGGGTCTGTGTGCCTGAGGCAGCAGATGCGATAGGCGTGGGTCAGGAAGGCTTGCGCCTGCCGTCTGTTCACCCACCTAGCATCTCACTCCCCTCCCTTGGAAAAAAAAAATAAAAAGACCCGAACTTCCCCCTCTTCCTGTCTGATTCAGCTGCAGGACACGCCTCACGAGGCCGAAAATAGCTCTGGAAATGCATTAGCTTTATAAAAGTGAATTTTCCAATAAGATTTGGGGCGGGGGGCGCCTGGCTCGCGGCGTTGGCGGGGCCCTGCCTCCCCGGAGGAAAAGGAACCCGCCGTCTCGGTGCTTCGCCCTCCCCCCGGCGCGCCCGGGAGGGGGCCACTGGGCGGCGGAATCGCGCCTCCGCTCGGGGAGCCACCACGCGGCTTTTTCGCGGAATTTTGACGTCACCCACACGTGGGGGGAAGGGGCTGGGAGAGCGAGAGGAAGCGGCGGGGGAGGGGGCCGGCGGGCGGGGGAGCGGCACGGGGCGGCGGCGGCGTGTCCGGCACCTAGCAGTGGGCGCGCTAGCCGCGGGGCAGGTTCGCCGGCCACGCTCGGCCCCGCGGGGCGGGAGAGGCGGTGCGGGCCTGCAGGCGGGCCGGGACTCCCACCCTCCTTCCGCACCCTCCCCTCTCCGCGCGCCCGCCGCCGCCGCCTGCCACCCCCTTGGAGTTTATTTTTTCACTTTGAAATCGGGAGCAGCTCTTGGCTGCCGAAAAGGCTCATTTCTGGGGGTCGTGGTGCAGTTCCGCTCCATATCGACATCAGACTGAATATCGCGATTGCTGGTCGCGACGCACGGCCACTCAGCTTTCGACCCTGTCTCCAGTGAAGGAGACGGGAATGTGTATTTTCTGTTCGGGTCCTGAGTTCTGCGTTTACTTTCACACCAGGAGTTTTTTCACGCGCTACATATTCCTCCCCGCCCCCCGCCCCATTCACTATTTAAACACCAGCTGGGTTGGTTGATGCTCTAATAATTACATGTAAGATCTATCTCCCGAAGATGGATATGAGCGATATTGGATGAATTTTACTGTGCGAGGAGAAAGTCCGTCTAGAAATCTGCTTGTCCAGAGAGTTCCACAAATAGACGGGCAAAAGTGCAGGGCGACTCCCCTCCCGCTCACTGGGTACCCATGTGGTGTCCGTACTCATGAAGAACCTTCTAGACTGCAGGAGCTGGAAACTCCAACTGCAGAGAGAGCCCATGCACCTTCAGTTTCTCCTAAATTTGGGCAAAGTCTTTTTAATCTTTCAGTCTGGGGGGTGATATCTAAAATATGTCATTTTTTGAACCCACAGTGACAATTCTGATTATATGCTGAAATTTACAAGGAGCTGTAGTGGGAATGTTTGGGGAAAAGGAGTAAATGTGAACTGGCTTTTCTCTCAATGAGGTAGACTGTTGCAGGAATCAGATGCAGAAAGCTGGGGGCTTCTTTGAAAATGTGAATTTGAGGTGGAATTATTTGTTTCAAATATAAAGGAGAAGCTTTCTCTTCCAATCAGATATGAAGTGTAGAAGTGTTTCTTTTTTAAGATGACAGAGTTTGATTTTGAGTATTACTTTCTTCATTCGTTTTAGTACATTCCCTCTATTTTTAACTTATTATTTATTTCTTTTTCGTTTAATGGTTGCTGATCTGACCCAAGATACTGTTTTGTATCTTTTGAAAAAGAAGAAGAGTTAAAATTAGTGGTAATGGCAATACTTGCTGTTGAAGCTCAGTCTGAGGGAACTGTATTTAAGAGGGCTTGCTTTTTGGTGCCTGGTTTGATGGATACTTGGTTTGTGTATACAAAGGTAAAAAAAAATAGAATAAATTATTGAAAAAAAAAAAAAGGAAAGAGCCAAGGGAAGTGTTTTAAAAACGTAAAAGATGAATGTCCTTTAAATTTTGCTCCTGCTTAATTTCAGACACCTAAATTGTGGGAGGTCAGGTTAAGCACTTTGTAGATCTAAATTCTTAGTAAAATGTCAAGACTACCCCCACCAGAAATTTTTTTTGAGCAATAGTCATTTTTATTTGTTTTCTAAACACTTCAATTTTGTCCAAGTTCATTCATTCCCTTTTAAAATGTCCACGTTCCGGGTGTGATTGAATATTCTTTTGATTTCATGGTTTTATTCAGCTGTGTATCAGTTACAACCAAATTGAAGCGATATAAAATATTTCTAACAAATATTCCTTATTTCATATTTTATTTTGCAATCTTTAAACACAAGGATTGCCAGCATCTGTTAGTATAGTTTATAACATAATTCTACAACATGCTGAGTTCATATTCTCCAAACTTTTATGAACTAATTAATAAAAACTGGAGAAATAGTTTTCTTGTTGGGGCTTTTTGGGGGGTTTTTTTGTTTGGTTTTTTTTTTTGCTGGTGGCAAGTTACAGGAGGCAGATTGAAAATTTTTCTAAAATTATTTTCTTGGTGGTCCTTTTGTTGGCACAAAAAGGAATGAGTTTTAAAATGTGAAGCAGGTTGTTTTTAAAATTTTGTAATCTTCAAAATGTGTACCTCTGGAGAGATACAGTCTTTCTATTTTAGGGTTGACCTGAAAGCAAGCAGTTTGTATAAGTGTGTTAGACAATCCAAGCTAGGTTGGATTTAGACTCAGGAGGAATGTTATTTCCTCTTTGCTCAGCCTTAAGTAAGGGCATCTGCTTTTACATGAACTTGAAACAAAGTCTGCGCCTATGCATTATGTAAACAACTTCGAAAAGCACAAATCCAGAGCAGAGGGGTTTATGTGGAAGGTGAAATTAGAGCAGAAAATCCTAATTTATTTCTGCTGTTAGTCATCTCAGTTCATACTTTCATTGTGGTCCCATTAACTGTAAACCAAATACTTCTTTCTTTGTGATGTGCAGAGGTGAGTTCCTTCAAACCCTATTTAGTGATGATGGTGAGGATGATTCCTCTCTCTCCTTTCAATGAGTGTGTGAACCTTCACATTCTTTTTCTTTAAAAATTGTCATCAAATTGGAAGAAAAAAATTATGAATACTACATTAAGTTTTTGTCCTGGGAAGTAACACCAAAAGCATTCAATTTTGCACTTTTGAAAATAAAAAGTCACCAAAATTTACTCTACCTATTGCTTAGAGGGAGAAAAACACACACGATTAAAAAGGAACAAGAAAATTCTTTTGCCTAACTTCCAAATGCTTTCCTTCATCATGCCCACATGTTTCCTTTTTGAGAGCAGCCAGTCAGTCCGTCAGGCAAATGCAGAGACCCAGGACCAAAATACTCTTTCCTGGTGTCAAGGAAGATGTCCTGAAGCAAATGGTTTGGGTTAGTCTACATGAGGTTTCAGATGAAATGTCTGACATCTGGCCACCAATTATTTCAGGATCATGAAACATTATTTTAAAAAAAATATTTTGAGAGAAGGGAGTCTAGACCTGCACAGGCCATTTTGTGTGGGGGTCTTCCTGAAATCATTTAAACTCAGGAAATTTGTTGTATCAAGTAGCAGTGCGTGAGATCTCTACTGTGTAATTCTAATAAACTGGGCAAATAGTTTTTCTACCCCCCACTTCTAAATTTATATTCTTCTAATTCTTCTCTTTTTAAATAAAATGGTATATCTAATTTAAAATTTCCCTAACAAAATACTGAATAAGGCTCAAATTTACTTGCCTTTATACAAGAAAAGTTCATATAAATACTCTTTGTAGTGTAATTACCAACAATTTTTTGTCATCCAGCAGATGATTTAAGTAAATCAGTAATGGCACTCCAGTGAAATTGGCTCATTTGGGATGAAAATCATACTGAGCTCAAGAAACCAAAGTCTTACCTTCCATTTAGATACTTAAGACTTTACCTAGGCTGCCTGTATGTTTCACTGAGTGGAAATCTTTCAGCTTTAGGAAAGCCTTGTTCTCTACTATGGATTAGATGCAGTCTTGCTTGGAAACAGGGGAATGTACTATAGGACCTCATGATATTTTGTCAGTCACAGAATATGCCTCTGTGTTTAGGAGTCTGTGATTGAAATTCTATATAGTATCCATGCTGAGTGATCACATATGTGTTAAACTGATAACATCATAGGTCTGTGCACAGATACATCAAAGCAGGTCGGGGGCATGCTTCAGATTTGTAAGGTAGAATTTTAATGGTTTAAATGGAGGAGTCAAACATGCGGAGATTTCTGTGCTTTGAAGAATGCCTTTAGCTTTTGTGATGTATTCCTTCATTTTTTAAAGTGAAAACTGAGTCCTTACCATGTGCCAAACAGTGTGCTAGGCATTGGGAATGTCGTGGGCATAATAGTTAGACACTCAATGAATGTTTTGGAAGGCAGGCAAAAGGGAAAAAGAGTCGAAGAATACAGTCCCTAACCCTGAAAATCACATTTTCTAGTGATTAAGCATGAGAAATGAGTGCTTTAAATATAATAAAACTATAGAACAAAAGGCACAGAATGAGATGCCATGTTTTACCCATCTTACACAACCTACTGAGCCAGGGATAGGAAATTTATCTTCTCTAGAACTCGGTCCAGTCAAGTAGTTATTACTTGAATTGCACAGTGTTTTTTACAATGTTCTTAAATTATTCTCAAATTATGTTCTTAATTTGTTTATACTCTGTTGGGACTAGTTGGTTGGATGTCTGGATTACATGTTTGGGGTTTGGTTAGATGCAGTCTAACTTTGGCAACTTTTAAAGTTGCCAAAGATGGAGCTGCTTTCTTGGTCCATCTGAGAGCATTCCTTTCTTAGAGTAGATGTATTTCCCAGAGCATCTGTTTCTCGTCTGAATGAATCCTCCCTGAATCCGACAGGGTATCGATTAGTGTTTCACTCCTTTGGTTAGGAAGTGGAGGTCAGAGCAGATCATTTACTTGTCCCAGAAGTCCTCCAGACACTGACAGAACAGAATATAGACCTCTAATTAGTAGCTTGGATGTCTTCTAAAATTGATGCAGAAAATATTGTCCTTGCCACAGCATCATGTTGGTGAAATGGCACTAGGCTAGAATTCAGAATATTTGCACTCTGGTTCCTACTTTTTTTTTTTTAAGATTTTATTTATTTATTTGAGAGAGAGAATGAGATAGAGAGAGCATGAGAGGGGGGAAGGTCAGAGGGAGAAGCAGACTCCCTGCCGAGCAGGGAGCCCGATGCGGGACTCGATCCTGGGACTCCAGGAAGGCAGTCTGGAAGGCAGTCGCTTAACCAACTGAGCCACCCAGGCGCCCTCTCTCTGGTTCCTACTTTACCACGAAGCAACACTGTGACCTGCAGATGCCTTAAATGTTTCTATTTCTGAAGTTCCTCATCTACAAACTTAGCTAGCTGTAGTAAATGAGCACTAAGTTCCCCTTCGGCTCTAAAATGTTTGTTATGTCCCCATGGCTTTATCATCATCATCACCATCATCACCATCATCAATAGGAATTTTATCTTCTAGCATCTTTTATATATTTTATGTTTTACATAACAATTCTTAAATTGTGAATTGAGGCATAGTCTCACTCCCTAAGTATCTTGGGAGATGTTAACTCATCCCAGATCGGAACCTTTT
The DNA here is from genome assembly GCF_054177405.1 of Leptonychotes weddellii. Lineage (NCBI taxonomy): Eukaryota > Metazoa > Chordata > Mammalia > Carnivora > Phocidae > Leptonychotes > Leptonychotes weddellii. The sequence goes on along the minus strand of NC_138373.1, from coordinate 70,494,262 downwards.
AAATTCAGTTCCCTATATAGGTGGGCACTTGGATGCATGTTGTCAGCCAATAGAGAATGATGTTTTCATAATCCTAAATTGATAGAATAAGATGGCATTCTTCAAAAAATATATGGAATGTAGGGGTGCCTAGGTGGCTCAGTTGGTTAAGCAGCCGACTCTTGATCTCAGCTCAGGTCTTGATCTCAGAGTTGTGAGTTCAAGCCCTGCGTTGGGCTGCATGCTGGATGTGGACCTAACAAACGTGTGTGTGTGTGTATGTGTGTGTGCATAATGAAAATATATATGGGGAATGTAAAAATATATGGAATATATACTTGTTCCAGAGTGCTTAAGTGCAGAGTGCTTACCCAGAGTGCTACACAGAGTGCTTACCCAGCACAAGGGGTAAACCAACCAAATGCTTTATTCCTACAACTCAAACACAGCCCCCATTCGAGCACATATAAACATATAGTTTTGAATGGACCCTAATTTGCATGTCCTTCTTTAGGTGACTAAGTGACAGCTCAGAGCCTTATGGGCATCTTTAAAAGAAGCATTTTCTAAGCTAATGGAGCTCATGTGCATCAGGTGGCTACTTTGGTGAAAAGGGATTACAGCAAATTTCCAGAGTCACCATCTTTACACAGGACATCCCTCCTTGCTGTCTGGCATGTCCTAATAAACTAGGAATAAGCAAATAAAACTTTCTGCTGTGTTCCGCTTTTCTTCATCACTTTTCATTGCTTTGAACATGTGAGAAACTTTATTCATTGGGATTCTTTGTACTCCAATGAAATCTACTTAGATTTAAATTATTTGCTTTATAATATTATGTGTTTATAGACATGTTTCCTTCTTAAAATGTGGCTACAGAGAGAAACTTGAAACTTGTGATGAATAAACAATTACACTTGGAATAGTTTCTAGACAGTGTTCTACATTATTTTTGTAATGTATGATATATGATGTCATGAAGAGAGCACTGGACTGAGGGATGGAAGAGGTGGGTTCTAGTCCCCGTTGTGCCACAAACTGTGTAACTTGGGGCAAGATTTATATGGGATGACAACAGTTTAGGGTTGGAAGGGAACTTCGTGGGTCTCTCAGTCTATACCCCATCTATCACAGAGGAACCTCTTTAGTGTCCCTGCCAGATAAAGATGATGCCTTTGATCAAACATTTCTGCTGATGAGAACCACATGTCCTATAAAGTATCCTCATTGTCTATTATATGTATATACATTGCTTTCTTAGGTTGAACAAAATACTTCATCAGCATCTAAACTTAGCAGTATTGGTGTCTACTTACTATTGATGGGCCTTGAACTAGGTCCTTTGCTATATAGACTCTTCCCAAGAACCATGTACCATTAGGATCCTGAAGGATGGTAGGTTAAATGACATATTGAAGGTCACACAGCTAGTTAGGGGCCCAGAACTTTCTGCTGCCTGGCAATCTCTGCCCACAAACGGTGTCTTTGGCCACTGACACAAGGCAGATTGACCATCTCTGTCATTTATGTTGACAGTTGGCCAGATATTAGAGGATGTCATCCCTTCACCCATTCTCCCCCAGGCTAGACTACCCTTTCTCTTCAGCTATTCAATTGGATGCTGGCCCCTCATTAGCAGGCTGTCCTCCTCTGGATCTGACTAGTTTGCTGATATCCATCTTAAAGTGTGGTACCTTTCTTAATGTGTGGCTAATGAGAAAGAACAACATGGAGCAACTTCAGAAACCTGCAGACCATTAAAATGGTTACAACAAAACACACTAGGGCCATGGACCGCCATTTGCCTCCCCTCACCCACTTTTCTGGTACCACTTTTCTGGCATCCCCAGTGCTTTTGAGGCAGACTAGTCTAGACAGGAAAGAGAAAATGGTCATCCCATCTTTTGGAGGCTGATCTTATTAATGAAACCCAAAACTGCACTCCATTTTCTCATCTGTAAATTGGATGAATTAAACTACAGATGATCTTATCTTATGTTTTGTAGCCCTAGGGAACAAAACTAGTGTCTCTGATAAAACAGTAGAAGGAGGAAGATTTCTGCTCATATAGTGAGCTTTCTCTGCAATCCATTCCAATATGGCAAGGGTTACCTCCAGTGATTAAATAAAGGGCCTCATTAGGGCTGTTACAAGAGGATTGATGAATCACTTTGCTCTGAGCCTAGGTTTCCTCATCTGTAAGATGGAGATAATAGTATCTACCTAGCAGAGTGGTTGTAAAGAGTAAAGGCAGTGTGCTTAGCCCAGTACTCTGGCGTAACGTAAATGCTGAGATCGAGTTAAGCGAGGTTTATTATTATTGTCAAACTGTACTATGTCATGTTCTCTCAGAACTGGTTCAGCTCTAGTATATGGGATTATTAATGTATTTCATACACTCTATGAAATCATGAACATTTCTGTACCAGATCTCACCTCTGGGGTGTCTCAACCCACTTTTTACCACCACCATGGATCAGTTACTCAGTGGCTGTTGCCAGCATGTTTTGATCACAAACTGGTCCATCCTAAACTCCAAACTATCTTGTCCTCAGAGAGACATATACCAAGAGGTAATCTTATAACCTGAATAGAAAGGATAGGGGAAAGCCCAACCACACAATCACAGAAGTGGAAAGAACCTTACACATCAAGTCTACCAAAGTGAGGTAGTTGGTACCTGGAGGAGCATTGTGTATTTTAATGGTTTGAGGTTTATTTTAATAGTATTAAAAGAAAATGTAACATATCAAACTCATAATTTGGCAAAAACTATAGTAGTGTTTAGAAAAAGGATCAAATTTTTAAAAATTAAGTTGACAATGTGATATATAGATATGGGGGTTTAAAAATCAGGAAGGTTGTATACAAAAATTAAAATTTGGGAAACTCCAAACTCTAATTCTTCCTTGGAAAACTAAGGGATAGCAGTTCAGTTACACCCACATACATGTAGGATGTTAGTGACAGTGCTGGGACTAAGGTAGCAACCCTCATTTTAAAAACTAAAGAAGTTAAGGTTTTGCATGGATCTTTTCATTTAAGCTGTATCATTACAATTTCCCTAATTTTCCTGTTTCTTCTGTCAGTATTTTATTGTGTTTCCAAATTTATTATGTTCTCCAACTGGCCTTAGATACTTATTGCTCATTTTAATTTAATTTTTTAAATTTTTATTTATTTATTTGAGAGATTGAGACAGGGAGAGCAACAGAGATCACGAGCAAGGGGGAGAGGGAGAAGCAGGCTCCCTGCTGAGCAGAGAGCCCAATGCAGGGCTCGATCCCAGGACCCTGGGATCACGACCTGAGCCGAAGGCAGATGCCTAACCCAACTGAGCCACCCAGGCACTCCGCTCATTTTAATTTTGAAGATTTTCCCTACTTCGAACTTACGGACTGGGTGCCTTGTTTTTTTACCAGTCCATAACTGCCTGTGACTTTTGCCTCTCCAAGTAGGATTTTCTTTTGTCCTGTCACCTTTTCAAACTTTAAAAAGGCAGAGAAATGTCATTATTTGACTTATTTAGCAGTTTTCTGGGAAAGCTCCAATCTCAGGGTTTGTCATTATTTCACCTGACTCAGAGCTTGCTCTCCATGAACAGCCTTATTCCCAGCATGTTTGTCCAAAACAATCAGTGGCAGTTGTTTAACATTTAACAGTGGGCAATACCCATTGGGGTTAATAAGAGGCTGGCTAAAAAAATTAGAAGGAAACACTGGAACATGTGCTGTCCATAGGGACTTTGAAAAGCTCTGACATGTTCTTGGGAACCCAGAAGGCCACATTCATGTGTATATGGCTTTGCATGTATGTGCTCAGGAAACACCTGAGAAAGCCCTAATTACTTGCCACCAGCTGATCTTGAGCCTCTGTGCAAACAGAAAGCTAAGGTAGAGTTTTAAACTGCTTGCCAGATTGTTGAAGGTGTGCCCACACATACACTAGAGTCCCTTGGTAAAGGCTCAGAGACATATTGGTTCAAGGCATTTAAGGAAATCTTTGTCTAATCATTATTTGACCATGAAGCAGGCTAAACAGAGACTTCCGTGGTTGGGCATGACCAAGAATACAGATTTTACAGAATTAGTCCAGGAAATTCACTAAGTAACCAAACAGCAACAAAAACAATAAACCTAGTAGTGCATGTGTGAGAGTGGTGGTGGGGGGATCTGATTTGCAGAGTTGCCACCTTGTATTATTTGAAATGTCTAGTTTTCAGTAAAAAAATTATGAGACACACAGAAAAACAGGAAAATATGGCCAATACACAGGGTTAAAAACAATCAATAGAAATCATTCCTGAGGTAGCCCAGATATTACATTTATTAGACAAAGACACTAAATAAGTTATTTAAAATTTAAATATGTTCAAAGCACTAAAGGAAACCATTTCTGAAGAGTTAGAGTATAAAAAATAGAAAATATCAATAAAGAGAAAAATTATTAAAAAGAACTAAATATAAATTCTGGATTTGAAAAGTATAATAACTAAATTGAAAAATTCACTAGGTGGCTTCAACTACAGATTTGAACTAACAGAAGAAGGAACCAGTGACCTTGAAGATAAGTGAACTGAGATTACCCAGTCTGAGAAACAGAAAGAAAAAGGAAATGAAGAAAAATAAGCAGTATCAAAGACCTGTGGGGTACCATGAAGTATACCAACATTCACATAATGGGAGTCCCAGAAGGAGAGGAGTGAAAGGGGCAGAAAAAATATTTGAAGAAATAGTGGCTGAACACTTCCCAAATTTATTTTAAAACATTAATCTAGGGACACCTGAGTGGCTCAGTCAGTTAAGTGGCTGCCTTTGGCTCAGGTCATGATCCCAGGGTCCTGGGATCAAGTCCTGCATCAGGCTCCTTGCTCAACAGGGAGCCTGCTTCTCCCTCTGCCTGCCACTCCCCTGCTTGTGCTCTCTCTCTCTCTCCCTGACAAATAAATAAATAAAATCTTTTAAAAAAAACCCATTAATCTACATATCCAAGAAGCTCAACAAACTCTAAGTAGAATAAACTTAAGGATAGTCACACCTACACACATCATAGTCAAATTTTCAAAAGACAAAGAAAGAATCTTGAAAACAAGAAAAAAGCAACTCATCATATACAAGGGATCCTCAATAAGTTTAAGAGCTGACGTCTTATCAGAAACCGTGAAGGCCAGAGGCAGTGGGATAACATGTTCAAGGTGCTAAGAAAAAGACTGTTAACCAAGAATTCTCTATCTGGCAAAATTATCCTTCAAAAATAAAGGAACAGTTAAGACATTTTCAGATAAACAAAAACAGAGAGTTTGTTGCTAACAGATCTTCTGTACAAGAAATACTGAAGGGAGTTCTTGTGGTTTAAATGAAAGGACACTAGACAGTAACTCAAATCCACACAAATAAATAAAAAGCACTGGTAAATGTAACCACATAGGTAAATATAAGAAGCCATATAGATGTAGTTTTTTTTTTTTGTAACAACTTTCTTCTACCTAATTTAAAAGCCAACTGAATAAAGTAGTAATTATAAAAGTGTGCTGATAGGCTTATAGTGTATAAAGATGTAATTTGTGTGACAATAATAGCACAAAAGAGCAAAAGGGAACAGTACTATATCGGAGAAAATTTTTTGTGTACTATTGAAATTAAGTTGATATTAATCCAAACCACATTCTTTTAAATTAAAATGTTAATTGTAATCCCTAAGACACCCTAAGAAAAGAATTTTTTTTTAAAGGAAATGAAAGAAAAATGAAACAAGAGAATTTAAATAGCACACTAGATAATACTATTTTACACAAAAGAAGACATCAATGGAAAAATAGAAGAACAAAAAAGACATAATACATATAAAAAACAAATAGCAGAATGGCAGATGTAAATCCTACCTAATCAGTAATTACATTAAATATAAATGTACTAACCACTCCAATCAAAAGGAAATGATTGGCAGAATAGATAAAGAAACATGATCCAACCATATGCTCTCTATGAGAGACAAACTTTAGCTGCAAAGACACAATTAAGTTTAAAATAAAAAGATGAAAAAATATATAGCAAACACTAAAAAAGAGAGCTGAAGTGGCTATACTAATACCTGACAAAATAGACTTTAAGACAAAAATTATTAGTAGACACACACAAGAAAGAACAATTTATAATGATAAAAGGGTCAATTCATCCGAAGACCTAACAATTATAAATATACTTGCACCTAATATAAGAGTCCCCAAAATACATGGAAAAAAATCTGTTTTGTATTAAGCAGAAACCTGCCCCCATTGCTTTTACTCTTCCGTCTTATTTCTGTCCTCTGGAGCCTCACACAAAGTAGATCTAATCCCTATGTGACTTGAGAATTTTTCAGATGTTTGAAGCCAACTCTCATGTCTTTTCTCACTTTTAATCTTGTAAGGCAACCTTTATCCTATATATATATATCATATATATATTTTTTTTTTTTTTTAACAATTTGGGTATGTTCTCTAATAAAGAAATTTATTGCAGTGTTAAGAGTGGAACCTACATTCATAGAATTTCAGAGTTGGAAGGAAACTAAGATTAGTTTTTCCAAACCTCTAATTTTATAGATGAGTAAATGGGAGCCCAAGCTGTTTAGATCATTGAACTGGTTAATGGCAGACCAACATCCATAATCTTGATTTCCAAACTCCTCATCTAATGTTGGAATAATCCAACATTTTCCTCATATGATTGTTTTCCCCACTTTGGATGCTAAAAAGTGTTGCTAGCTCTGGATGAGTGAGCAGCTAACTAACTTTTCTTTCTTCCTCCTTCTTTCAGTGGAATTTGGCATCCTTCATCTCAAATTTGCCATAGAAGAAAAAAAGCTAAGAGTAATGGGAGGAACTACACTGGGTATTAATAGACGTGGATGCTCATATGTTTTTGGTCACTAACCAACTTCTGAGACCTTGGTTAAGTCACTCCAAAAAATAATAAGAATTATTATCTGTTCAACATCTACTATTTATGAGGCACTGTGCTAGGCACTTTACCCACAAGCCTCTCTCTATATAAGTGTTCAAATATGTCTCCTATCCTGTCTGTAAAATAAACAGGTTGTATTACATGTTGTCCACTGTCTCATCCAGTTCCAGAATTGAGTGATTGTGAGGAGGTATCTTTATTAGCATAGCCTTCTAGTTCCCAAGGCTCCAACTTTCTCCCTCTCTTTCTTGTTTCCTAGCTGGCAGCGTAAGGTCACCATTGAATAATTGCTCTAGACTTGTCACTATGGTGACTCCCTGGGTTGTGACTTCCTACTCTCTACTCTTCCAAAGGACTTTCCATTTTCCACAGGAATTGGCTTTACTCTCACTGGTCCCTTTCAGGGTTTCTAGTATTATATTCTCTGCCCCCTTCTCTCTTTAGATTCTCCTCATAGGCCTTTGATTCACTCTGATGGCTTCTTATTTCACCTGTGGGCTCAGAGAAGTCAACTTGGAAAAGGTCACTCAGCTTCTATATAAGTAGCAGACTTAGTTGTCTGATGTCTTTGACTTTGTTATCTCTGCTATGATTCCTGTCTCTAAAAGTTCACTTGATCTAGGGGCACCTGGGTGGCTCAGTCAGTTAAGTGTCCAACTCTTGATTTCAGTTCAGGTCATGGTCTCAGGGTTGTGAGATTGAGTCCCATGTCACACCCAGCATGGAGCCTGCTTAAGATTCTCTCTCTCTCTCTCTCCCTCTCCCTCTGCCCTCTCCCACCCCCAAATAAATAAATAAATAAATAAAACTTCACTTGAACTAATTTTTTCGCACTTGCTTAAGACCTAACTCAAGCCCTGTCGTTTCCATCATCACCTCACTCTGGCCAAATGCTCTTGCTTCTCAATTTACCTGGCATGTGTTATCTGCACCACACAGCCTGTTCACCTTGGGACTTATGCTTTGGGGGACTCTATGGTTTAATGGTTATGAAGGTGGGGTCTGGAGTCAGTGGGCCGAAGTATGAATCCTGGCCCTACTGTACAACCTAGGGAAAATTATTTAACTTCTCTAGACTTCAGTTTCCTCAACTACAAACTGGAGATGTTGGTAGCACCTACCTCTTAGGGTTCTTGTGCAGAAAAATGTGTAAAGACAAGTAGAACAGTGCCTAACGCAGGAAAGAAGTACTCAATAAATTGATTCCATCACGAGATGTAGGGATGAATTCACCCTCACTGGCTTAAGCTGAGCAACATAATCCCACTGTTTCACCAGAGTGATTGAGTTAGGGATGACTATGTGAACTAGACTAGTCTGGAGGAACTTTGAGGACTGTAGTTTGATGATGTGGTCTCAGGTGTGAGAGTGGAATTGCTGGGGCCATTTTTTTCTACTAGCAGGAAGCCAGCCTGAGAACAAAGCTGACCCATATAGTACAGCAGCACTAAGAAAGTCACAGAGAACTGGACCCACAGCCCTGATCAAGTATCTCTTGAAGTGCCTCAACCTCTTAAGTTTTCCATTGCTCCAGCCAATTAAAAAATTTAGTATTTAGGCTACTTTATTAGTTTTTATTTAATCATTTCAACTAAAAATATCCTAATTGATACTCCATATTATTATTATCACCTTCCCATGTGTATTCAACCCTTTGTCATTAGATTGTAATGTCCTTTGAAACAGAAACTAGCTAAGTACTGTGTTGCCATGCCACTTAGCATGGTGCTGTCACATAGCAGGTTCTCATTCACCTATGGTTCATGCCATGGTATTTGTTCTCCCTGGTATTTATGGACTTTGAGCATCTATAAGGCAGAAAGGGAAGGTGGCCAGAGTCCCAGGTAGAGTGATTCCCTGTTGCTTCTTATTGCACCATAATAATAAGGAAGTAAGAAGTGCCTGGGTGTCTCATTCGGTAAGCATCTGCCTTCGGCTCAGGCTCGATCCCAGGGTCTTGGGATCGAGCCCCACATCAGGCTCCCTGTTCTGTGGGAAACCTGCTTCTCTCTCTCCCACTCCCCCTGCTTGTGTTCCCTCTCTCGCTGTGTCTCTCTCTGTCAAATATATAAATAAAATCTTTTTAAAAAAATAAGAAGAAGAAAGTAAAATATTTCATAGATTAGCTAAACCTTACTAAGCTCTAGGCATAGTACACACAGAATGGATCTTTTTTCTCTTGGTCACTTATGGCTACTATTCTTATGCCCTGTGTTAACAGATGAGAAACTGATGCTTGGAGAGGTTATTTAAGTCATGTAGGTCACTCACCTTCTACATATCCTAAGTTAGGATCCTGCACTCAAATAACTGTATCCATGTCTTTAAGTTCTCATTCCAACTTACAGCAAATAAAACTAGAAATCGTAGATGATGTGTTATGGGTGTGGCTTACATATAAAAGATGATGTAGAACTCTGTATCAGACCCATGCTAAAAAAAAAAAAAAAAAAAGAAGAAGGCTTAGGACTAGGGTACCTGGCTGCCTCAGTCAGTATAGATTGCAACTCTTGATCTCAGGGTCGGGAGTTCAAGTCCCAGGTTGGATGCGGAGCCTACTTATAAAAAACAAACAAACAAACAAAACTTGGGGCTGATATCAAGAGATTGTAAATAAATGCACATCAACCTCAAAGAAATATTTAGGGTACATATGATTCATTTTTTAATGATTTCTCCCAACATTTTCAGAGAACCCATTACCTGCTCAATTGCATCACAGAGATCTTTACTTTTTGGGTTTTTTTTTCTTTTGAGTAAGAGTTTAAAACCTAAATAGGATCATGCCAAACATACTGTTCAGTAACTTGATATTTTGCAATTAACAATAACCTCTTGGAGTCTTTCTATGCCAGTCCATATAGATCTACTTCATTCATTGTAAAGATTTTTTTTTTAATTATTCATTTGAGAGAGAGAGAGACAGAGATGGGGAGAGCACAAACAGCGGGAACGGCAGAGGGAGAAGAAGAAGCAAACTCCCTGCTGAGCAGAGAGGCTGACGTGGGGCTGGATCCCCGGACCTGGAGGTCATGACCTGAAGGGAGATGCTTAACCATCTGAGCCACCCATGCACCCCAACTTCATTCTTTGTAAATGCAGAATGGTTTTCAACAGTAAGAATGTATCATAATGTAAGTACTTAAAATCAGTAGGCATTGGGACACCCTCCCTCACCAGTTTTGCCTTTATAAAGAATGTTCCATCCAGCATCGTTGTACTTGGTTTCTTTGAACATTCAGGTGTCTGTGGGAGGAGAAAAACCTTGGGGTCTTAATTCTATAAATTAAGTGGTCTGAGATAGAAAGTGAACATCTTGAAGTTCCTATCTTCAGCAAACTTACAGTCTACAGGGGATCAGACACATGCACACATAGTTTTCACATTAGTATAAGGGAGAGGGGGTCACCTCAATGTTATGGGAGTGCAGGAAGAGACAGAGTAAGGGGTTCAGTTGAGTGGATGAATGACAAGCCTGTGTGGAAGAGGTGACACTTGAGTCTGGGCTTAGAGGATGAGAAGGCTCTGAGGTTTGGTCTGCTTATCTTCTTACCATTGCCTGGCAGTGTGCCTGTTCTTTGTCTGGACTCTTTGTTAGATCATTTGGTTAGATGAATAGTAGCAGAGGTGGAAGGGAAAGATGCTCTGACAAAGCTCAGGAACAAAAGTGGGAAAATGCATGGTGTGCTCAGAGGGCTAAGAGCAGGCTGGTGGGGCTAGAGCATCTGGAGAACTGGTCACCTCGGGGGGAATGAGGGGATGGAAACATATCAAAGGCATGGACTAAAAAACACCCAAGAGGGATTTAGGTTTGCCTGGAAGAAATTTTTCTGCAGGATGTGTGATGAAGATTGGGTAGAAAATTTAAGGACAGAGCAGACAGCTCGCTGATTGGGATGACAGGAGCCAGATAGATGAATCCATGTTGTTCCAGGTAACCCAGCAGCTCCAGGTTTTACTGAATCTGTTAGTATGGCAGTCTTCATGCTTCACGTTTGGGGATTGTTTCTGCTTTGCACTGAAGTGAAATAGCTATGTGGGAGAAAAACTGCAAGGTTTTAGGAAAAAAAACAAAACCCTACCTACGTTTAGCTGCCACTGTGTCCACATGCATAAAAATCCTCTCTCTGCCCCATGGATTTCAAAATGCACTTTATCTCATTTGTTCCATAAAACATCAGATGCGACTTTAATGGCCTAACCCCAAAAAGATAACTTGACAGCCCTCAAACATTCAGCAGCATTCCAAATAACCTTTCGCTGGAGCCAGCCTTCTCCGGGGCCATGTGGATGTCAGACACACACAACGTGAGTCACGCTGACATAGCTGGGATGCCTGGATTGCGATGGAATCCCGGAGGTACCAATCGCAGGCCAGAGAGCCGCCATTGGCTGGAAGAAACAATGCCAGAGTGTTCACATCTCTGCAGAAGGAAGGGTGTTGATGGTGTCAGGAATGACGATTGCAGCCAGAGGAGGACCACGCCCCTGAAGCGGGATGGGCACAGATTGGTAAGGCTGGCCCACTGGGCAGATGCATTCCAGAGGCTCAGGCCATGGTCACACCCTTCTTTTCCTGACCACCCCACCCCCAACCAGGAAAATGAAGAAGGTACAGATTTTTCCCCAAAACGACTTCCTGAACAGAGTACCCTGCTGTCTTCGGGGTTTTAGAAATCCAGAGTCGATAACCATCGCCAAAATGTATGAAGCACCCATATCTACCAGGCACTGTGCTAAGGTTGAATTCTCACAATTCCATGGTGAGATAATGTTCACCTTTCCCATTTTATGAAGGAGGAAACTGAGGCTAGAGAGCATTAAAAACTCCCACAGTCAGTAACTGGCAGACTCGGGACTTGAACCAATCTTTCAAAAGCCAAGGCCTGGGCTTCTGACCACAGCATTCAAAGCCACGTGGCTCGTCCTAGTGATCTGTGTCCCCCACAGCGGTTACCGTCCCAGATGGTGGAGCTCTGAGTGTGGGGCAAGCAAGAATTCTAAAGAGGATTCTTTTTACTCCCCTGGTTTCCTGGGGGTCGAGTAGGCGTGTTTAAGCGTGCTGTTCATTCTGCATGACTTTACTTCCATGACTGAGCTGTGCGAGGAGACCCCGGGGCCAGGCCCAGTGAGGGAGGGCTTCGATGTCCCGGATGTGGCAGCTCTCTGGAGGGGCTGCAGACTGCAGGCAACGTGGCAGGCGCCTGCACTGGGGAGGCAGAATTGCGGGGATTCTTCTATTCTCTAGTGAGTTTGGTCATCACCTTTCTAGCCAGGGTCTGTCTGTGTTTGTGTGTCTCTTTCTTCAAAGATTTCTTTTTTCTTTATGGTTTAAGCCTTTTCCTGCCATACTATATGCCAAGTATGGTTCTAAATCATTCACAGAAAGCCGTTCGTATGGTCCCTTAGCAGTACAACGAAGTGGATACTATTATTCTTCCCATTTTCAGAAGATGAAGAAACCGACCTTTAGAGACATTAAGTGATGTCTCCAATGTCTTCCTTGGTTCGGTACCCCGCTGTCTTAACCATAATAATAACATTTTACTAATAGTGCTTCTCGGGCGCCTGGGTGGCTCAGTCGGTTAAGCATCTGCCTTCCGCTCAGGTCATGATCCCAGGGTCCTGGGATGGAGCGCCGCATTGGACTCCCTGCCCATTGGGGAGTCTGCTTCTCTCTGCCCCTGCTCGTGCTCTCTCTCTCTCTCTCAAATAAATAAATAAAATCTTTAAAAAAAAAATAGTGCCTCGCTCCTTTCCAGGCACTGTTTCAAGTACTTCTTTTATAGTAACTCATTCAGCCCACACAACGCTATGATAAAGACTACTATTAATAAATGGGTAAACTGAGGCACAGAAAGGTTGTGTCATTTGCCCAAGCTCACGCAGCTGATAAGAGGCAGAGCTGGGATTACATCTGACTGCTTACATTTTGTGATAAAATAGGAAGACATGCCTCAGTTTCTGTTTCGCTTTCCTCTTGAGCTCTCCTGTGATAACTTGGACCGGGAAGCCAGGGTGCTGAGAATAGAGTCTCTGAGCTGGACTAGGAGGGGGTGCCAGTGACGGCTGTGTCCCTGCACCTCTGGGATGGGGGCGGTGGAGACTGCAGCCGCAAGCCAGAGGCCCTGCCAGGAAAGGCCGCAAAGCCCACTCGTGGGCTGGCATCCCCATGCTGGGCAGTGCACAGGGACGAATCGTGGCTTCTAGAAGACCAGCAGAACATGGTCTTTGGGAGAGGAGAAAACCCGAGGGAAGGGTTGGCGTGACCTCAGCATTCAGATCTGAGAAGGGCTGTTCTGTGGGATAAGGGAGTAGGTAGCAGCTCTCCCAAGAGCCAGGCGAGAAAGAGTAGCTTTCTGTTTAGGTGGCAGCAGGGAGGTTTCAGGGAGAAAGAGGGATACATCCCTGACAGGCCATGGAGCTTGTGCCCGGAGGAGAGGCCTGTAGAGAGAGACGATGGACCACCCTGAAGCTGACCTCTGCATTATTTCTGCCCTTAACCTTCTGAAACCCTATCCATCTTTGGAGCTTTGACTCCTCTGCTACCTCTTCCATGAAGCCCTCCTGATGGCCAGAACTCAGTTTCAGGGGCCAGAAAGCCTGGGTACTCTGAGGTCTAGGCCAGTCCACGTTCATTCAGGACAGGGGTCCCCAGTGGGCTGAGACCAATCATTCAGGTGATTGGTGCCTCAGACACTCTGGAATCCAGCCGAGTCAGCCCTGGGAGCTTTCCTCTCAGTAACTCCATTCTTACAGCAAATATGCCCTCTCTGCTCTTCATTCGGCCTTGGGTGGTGGGTGCCTGCCACCTCTCTGGTATGGCGTCTCCTGGTGTTAGCAGCTCCTTGCATACATACATTTCTCAGATGCTCACAGCACACTTACTGAGCACTTACCATGTGCTGAACATGACTGAAACAGCTTTCCAGGGCTGATCTCGTTTAATCCCACCAACAATCCTGTGAGTCAGTGTTACCATCACAGTGCGTTGCAGAGAAGGAGACAGAGACCCAAGTCCTTCGTGGCTAAGGAGCACGCCAGGACTCAAACACAATATCTAAACCTTGGGCATCAAAGTCTGGGATTTGTTTCTGACTTGTCCTCAACAAAAAGAAGTCAGGAACCTTCCTATGCCTTTGTGTATCTCTTAGAGCTCCTAGCAAGTGCCTGTACATAGTAGTTGTTCAATAAATGTTGGTTTATTGACTGTACAAAGACATTTATAGTCTGCTTTTTCCATGATCAGTGAGTGAAAGTACTTTTGAGAGGACAAAATAATGTCAAATCCTTGCTAGACAAACTCAGGTACTTCTTAAAGAAGTGAGAGATTTGTAGGCAGTGTCCTAGAAAATTTTATTCAAAGTCATTAGGGTAGCTGTGATATAATAAAAAGCAGATATTTGGTCTTTGTCCCTGGTTCTTGACACAGAGCTCCTAAATCCCTTGGAATTTCCTGAGTGAGAGGAGTGATATGAGCATTCTTTACACTAATAAGACTACTCTTGGTGGCCCCCACCAAATAGCTTGAGGATGGGAACCCATCACCAAAAAGATCCGGGCATAATTAGAGGGTTGGAACTTTGAGCCCCTTCCCCCAGCCTCCCGGGAGGGGAGAGGGGCTGGAGATTCAGTCAATCACCAATAGCCAGTGATTTAATGGTGAGATAATTTACCATTATCTCACTTAGGAGGGGGGGAACACCCAACTCCATGGGGACAGAAGCTTCTTCCAGACCTAACCCTCTGGACCTTTTCATCTGGCTGTGGATTTGCATCCTTTATAATATTCTTTATAATCAACTGGTAATAGTAAGTAAACTGTTGTTGAGTTCTGTGAGCCATTCTAGCAAATGATGAAACCTGAGAAGGGTCTTTTGGGAACCCCTGAGTTTATAGCTGGTCAGTCAGGAGCAGAGTTGGCAACCTGGAGCCTGTGACTGGCATCAGACGTAGGGCAGTCTGGCGGGGCTGAGCACTTAACCCATGACGTCTGTGCTAACCCCGAGAATTGAATTTTAGTTAGTGGGAGCATTGGTTGGTTTGTGGGGAAAGCCCACAAATGGATCAAATTTATATATGCCTTTGCATTTTGTAAGCATTTTTAATATGTTCCGGGTACTGGGCTCTTATCAGATATATAATTATAGTGTCAAATTTTGTGTCAGAAGGGTTGTGAGTAAACACACTTCCTAGGAGCAAACAGAGAAGGGAAAAACAGTTGGGAATGAGGGGTACAGGGAGATGACCCATTTCAGCAAATCAAAACCACTTTATTAATTGCTCTTCCCTGTCTGTTTTCCACTTGTAGGAGACTATACAGTAAAACTGGCTCATACCAGGATTGATGTTGAAAATGCACCTTCCAGAAGATGCCAAGGCAGCAGTGTCCACCTGACTTGATCTCTGCCTGTCTGTCTACATCTCCAGTCCTGGACACTAAGACTGGGTGCCCAGTGGCGACCTCAAGTCAGAGGAATCCCCTAACTGAGATCACCAAGAAGGTTGCATTCATTTCTCTGTGCTTGCCAAGATAGGAAATTCACCTCTTGGTTTTGAGAGATTTTTTGTAAGAAGAATTGAAACATAAAGAATTTTTTTCAAGTTAACATCCAGCTCATAAAAAATTACGTCTGGAAGAACTTCTGCAAATGCTTCATGCTTTGGTCAATCGACCTTCTACTGTAACAAGCAAATTGGAAGACACAAATAAATTGGGAAAAAGGGTATACACTTCACCAAAAGATTCGTTGTTTATCTAGATGCTTTATCTTGGTACTTCCTTAAATTGAGAGCACTTCTGGTACATTTTAAATGGTTTCACTCACTTGCGAGTGAGCTTTATATATTCCATTCAGAAAATCTGGTGAAGTAACTCACATTCTGAGGAGCTGACATTTCATAAATCACTTTCCTTGATGTAAGATGAGAAAAGTGATACCTGCCTGAATGGATTCACATACTTCCTATATGGTAAGATGCAACATGTGCAAAAAAAAAAACACACAAAAAAGTTTTTGGTCATCATAGAAATGTAAAGAACCTGGCTATTAAAATCTGTCTTTGAAAAGGTAAAAAAAAAAATCTGGTGAAGTGTACTCGATACTGAAATCCTTAAAAATGGTATCGTGTTAAAGCCGAAAGGGGCATTTGTGTTCCTTTTCCTCACTTTAAAGATGAGGAGACAGCAGCCTGGAAAAAATTAAGTGACTTGGTCACATAGAAAGGCTTTGTCTGTGGCAGGCTGTCCAATTTCAAGTTTTTTCCCATTACTATGCATCTTCCTTGTATCTAAAATATCTGGCAGTCCCTGGTTAAGACTATTTGGTCCTCAGCTGCTGTCAGGGATGCTTACTCATTCGTTGATTCCTCTTTTGTATTTTTTCCCTTTTATCATTGAAAAATTTCAAACAGAAAATAGAGAATATAATATAAATAACTCTCATGTGCCCCTCACTCAGCTTCTACAATTATTAACATACGACCAATCTTCTTTAATCTGTACCTATCCTCAGCTCCCTCTCCTGCACAGATGATTTTAAAGCAAATCCAAACATCATATAATATAGTCTATAAATACTCCATGTGTAACTGTATAAGAACCCTCTCATACATATATCTATATCTGTATCTATAATACAGTTATTGCAACTAAAAAAATTAATGATAAATCCTTAATATCATCAAAATCCTAGTTTTCTGTTCACCTTTCTGTGTGTGTGTGTGTGTGTGTGTGTGTCTTTCTCTTTTGCAATTGATTTGTTAGAATCAGGACCCAAACAAAGCTGGGAATCAGGTTTCAAGTATCAGGTGGAATGATCAGCTGATCATTCAAAGTTCTTGCCCTGGAATGTTTGCAAACAAGCGGAAATAAATTACATGCTAAGAATACTTTGTAATAATCATGGATCAAATTTATATATGCCTTTACATTTCATAAGCTGCTTTGAGCCATGGCAATGGTGTCAGATAGGGTAGACAGGTATCATTTGCCTCAGACAGAGGAAACTGAGGCCAGGGGTTTGTACAGGATCCAGTTAATGGTCAAGCCAAGACCACCCAAGTTGCCTGACTAGGCTCTTCTGACTGCAACAAAGTAACATTATAACCATAGATGCTCATTAACCTTCACAGCAACCCTAGGAAATCTGTGCCTTTATTCTCATTCTGCAGATGAAGAATCCCAGGCACAGAGGGGCTGAAACATTTTCTCAAGGTCACCCAGCACCAGCATTTACACCCAGGTCTTTCTGATTCCGGAGCTCAAGCTGGTAATTTCTGTAATATACCAGTATTGCAATGCAAGGCAACTGTAATTTTCAGTGTTGAGAAAATTCACCTCTTGACTTTATCTTTCTTCCCTTTCCTAATTTGGCTTTGATAATGAAAAAAAAAACTACATTCAAAACATTTCTACTTTTCAGACATTGCATAAACGTGGAGGTGATTTTCTTTTATCTGAAGTTCTACAGGACTCCCAGCTAAATAATTAAGAGCTGAAAATAAATCCTAGGCTCCGGACCTGTCTGCCCCAACCTCACACAGCCAATGGCTAGCGACACACAGTCCCCGCCTTGGCCTGGCCCTGCTCACTCTGTCTTGTGCTTTCAGGAGCAATCAAAGCCCTTTTTAGAAAATATTTCCTGGGCTTCTGTGGCCTCGGGTGGACAGAGTTTTCCACTAGGCTTTTTTTTTTTTCCCCCAGCCACACTGGCCCTTAAGAAGATGTTACTCAAGGCTCCACACCTACTTCAAACATTTTTAGGGGCCCTGGCTGGGGCCTCGTGCACGATTGCCAGGAACCCTACAGAGAGGAGGAGCCCAGCTTTGGGCCTTGCCTTGGTCACAGTGTTTACTGGGAGCTCCAGAGGCCTGCTGTCAGCGTGGCGCTTCTTTTTCTCACACTTCCCCAAACAGCATATTCTTGGTAGGCAGCTGTAGTTCACAGGGCTGTCTTTCTGCCCCCAGTTGCTTTTCCCATGTTTGTATCCCTGGTGGGATTTCCTCCCCCCCCCCCCCTTCCTTTTTTTAAGGGCTTTCTCCCTAAGTCTCTCTGTCGGGGAACAGCTGTGCTCTGATATTAGATAGAATGTTTCCTGCGCTCACCACAAGCTTATGAACAAAAGGGTTTTAAGAACCCTGATAAATGAACAAGGTCTCTGGGAAGATGAAATGTTACCAACATTTCAAACAATCACAATCCTTGTGCATCTCGAAGGCTTTGCCCTTTCAAAGCAGTGCCGGGTGGGTATTTGGTTGTGGAGCCTTGGAGACTGGGATTTTTTTTTTCACTGTCCCCATCGACCTGACATGGGAAAGTCGGTCAAACGATGGCCCTTCACCGGCATCAAAGCCCCAAGCTTGCTTTCCCATCGGCTGTTTGTCTCAGAGTGAGGCCCCTCTGGAGGCTTTAGCGAGTTTGGTCAGCAAGGAGAGCAAGGCATGGCTTTCTGGTTTGTTATCTTCCAGGTGCTGCTGTGTCTGGTTCTAGCCTCATCTGAAGGCACAGATCGTCCCTGACTTCCTATGGTTCAAGTCACAGTTTTTCAACTTTATGATCCTGTGAAAGCCATACCCATTCGGTAGAAACTGTACTTCCAATTTTGAATTGTGATCTTTTCCCGGGCTCGAGATACACAGTGTGATGCTCTCTCATGATGCTGGGTAGTGAGCAGCAACTGCCAGTCAGCCATGTGATCCCAGGGTCAACAACCGATACACTTAAAATCAATTCTGGACCCAGACAGCTATTCTGATTTTCACTTTCAATACAGTATTCAGTCAATTGCATGAGATATTCAACACTTTATTTTAAAGAGGCTTTGTGTTAGATGATCTTGCCCAACTGTAGGCTAATGTCAGTGTTCTGAGCACATTTAAGGTAGGCTAGGCTAAACTACGATATTTGGGAGGTTAGTGTATTAAATGCATTTTCGACTTACTATGTTTTCAACTTACGATGGGGTCATGTGATGTAGCCCCATCGTAAGGTGAGGTAGATCTGTGCTGGTAGCCACTCTGGGTTACAAGCTACCTATCTGCAGGTGCTGTGCTGAGCCCTAGACATTATCCTATTCCATCTGCAAAGCAGTCCTATGAAGTCTGTATGTATTACCCGAAACTTTCAAAGGACGACTCCGAGGCTTGAGGAAGTTAAGCACTTGACCCAAGGTCATTGCAAGTGAGGTGTAGAGTCAGTATTTGAACCCAAATTTTTGGGACTCCGAAGCCTCTGTGTCCCTGAGTGTCTGTACAGGGACTACTGGACAGGGTCTCCCAGACTGTTCTGCTGCCCTACCTGTATTCAGGATTTCATTCTAAACTGAAGGGCTCTCCCCTCTTTAAACTCTTCTCCTCACCCCCATCCCCACCTCCCATCCACATCTTCTGAAGTGTCTTCCTCAATTCCCCATTTTAGTGCTCTCCAGACCCGAGGATACTTGCTCTAGTTTACTCACAGCCCAGTCCAGGGTCTCAGCTCAGACACTCCCTCCCCAATCCCAGTTTCTTCCTGGTACTGCTTTACATGGGAACAGAAAGGTCAAGGCTTGAAGTAAAATGACAGATGGAAAGAAAAGCCTCTCCCAGCCCGTGGAGCTCCGTGAAATCCTTCATTATGGGATTTCCCTCGTAAGGGCTGCGAGGAGAAGCCTGAAGGCTCACGGCAAAAATCTATAACACATAAAGGCACTGTATATACAGGCATTGCTCATCACCGTGAAAACATCTGACAAGCAGTCCCAAGGGTGGGGGCAGTGGGGTGATGGGGAGGAGGAGGGGGGAGAGGAGAGGAAAGAAAAAAGGAAAATGACCAGCATCATGATTTCATTTCCTGCCTGTTGGCCCGGTGCCTGCTCTCCTCAGCAGAGATCCGAAGAGGTCTTTTTAAAATGCAGCCAGAAGGATTTAGGCTAGACCAAAGAAGAACATCAAAGCCACCTGAGTCTAGACCCAGGCATAGATCATCAAGGCATGTCCTTCTCTGGCGGTCTCTAAGACTAGGTTCAGACTCATCATTTGGGGGAATTTAGGGATGGGCGGGCACAGAGGCAGGGGCGTGGACTCCACGGTTTTGGTCCTGTAGATTCAGGAATGAGTAGTCATGGGTTGCCTTTGGAAGCATACTCTTCCCAAGCTAGAGTGGGGTCAAATCAGTAAATCCACACAAGAAGCTGCCAGGTGGTGGGCGCCTATTGGGCAAAGCCCAGAAACTCCCATCTCTAGCCATACATGCTACACGCCTTTTCTTCTTCTGCCCTCATACTTCCCAGTCTTTTCTAATTTCCTGTATACTTTGAAGCTTCCCATTACCCCATGGAAAAGCACAGACAAAGCATATTTCCTTCTGGGATGTTCATGTTGTTAAAGGAAAAGACTTGCCCAGGACACAAAGTTGATCACAAATCATGTGTCTCTGGCAAGCTTGGAAAGGGCTTCATTCTTGTGGGGAGATGGGGGGCAGGTTCCCGAGCGCAGATGTGGTGAGGCTGCCCAAGAGTGAACTGCTTTCCCTCCACTGCCCCTCGTGCCCCCTAAATGGGACACCTCCAGACTCTTTATGCAAGAGGAGGCTATGAAACGATCAAAGACATTTTGACAGCCACCTCAGGGAGTGCACTGTGCCACCTAGAGAAGGTGTGGTGGGGGCAGTGGGGTATCGGGAAAGTTCCACAGGTTCCAGTCCAGCTAACCAGCAAGGGAACCTTGGACCGGTCATTTTACTCCCCCTGGTCTCTATTTTTCCTTTGGCCAAAAGGAGGTAATCTGAATTATCCTGCTTGTGAATTATCCTGCTTGGGAAACCATGAGTGAGGCTCAAGTGAAATAAAATTTAGGACGTTCTTTGAAAGGTTGAAAGTGACATGTAAGTGATTGCTGTTATCCTGCATGTCAGGGAGCAGAGAAAGAGGAACCCACGATGGGCCACCCCACCCCTTCTGCCAGAATTTGCCAAGGCTCTGTAGTGGCAGGGGCCATGCCCTGCTGGGAGCCTCGGGAGGAGAGGGCTCCAGAAGCCAGCAGTAGTTGGAACTGTGGCTGGCCGAACCACCCTCCTCCCTCCTTGCCCAGCCTGCTCCAAACCCCAGGAAAGTCAGAGTTTCTTTGGAAACTTAAGCTGCGCCTGCTGGACCAGACTGGGACGGGGGTGGGGGCTGCACTCTGCCAAATGGTGGGCAAGGAGTGGAGTGACAGCTGGAGGGTAGAGAGCTGGGGGGAGTGGGGAGCCCTCCTCCTGCCAGCCTGGGCTAGGTCGACCATGCCTGCTCACAGCATAGGCAAAGCACGGGGGCTCGGAGCGGGGGCAGGGTGAGGCTCAGGGAGCCTGTGTGTGGGATGCTGGAAAGGTCTGGGGCCAGCAGGCAGGGCATACGGTGCACTGCCCATCGAAACCAGAGGGAGAATTGGGTCCAGCCTGGCAGTCCTGTCTGGCTTTTCCTCCACCGGAGGAGGCTTCTTGCTAGGCTAGAATCACGTGAAAGACCAGGGGTTTCCCTGACATGAACTGGCCTCTCGTAAAAGAGTCCATGTCCTCTTCTGCAGGACACGACATTTTAAGACCCACTTCAATAGCACATAATAGTTTAAAACACGAAAATGTACAGTCACTTCTACACATGGCAGGTGAACCGATGTCCCTGGTGTCACTGCCCAGGGAGTCCGCAGTATTTGTTTCATCCCTACCCCCACACGCACTGCTGGTCTTGGGACAGTGACTGCCTCTCTGGGGCCTCAGCTTTTTCATCCTGGAAAGGAGGATGGGCCAGGTTTCCCTCCAGAAGGACAACTCAGTAAAAATAGGAGGAATGATTATGCTAATATTAGTAGAGTTATAATATATAGGATACTATATCATATATAGGATACCATGTATCCTTCATGGTTTTTTTTCTTTTAATCCACACCAAAAAATGTACAGTTTTAGTTGGTAAAGGCTTCACTCAATTCCCCTTCTGTATCCTTCATTCACCTCATTCAGTTTTTCCTGCACTTTAGTGGGACTGCCTCCCAGCCCCCCCGAATCTCTGGACCCCGGCTTTCCTGGAATATTGCAGCCCGACCTGAAGGGTACCCCTCTCCACAGCTGCCACCTCCACCCTCTTGATTCTTCTGAGACCAATGTTCCCGCAGCCTGCAACCCCCCTAGCTTGCAGACGAAGCCCAGGCTGGTGACGCCTACGAGACCCGCCCCAGGCTACCGTGTATGTGCAGTCTACTAAGTAACGAGTGTTGTTTACTGATAGTAGCTGTTTTTGTTATCCCACCTTTTTTACAGATGAGCAAACTGAGGCATGGAGAGGTAAAGGAACTCGCTCATGCAGCTGATGATCGGAACCCACTCTTAGCACTTCAAAGCTCGTTCCCTTTCCTCCCGGCCATGCTGTCTCTTTCTGCTGCCTCATTCCCACCACTTTTCACTTCCCTTTACCTACTTATTCCTGCACCTTGGAGGAGCTACATTTAAAGACTCCGGATTTTTTTCTACAGGGTATTCCTTCCGGCTAGTGTGATACTCACATGTCTGCCCAGGAAACTCCTATTTGTGCTCCAGATTCTTGCTCGAGCATTTCATCCTCTGTGAAACCTTCCCAGACCTCCCAAAAGTTGTTCCTTCCTCTGCTTAACACTATCTTTTCATCCTGCGTTGAGTCTATCCTATCCCCCAGTCGCCACTGAACGGCCGCCAAACAGGGAGCCCAATGCGGGGCTCGATCCCAGGACGCTGGGATCATGACCTGAGCCGAAGGCAGATGCTTAACAACTGAGCCACGCAGGCGCCCCTGAACAGTTTTTCAAAATGTTAAGTCCTTTACATAGACTTTCTTACTTAACTTTCCTGTAAAAAGGGGGTGCTAGCTTATTATTCCCCCGCCCCCTTTTCTAGATGAGCAGATTGAGAGGGAGGGAGGTTATGATCAGGTTGGGGCCGTGCCAGGGGATTCGTTCAGAAGCTGGGTTTCGCTATGCATTGTTTTTACTTTACACATTGTGTGTTTGGGGGGCGGCTATCACAATTATATGGACTAAAGCCCTCCTTTGGTGGCCACTTCTAGAGGGAAGTTAAGTCATTTGCCCAAGATCACGTGGGTGGCAAGTAGCAGAGGCGGGACTTGAACTCTGGGTCGTTGCTGGACGAGACCTATATGGCTGCCAGGAGGCACTTAGTGAGAAGTCGTTAGGTAATGAGTCATTAGCACGGAGTTTACAAGAAGAAACCCAGAGGACTCATTTTTTTTTTTCTAGCATATATAGGTTCATAGGGGAAATAAGTCATTAAAATGTACATAATGACACACACAAAAAGGACACACCCAGCAGGTGCATAAAATAGCAATTGGGCAGAAATCTCTGTGTTGAGGAGCTGTTGTGTGAAGGGAGCTGGGAAGGCAGGATGGTTTCTGGGTAAAGGGGAATATGACTCAAAATTGTGATGAAGAGGAAGAGATGTGCTGTCATGTTAAACTGCAGCCTACCTACCATGTGGGTTCCAGGTTCTCCATCTACACAAATTGGGGGTTGGATTTAATGGTCTCACAGTCCCCTTCCCCCATTGATACCTTATGACTCTGGTTTTGTTTTCAAAGCCGAGGAAATATTAAACAGATACAGACAGCACTTAGACTCTCTGCAATTCCTGTGGCTTTTTGAAAACTTCTCAGAGGACAGCCTCTTTTAGACATTTCTACATAATTGTCTGTTTTGAGACTTGTCTGTGGCGAGATCTCATCAGGAATCAGCTTTCCTCCATCCCTGTCCAGGGACTGCATGGATTTTAATATTCAGTAGAGTCAGGAAAGTCAGCTGCAGGAAAGGGGGAAAGAAAATCATCAAGTTCTCCAAAGCCAAACAGAATTGGTTTGAGGTTCTTCGTGATTTTGCATTATCGGGGCCAACAGTGGGGATAATCCACTACTTTGATCGGGCAGTTGTGGATAATCCGACCGGTGAGAGAGGAAAAACCTGTGTGTTTCACAGGCAGGTGAGTGGGCCCTTCTCAAGTAGGCATGGAGAGCTCAGTCCTAGCCTGTTTTCTCGCTATTGCCCGGAGTCACAAGTTGAGCATTGCACAGGGTGGTGGGGAGTCTGGTCGCTTCCCAGAAGCCAGCCCACCCCACCCCCTTTGGAGAGTAAGAGGGAGATGAATTTAATGATTTTGGTTCCAAGCCCAACCATGGCTGCATCGGGGCGAAGGTTACCAGTACTCAGAGTCTAGGGGAGTAGCAGCTGCCTGGGAAACCCATGGAGCTGCCAAGCGCCTTCCATCCGAGGATCCCAGCGGCACTTGGAGGGAAAAGGTGCAGAGGGAATGGGGGAAGGGGTGGCCTGGGGGATGCTGGGAAAAGGCTGCTGATAAGAACCAGCTCTGCTGAAGCTCTGGGCACAGTGACTTCGGAGCGGGGAAGAGGTAGACAGGTAGGAGCTGGTGACCATGGAGTGTGCCCCTGAACACCGCCTAATAGGATGGCTGAGGCAACAAGAGTCCTCATGCCTGCTTTGGGCGACCCTTCCACAGAGGAAATAGTTTTGAACAGGAGTTTAACAAATCATTCATTTTGTGCCAGGTGGAGATGGTTTACAAAGAATACCAATTTTATATGTTTTGTCCTGGATTAAAAATAAAATTTGGGGTGGTAAATTTGGAGCCCATCTTTACAAGGGTATTGAAGAAGATTCTAAAAAGGGAACATGTGCAAGCCATGGTCTCTCCCGCTCTCACTCCTGCCTCTGTCTCTTCTTCCTCAGGACAGGGAAGGCAGAGCAATGGGTTATGGGAGGAGGGGGGAGCAGGAAGAGGGCCTGGGTGGGTTCACGGCCATGTCTGGACTGCTCCCTCTCCTCTTTTGGGTCTACTGAGCCTCCTGGGATTCCATAACTCAGTCCTCTTGCCCATTTGGGGAGCTGGGTGACCTTTCCCAAGGACTGGGCCAGCCAGTTTCTCCCAGCCCAGACTCCTCCTCCTGAGGCTAGATGCTCCTGCCATTGGACAGGCTAATTCATGTGATCCCTGCTTAATCTCATGGCTCCCAAGATCCAGTGTCACCTCCTCACACAGTAGTGGCTTCACCTAGCTTACAGGAAAGACAGTCCACTTGGGGTGTTCTGATCCAGAGTGTGGACAAAGAAGGAAGCTCTACTTTTCTAACACAGAGAAAATGCTACTGACCACTCCCCCTTCCCGTCTGTGTAGGATGTACCAGGAATCTCTTCTGGGTTCAGTGCTGGAGATGGGGATGAGAAAGGCAGAAAACAAAGGGGTAAGCATCCATGTTCCCCATAGCTCACAGTCTCTTGCCGGACACAAATGTAAAACTAGCAATAATACTGGGGAGTAAATAAGGCTCTTGGAACATAGAGGATGGAGGATTTTCACATCCTTCCAACAGGTGGCCAGAGGAATCAGGAAAGCTTAGAAGAGAATTTGATTCAGAATTCGGAGGACAGTAGGATTTTGGTAAAGAGAGATGGGGAATGGCACTCCCAGGCATAGAAATATCTGAGCAAAGGCATGGGAACAGGAAATGTTGTGTGTAAGGAATGGCACATATTACATTTGACCAAACCACAGATGTTTAGGGGAGTGGGTGATTAGAGGTAGGGTCCAAGTGAGAGGGTGAAAATTTTGTTGGAGATACAGGGGGCTCCAGCCAAATTATGGAGGATCCTAGTTTCACCGTATAGATTTGGGATTTTATTCTCGGGGCTCTATGGACCTACTGAGTGTCATGGGTTTGAATGAAGTTGTCGGCACTTGTTTGTACCTTCCGATCTACAAGAAGACTGTGTAGAGCCAGGTGCTCAGCCTGGTCAAAGCTAACCAGCCCACGTGAGCAATGACCTTGTGGCTACAATGTCTTCATTAGCCCCATGTCCTAAAGAGCCCAGTTGGGGGCAGGCATGGATATACTGGGAGTGGAGGAGCAAGATGGCTGGCAGAACCAAAAGGTACCCTGATTTTCAGCTATGCCAGACCGAGGCCCAGAAGCAACTCGGTAGTTCAGTGTAGTGAAAAGAACAGTAGGACCCAACTCTCCTAGTCAGGATACCCAGGCTTCCTACTGGCTCTGCCACAAATGAAATAAGTATGTTTAGATGGAGAATTCATTCAACACACATGTACTGAGCACATCCTGCATGCCAGGCACTGGGCGAGACAGGGAAATCCCCAAAAGGAATGAGACCCAGTCCCCATCTGCAGGGATGCTCACAGTTTAGACAGATAAATAGGTTGTTTCAATACACTGTCATAAGTGTCCTTATGTTCCTTCCACCCACGGCTGTCTGTGACCCCTTGTTCTGTACATGGGTTTCTACAAACCAGACTTAGATGATGGCCAGGTCACTGGGCCACTGGGTACAACTCCCTGGGCTCTCTTCTCTCCAAGTGAGAGAAAATGCAGATGACCCCAGGCATCCAGCTTTCTGAACTCCTTCAATCCATAGGCATCTTCCCTGCCCAGCCACCAAGAACCTGGTTCTTGCTCCTTGCTGGGAGTCAGAATTTGAACAGAAGCTGTCAGGAAGGGTGTGCAATGTACAAGTGGATGCATTCCATACACATGCTGGAAAAGGCCTGGATGCCCCTATAGCTCTTATCCCCTGGCTTGGCCTGAAAAGGGGAGTCTTGCTGTGATTTTTCTCGAAGATTATGGCTGCCTTCCAGATATATGGATTCCCAAGGGTCAAGGAAAATCCCACTGCTTTAATGAGGAGCCAGGACACATAGACCCCAGCAGAACAGACAGTGCCTTGGGCTCAAAAAAAAAACAAAAAAACACAACCCACAGACAGGCTCTGTAATAAGGAAAGTACCCAAGACCCAGGGCCGAAGTCTACCACCCAGGCTCCCTGCCTCAGCCTCGCTGTTTGCTGCTTCCCAGGCCACATTCCTTTTTTTTTTTTTTTTTAAGATTTTATTTATTTATTTCACAGAGAGAGAGAGAGCAGGAACACAAGCAGGGGGAGAGGGAGAGGGAGAAGCAGGCTCCCCGCTGAGCAGGGAGCCCGATGTGGGGCTCCATCCCAGGACTCTGGGATCATGACCCAAGCCGAAGGCAGACGCTTAACGACTGAGCCACCCAGGTGCCCCCAGGCCACATTCCTAATGCAAACCAGATTCTACCTGACTGCCACTCCCTTTTCCCCTTTGCTCCTTCCCCCTCCTGGGTCTGCACATGGGTTAGTCACCACCTTGGAAGTGCCAGACCCTTCTGTCCGTCCCTGTATCTCCTGGCAAAACCAGACTTCCAAGTTTTCTGGACTGATCCTCGATGATACCACTCACTCCATTTCTCGGCACCTGCTCGGTACTCACCCTTTTGGCCTCCCTTCCCCTGGCGTCACCTCTCCGTGTCTCATGCTGTGCTATGTGACTAGCAAGGGGACTGACACCCCCATCAACTAGGGCAATGGTGTTCTCCTGGGGTACACATATATGGGGGGTGTGAGAGATACATGGGCTTGGGAAGAAGATGGGAAACTCCTATTTATTTTTTAAAAATGCCATTGTAAGGCATGGGTTTTCAGTAATAATGTATCAGCATTGGTTCATTAATTGGGACAAATCTACCATACTATATTAAGATTTAATAATAGGGGAAACTGGGTATGGGGTATATGTGAACTCTCTGAACTATCTTTACAGACTCTCTATAAATCTAAACTTTTTCTCACATACAAAAGTTTATTTAAAAAATAAAATGTAGGGGCGCCTGAGTGGCTCAGTTGTTAAGTGTCTCTGCCTTCGGCTCAGGTCATGATCCAAGAGCCCTGGGATCGAGCCCCACATCAGGCTCCCTGCTCAGAGGGGAGCCTGCTTCTCCCTCTCCCACTCCCCCTGCTTGTGTTCTCTCTCTTGCTGTGTCTCTGTCAAATAAATAAATAAAATCTTAAAAATAAGTAAAAATAAATAAAATATAAAATGGTCCATATTTTCTATATGTTTTATGATGTACACAATGTTTCCATAAAGGTACAACACAGTTAAAACATAGGTTCAGCTGCAGGATGGTGAGACTCAACTACATAAAAGCATCTGGACCCCCCTCTTGGGTGTAGTCTCTTCTCCATCAGGCTGTCCAGAGACCCAGGCTCCTTCTCTCCTGTCTCCTCACCATTGCTAGATCTTATCCTACTCCACGGAGTCCAAGATGGACTTACTACCAAGCCCACGCTCTAAAGGGCAGCATGCGGGAGGTGAGGGCGAGGGGCAGGTTCCAGAATTTACACATTGCTTCCCCTCAAATCCCATTGGCCAGCACTTGATCCCGATGGCTCTAGCTAACTGCTCCGGCAATGCGAAGTGTAGTCTTCATTTCAGATGGCCATGTGTTTAATCCTATAGAAGAAAGGAAAAGGGACAATAGGAGGTAGCTGGCATTCTTTGCCACAACTGATAATTTTATTTCATTTACAACTTAAAAATAGTTAAATGTGCATATATTGAGGGATAAATATATATATTTTAAAACTGGTAAGGGCATACAATCCAACAAGTTTAAGCTGCGGGTTTAAGACACTGGAAAGGGGTTGAGTTGCATTTCTAACTCGGGCTTTCTGGACCCTGACGCATGATTTTTTTTAAAGACTTATTTATTTGAGAGGGAAAGAGAGAGAGAGAGCATGCATTCGTGAGCAGGGGGACAGGCAGAGGGAGTAGGAGAGAAAATCTCAAGCAGATTCTCCACGAGCATGGAGCCTGATGTGGGGCTCAGTCCCAGGACCCTGAAATCATGACCCGAGCCAAAATCAAGAGTTAGATGCCTAGTTGACTGAGCCACCCAGGCTCCCCCATGATCCATGATTTTACTCCAAGGTCCAATTGAATCTGAATAACATGTGTAAGTTTCTCTGTTGTCAGGTACCAGACACTCTAAAGCATCACCTCCTTTAGATCTGTTTCCTAGTTCCCCGGATCAATGTCTCTGTATGCAAGAAGCCTGTTTTCTTTGGAGGATCTTTATTTCAGTCGGGAGGACTAGGGAGTGAGGAAGAAGAGCGAGGAAGGACAAGGACAGGGACTGCGAGAGATGCGCAGACAGAGAAAGAAACAATGCCAGATAAAGAAGGAGAGCGATACAGAGAGAGTGGCTAGACATTGGGCTTGGAGCCCAGCAGAAAAGACTGCAGAGGCAGAGAGGGGCCAAGCAGAGGGGAGGCCCAAGAGTGAGGCTGGCCCAAAAGGAAATGGACATTTATCTGGGGGCCTGTGAGGCCACTTACCCTCCGTTGGTGGGGAAGGCCAGCAGAGCACAGGCCGACCTGGGAACACTGCTCCCAGGCGATGACTGCAGACTTACCTAGCCTGCTTTGCCAAGGTTGTTCTGCCCCAGAGGTCATCTGAGGAGGGAAGAGAGGAAGGGCTATTTCGTACCGGGGAGGAGAGGATCCAGTCACTTCTCTATTTCCCCTGTGCCCACCCTTTGCACACATGGGACAGATTTTGTGCAGACCTTGCATTATTTGTATAGGTGAATTTCTTTCTGTGTCTTTCTTGTCTCCCAGGAAACCACACATGCCCCCAATACTCCCCCCTCTCCCCTTGGTGCTTAGGGAAACAGAAGTTCAAGCCAAGTGGAATGGGATCACTTAAGTACCAGGGAGGATTTCCACCTGAGGGAATGGGGAGGGCTTCATGGAGGAGGTGTCAGTCTTCAAGGACAGGAAGAGACTTTAACAAGTTGAGATGGGATGAGGAGGAAGGATGTTCATGGCAGAGGGAACCCTGTGATCAAAGGCAGGAAGCGCGGAGTATACTAAAAGAGCAAGGAGGAAGGAAGAAGGAGGGAGGAGAGTACCAGGAAGCTGGGGTTGTTCCCTGTACTGGTTACAAAAAGGCAACAAAGTGACTTCCCTCAAGTTACAATTGATAAACAAAACTTTGTGTTTCGTGTTCTGTCTACAGAAGATAGGGTCAGGACCAGGTGTCAGGACTCACGGTCTGACAATGGGCAGCATTCTGTAAACCCCACTGTCCCGGAAGCCCTGGCATGTGGCTTTCATATCTGCAGAGGGATGCTTCTTTCTCACCCAAAGGGCCAAAGCTCCTCAAGTGCTGGCCACTGGAGTCATCCCGGCCACCATGGAGTAGCTGGTGAGGGGGAGCAGAGCTGTTGAACAAGCAATCAAACATACGGGTAGTCAGTCAACCAACAAATAATTGTCTTCTCTCCCTTCCCACTGGCTTCTGCACCACTCTCTCTATTTTTCCTAGAACCTCTCTTTCCATTTATTTGCATGACATAGGGTGTTCTCATTATCTTCCTGCCCCTGATGGTGTTCTTTCTCTGTCTCCTTTGCTCTTTCCTTTCCTTCACTCACCACACCAATGGCTCTCCCCCATTGCTTTCTTCCTCCCTGCACACTCCATGCATTAAAGGCATGCATTCTCATGCCTTTAATGGTCACGTCTATAATATAGATATTTCTCTGCAGAGGTTGTGTATGGGTTGAAATTCTTTTGGCAACAAGCAACAGAGACCTTGACTCTGCTGGCTTAAATAAGGAGAACATTCATTATCACATAGCAAGGAGTCCTGAGGTCATTTCTGGGGTTGGATAATTTGATAGACTGATGATATCACCAGAGACCATTTCTTTCCATCTTTCTTAGCATGTTGGTTTTTGCCCTCAGCCTTGTCCCCTCATGGTCTCAAAGTGGCTGCAGCAGCTTCAGGCAGTCTATCTCATAGAGCCACATCTAGAGACAGACAAAAGGAAGATTCTCTTTTCATCTTTTTTTTTAAAGAGTTGAACCCTAAAAATGCTTAGAATCCTCTATGCAGACATATTTTATTGTCCAGAACTGTATTACATTCCCAAATCCCTGGTAAGGGGAATGGAATTATCTGTGACTGTTTGGGCTAATCGAGATTCACCCACAGTGCTAGGGTCTGAGGCTAGATTTGGGTCTAATCTCCTCTGGAACGTTGACCACTCTACATGCGAACAAAAGTGGGGCATAGTTAGCTAAGAAGAAGGGGGAAATGGTTGTTGGATAATCAACAGTGTCTGCCACAGGTGTGACCAGATCTTTGTTTCCCACCCAGAAGTTTCTCCTAAATCCAGTCCTGTGTCTTCATACCTTCTGATATTTCCACTTAGATGTTTTAAAGACCTCAAATTTGACATGCCTCCAGTTGAGCACCTTCCTCAGAACAATTCCCTCTCCTGACCCCTCATTTGCAATGACCCCATCATTCTCAGAGTCTCCCAGGCTGGACATTTTCTGCTGGTCTTTGTCCTCCTCCCTTTCCTTGTCCCCATATCAGTCACTAATAAGAATACCAATTCAGGGTGCCTGGGTGGCTCAGTCGTTAAGCGTCTGCCTTCGGCTCAGGTCATGATCCCAGGGTCCTGGGATTGAGCCCCACATCGGGCTCCCTGCTCAGCGGGAAGCCTGCTTCTCCTTCTCCCACTCCCCCTGCTTGTGTTCCTGCTCTCGCTATCTCTCTCTCTCTCTGTCAAATAAATAAATAAAATCTTAAAAAAAAAAAAAAAAAGAATACCAATACAGTTGAGAGTAAAAGGGAGATTTGGTCAATGCAAATGCCCAAGTCAACCAGAGATGGCAAATAGTTTTTATCTTGCATACCTACTTCAATTAAATAGTAAGAGCTACCTGGAGCCTTGTGTGAGACAGACTCTCAGGCAAGTCTGGACTCTGGGAAAAGAGTGATTTGGACACTGGAGAATAAAGTAGTGAGATGCATGCCATGTATTTGGTATCCCTGTCCTGGGGTTGGTTTAGGGAAGCTAAAGGGATCAACTCTGTGGGAAAATAACAGCAATAAGAAGACTAGTACTAGTTAACATCCACTGAGCACCAACTATATAGCAGGCACTGTGGTGAGGACTTACACGGATTGTCTCATTTGATAACCCCAATGACCCTGTAAGGTAAGAACCATTATTACTACCATGGGAGGAACTAAAATTTGATTAAGTTACTTGCCCAAGATTATGTAGCTAACAAGTGGAAGACACAGGATTCAGTGAGGCTCATCAGACTCCACAGCCCTTGTTAACTAAGTAACCAGGGTACTGGATCAGCATCTTCTTTACCCCTCACTAAGGGATTCCTCTCAAACCTGAAATGTGCACACAAACTACCTATGGCTCTTATTATTTATATTTTTTTTAGAGGGGGGAAAGGGGCAGAAGGAGAAGGAGAGAGAATCTTAAGCCAAGCTCGATCACACAACCCTGAGATCATGCCTGAGCGAAAATCAAGAGTCAGGCACTTAACTACTGAGCCACCCAGGTGCCCCAACCTATGGCTCTTATTAAAATGCAGGTTCTTTTTTTTTTTTTTTAAAGATTTTCTTTATTTATTTGAGAGAGAGAGTGAGAGAGAGAGAGAGAGCACAAGACGGGGGAGCGGGAGAGGGAGAAGCAGACTCCCTGCGGAGCAGGGAGCCCGACGCGGGACTCGACCCCAGGACTCCAGGATCATGACCTGAGCCGAAGGCAGTCGCTTAACCAACTGAGCCACCCAGGCGCCCCAAAATGCAGGTTCTGATTGCGTACATCTGGGGTAGGGTCTGAGATTCTGCATTTCTAATACATTCCCAGGAAATGCTGATGCTGGTGGCCCATGGACCACACCTTTAGCAGCAAGGCCCTAGAAAATGAACCTCATCTGTGCAGGGTCTTTGTCAGCTTCCTGTACCTCCTAAGAACACCTGTGTCCGTGTCTACCTTGCAGTGAGATGTCTGCATTGAATGTCTGCAGAGTGATATATGCCATTTATAGACCTGGTCTGTAGATACCTCCCATAAAATCCTTATTTCATTCTTCTCTTCCCCGGTCTGGCAGCTGCAGGTTGACAGCCAGGCATCCTTGAATGCCATGGTGAAGATGGCAGAGCCTCTGCCAGCCTGGGTCCTTGAATGATATTGTGGAGTAGCACCCCACCCCACTGTCCAGGTGGACTTTAAGTGAAACAGAAACTTCTCTTGTCTTAAGGCACTGAGATTTGGGGCTCTCACTGCTATAGTAGCTAGCCTTCTCTTAACTAATATTCCCCACTTTTCAGATGAGGAAGCTGAGGTCAAGAACAGTAAAGTGATGTTGCTAGGAACATGAACTAGCTAAAGAAGGAGATGGAACTAGAATCCAAGTCCTCCAACTCTTGCCACTGGCCTTTCCCTGAACCTCAGTGGGGACTCACCTCATGTCTTCTCAAGGCTTTTTCACCTTGCCTACTCCCTGCTCTTCCTTTTCATCTTCCGGGGCTGATGCTGGGGCAGAATGTGAGACAGCAAGAGAGAGGCAGGCAAAGTAGAGAGACCCAGCTGGTGAGAAGGAACAACCCTAAGAATGTTGATGATAAGCCAGGGTGCTGCCAGCCAAGGAGTCCTGTGATTATTTTCCCTGTAGCTTTTAGGATTGAACTCTATGACAGGATTTTCTGGCATTCAGATCCATGCCACACCTTTCTCAGAAATAGGGCTAGCATCCCAGCTACAGTTGGGGTTTAGTGTGGGATCTTCAACCTATA
This sequence comes from Leptonychotes weddellii, assembly GCF_054177405.1. Lineage (NCBI taxonomy): Eukaryota > Metazoa > Chordata > Mammalia > Carnivora > Phocidae > Leptonychotes > Leptonychotes weddellii. The sequence continues at coordinate 70,460,841 of NC_138373.1, read as the reverse complement.
GAGGGAGACTGAGCTCCAAGGATGTCCTAAGAATAGAGTGGAAGGACTTCTGCCACTGAATCAGCCATGGCTCAGCACCAGGAGTGGGATTACCATCAACTCTTCATTGTCCTTGGGACAGACAGGGGCCACCAGAGATCCTTCACATCCCCCAGAGAATCCTCAAAGTTGCTATTGTCCCCATTGTTGTTATTTTAATAGAATCTCTGACCTCAGTTGAATCTTTCTACTTTGTAGGTTGTGGCTCACTCCATGGAGAATTAAAAGAAAGATGGAGATGGTCTAAAAGGGGATTGGGAGCGAGTAGCACTAAAATGTCAGCTCCTTGAGGGCAAAACCTTGAGTTTTTGTTCAATGCTGTATTCCTAGTACTTGGCACATAGTAGGCCTCACTATATTTTTTAAATGAATATGTCAATTCATTAACTTAAACCCCCAACAGGTAGGGATTGTGCAACTTAATTTGTTTCTAGGTCCATTCTACCCAAATTGTAAAGTAGTGAGGACTTGTCTTCAAAACCTATCTAGTTCCCCAAAGCTTCACTCCCTTTCTGTGCCTCTCCTGCTTCTCTTGAAATTTTTTTCTCATTTACAGAGTTGCAGGTTCCTATCTTTTGTGTTTTACTATGTGCTATAATGTCAATAACTCTTGACAAGAGTCAGAAGTCCTGACTTCTAGTCCCAGCATGGTATCCAATTTGCTATGTGAGCTTAGGCAAGTCACTTTACCTTTCTGGGCCTTCAGCTAAAACGTTCTCCAAAGTTCCCATGAGTTCTGGGCCTTCAGCTACAATGTTCTCTGAGGTTGTGAGAATTGTTCCAAAGAGAGGATTTAATATTAATTATTCACTTGTTATGATGAATTTAGCCCTCAAATGTCTTCCCAGGTGCATTTAAAACATCATTTCTGACAGCAGAGTGAAAGGATCCCATTTCTAAAAAAAGACATTCACCCCCAAGGCCAGGAATAAGACAAAGATGTCAGTTTTCACCATTTCCATTTAACACAGTATTGGAAGCTTAAGCCAGAGAAATTATGCAAGAAAAAGAAATAAAAGACACCCATATCAGAACACAAGCAGTGAACTGATCTCTGTTCACAGGTGACATGATATTATACATAAAAAACCCTAAATACTCCACCAAAAATTCTTAAGCAAACAAATTTAGTTAAGTTACAGGATACAAAATTAACACACAAAAATCAGTTTTGTTCCTACATATTGAACAACCTGTAAAGGGAATTAAGGAAACAATTTCATTTGTCATACAATCAAAAAGAATAAAATACTTAGGACTCTATTTAATCAAGGAGGCAAAAAAAATTGTACATGAAAAACTACAAAACTTAGCTGAAAGAAATTGAAGACAAATAAATGGAGAGACATTCTGTGTTTGCAGATTGGAAGACTTAACATTGTTAAAATAATAATACTAATAACAAAACCCCAATGACATATATCAATATAACAATATATTGGTATATATATACACATGGTATATATATCAATATCTATATCTATCTATCTATCTATAGGTGAAAATAGAAAAACCCATTCTAAAATTCATATGGAATATTAAGGGATCCTGAATAACCAAAATAATCTTGAAAAAGAGGAACAAAGATGAAAAACTTGAACTTCCTGATTTCAAAAATCACTGCAAGGCTACAGTAATTAAAACAGTGTGGTATTGGTATAAAGATGCACATAGAGACCAATGGAACAGAATAAAGAACCCAGAAATAAACCTTCAAATGTATGGCCAAAGGACTTTGACAAGGGAACAAAGACTATTCAATGGGAAAAGGACAGTCTTTTCAACAAATGATGCTGGGAAAACTGGATATCCACATCCAAAAGAATGAAATTAGAAACTTTTGTACTATATTTAAAAAACTAACTCAAACAGATCAAAGACAATAAACATAAGAGGTAAAGCTATACAGCTTTTAGAAGAAAACATAGGGGAAACCTTCATGATATTAGAATCAGCAATGAATTCTTGGATATGACACCAAAAGAACAGGCAACAAATGAAAAAATAAATAAATTGAGCTCCACCAAAATTAAAAACTTTTGTGCATCAAAGGATATTAGGAGAGTGAAGTGACAACCCACGGAATGGGAGGAAAAAAATTGTCAGTCATATATCTGATAAGGGATTAATACCAGAATATATAAAGAGCTCCTAAAACTCAACACAAAAAAACAAATAACCCAATTAAAAAATGGGCAAAAGAACTTGAATAGACGTTTCTCTAAAGAATGTATACAAATGGCCAATAAATAGGCACATCAAAAGATGCTCAACATCACTAGTCATCAGGAAAATGCAAATCAAAACCCCAATGAAATATCATTTCATACCAATTAGAATAACTAATATCAAAATTTAAAAAAAAAGAAAATAAATGAAAGAGGATGTAGAGATATTAGAACACTTATGTATTGCTTGGTGGCATGTAAAATGGTCTAACTACTATGGAAAGCAGTTTGGTGGTCCCTCAGAGAGCTAAACATAAAGTTAGCATATATTCTAGCAATTCCACTCTTAGATATATACCCCAAAAAATTGAAAACAGGGACTCTAACAGATACTAGTACGTCGATGTCCATAGCAGCATTATTCACAATAGCCGAAAGGTGGAAACAGCTCAAGTCTACATCAACAGAGAATGAACAAAATATGGTATATACATATAATAGACCATTACTCAGCCATGAAAGGGAATAAGTTCTGATACACTCTACAACATAGATGAACCTTGAAAGCATTTTGTTAAATGACATAAACCAGACACAAAAGGACAAATATATGATTTCACTTATATGAGGTACTTAGTGTAGTCAAATTCACAGAGACAGAAAGTGCTTTAGAGGTTACCTGGGCTAGATGGGGTGGATGGGTGAAGATTTATTGTTTATTTATTTGTTAATTAATTATGGGGATTTATTGTGTAATGGGCACAGAGTTTCTGTTTGAGGTAATAAGAAAATTGTGGAAATAGTGGTGATGTTTGCACAACATTGTGCCACTGAACGGTACACTTGAAAATGGCTAAAAAGTATATTTTGCCATAATAGAAAAATATATGGGTGGTGAGGGAAGAGAGAGAGAGACAGAGAGAGACTGTTTCAGTAAATGACTAGAGGGCCCCTCAGTGCCACTTCTTCCTTTATCCAAGCTTGCCTGGTACAGACTATCCTCAAATGACTTGACAGGTGCTCTCTGGTCATCATACATGAGGACAGTAGGGAAGAAGGAGGGAGAAAGAGAGATCGCAGCTATCATGTGATTCTGGCTGGCCCTGGCTCAGAGGAGGGTCTGCGGTTAGGACATAGGAACCCCTAAAAGATGGATTTTTGTCTTTCACCCTGGTAAATTAATCCTTCAGCTTCTGGGGTCGCCCACTTGCCATCCCTGCTCCTTCCACAAAACAACTGTGAAATGACCAGACTTAAAGAAGCCCCATAAGGTTTCAAGACCATCGCACCCCCAGTGGCCCCTGTATCCATGCATTTACTAAATGAATCCACATTTTCCGGTCTTCTGTTGTTACCTTTGCCTTAACATCCAAATAATATGGATTGAACATCTATTTCAGCACCATTGGAAGCCCAGAGTCTTTCCCAGAGTCCTCTCCAATATTTCCCATGATCCTGCTTGGGAGTTTATGTTCTCATGTTTATATTTACCTTCTAATCCTTGCCCTTAAGAAATTCGGGATTCTCACTTACATTTTGCTCCCTACCCCACACTGGGGCAGCTGTTCTTCCTCCCCTCTGTCTTGCCGAGTGTTCAGACCACAGCTGATTCTCCTTCCCCTAGAGCAACACGAACTCACAGCTATTGTGCTTAACAGACGTTCCCAAGGGTTAGGAAGAGCTAGCTGGGTGGCACAGGGAAGGGGAAAACACTACATATTGAAGGTCAGACATCGTTGTTTCTAGAAACTTGTTGGCCCTTTCCTGACAGGGAAGATTTTTCACTGGCCATGCCCCCACTCAGTTGCTGGGGACCCTTTCTCTGAAGACTCTTGCACCCATCTCCTCTCTTCCAGGGTCCCAACCTTGTGTAACTTCAAAATGTCTGTTTGGCAGCTCACAAAGCAATTTACTTTTATGTATTTGTTTGTTTGTTTGTTTAAAATATTTATTTATTTATATTAGAGAGAGAGAGTGTGCACACATGTGTGTGCATGTGCTCGAGCAGGGGGAGGGATAGAGGGAGAGGGAGAGAAATCCTCAAGCAGACTCCCCGATTAGTGTGGATCCCAATGCAGGGCTGGATCCCAGAACCCCGAGATCATAACCTGAGCTGAAACCAAGAGTTGGACGCTTAACCAACTGCACCACGCAGGTGCCCCAGCAATTTTACTTTTAATCTCAACATCCAACTGAATTTTCTGAGATCTCCCTTTGCACATCTAAAAACCCCTTTTAGGAGTATCCTTAAACCCCAGATATTCCACCATTAGGTACACAAAGAACAAGAGAAACTCTGAAATTAGAACTTCTTTAATTTGGGCTGGATCATGTCTTAGGAAAGCAGGACTCACGCATCCACAAACTAGGGCCAATCCCAGAGGTTGTGGAGTTCTTCTCTTCCCATTACACACTTCCCTGGGTTTTAGCAACACTGGAAATAGGGACCCTGCCTAGCTGGGGCACTGTAAGCACGTCTGCAGATGACAGGAGTTGTTGTCTAGACAAAGCAGGGTTGCACACTTGCTTGTCTCCAGCCCCAGGCGCCTTGTCCTAACCTTGTGCCTGGGGCTGGAGACAAGCAAGTGTGCAACCCTGGTCACTGGGCACTGTAGGGTGAGCCAGGCAAGAATACCCAGGGGGTAATGCCCACTGAATCAAGTCTTTGACCTGCCAGACTCCTTCTGTGTATAGAGACTCTTTGGGTGAAGTGAGTCTCAGATTGTGATTGAGCAGGTTAGGGAGAAAAGGAAATTCATCTGAACTGGATGGTTCTAGAGAGAGATGATGTCTTTGCCAGTGTTGGGGGTAAGTAGAACCAGGAGAAGACAATCTCACCCTGCTTGAGTAATTAAGACATTGAGGCAATGCCATGGGATGGACACACTGACTAATGGAATGGAATAAAGAATGCAGAAACAGACCTGTGTGGATTTAGAACTTTGAAACGTGGCAGAGGTGGCATTGCCAATTGAGGGGAAACGGGGAGCTCTTCAACAAACAAAGCTGTAAAAAATGGTCATCCACATGGGAAAAGAGGAAATTTGTTCCCTACCTCACACCATATAAAAATAAACACTTCAGACTGCCTTAACAGTCAAAGAGAAGTTAAAAAAGACAACTTTTAACTTTAGATTTCAAATTCTAGACTTAATAGAAAACATAAGTGAATATCTTTTAGACCTTGGAGCAGGGAAAGATTTCTCAAACAAAACACAGAAAGTGATAATTTTGGAAATATTAAAGCAAAGAACATTAAATGACACCTTGAAGAAATTGAAAAGACAATTTACAAACAGATTGGCTTAAAGAATACACAAAGAACTCCTACAAGTCAACGAGAAAAACATAAACAACCCAGTAGAAAAATGGGCACGAGACATGGACAGGCATTGACAGAAGAGGAAGCACACATAGCTAATAAAAAACTCAACTTCATTAGTGATCAGAGAAATGCATCTGTTCTGTTGGAAACTTTAAGCATTTGACCAAACCAAATGTAGAAGAGGATATAGGTCCACACATCTCTCATTTCTTACGCGTGTGTAAATTGCTACAACTACTTTGGAAAATCTTCCCATATGCTACAACATAGTAATTTCACTCCTAGTTACATAAACAAATTTTTCACACCCCCCCCAAAAGACATTTCATGGCAGCATTGCTCTCAGTAGCAATAATAAAAAAGTAGATTGTAAACGAATAATTCATACAATAATATTATACCATGTTCAAAATGAATGAACCGCTGTGACACAGAATGGATGAACTTTAGTAGTATTATATTCAGTGCAAAAGTACATCCCAAAATATAACCTATGATAATTATACTCTTTTTATAAAATTAAAAACAAATAAAATAAATATAAGAATACATATAAACTAGATAAAATTATGTAAAAAGGAAAGCAAGAAAATGATGCCTCCAGAATTTAGTATATTGGTTACATTGTATCAGTGGAGGAGGCAGGGAGCATGGGATGAAGAAAAGCCACATGTTGGGTAGTATGTTTCTGGGAGTTTGTCATATTAAAAATAAAAATTGAAACAACAACAACAAAAAACCCAAAAAGGGTTATGCACGAAACCAAGATAAGAGTGTATCATGAAATAAGTATTATTATTAATACAGTTCAGTGCAGTTGAAATCCACTTAAGGAAATAAAAGAGGGTGGGGAAAATGAAGTGGGATTGCACCGGAAAAGTTCAGGATTTGGAATCAGAAGATCCCAGTGCGTAACTTCGGGAAAGTTACGTAATTACGCGGAGGCTCCATTTCCTGCTCCATACATGTGTGAAAGTACCAGGAGCTACACCAAATAGGTTTGTGGTGACGGTTAAATGAGAACCCGAGTGTGAAAGCCATGTGTCTGCTGCCCAGCATCCCACACAGAGTGTCTGACTCCTGGTGACCCCCTCTGCTGTGCATACCACCCTCACATTGTGCACAGGAAGATTAGGGTATAGCGAATATTAGGGGCACCTTAATGAGAAGTCACGGAGGATCAGAATAAGGGGAAGGAAGGGCAGTCCAGCTCCTCTGTCTGGGTGATAATTAGGTTGGGGATTTGGGGGCTGATTAAACGTATCAAAGTCAGTTTTTTCTCAAGAGTGAATTGCCCCCCCACCTCCTCCCTTATAATCTTTTGTATCCCAGTGATACCCTAGTGGTGATGTCAGTCAGAAAACACTTTATTTTTTAATTTTAGGTTTTAGAGGCAGCTTAGCATGGTGGAATACACATAAGCTTCTGTAGCAGATTACTAGGGCTTCCCCATTTCTGATTTTCCTCTTTCCTGAACACAGAGGAGTCAGGTGGGGCATGTGAGTGATCTGTTCACAGACTATGGGTGCAAGTCACACAGTCTGGTCGTCTTTACGTCTAACTGTGGAAGCCTGGCACACCCTTCCAACCCTCTCTTTCTCAGATGGATAGATCGGAAAAGTCACATGTCAGAGAGGCAGAAACAAGAGATGGAAAGACACAGGGCTGATCAGTGGCCTCAAGGAGGGAAGCTACCCTGGGGAGACACTTAGACCTGCAGCAGCTTTTGAGTGGGTAAGGAATATACTCTCTCTCTTTTTTAAAAAAAAGATTTTATTTATTTATTTGAGAGAGAAAGAGAGAGCAAGAGAGAGGGCACGATCAAGGGGAGCAGCAGAGGCAGAGGGAGAAGCAGGCTCCCTGCTGAGCAGGGAGCCCAACAGGGCTCGATCCTAGGACTCCGGGATCATGATCTGAACCGAAGGCAGAGGCTTAACTGGCTGAACCACCCAGGCACCACAGACATATACTTTCTTTATGTATATGGCTACTGATATTTCAGAGTTTATTTGTTACACAGCATAGCATAGCTTAGCTTCATACAACTTTCTCTCTGATTGTCTTGGGTTTGAATGCTAATTCCAGTATTTATAGGTTGTATGACCTGGAACAAGTCCCTTAATGAGCCTGATCCTCAATTCTTTGCCTTAAAATGGTAACAGTATTTCACTGTGCTATTCTTATCAAAATAAAACAAGAGAATGTATTAACCATTCTTTTCACAGTGTCTGAAACAGACTAGGTACTCATAACTCATGGTTATTATTACTACCACAACGTCTAGGCTCTATGCTAGGCACAGTGGGAAATCCGATAAAGTGTAAGATACATTCTCCCTTCCTTAAGGCGAATAGGTTGTATTTGGGAAAAGAGCCCATGCACTCAGGAGAACTTAACAAAGCCTTACAAGAGATTGTTGATACACCTGAACACACAGTCAGTGCTATCAGACCAAGGAGGAGGGAGTGCTCCAAGGCCACTAGGACAAGGTCAGGGACTACCACCTGAGACATCCTGAGTCATACAAGGACTTGCACTTCTCAAGTCCTCTAAAGCAGCAGGTGCAGATGTGAGCTACCAAGTCACCATCTGTGCCTGCCTGAGGATCTAGCTGGCACGGGATGGTGAGAATCTTTGGCCACAACTGGTTGATCTGATTAAAAGATTCACAAGGCCTGCGCAGATGTGGACCTGAAGAAAGGAGAAGGTGGAGAGGTTTGGGAGCCCTACATATGGCCGACCTGGCGGTAGTGGGATGAATCTAAGGACTTCCAAAGCTCTCCCAGCCATAAGAGGCTAAACTCTGAGCCACAGCTATAGAAGCCAAGACGTTTGTGGCCCTTCACTGAGCTGAGAAAACCGTTCCTTCAGAGCCTAGAGTCTATAGGAGAGAGCCAAGAGTAGAGCAGGCAAGAAAGGAGCCAGAGGGAGCCACTGGGTCATTAAGGATCCGGTTCCTGTTTTTATTAAGGGTCTGACAGATAAGACTCAGAAGCCTGGACCAGGGCCAGGCCGCAGGGATGTGGCGTGGGTTGCCGGGTTAATGTTCAGAAGTCGAGAAGCTGTCAGAGCCCTCACTGGGTGATCGTAATTGCATGCCAATTAAGTATGCATTACTGCATCTGAGGAAAAAAGTAGGTTTCCCCCACCCACCAGCTCCCCACCTCTGTCAAAGGAAACTGAAAGCAAATTTATGACACACAGATTTGGCCAGAGCCTCGGAGACAGAAACATTTGAGACCTTGGGGCATGGAGCCTTTACTTTCAGATCCTGACACCATCTGCCCAAATCTCAGCCATCTGAGTAATTTTCTGTATGGTCAACTCTGTGAGCAATTTAGGCCAAAACCAGGGGCTGCACCTAAATGGTGCCCCTGCATGGACTTCTTTTTTCGAAAAGCACTTTCTTTGTTCTTTTCAGACCATTTCTTCAAGCTGCTGGGCAGCCCTTATGCCCATGCTTCATGCTTACAGATTGGGAAACTGAGGCCTGGGAAGGAGTAATGTGTGCAGGTCATCTAACAGTGGGTTAGATGAGAAGCCATGAATAAACCCAAAATAGCCTTTTTTAGACCAACATTTCACTGAGAGGTTCATGCAGCTGCTGGTCTGAGCCTTGGCTTCATCATCTTTAAACCAGGGATGATGTGCAATAACAAAAAACAAAAAACAAAAAAAAAAAGAAAAAACAAAAACAAAAACAAACCAACGAACAAATAAACTAGGGATGATGTTGCATGTTTCACAGGGATGCTGTGGGGTTCCACGGAGGTTACCGTGGAGGAAAGTATCCAGCTCAGCACGTAGCACATGGCAAGAGGCATTATGGATGAATAGAATCTGAAATGTGAATTTCCAGGAAAGGGGCAGGACCACCCACTGGGACAGTGTCATCCCCATGGCCACAGCTCCTTTATGACATGTTGGTATCCTCCCTCTTTCTCCTTCCTTCCTGGCAGCCCCCCAGTCTCCCTGGGTCTCCCTGGCTCCATGTCATAGACATACTACTGGTTTTATGTTTGGGGAGATGTTCCTTGGTCCTTGGGAATGGATTTTGGAATCAAAGTAAGAAAACCTTTTCCTCCGGCTTATAGTGAGTCTAGAGCATGGTTACGGGAACTTGGGGAGTGTCAAGGACAGGCTAAGGGGCCCTCTGAAACCCCAAAGACACACCTACAACCAGCTTGGGAAGCTCCCTGTTCCTCTCAGCTTCCCCTCCCCGCTCTTCCAGAGAGCTTCTTATGACACTCTTGTGAGCAACTTTGTACCTTTATTCAGAGCAGGGTGAAGATGCTGGGGCTGGAGAGGACCACACCGTGCCATCCATCTCTACCAGCAACTCTTCTCCTCTCGGTTAACGCCTCATTTGGCAAAATGTGGGTAATCACACCGATCTGACAAGGTCTTTGTGATAATGCAGTGCCTGACACGTTCTAGGCCCTCGGTAACTGATTTTGATGATGCTTGTGTGTTGAGGGCCACCCATAGTGCTAGACACTACATGGTAGGACTGCCCTGCTTCCTGTTCTTAGATGTCCCATAGGGGTAGCACAACACAGGTACCCTCGCTTCCAAGTGCCCACCCTTTAATAGGGAAGGCGGACCTGGCTCCTCAGCTGTTCCTCACATGATCTGGTCCTCTCCCCATGCTGCCCACATGCTTTGGGATGAGCCCAAATTTGTCAGTACCCCCTGTAAAATGGGAACCAGGAACATAACTCCGTGCTTCATGAGAAAGATCACCAGAGAAGTCACCATGTTTTATTGCAGACCCAGTGGAAATTAATACCAGTCACACCAAATGACCTGTTCCAGAGATACGCAGTAAGATCTCTGGAGATAGGGGGCTAGTCAGACAAACAAAAAATACATATCCTCACAGGAGGTAGGGAGATTTCTGGGGTTCTAGAGTGTTCTACATCCTGACCTAGGTGATGGTTACATGAGTTGCTCATTTTTAAATAATTCATTGAGCTGAACATTTTTTTTTGAGTTGAACATTTTTAAATAATAGTTTTATTGAGATACCATTCACATATCATGTAATTCATCCATTTATTTATTTATTTTTAAAGATTTTATTTATTTATTTGAGACAGAGAGAATGAGAGAGACAGAGAGCACATGAGAGGGGGGAGGGTCAGAGGGAGAAGTAGGCTCCCTGCAGAGCAGGGAGCCCGATGCGGGACTCGATCCCGGGACTCCAGGATCGTGACCTGAGCCGAAGGCAGTCGCTTAACCAACTGAGCCACCCAGGCGCCCTAATTCATCCATTTAAATTATACAATTCAATGGTTTTTAGTATATACTAATGTATGCAGATATACACAATCGCTTACTACAATTATAGAACCTTTTCATCACCACAAAAAAAGAAACTGTGCCCTTTGACCATCATCTTCCTATAGCCCCCTCCTTCTCAGACCTAAGCGATCACTAATCTACTTTCCATCTCTATAGATTGGCCTATTCTGCACATTTCGTATAAGTGGAATCATATAATATGTGGTCTTTTGCAGGTGCCTTTTTTTTTTCATTTAGCGTACTATTTCCAAAATTCACCTGTGTTGTGGCATGGGTCAGTACTTTATTTTCCTTAGGGCCAACTAATATGCCATTGTGCGGATATACCATTTTTGCTTATCAGTGCATCAGCTGACAGACATCTGGGCTGTTTCCACCTTATGGCTATTATGAATAATGTGCTACTAACATTCATGTACACGTGTTTGTGTAGACACGTTTCCATTTCTCGCAGGTATGCACTGAGGAGTGGAAGTGTTGGGTCATATGATCACCCCATGCTTAACTTTTTAAGGAACTGCCAGAAAACAATTTCCACAGTGGTTTCACAATTTCCCTTTCCCACGAGCAGTGTAGAAGGCTTTTGATGGCTCCGCATGCTCACCAATACCTGTTGTTATCTGTCTTTTTGATTACAGCCATCCCAGTGGTTGTACAGTGGTATCTCATTGTGGTTTTCGTTTGCATTTCCCTGATGACTAATTATGTTGAACATTTTGACTTACGTACTTTTCTTAACATACAGCCTACTTTAATAAAAACGATGTTCTTTAAAAACACACTTGGTTCTTGACCCTTGGTACAGAACTCTGGAGGCTGGAGCTTTTGCATCTCCCAGATTGAATTCACTTCTGGGGTTAACTAAGCCATCTTGGTGCCGCCCTAGACTGGAGCTGCGCTCCCTCCCAGCAAGAAATTTCCCCTGGATCACACACAGACGGGTGCTGAATGTACCTATGTGGGGGGGTATGTAGCTTTCCCCGCACAATCAGGTAAACTCAGCTTGTGGAATGGAGTGGAAGACTAGTATTCAGATGTGGGTCAGCCATCTGAAAGCCTATGTGTGACTTAAGTCCCTGTCTTTTCATGAAGGCACAAAATGCAGGGCAAGAAGATTGATGTATTCGATCGAGACATGGAGCTTAAGAACAGAATCATCTCTGCATCAGGGGAAAGGTAACCCTTAACAACATGTGTTACTTGTCCTATTTTACACATGAGGCGCCTGGGGCTTAGAGCAGTCATTCACCCAAGCTTCTGAGTGATTTAGATTGCAGAAAGCCCTACTTTTCAATTCACTCGCTCCTTAGACAGTGGAGTGAAAGTTTGGTGCCTTGGTATGACCCCCCGGGTGCAATTAGCTGTGCTTACAAGGCAGCCTGATGGTAGCGCACATTCAGTCCAGGGGCCAGCCACTGCCGTGCACACCTCTGGTCACTTAGGCTATTCTTTCTCTGCTGACCTGTGGGCTGGGTTCTTCCTTGTCCTCCTGTTGGGTGCAAGATCTTAATGTTTCTAGCTTCCTCTGACACTAGGCACCACTGTTGCTTTGAAGGTTAAGGAAGGTGCATTGGTTGGGTTCCTCAGGAAGTAGACGCTGAGGTGGAGTTAGGAGTACAGAGAATTTTGAGGGGAGTATGTGCGAAAGAAGGAGAGCAAGCAGAATTGGGCAGGAGGACCCAGAAGATGTACACCTAAAGTCTCTACCAGCTCGATGGGGAGCTGCAGAGCAAGGACTACCCAACCAAGGAGCCCCACATGGGAGAGAAATCGCTGGATCTTCATATGACCACCTCACTCCCACCTGGCCCCTCCAAGGAAGTTGAAGTGCACCCCGAGGGAGCTAAAATTTGGCACCTATTATCTAGATATGCTCTTCAAGTCCTTCCTTAAAAGGGGAGCTGAGCAGTCCATGTCCTGATCTGCCAATGCTCCAGACAACGCCAGACATTCCTCCAGGAAATCAGTTACTGACTGAATCATGGACCACAGACCTGGACTATAAACTGAAGAGCGGGTTGATTCCAATATCCCCACCCCCCCTTTTTGTGGGTCACATCATGAGTGATGTGTCATTGAGCTGGGAGGACTCTGCAAGGTCTTTGGGCCTCAGTACTCAAGGACTTGGGGACAAGTGAATTACCTCATGTCCTTTGTGCTGGTACTCTCGCATGAATTCAAGTCTCTGCTGGGGGCCCCAGTCACCATGGTCCCTATCACCGTGTTCCCACAACCACTTTCCCCAGCACTGACCAGCATTTGAGAATACCAAATTTTCTGTGGTGCTAGATAGCTAGTGCAATACAAAAGTATAATACAAAAGAAAATTCTATACCTCGTCTTCTAGAAACTTCTTGTATTTGGAACAGTCACATGCTGTGCCAAATATAGGATGAATACAGTGACCTTCTGGGTTCTATGATCCTGAGTTCCCAATTTCCCCTGTATAAAATGGGAATCACTATGACTGTCTCCCTCCTCACCCTAAAAGGGCTGTAGAGAATTCAGTGGCATAATGGAGGTGGAAGCCTTTGAGCACCTCATTCCAAAGTTATCAGAGCATCTTTTGCCTAAGGCTCTTGAAACCTCTTAAAAGCACCACCATATTTTCATCAAATAAAAATTGGCCAAGAGAGATCTCCTCATTACCAGCCCTTGGTGGGAATCTGGCATTCATCCTCACATTCCCTTATGATCACAGTCTTACCACAAAGGGCATCATTCTGCTTGTTTATCTGCAGAGCAGTCTAGGGCAGAAGGCAAAAGCATCAGAGTATCTTGCCCGCCTCCTCCCCGCTGCTGGGGACCTGGTGGTGGTTCACCAGCATGGTCTCCAGCACTCTGGTCTCCTTGGCATGTTTATTTTGTTTGCCAGGCTAACTTTTATTTAATTCTACTTCCTACTGAAAACCCACTGAGAGAATTTTTGCCCACTGTTTAAATCATGGGACTAGCATGTTACTGAGAAGAGCATGTCCAAGGTGCTGTGGGAACAGGGGAGACAGAAGACAAAGCCTGCTCACACGGAAAGGGACTTCCCTTCACTTCCTCATTTACAGGTGAAGCAGACACTGGTGAGCAGGTGCCCAGCAGGGCTGGACTCAGTTCACTCGATCCAAGTAGTCTGGTTCTTGCTTCTAAGGTGTAGAGTGAGGTGGAAAGAACTCGGGCTTTAGAGTGATGGGCTCTCGGGCAGGTGACTTAGCCACTAAGAGTCTCAGTCTTCTCAGCTATAAATTAGAGATAATAATTCCCACCCTGCAGGATTGCTCCAACCAGAAATAATGTATAAAGAATGACTGGATCATAATAGACACTCAATAAGGGGTAATTATTAAAATCATTACATTTTCTGCTATAAATTCAACAAGTAGTTATTGGACATGCACTCTATCCATCTGTTCAAACATCCATTCATTCATAAAACATTTCTGAACTCAGGATTATGTTGGGCTCAATGAGGGGTCTTACCAAGAAATAGAAAGCAGGCTCCTTGAGTTCAAAAAACTCAAACTTAAGTGGAAAACAATAAACTAGAGAAGAGTCGAATTATAAAATGGAAATTATCACACCTTCTCGACCATGCTGGAAGGGTGAAGTGGGTAAGCCTGCAGGTTCAGCCTCTGGCCCCAGGTAGATTCACTTAACAGGTAGCCCAACTGGAGTTGTATCTTACATGGGGACAGAGGCAGTCTGTCAATTTTCTATGAACCCATGAAGCATGAGTTTTAGGGCCCCTAACCTGGAAGGGCTTCTTCCAAGGCTCTGTACCTAATTTTGTTTTTCTTGCCTATAGAGACACCCCCAAATTACATAAACTTCAAGGCCACAAATCTTGGATTATTCCTTATGGAGGATTGAGTTTTAAAGTCAGAAGGTAAAGTAGGAATCTATAAATTCATGCCTTGCAGCATGCTCTTGGAGAGTCAGGAGCACAATAGATGAGGTGAAGAATCAGGATACCTTGAGATCTGAAAGGAAGGCATGAATCAAGGCAGGCCAAACAGTGGAGCAAGGATTTGAAAGTTGGAACCCTCATGGAGTGAGAGAAAAGATGAAGAGGGCAGGTGGTGAGAGATGTGAGGGTCAGGAAGTATACTTTAAGCAAGATACCCATACAATTTCTACTTTACAGAATAGTGTATAATGCATGTTGGTGGAAACATGTTTGGAGCCACACTGATCTGGGCTCTCCTTATTTGAGCACTGTGACTTTGGACAGGTCAAGGAATGTCTTAGAATTTCCGTTTCAATTGTAAATGATAATAGTCATACTCATCTTGAAAGTAATACTTTTGAAATTTCAGATTACAAAATTAGGGAGACATTTTTGTGGAAATGATTTGTAAACTGTAAAGAGCTCTGTTTACTAATATTGGTTCTAATTCATTTTACTTATACTGCAGATAGAATTTTCTTATTCACCAATGTGATAATAGTGGAAAGCACCCTTAGAGGGAAAAAAAAAAACAACAAAAACATCTCAACCCCTAGTATTCCCAGGGTAAAAGTTCCAGCTTATTACATGATTTTAAGCAATTCCAAGCCTCAGTTTCTCTATCTAAAGCATGCGAGTTATTATGCTTTGCCCTTAAACACCAGTGAGGTAATATCTTGATCAGATTTATCTTTAAGTTCCTTGGGAGGAAATAAATGAAAATCATCCAATTCACTTTCTTTATTCTGGCCTTTTCTAGAATATGGAAAGGAGAATGCCTCAAGACTTTGAGTAACAGGGAAGCGCCCTGAGGGCCACAGCCCTCCTTGGGCCAGAAGGTAACGAGAATGACATTGGTTGAGTGCTGGCTGTTGGACATACAGTTTTGCCTCAGTCTCCTAACAGGCCTGTATGCTTGACATTATGGTTTGCATTATACAGATGAGGAAGATGGGGCTCAGAATATTTGAGCTACTACTTAAGTTCCCACCTCCGGTAAATGAAGGAGCAGAACTTTAAGCCCAGGTCAATGCTGGAGCCTTCTTTCCTGGTGTTCCCCGGTTGATTTTTCAGCTCCTTTGTGTCCAGGGCAAAGAGGACTGAACCTATGTTCTACAGGCAGTCAGGTTGGTCACAGGTAAGGAGGCATAAGGCTAAGCCTCTTATAGACTCCAGCACATTGTGAAATTGCTAGTTATTGTTTTTAAACCAGGGAGAAAGTTTCCACACATGCTCTGACAGAGGGCGTTGGCTTCAACGTCTGATGGTTTTTGCCACCCTTGCCTTTTCTGGGTCAGTGTCCAAAATAAAAGACTATCTTCCCTGTACGTTATGGCTGTTTCCATTAAGCCGTCTCTTCAAAGGTCTACTGAAGGAGGCCATCATGGTGCCTGCACGTCACAGAAAGAACGTGACCTCCCAGCTCCACAGTGGCAGAAACGGGCTCAAAAGCAAAGACTACCTCAGTTTTGGAGCATTTGCGCTTATGATGTTTGACATCCTTCAGACACGGTCTGAGAGACTGACAGTAGCAGCATCTTCTCAGCATCCTATTATTGAGGAATGACACGGATGGGAGGAGCTCTTCCTGCCGCGGGTGGACTTGTAGCACTAGCACCCTTCCCCCAGCCCTTAAGGCAGGGTCTCTTCTCCATCCCGTGCACACCCCACTTGGTTCACAGGTCTCCACTATTAGATGAGTAATAGAGTAGGATATAAGCCTCCCTTCTGGCCAATCCCAGAGCTAAAGTAACATGTTCAAACACCCTGTTATTATTATTACCAATGATAATAAGAGGAATAATGAGCAAGAATTGCTTTTATTAAATAAATCAGGAAAATGCACTTTACAACATGTTCCAGAGACACGTCAAGAGGCTCTCTAAATGCTTGGATGGTGTTGGCGCATGTGTTGCTCACCATTATGAGGGAGTTTCTCTACAATTACTGGTCTCTCAACAGCAGGCTAGGACTCATCTTATAAATATATAACGACATGAACGGGCTTTCTGTTTATCAACTATTACATTATATGTGTGTGTGTTCCTCCTATAAACCCCCTTTTTAAATAAGTGTATTTTGGAAAGGATACCATAATTGTAGCCATTTAAAGACTAAGATATTTAACCTTGATCTGTTGCTATTTTTCTCAATTTTGGAATTAAAGAAAATCTTAGTTTCCTTAGCTCTATAACCTTCTCTAGGGCCAAGTGCAGTATTCTGAACATGCCAAGCATGCAATAAAAGTGTCCAATAAGTAGTTTTTTTTTTTTTTTGAGTGAATGAATACAGAGATCTTGTAGGTCATCTGCATCACTCCCTTGCATCCTAATGGGGCTATATCTGAAACCCTCCTAGAATGGTAGCAATAATCATGTAGGGGAGGGGAACCTGACTGGCTCAGTCCATAGAGCATATGACTCTTGATCTCAGGGTTGTGAGTTTGAACCCCACGTTAGGTGTAGAGATTACTTAAAAATAAAATCTTTATTTTATTTTATTTTTTTTAGAAAGAGAGAGAACTCATGCAGGTGGGTGAGGGCAGAGGGAGGGGAGACAGAGAATCTTAAGCAGGCTCCACACCCAGTGTGGCACCTGGTGCTGGGCTTGATCTCACAACCCTGAGATCATGGCCAGAGCTGAAATCAAGAGTCGAACACTCAACCGACTGAGCCACCCAGGTGCTCCAAAAAGAAAATCCTTTTAAAATGATAATAATAATAATAATAATGTAGGCGAGTATGCAGCCTGAGAGCAAATATATCCACAGTTGGAATTCAATCTTTGGTGTGCCTAGTGTATTTGACGCTTGGAATAGGTCATTTTTTTATTCAGTCCTCCATTCCTCAAAATTATTTTCCATAATAATCATTTTCTTGATTAGTTCTACAGTTTTAAAATAGCAATTAAAAAAGATAAATAGTAATATTAAAGAGATCATCCAAATTTAGTAGAATACTTTATGCATGGTCCAAAGTGAACTGTTACCAAAGAACATAGTATACGTTGCAGTCCACACTCTGTTCCAGTGTCTTAGAATTCAAACCCAAGTAAGACTAAGTCCTCACTGCCTCTACACTCACTGTACTGTTACATTTTCCAGTGTGGGGTTTTTTTTTTTCAGTACCATCAAGCAATTCTCCAGTTCTCAGTGGACACTGACTGGGAGTCCCACAGATTTAACTCAATTCTGATGCTGGCTACCTGGGGGTAGTGTCAGATCCCACACATAAGGGCTCAGTCCCACAGGACTCACCCCATTTCGGACGCCAATCTCAGGTTATTACTTGTTCTTCTAACCAACTGACTATAAACCAGAGGTACCTATAACCCTCTCCTTGGGTTCGATTAATTTGCTAGAGGAACTCACAGAACTCAGGACACCAGTTTTCTTATTGGATACTGGTTTATTACCAAGGATTTTAAAGGATATGAGTCAACATGCAGATAAAAGAAATTCATAGGGGTGAGGTCCAGAAGGGTCTTGAACACAAGAACTTCTGTCCCAGTGGAGTTTGGGAAGTGCCATCCTCCCAGCTCATGGAGGCACCAACCTGGAAACTCTTTGAAACCCTCCTTTTTGGTTTTTATGGAGGCACTATTACATAGGCACGATTGATTAAATAATTGGCCATTGGTGATCTCTTCAACTTCCAACTTCACTCCCTAGAGGTATAGGAGGAAGGGGTGGGACCGAAAGTTCCAACATTCAAAGCCTTGTTGGTTCTTTCCCCTGACAACCAGCCCCCATCCCTAGAGGCTTTCCGGAAGGTTACCTCATTAGCATAAACCCAGTTGTGGTGGAAAGGAGCTTGTTATGAATAACAAGACACTCATTTTACCTTTATGGCTCTGAAGTGATTTCAGGAACTGAGGAAAAACGACCAAATATTGTAACAAAAGATGCTCCCATTGCTCTTATCACTCAGGAAATTCCAAGAGTTTGGGGATCTGAGCCAAGAACCGTGAATAAAGACCAAAATATGTATGTATCACACCATTTATTTCAAATCAGCTGTTTAAATGTGAGAAGATATGATACTGCAGGGAGTGAAGATATGAAGTGTGTCTGGAGGACAGTTCCAACAATTCTGAACCATCATGCCCTTGCAAACATACCCTTGGAAACAGAATCCTTTGGCTGAGTCCTTACAGGTAGGGTGGGTCAGGGAAACAGGACTATATAACTGGGAGTTCTTGAAATTAATTGCCATATGGAATACAATGTTCCCTAAAAAGGGGCTAATTTGAATCATGTAAGTGGGTATCTGTATGTATAAACTCAAGAGTAATCATGGCAACTATTTAGAACTGGGACCTATATAAGGTTTGGTGGGACAGGGAGCATTTTCTCAATGACTTTGTTTAGAACTGCAGTGGAATGTCAGGTCCACTGACTTCAGTTTGATTACTGTTTTTAAGTTCTCTACAGAAAATGCTCCCCATTACTGTCTCCTTGCAAGCAGTCCATCCTCAGAAAACTCATGCTAAAGGAGCTAGGCTAGGGAGGAAAAGCGTGATCAAGCTGCCTACCCACAGAGGGAAGGTGCTCTTCTCAGCACTGCAGGGCCTTCGCCTCTGCCAAATGACAAAACCAAAGCAGTTTGGTAGTGAGTCTGATGTCTATTCAAGAAAATAATCCATGGATTGGGGGAGCATAGTGCCTCACAGACAGGGGGACACTTCCTGAGGGATCTGGGACAAGTTTGAGTTTTATAGAGCCTGAGAGGTGGCAATGCAGAAATGGCGTGATTGGCTAGCAGGTTCTATTTTTCAGGGTAAGATGAGCTAGCTAAAGCTGAGGTGGAGGACTGTGATTGGGGTGTGTTACATTCCCCCCACCACCTCCACCACCCATAAGTGTTTCCCAAAAGTACAAGCTGACTTAGGAACTCACAGAACTCAGGACACCAGTTTTCTGTGACCTGGGCTGGGCCACTGCCGTGGGCTCCATTATGTGATGTGGGTCCAGACATATGAATTAACTTTACTACCTCTCACTTTGATCTCCCTGCTCTCTCCCAGGGAGCTCATGTCTGAGTCCAGCAGGGTTGAGGTGGTGGTAACAGAAAGGGCCACTGATTAAACCCTGTGAGATTTTAGGGTATGACTCACTCAGTTAGGCGGTCCTTCTCAACAGAGTATTACCCCGAAGTAACAAGACTCCTTTTGCCCCCTTGCTATAGAATGCTTTGTGGCTGAGGACCTGCTGTACCATGCAGTGCCCAGTGCCCACCAGAGGGTGACAAGCTCAAGAGCGAATAGCCATAGAGCCCAGGTAGTAGCTGACCACAGCGGCGACCTGGTAGGCAGTACCACTGAAGCATTGGCTATGTGCCTAATTACAACGTTAAGTAAGAGTTCTGTGGTCTTGCCGTTGTTGGGGAGGAAATAGTATCCTCTCCTCTTCAAGATTCTTTCAGCTGGTCTAAGAATTAAATTGACCTGAGACGTTAGCAGGAGAAAATCAAATTTAATTACATACATTCTAGGGCTCCATAAGAGTATGAGGCCCACAGTCAGCCAGGCAGTTGAGGCTTACATGCCATCCAGAATGAAGGAGAAGGGGGTAGGAGTCTGGGACTTCAAAGGGAAGGAAGACAATTCATAGGAAGATGAAAAAGCCTCACTGTTTGGTAAACAAATGTTTGCTGGACACTACAGAAACAATGGGACCCAGAGAGGAATTTTAACAAACAGACTTTGCCAAGTTCCTGTCTGCCACACCTAGTTCATATTATACTGTCATCCTCTGTGGTGATAGCTCTCTTCCTGGAACAGGTCTTCCAACTAAATTTTGGGGAGCACTCAGGGGGAAGGTCAAAGTGTCTCCTTGAGTCTTCTGTTTCTTAAAAATAATTAGCCTAAAATAATCCACAAGCCACTGACACACATTTTGGGGTGTATATTTTGTTTCCCTACCCTGTTAAAACAAGAACTTTCACAGACTTTACCTTGTGTTGGTCTTCCAGTAACTCTGTAAGGTGGATACCATCACTCCTGGCCCTATTTCATGGCTTAAACACTCAGATCCCGAGAGAATGATCGCCTCTCCAAAGGTCATCCAGCAAAGACTTGAACCCTGGTCCCTTTAAGCTTTTGTTTTTCTGAGTGACGCTGGTGGCCTTGAGCAGAGCTGGGAAAGAAGGAACCATGAAATGTGCACTAAAAATGTTGATATTACACAGCTTGTAAATATGGAACTTCAGAGGCCAGAAGTGAAAAACTAAGGCCTCTTTTTAAAAACATTTTTTAAAAATTTTTATTGAGGTATAACCTCATGGAGTGAAGTGCACAAACCTAAGTGTACAGTAGATGACTCTAAGCATTTAATCCCATCTGGATCAAGCTAGAAAGCATTTCCAGCACTCTACCAGGCCTCACCCTCCAAGCAGACCTGGTCCTCTCCAGGGATAACCCCTCATTCTGATTCTCAAGAGATTAAAGATTTTTTTTTCTCTTATTCTGGCATTTACTATACCAGACAACTTACAAGACTGGTATTTTTCATAAAATTAATTATTTTTGTAATTAACTGAGCAAAAATGACACACCCCACCCTAAGACATTTGTCCCTGTTGTCCCCACTCCTGGAATGAGCTGTCCCCAGATATTTACCTGCTTTGCTCCCCCACCCCACCTCCATCATGCTTTTACTCAAACCCCTTCTTCTCTGTGAGGCCTCTTCCGAGCAGACTACTTAAAATTGCAACTCCCAACCCCACATTCCATATTCTACCCTTGTTTCATTTTACTCCACAGCACTTCCCACTACTTGACATCATCTACACTTTCCTTACTTGTTTATTCTCCACTGCACCCTGACTATAATATAAGCTCCTTGAAAACAAGGCTGTTGGACCATTCTGTTTGCTGCTGGATCTCTGCCGCCCTCCAACAGTATTATCGGGCACTTAGTAAATATTTGTTTGAAGAAATGAATATCATGTAGCCCGACCCAAACAAATGACTGAAAACTTAGTTTGAATGTTCACTTCTAGTTTGGGAAGTTAAATGTATAATTGCATACATTTTATTGGGAATTACAAGTTCATTCTTCAATAGGTTACTATGAGTTACAAATGCAAAGAAGGAAGTTCAAGGAAAGATTAAGGTCTTCAGAATCAGAAGGAATCTTGGCTCTGCCAATACCTAGCTATATGAGATTGGGCAGGGGTGTTTACTCCTGTGACCCTCAGTTTTCTTCTTGTTTGAAAAATGGGGATGACCATGGCTGTTTCATAGGATGGTCATGAGCATTAAGCAAAGCACTGTTTCATAAATGGAAGCTATATTTATTACACTCTCCTCAGAGTCCTATTAATGCTACATAATTCAAACCTTAGCAAGGAAGCTGGCGCGAGTCTTATCCCCATGCCTGCAGCTATAAAGAAGTGCACTGTAAATGAGCAATTATGTTTCTTAAAGTTCCTTAAACCCACACTCATCTCTCTGATTACATTCCATATTACTGGGTTAAGATAAGAGTTAAAAGTTCTACAACCAGATGCCTTTAAGATACCCAATGGAAATTTCTCACAAAAATGGTGGGTGTAGACAAGGCCCAGCCATTTCTTGAAGATTCCCTCCAGATTTATCTTCAGGCCATGTGACTATAAGGTTAAGCATTCTTTATTTATTTGTCAGAGAGAGCACAAGCAGGGGGAGTAGCAGGCAGAGGGAGAAGGAGGCTCCCCGCTGAGCAGGGAGCCCGATGTGGGACTCGATCTCAGGACCCTGGGATCATGACCTGAGCCGAAGGCAGATGCCTAACCAACTGGGCCACCATGTGACTATAGACAGCTCTCAACATTGCAGGAGGGCTCTTTTACCTATAGATTCAGGATCTCCGTGTCTATCAGCATGATTAGATGGCCTGGGAGGTCTTTCTTTCAAGACACCCCAGATGGGGCAAGAGGGAGCTGGGAGAACGTGCCTATCCAGCTATTGGAGATGCTTAGCATTCCACTATAGCTTTATTCCTTGGCGTAGCTCTCTTCTCTCTTAGTCTGCAGGAGGTTATTAGTCATTTATCCCTTCATGTGAATGAGTTTTCCAGCTCCTTTCATAAAAGCAAGGGAGAAGAGGGGAAGGGGAAAATTAGAGTGAGAAGTAAGTAACGAAGGAAAAGGTACCAACTGTGAAGGGAAAAGCTACTGAAAGAGAATCGAGCTGGGAGCTGTTAGATTGATTTCTTGTAAGTCTGGTTCTGAGTCCAGGGGTGAAAGTTTTCACTCTGGCTGGACACACAGCCCCCTCTGTGACCTGTCAGCATTTTTTATTTCATGGCCTCTCTGAAGAGGTTGTTGTCTACCGCTTATGGTTTATTATACTTTTCTGGTATTCAGCATTTCTCAGAGACTGGGGGCTCCTAGGGAAGCCTGGAAGCTGAAGAAATTATGTTCATAAACTGAGGCCATATGCAAACAAACAAAAGATGGAGGAAGTATTGTGATCTAGGTTTCCACTGCGTATGCATCTGACTATTGCTATTGCAACTTTTTCCCTGTAGGTGATTAGATTTCAGTGGAACCTAAAGAAGACTTGTTTTCCACCTATAGCTGCATAGGGTACACAGTGCAATTGAATGCCATGCAGTAAACACTCTGACCAGTAATTCATGACTTTATTTAATAAATATTTCCTGCGTGCTTGCTGTGTGTAAAACACAGGATAGGAGGATACTTTGGAGAACAAGACAGACAAAGCCCCCACTCCTGGAATTCCTGAGGGTGGGTGGGGGAAGAAAGACAGCAAAGAAGTAAAAATAAATAAGCAAATTGTGGATCGCGATGGTGCCATAAAGAAAATAGAGTCTTGTGATAAGAGAGTCAGTGTGTGTTGACAATGTGATAGGTTGGTCAGGAAAATCCTCTCTGAGGACAGGACGTTTGAGGTCAGGCCTGAATTCTGAGGATAGTGCAGATGTGTGTGTACAGGGAAATGGCATGTTCAAAGGCCTTGAAACAGGAATCATTAAGGACGTAAAAGACGTAGATCACAGAGAGAGAGAGAAATGAGAAGAAGCAAAAGATGAGGTCAGAGAGGGGGCCCAAATCCTCAAGACCTCATCCGCATGGGAAGAAGTGTTCAAGATGGAGACAACAGTGGGTGGTTTTAGAGCAGAGGCATGGCATGCCACCAAATTTTTTTTAAAAGATTTTATTTATTTGAGAGAGATAGCAAGAGAGGGCAAGTGGCGGGGGGGAAGGAATAGAGGGGGAGGGTGGGGAAGAATCTCAAGCAGACTTTGTGCTGCGGGAAGAATCTGATGTGGGGCTCCATCCCTTGACCATGAGACCACGACCTGAACCGAAACCAAGAGTGGGATGCTCAACCGACTGAACCTCCCAGGCGCCCCTATAGGGGCGCACTGCCTTCCCAAATTCCCCACAATTCTGCTGCAATGTTCTAATTGCACAATGAGATTGGAAAGAAAATTTACTCCAGTTAACTGTTCCCTGTGTTTCAAAGATGCTTACTAAATATCTGTTGAAAGAATAAACTCATGCACGAAGGAAGGAATCACAGGAGAGAGCCAAAGGCTGGTATAAAGGACAGTAGCCTCGACCTGGATCTGGAAGAGGCGCTGTGCTGCTCAGCCAGCTGTATGACCCTGGGCAATTCATGGAACCTCTTCGAATCTCAGTGTTGTCATCTGTAGAATGGGGTAATAGCTCCCTGAACTGCTTCTGTTGGGTGTGGTGAGGATCGAAGGAGAAATGTGAAAAATGCATATAGGAAGAGTGATGGATGATAACAGAGACGATGATGCCAAGTTTTTGGTCATGTTAAGCCGCAGTGGGATGCCTTGATTCTAACTTCAAATCCTGTGATTTCATGAATTATCTTCCAGCTTTGTTCGGACTCTATTATATTTTTCAGCCTGGACTCGTGTCAGGTGGGTGGCTGGCAGTCCTGCTTTGTTTATTCTTAAGGCCTCAAGAGAGAACCCCGAGCTCCTGTACACAATACAAATCCCTTGTCCTTGCCGTGGCACCAAACGGCTGACAAAATGCTTTCAGAGATGTTATCTTATTCCGCGCCGGCAACTCAGTAAAGGCGGCAAGTCAGGTTTGATTTCCTCAGCCGGAAGTACGTCTCTACCCTGCCTCTCTTCCCGAGACTCCTGGCCATTCTCAGCTGTGTCTTTCCAGGCTAACAGGTCCTAAAGTTTTTTGTTCTTTGTCTTATTAGAGAGACTAATCCTAGCTAGGGTGATGGGTGTATATTTTCCGGGAAAGAAATTGTAAAAGCTCCCTACGTGTTGCTGCATTTCGCAGCTTATCAGGCAGCCCTTTAATCTGAGTCCCTGTGGCTGGAACTGCAGCCTCTGAGCTGCAACTGTGTCTCCAGCTGCAGGTGTGTCTTCGGTTACCTCTGGAGCAGCATCTTCTCCTGGCACCAAGATGTTTGCATTTTTTTTTTTTTTTTAGATTTCATTTATTTGAGAGAGAGACAGCACAAGCAGGGGGAGCAGCAGAGGGAGAGGGAGAAGCAGGCTCCCCGCTGAGCAGGGAGCCCGATGCGGGGCTCGTTCCCAGGACCCTGAGATCGTGACCTGAGCTGAAGGCAGATGCTTAACCCACTGAGCCACCCAGGTGTCCCGAGATGTTTGTATTGACTCAGGCTTGCAGATTTCGAGAGAGTAGAAAGGAGTCTTGAAGATGAGCGGTCCCATCTTGTTTTGGCCCCTGAGTGGCACACTCGCAATTAGAACTGGTCATGGCACTCTTGTACACCCCATGTGGAGCACTGCGTTCCCAAACTCCCCACCAGCATCAGGCGCTAAGGACCTGGCAAACTTTCAATGGCGATAACACAGTATAAATGGTTCCCGTTTTGCTGGAGAACTGTGAGATGATCCTTCTAGACTCCTGCCTAGTGGAGGGCTTCAGAACGAGGAAACAGAAGAAAAAGCCAACGGAAGCATAAACTATTGGCTGGCATCCTTGGGGCTGAGCAGCCTGCTTCCGGGGGATGTGGACTCAGGCAATCCTATTCAAAGCTCTCTTTGCTTATTTACAAAATGTCATGTCCCTAGCTGAGCCTCAGTGTTCCTGTCTGTGAATTAGGGATAAGAACCATAGAGCATTTTGAAGGCTTAAATACACTTCTGCACCATGCCCCAGCTCCACTTCCCTCTATAATCTGGGTTAGGCCTCTCCAGCTTCCAGCCAGGGGTGGGGTTTGGAGTAGATGGACTCAGAAGCCCAAGAGGAAAAGAAAGACATCTTAGTTATCAAATAGCTTTCACAAACCAGACTTTGCTGAGCTATTTTCAATAAATCAGACACCCTTGAATTATGTTACCCTTGAAATCCAGAAAGGTATGAAAATCAAGGGAGAACATGCTGAGGACAAAGTGCTTTTTGGGTTCTGCCAGCTCAAGCTCCTGTGGAAAGTAAATTCATGAAAGATGCTTGACTGAACCTCAAGCCTGGCTGCCTTCCCCACCCACCACAGGAGCTCAGCTGGCCAGACAGCCCACAGGAGGAGAGCCCAGGACGGTCTCCACCACCATCTCTCAGTTGCCCACACCCATGGCTACCCAGAGCCAAGACGGGCTAGGGGAGACAGGGTCACACTGCACAAAAAGGTTTACAACTCAGGTCCTTGAAATATACATATGCCACGGCGCCTGGGTGGCTCAGTCGGTTAAGCGTCTGCCTTCGGCTCAGGTCAAGATCCCAGGGTCCTGGGATCGAGCCCCGCATCGGGCTCCCTGCTTGGCGGGGAGTCTGCTTCTCCTTTTCCCTCTGCTGCTCCCCCTGCTTGTGTGCACTCTCTCTCTCTGTCAAATAAATAAATAAAATCTTAAAAAAAAAAGAAATATACATATGCCAAATGCTCTAGTTTCCCAAAGTTCACAGGTCAGTTGAGATACACTAACATCCCTGATCAGTGGATACAGGGTTAATAGAAACTTGGGAATTTTTATGAGTGTTTTGCTTTTTTCCTGAGATAGGCAATGGGCTTAACCTCCAGCCACTTTCTCTAAGGTCATATTAAAATGAATTTGTATTCCCTGAGCACACATTTATTTTGTGAGGGGTGGGATAAGGGTGGACGAGAGGCCTGTGTTGAGGGCAGAGGGGAGCATTTACCCTCAGATCAGGCGAGACGCCCATCTTCTGACTTAGGGTTGACCAGCTGGCTTACTTGTGCCCGGAACCTCAGTGTGAGCAGGTAGAATTTATGAGAGTCCCCAGGGCTGCATGCATGGCTCTCGGTCTTAGTCGCTGTCCATGTAGCTTCCCCATCTTCCATCACTCATGAATGAGCACAGAGGAAAAGAGAAGTCCATTTTCCGTTAAGAAATTCCTTGACCAGGTCTTAGGCTTTACAAGGATATACAGACAACTGTGAGATGCCTGAGAATCTGCTTTTCTTGCCTACCCTCTTCACCCCTTTATGTTTAGAATCAGTGGCACTCACTCCTGTAGGTTGCTTGACACTCTCATGGCCCCAGCCTGTGCTTATAGTAGATAAACTCACATAAACAGGGAAGGGGGAGAGAGATGGGGATAAAGAACGCCTTAAGGATATTAAGAGAAAGCATCCATACTTCGTGGATGTTGAATTCACCTGGGAAGCAGCCTTATTTCCCCCAGCCCAGTCTTCGGGTGTGTCTTGCCTGGGGGAAAAGTTAGGGTTTTTGTTTTTGCTATAACAAAATCAATGCCCCCTTCTTAAAGAAGGAACAAGGGCTATTTAAGGCAGCCCAGTGCAGACTAGGGTGAGGGTTTTGTAAACAACCCAGAGTCAGAAACGACAGAGGTTGATGGATAACTCTGCATTAAGTTTGGAGTGGGATCTCGTCCCGTACTCGCCCCTACCCCCCTTCTGTGCATCGCTGGTTCTACACCGGCACCAATGTATGTGTCTCCCTCCGGTGATTCAAGGGGTTTGAGATGGTGGGAGAGTCCTTAGGGGAAATTTAACCCCAGGACCCTTTCCACCAGAGAGGCGAGGCATTGTCTAAACAATCTGTCACATGAAAGATCGGCCTCTGTCCTCTGTGTTAGGGAGTGCTAGCAGAACATCATCTGTAAAGGGGATGAGAAATCCCTTTTATCTTGGCCTGTTTCTGTTAAGTGGTTCTACCACTCCTAGAATACCTTTCTGGTGAAAATATTCTGAATGCCCACTGCCTGCTTCCTATCCATTTGCAGAAAGGAGGATGCTTCCCACATCCCACCTGACCCCTGTTAAGTAGCTGCTTGTCTACTGGTCCAGAAAAGTGGGCCATAAGCTGGACTGAAAAACAAATTACACATTTCATTTGACTCCCAAAGTAGAAAGGACAGGGCTGACCTATGTTTGCATGGACAAGTGCGTTCTGCAAAGTTGAAAAGTAGCGTGGTAGTGGAAGACCAAAGACTTAGGAGTCAGTCAGGACTAAGTTCAGATCCTATGTCCACTTTAAAAAGCTGTGTGCCTTTGGGCAAATGATGCCCTCTTTAAATACTTTCCTTGCATGTTTGTTGTGATGAAGATTAAAGATAATGCATGCAAAGTGCCTGGAACATAGTGCATACTAAGTAAATGATAATTAGAGCAAGTTTCATTAAGTTATTTGTAACACAGTCTTCCACAGGTCGTTATTACATATGTGCTATTAATTAATTCATTTAGGCAGTTAATCAATAAATACCGACTTACAAAAAAAAATTATTGAACAATAATGAGATTAGTAAGTAAAGAATTATGTCAGAACCCCGGAGCTTAAAATTCCAAATGAAAACGCCAAAGAGCAATCATTTGGTTCCTACTAGAGGGGTCTCCAGTGCATCTTGCTTGAAATTGGGGGTACTGTGAAGGGCAAAGGAGGCAGCTGGCTCTCCTCTCTGGACGAAGGTCAGTTCAGTACTTTCTACCTACTGGTCATTTGTATCAGATACACATCCTGTGCACTCTAATACAATCTAAGTTTCTTGAGAGAGGGATCTGTGGAATCACTGCTTACAATTCAGTGGCCACTGGCTGCCTGGAGAGACTGCTTTGTGTACTGATGGGTGGCTAAGCAAGCCCAGAGCCACACGTGGAGCTGTATTTGGGTCTGCCGACGAAGGCAGAGACTTCATTAGAGAATTTAAGGGGATGAAAATTGAGGTTTGCAAGGGAACTGCCCACGGGAAGATGGACACTTTTGTCTTCTAGTTTGTTTGTTTTTAAACATCCTTAGAGAGAAGAAGGAGGGATGTGGGGAAGGAGGTTCAGTTCTCATTGCGGGCCCTCTGCATTCTGGCCCTCTCTGAAGATCCTGAGCACTTTATTGTGAAGAGTGGGGTCCTGAGTTGTAGGTCTCATTCTGTCTCTAACTCCCATGTGAACAGCTCATCTTTCTGAGCCTCAGTGTCCTGGTGTGTAAGATGAAGGGGTTGGCAAGGTCATTGCTAAGATTTCTTTTTTAAAGATTTTATTTATTTGTTTATTTGAAAGAGAGTGAAAGAGAGAGAGTTCATGAGAGGGGGGAAGGTCAGAGGAAGAAGCAGGCTCCCCGCTGAGTGGGGAGCCCAATGCGGGACTCGATTCTGGGACTCCGAGATCATGACCTGAGCCAAAGGCAATCGCTTAGCTGACTGAGCCACCCAGGCGCCCTGCTGCTAAGGTTTCTTAACAGGACAAATATCCTATGACTTACTTCCCCTGGTTTATGATGATGAAGAGTTGGAGTTTTGAGAGTTACTGACTGACTTTTTTCTACTATAGATTCCAGTATGCCAGAGGCTTCTGGACAATGTGTGCCTCTCAGGGATTTAATCTGCCAGATGCTTAGCCGACTGAGCCACCCAGGCGCCTCTAATCTGCCACTTTCAAGTCAAGCCCTGGATGTTAATGATATTACAAGGTCAGGAATTCCTGGGCCTCTAGCTTATTATGTTAGAGCGTTCAATACTACATGGTGGGCCAACAACTAATGTGCCCTCCAGGACCCACCAGGGAGGAGTTAGTCTCCTGCTTAAACATATCGTGGTCTGGAGCCATCCAATGCTTCGTCTCTTCTAGG
The DNA here is from genome assembly GCF_054177405.1 of Leptonychotes weddellii. Lineage (NCBI taxonomy): Eukaryota > Metazoa > Chordata > Mammalia > Carnivora > Phocidae > Leptonychotes > Leptonychotes weddellii. The sequence continues at coordinate 70,431,055 of NC_138373.1, read as the reverse complement.
GAGGTCATAATTCACTTCTTGTCCCATGGTTCTTTTCATTTGTCTGCAGATCCCCAAATATGTAGGAATCGAGTTGTTACCTTATCCTCATCACTACAACATCACTGGGAATTGCATGCGTTACAAATGCCTCCAGGAAGAAGATAAACTACTTAATGTTGGCTTTTCATTCATTCATTTCACAAATATCTATAGAGCACCTACATGTGACAGGAGCTGTGCCAGGCATTAACAATTCAATCATGAACAAACACCAAACACAGCCTCTGCTCTTAAGGACTTTACAACCCATTGGGGAGACAGATATCCATACAATGCTCAAACACTGAAACCAACATGTGTAACTTCCAACTCAGCCAAGTGTTATGAAGGAAAGGAGACTGTTTGGGGCAAGTGGTTGTAGCAGAGGCTGCTTGCTGATGGCCTCTTCAAAGCCCCATCTCCCCTTTCTTTACTCACCAAAGCCCAATTTGGTTAGAGGGGATAGAGGGCCCAGCTGGAATTTTACTCTTCCTAGCCTCTCCTGAAGACCGGTGTGGCTGTTGAGTCAATTTGGGTGCAATAAGGTAGAGTGAAAGTTCTTGGGTGGGACTTCTGGGAATTCTCTCTAATAGAGGGTAGCTGTTGTGATGGCCAGAGCTCTGGGAAGCCCTTTGACAAGCCTGAGGAAGAGCGCTTGGTCCCAGCAGTCTGTCACCAGTCTTGGCTGCCTATCTCTCTGGGCTGTTTGTTTCATGAGAGAAAAGACACCCCCCGCTCAGAATGTTCCCCCCCACACACCACCAATCTTATTTAAACCACTGTTTGGGGGACGGGGGTCTTTGCTGCTTAGAGATGATAGAGCATTTCACATAGACTCCTGAGCCACGTTAGGAGGGTGTTTGAGGGGAGGGTGGCACATACCAAGGATGAGTGGGAAGTAGCAGGGAGAGGTGCTGGAGAGGGGAGAATTGTGTTTGGAGAAAGGCTCAGAAGAGGCCCCCTGGGGAGAGGAAGCACGAACTAGAAACCAGTGCAGGTAGGATGCAGAATCTGAAGAACAGGGAGGGGAATGAGTCAGGGAGGTGGGCTGGGCCCCTACCATACTGGCCTTTGGACATTTTCCTGAGAGCAGCAGGAAACCACTGAAGAGTGAGAAGCAGAGAGGGGCACTTTTGGAAAGGTCATCTTAGCAGCAAGGAGTAGAAAGGAGGGGATGCCAGGAAACCAGTTTCTGTACTTTGCAGCCCAGCAGGGGCTAGATGGGAGAGAGACATTGTAGCCTGGATGAGGATGGTAACAGCCTGGATGAGGATGGTAACAGCTCTGAAAGACATGCAGGAGGCAAAATTAATAATAGCCATGGGACGCCTGGGTGGCTCAGTCGGTTAAGCGTCTGCCTTCAGCTCAGGTCGTGATCCCAGGGTCCTGGGATTGAGTCCCGCATCGGGCTCCCCGCTCCGCGGGGAGCCTGCTTCTCGCTCTGCCTCTGTCTCTCTCTCTGTCTCTCATGAATAAATAAATAAAATCTTTAAAAAAAAATTAATAATAGCCCTTGGTGGTCAATTGAAAATGCAGGAGGGAGAGAGAAGACTGATTTGGGCTCAGACAGTCTTGGTTAAGTTCTGGCTTTATCGTTCACCATGTCTGATCTTTAATATCTCACGTAGTTTCAGTTTTCTCATATGAAATATGGATAATGTCGTTTCCAGGAAAATGTGCCCAAATAATACCCAACTCTGAGATTTGCTGGGGATCGAGTAAGACAGCATATGTAAAAGTACTTAAAAAAATAAAGTGTTACAAATATAAATACCATGCTTTCTACCAACAATGATTAAAATAAGAAGAAATATTTGGACCCTCTCTGCTCTTGGTAGCAAAAATTAATAACAGTACTTACCATTTACTGTGCCAAGATGTTGTGTACTTTACCAATGTTATCGATTTTTCAACTTCACCACAACCTTTAAGATAGAGATCACTGTCCCAATGTTTCAAGTGAGAAAATTGCACATTAAAAAGATCAAGTAATTCCAAAAGTCACATAGTTCACAGATGAGAGCAGCAGGATTTGAACCAGGGCTGTCCAGCGTCAAACTCTTCAACAGTACCCTGTACAGTACTCTACCTGTGCCTCGGGTCCTTTTTCTGGTAAGTACTAGCTTGTCTCTCTGTGTGATACCTTCATTTCTTCTGTGATCTGTATTTACACTTTAATCATTTTCAGATGACAGAGCTGTGCTTTTCAGATAGAATTGATGTTGCTGGCACCCCCGGCCCCTCCCCGTGAGACACATAATGTGTATATGGAATTGTTATTCAAAGTAATATGTTCTTACCTTCACCTTATGTGGCCTTCTTTTTCTTCCTAGCACTTAACGTCACCTGCTGTTGTACTCTACGTCTACTTAATTACCCAATCATCTGGTGGCTCAAGTGGAAGCTCCCTGAAGGCAGGGGTTTCATCTGTCTGGTTTCCCCTCCTGTATGCGCCAGGGTTCAGAACAGTGCCAGGCACAAAGTGGGCACCCGGTATCAGTTTGTTGAATAAATGAATGAATAAGGTTTGAAATGGCCCATGTACATTGCTTTATCCTGTCTCCTGTATAATGACCACAACTATGGAAAAGCTGACTGAATTAGAGGAGCCCCTGAAAGTGTGAAGAGTCTGTGAGTGGTTCTCAATAGACGGGAGGCAATGTCAAAGCCTCTTGTGAGTTTTTTTCAAATCAACTGCCTGTCCATTCAATCTCCCCCTCTCCTTCCCACCCTCCTTTCCTCATCTACTGGACGGGAGTTTTCTGAGGGTGGGAACCTCATCTCAGCCATATTTGGTATCCCACACCCAGTACTTTCCAGATGCTCAATGAGTGGGCGGAGACTAGTGAATTACAGGTTCCTGTCTCTTTACCAGACTCTGCTGCCATGGCCTGGCCCACTATAGCTCAATCTGCAGGTGCTCGAGGGTGCACACAGCCTGTCTCAAAGCTGCCTCGAAGGCAGAGTCAGGCTGCGGAAGATGGGGGTCTC